>NC_000085.6:7644846-8351096 GCF_000001635.26 Mus musculus | reverse complement strand
TTTCCTTGGTTTCTAGCTCCAGGGTTGTCCCCTTTTTGTGATTTCTTTTTGTTTCTATTTTAATGTTTAGATTCTGGATTTTTTTTTTTGAATTCCTTGTCCTGTTTGATTGTGTTCTCCAGTACTTCTTTCTTTCTTTCTTTCTTTCTTTCTTTCTTTCTTTCTTTCTTTCTTTCTTTCTTTCTTTCTTTCTTTCTTTCTTTCTTTCTCTCTCTCTCTCTCTCTCTCTCTCTCTCTCTCTCTCTCTCTCTCTCTCTTTCTTTCATTTTCACTATCTTTTTCTTACATTTCAAATGTTATCCCTTTTACTGGTTTCCTCTAAAGATTCCCCACTCTCCCATCTCCATTCCCTGTGCTTCCACGAGGATGCTTCCCTTCCAGCCACTCACTACCCCCTCACCACCTTGGCATTCCCCTACACTGGGCATAGAGCTTTCACAAGCCCAAGGGCTTCTCCTCCTATTGATGCCAGACAATGCCATCCTCTGCTACATATGGGGCTGGAGACATGTGTCCCTCCATGTGTACTCTGGATGGTGGTTTAGTCCCTGGGAACTCTGAGGGGGCCTGGTTGGTTGATACTGCTGTTCTTTCTATGGGCTCACAAACTCCTTCAGCTCCTTCAGTCCTTTCTCTATCTCCTCCATTGAGGACTCCATCCTAAGTACAATATTTGTCTGCAAGCATCTACCTCTGTATTTGTCAGGCTCTAGCAGAGCCTCTCAGAAGACAGCTATATCAGGCTCCTGACTGCATGCACTTCTTGGCATCCTTATAAGTGTCTGGGTTTGGTGTCTGTATATGGGTTGGATCCCCAGGTGGGGCAGTTTCTGGATGGCCTTTCCTTTAGTCTGTGCTCCACACTTTGTCCCTGTATTTCTTTTAGACAGGAGCCCTTCTGGGTTAAGAATTTGGAGATGAGTGGGTAGCCTCATCGCCCACCTAGGGTCCTTGACTAACCTCTGGATATGGTCTCTACCGGTTCTCCCTCCCCTTTGTTGAGCTTTTCAGCTAATCCTTGTTGGATCCTGGGATCCTCTTTCTTTCCTGGCATCTGGAACTTACAGGTTGCTCTCCCACTTTCCCATCTCCCATTGCTACACACCTCTGTTCAATTCCTGATCCTCTGTATATCATCCCAGTCTCCTCCCATACATCATCCTGTCCCTCTTTTTCTCCCTTCCCCTCCTCTCTTCCTCCCAAGTCCCTCCCACCCTCTACCTCCTGTGAGTATTTTGTTCCCCCTTCTACAAAGGACTGAAAAATTCACATTTGATCTTCCTTATTCTTGAGCTTCATATGCTCTGTGAATTGTATCTTGTGTATCCCGAGCTTTTGGACTAATATCCACTTATCAGTGAGTGCATACCATGTGTGTTCTTTTGTGATTGGGTTACCTCACTCAGGATGATATTTTATAGTACCATCCATTTGCCTAAGAATTTTATGAAGTCATTGCTTTTAATAGCCATGTAGTACTTCATTGTGTTAGTATAGCACATTTCCTGTATCCATGTTGAAGTACATCTGGGTTCTTTCCATTCTTTAAGGGAGTTCTCTATGTCCTTCCTAATGTCCTTTTTCATCATCATGGGATGAGATTTTAAATCAGAATCTTGCTTTTATGTTGTGTTAGGATATCTAAGGGCTTGCTGTTGTTAAGGAACTGGGTTCTGTTGAAACCAAGTAGCCTTGGTTTCTGTTGCTTAGGTTCTTGTGCTTGCCTCTTGTCACCTGGTTGTCTCTGGTGTTAGCTTATCTTACTGTCTTGGACTTAGCTTTTCTCTCCTTTGAGCCTGTGAGCCTGTTGTGAGCCTGTTGTGAGTCTGTGAGCCTGTGAGCCTGTGAACCTGTGATCTTAGGTATGTCAGCACTCCTTGGAGATCAGCTCTCTCTGGGTAGGATTGGGGTGTGGAGAGCTGTCGCACAGGGTTAGCTCCAGGCACAGATGGAAACTACTACTTTTTCAGAAGACAAGAGCTTGTTTCCCAATATCCACATTGTTGTCTCAAAGTTACTTATACTTCCAGCTCCAGGAGATCCAATGCCACCTTCTGGCCTACAGTCACTTCTATACATGATGCATATACACATTGAGAAAGAAGCATGTACATGGATAACAATGAAAATAAATCTAATAAAAAGTAAGCATCTTTTCCTGTATTTCTTAAAGGATTCATTCATTTCCTCTTTAACGTTCTCTGCCACCATGATAAGATTGGATTTAAGGTCTTCTTGTGTTTTGACTGTGTTAACATATCCAGTGCTTGTTCTTGCAAGATAGTTGTACTCTGGTGGTTCTATATTGACATGGTTTTTGTTGTTTGTGTTCTTACCCGTCCTTTAGTCACCTGTTTGTCAATTGTGTTGGCTGGATGTTCTTGATGCCAGCAGGACCCTCAGGGAGGCATGCAGAACCTGACAATGGATCTGTGAGAATAGGACATTGCTTCCTTCTGCTGTCTATGCCAGAGATTATTGGGAAAATTGTCTAACCTGGATGTCTTTGGGGCTCCTGCAGTCCTCCTCAGGGAAGCAGGGTGCTCCCGGGGTCCTGCACGGCTTCTTAGGATGTCAGGATAAGCTGTGTTCCATGTGATAGTAGTCAAGAGACCACACATAACTCTCCTTTATTGGCCATCCCATGTGGATCCCACTTGCTACCCCTTCTCTTTTATCCCTCCAAATCCTCCTACATACCTCTTAGGCTCTCTTTAAAACTCATGACTTCTTTGCTTTGTTTTTATATACACTCATGTTATATGCATATATGTTTATATTCCTAGATAAACAAGTAAAATCTAATCATTTTGTGTGATTTCAGTGCTGACCATTTGGTATTGGAAACCACTTGGTATCCTTTTCTCAGGGGAATGTTATTTCACCCCCTCTCAGTCTTCATTTTTTACTGTTAGTCTCTCTAGGACAGTTCAAGCTTTGAGGACTTTCCCCAGCTCAATTTAGCATGTTTGTTGTCTTGGCCGGTTAATTTTAGGCAGTCACATGGGGAGACTTTATGTGTGTTGCTTCTGAAAGTCATAGGATTTTGTATTTTTAAACTGTGCTAGAAATGTTCCAGTAGATAAACATGTCCCCCAGCTAAAGGATAAGGCCATCCACCCAACTCAAAAATTTTGACCCAGAATTGGTCCTGTCTAAAGGAAATACAGAGGCAAAAATATGGAGAAGAGACTGAAGTAAAGGCCATCCAGAGACCACTCCAACTTGGGTTCCATCTCATATACAGACACCAAACCCTGATACTATTGCCGATGCCAAGTTGTGTTTGCAGACAGGAGCCTGGTATGGCTGTCCTCTGAGTGCCTGACTGAGACAGATGCAGTTACTCACAGCCAACCACTGGACTGAGTCCGGGAATCCCTATAGAAGAATTGAAGGACAGACTGAAGGAGCTGAAGGGGATTGCAAACCCCTTCAAGAACAGCAGTAGCAATTAACCTGATCCCTCAGAGCTCTCAGTGACCAAGCCTCCAACCAAAGAGCATACATGGGCTAGTCTATGGCCTCTGCTCCATATGGAGAAGAGGACTGAGTTGTCTGGTCTGAGTGGGAGGGGATGCCCTTGGTTTTGTGGAGGCTTGATTCCCCAGAGAAGGGAAAGGCTAGAGGGGTGAGGTAGGAGTTGTTGGGTGGGGGAGCACCTTCTAAAAGATGAAAGGGAGGAGGGATGTGTTGAGGTACTCATGGAGGGAGGTATGAGAAGGGGGACAGCATTTAAAATGTAAATAAATAAAATAATTAATAAAAAGCAATAAAAATAATTTTTTAAAAAAGATTATAAAGATTGTATCTTTGAAAAACATGCAGGTCCCCCCCCCCCCAAGATTAAATGTCCATGAAACTGTACAAAAAAGAAGACGGCCAGGTCTGAGGACTTAAAAATGGTGTGTTTGAATTTCAAGTTAACAATACAGTGATATCTGGTGGTTAATTTTGTTTTCCAACTTGACAAGTAGCAAGAATCACTTGGGATACTGCACTATAGCTGTACATATAGGGACTATTTAGCTTAGTGTAGATTCTGAAAATTCCTGTGCATAATTATCTTGCTTGGTTTAATTGAAATAAAAAGATCCCACCTAAAGAAGGAGTAGTAGTGCTGAACTTGAGGCTTGGATTATAAAAAAGAGATGAACCTAGCTGAGCAAAAATATCTATCATCTTCTGTATCCAACCACAACACACCTAAATGCTGCATTATCTTGAAATTTTTGTTATTAAGTCACTCATTTCATAGTATGAATTCAACCTCATGAATGTTTTCATATCATGGTCAGTATGTAATCCTCCATTAATCTCTGTTCATAGAACTCTAGGGACTTTCTGTATAGCATCTAAGAACTCCTCCAAATACCCCAGCAAAGCACAACCAAATATAAAGAACAATACTGTATTGGCTAGTTTTGTGTCAACTTGACACAGCTGGAGTTATCACAGAGAAAGGAGCTTCAGTTGAGGAAATGCCTCCATGAGATCCAACTGTAAGGCATTTTTCTCAATTAGTGATCAAGGGGGAAAGGCCCCTTGTGGGTGGGACCATCTCTGGGCTGGTTGTCTTGGGTTCTATAAGAGAGCAGGCTGAGCAAGCCAGAAAAGAACATCCCTCCATGGCCTCTGCATCAGCTCCTGCTTTCTGACCTGCTTGAGTTCCAGTCCTGCATCCTTTGGTGATCAACAGCAGTATGGAAATGTAAGCCGAATAAACCCTTTCCTCCCCAACTTGCTTCTTGGTCATGATGTTTGTGCAGGAATAGAAACCCTGACTAAGACAAATACAGTCAGCTTTGTCTGTGCAACAACTTCACATATCTGGTATACATTTTCTATGTTGATTACTTTCACAATACCATGACTAAAATGCCTGGCAGAAACAGATTAAAGGAAGAAAAATCTCAGTGTGTGCCATGAATTCAAGAGTTTAATTATAGAGGACAGACCATGGCAGAATTTGTGGGAGCAGGTATTGGTGACAGACTATTCTCACATCATCAAGACCAGCATTCATTACTTCAATTGAAGTCTAGATTATAAATATCCTATTTGACAGGAAGACTCTACCATCTAAAGGCTTATTGCCCTCCAAAATATCACCACCAGCATTCCAACATGAAACTAGGAGATATAACTTTTTATATCATACTCAACTAAATTTTAGGCATCATGAAGACAGTGACATTGTGTCTTCCTTTAAATAGCATGAGTTTTAAGCTAAAATCAAGAGTCTTGCAAAGAATTATTTTTCCTGAATCTATTTTCAGTCATTCAGAATCAGTGGAAGCCCAACATAAGCAGCATTACCATCTAAACTCAATGGTCTAAATAATTGAATTTTACCTTAAAAACCTCTTCAGTTGTTTTACTTTCTAATTTTTATTTCCAGAACCAAGGACTCTTTTAATGTTCAACAGCCACCTATAATCCCTTGTTTAATATACTTCACTGTAGAAATCCCCTGATTATTTTTGTCTTTTGGTCTTTCCTTTCACTCTAATTTTTGGTTGTAAATATATCTTTGATGTTCATATTTTCAGTATAGAAAATCAATAGTTATTGATCTAGTCTTCTATAAGTGTATGTAATACCCCAGCATTCTCATCATTTTGTGACAATTAAACAGACTCATGGTTTTATTTTCGAAGGTTGTGGAAGCAAGTATGAAGAATGAACTTGAGGCAGCAAAAAGAAAATCTTCTCCAAGAGACTTGTTCCACACACCCATCTTACGAAAGCGGATATGTGTCCTGTCCTTTATGAGGTATGCTTACAATGTGCCTATTGAAATAGTGTAGAGACAAATTTTCTCACTGACAGATTTGATATGCCAATTTCTGTTGCTAGAAGTAATCCAAGAATTTTGAGTATAGCCACACAGAACTTACTGTGCAGTGAAGAGTGTGTACATCCAAACTTCATGCCAGGCTTATCACCATGGGCTGATGGTGAGAATGCCAAACACACTATAAACTTGGATGTTGTTACTCCCCAGTTGTCTCATTTCACTTCAAAGAAGATAAAAACTCCAATACAATGTACATAAATACATTGAACTGAAGAACATGTATAAATATAAAGATGGAACCTTCATTCAGGTGAGTGTATAGAAACACCCACCATGTATACTACAAACCCACTAACACTTTTCAAAACTTCAAGAGTGATTACGATGTGATCACTCATTACACAATGATTCTTGGTGGCTATAAAATGATACCCTAGATGTAAATAATCCCCAAAGCCAAAATACCTTCATAGTAAAACTACTAGAATTTGGTTTCTTGTTCAATATTATTAGCACCTGTTAAACATCAATTCTAAACCTTGTGATATGTTGTTTTTCTTTTTTTTTGCTACAGATATTTATTTACAATATCTATTTTTGGCCTATCACTTCACCTCCAACACCTGAGTACTAATATTATCCTGTTGCAGTTTCTCAGTAGTGCATTGGGCATACTTATTAGTGTTATTGGACATTTTGTTCTTAATCACATGGGACGTAGAATAACTCAGCTGGTTCTCATGTCCCTGAGGGGAATATTCATGTTGACTGCTGTATTTGTACCTCAAGGTAAGGAAAGAGTACAAGGTAAGAAAAAACCCCCCCCCCAAAAAAAAAAAACAAAACCAAAACCAAAAAGACTATGTTTTTCCGTTTTTTTCAGGATTTATCATCCCTTACATACAATATATCTGAGTACTAATCAAATAATTTCTGGTTGCCATGCTGGAAACTGAAGGCTCATACTCCATTAAGGATCTGGATAAAAACAGAAGTCAAAATTTCATAAAGAATATTTATTACAGTTAAAAGTGTCTGGAGCTGGTGCCATTTATTAACATTATAGATTATTCATTTTTGGTCATTACATTTTTTTATTCTAGCCATATATGTTTTAGACCTTATAATTCTACCCCAGATTACACAAAAATGTCTGACTAACTGTATGTACTATGTATGCCAGTTGGGTTGTTAATCAAGAAAATAATTTTTAGTTGTTTTGGAATATATGCGATGTGCTAAGAAGAACAAGTAGACCAAGAATTAAAAATCTCAAGACTGAATTTACTAAATTAAGTAAATTATATGTAATAAGTAGTGGTACTTATGTGGTCCATTCCTTTGCTAAAATGCAGGATTGTAATATGTTTTTTTAAAAAAATCCCACGATGATGGGTTCTATAACTCTCTCTTAGTTTCTCTCTCTCTCTCTCTCTCTCTCTCTCTCTCTCTCTCTCTCTCTCTCTCTCTCTCTTAGTCACTGTCTAGTTCTGTGAAGAGACACCATGATTAATGGGGAGTCTCATAAATGAAAGCACTTAAATGGAGGTTTGCTTAATGTGTCAGTGATTTAGTTCACTATCATCATAACAAGGCTCATGGTCATAGAAAAGCAGGGACCTGGTAAAGCAGCTAATATAAACATGATTCATAGACCAAGGGAGAGACTGGCCTGGGATGGGCTTTTGACACCTCAAATTCCAACCTATGATACAATTCCTCCAATACACCTACTTATCATTCTATTGTTTTCCAATAGTGTCACTGGCCCCAGTGACTAAGCATTCAAAACTATGAGTCTTGAGGGGTCATTCTTATTCGAACTATCACTTTCAATCTCTGGGCCCGGTAGACATTCAGTCCAACTTCAAAAGTCCCCTCAGCCGATTGCTGTCTCCACACTGTTTATAACTCCATAATTTAAGTCTCTCTCACACTCACAGCTATCTCTTAAATCCAATCGGTTGTAAATTCAAAATAAAAAATCTGATCACATCCAATATACAATGGCACAGAATATTCATTTCTATTCAAAAAAGAAAGATATAGACAATGTGGAGCTACTATCCCAAAGCAAATGAAAACCTGTAGGGCAAACTCTAAACTCTGCACTTCCATGTCTGATATCAAATGCCCTTTTGATTCCAAACTCCTTTCATCCTTGTTTGCTGTAACTCATTTCTATCTCTTGGGTTGGTTCCACTCCTGCTCTGCAGCTCCCCTTAGCATGTATGACTGTGGCAACATGAACATCTTGAGGTCTCAAATGAAAGCCAGGGTTCACTTGCATAACTTCAGACTATGGTCTCTTTTGGTCTCCATCAGGGAACTGCCTGGCACATGCTTGCAATCAGATGATTTCCTCAGTCATGGAGGTATATATAACCCCATTTTTACACCCTTGACTTTTAGTCCCGATCCAATTGTCTAAACCTATCATGTTTGGCTGCTTAATGGGGATGGAACTTGGCCTCCTTATTTAATTATTTATTTTTATTTAATTATATTATACCAGCTTTCTTTTGGGGATGGTTTCATTTGCAACTTAATTTTTTAAAAACAGTTTTGAAAAGTTGGAAGCATACCTAGTTTAGTGCTCACACTGAGGTTATCACTCCATTTATTCCACTGAGCTTTAGACTTTTTTTTTAAATCTCCTTAATAACCAGCCTTAGGTCTATTATAGTTACTGGCACTCATTTTCTCCTCAAACTATACATTTTGCATTATTTTTATTTCTCTGTTTGTTGGGCTGAGGATGTATGGGAAAAGGGAAGAGGGATAGAACCCACATCTTGCCAGAGTTCCTGTGCTCTGGGCAGGCGGATGGGGGAGGACTGCCAGACACTTTCCACTCGGCCCTGGGTGGGAATCTGGCTGTGTGAAGCCACTGACCCCACTCGGTGGGGGGTGGACAGGGGGCAGCCCCTGGTAGTAGGTTCTCAGTCTCCAGCATCCCACTCTGGATATGGCAGAGGAGCTGAGAATAAAATAGGGGCCACAGGTCTACACTCTGCCTCAGTGACATGGGAAGAGGGCAGAGGGAGAGAGGTTCAGATGCAGGTGAGAATCCTAATTCCAGTCTGTGGCTAGAGCACAGGAAGGCCTTCCATTGGGAGATTAGAAAAGGCTCATTAGAAGAAAGCCTATCCCATCATCCAAGCACAGTGGGCCTTGATGAACCGAGACAGTCTATGGTTTAAGAGGTTTATTGTAGAAAGGCAGGGGGAAAGAGAAAAGGTAAAAGCAAGAGAGAAACCAGCCATGGCCAAGAGGAGGGAAGGGGGAAAGAGAGAGAGAGAGAGAGAGAGAGAGAGAGAGAGAGAGAGAGAGAGAGAGAGAGAGAGAGGAGAGAAAGGAAATAAGAAAGGTGAAAGCTTAAGGGAGTAAGAGCTTAGAGAGAGAGGAGGTGAGGGAGAGAGAGAGAGAGAGAGAGAGAGAGAGAGAGAGAGAGAGAGAGAGCAAACAGCCCCTCTTATAGTGGGCTTGTTATCTTGTTGTTGCTAGATAACTGGGAGGAGTCTAGAGTGAAGGCCAGAAGCTTGGGACATAGTGTATGTGACTACTAGCCATGAGCCTCTCTTGTGTGGGTTGTGGGGGCAGTAACTTTGACAGGAGCCAGGGGTCCAGGAGACATGAGGTGGGAATTCTCTCCCATGCAGGTGGGAATTACCACCACCAGGTTCTACCCAGGTTCAGAACTGAGCTCAACTAGAGACTAGACTGTGTATAGCCCAATGCTCCACAAATCCTCCTTTTGTTCTTATAAAAAGGTGGGGGGTCACTGTGTGACTGTGTCATTCGTTGTGAAAATTTAAGGTGGTATGGAAGTATTTGAAGGAAACATATAGCCTAGAGAAGTAGCACAACTAAGCCAGAGTAGTAAAAAGGGTTAAGGGCAAGGGTTGGGAAGTCAAGAGATTATACAATCAATTAATTGTTTCATGGGCAGTACAGTTTGAACAGCTATAACATCAGTTTTGAACAGTAATTAATCTAGATAGACATTATGTTTTACTCACTATCATGTAACTTTCTCCAAGTTCAGCAGCAATTGGCTTTGGCAAGAGGGTTCATCTGTAGCTGGAAGGTCCCAAGTTTGTCTTTTGTGGGGATCAGCACCTGTCTCAGGAGTCTTTAGTCAGATGAGGTTTTTTTGAAGGAAGGCAGATTTGATGTCTGTAAGTCTCAGGAGATAGTGTTGTCTCAGGTGGGGGATCTGTGGGATCTGTGGCAGCAGGCACGATGTGGAGATGGACCTGTAGAGTAATTGTAACAGAGGAGCAGATCCCCAGCAGAGATCTAGTCTGTCTGTGTATAGCCCAATGCCCCACATCTGTTCTGTCCTTTTCATGTAGATCTATATACTAGTGATCACTAATAACCTTGTGACACAATCAATATTAGGCTGTCTTGTAATCTTCTCTGTCAGAGTTAATTAATCCCAAACTATTTAGTCTGAAACATATATTTTTTTTCAGGGCAGGGACAAAAAGCAGCAACATTCTTTGCTTTCAAATCACAGGAATTGTCTCTGGCCAGTTACTAGAACTTTTCCCATCTGAAATTTATTTTTCCGGGTCCTCACCCCTCAAATAAGCCTTAGCACTGTCCTCCATTCTTCTACTAGTATAGCCCAGTAAGCCTCACTTAAATCATTCAACCACTCTTCTAAGTCCCAAATGCTTTCAGTAATGTTTTAATAAACAATGGTCAAGATACCACAAATATGGTCAGCTGAGTCTATGGTGCCAGTATCTGTCTTAGTGACTGGTCTATATTTGTGAAGAAATATCATGACCAACCAACTCAACTCTTATGAGATCAAGCGTGTAATTGGGGCCTTGCTCGAAGTTGCAGAGGTTTAGTCCAATATCATCATGGTAGTCAGCATGGTTGCAGGAAGCATGGATAGAGAGAAGTGTGGTACAGATGGGTAGGTGAGAGCTTTATCCTAATCCATGGTTGAGAGATATTGGGCCTGGATTGGGCTTCTGACATCACAATTACCAACTCCAGTGACATATCTCCTTTACCAAAGCTACACCCTATAATACTTCTAATAATTGCAAAAGGTTCTATTTTCTGGTACTAAGCATTTCAACATATGAGTTTATGGAGAGCATATGTGTGTGTATATGAATATATGAATTTATATATGAATATATATTCTTCTTATTTGTTTTTATTGGATATCTTCTTTATTTACATTTCAAATGTTATCTCCTTTCCCTGGTTTCCCTCTGGAAACACCCTATCCCATTCCCCCTCCCTCTGCTTCTCTGAGGGTGTACCCCCCTCCACTCCTGCAGCTCTGCCCTGGCATTCTCCCACACTGGGGCATAGAGCCTTCACAGGTCCAAGGGCCTCTTCTCCCATTGATGCCGGATAAGACCATCCTCTGATACATATGAGGCTGGAGCCATGGATCCCTCCATGTGTACTCTGGTTAGTGCTTTAGTCCCTGGGAGCTCTGAGGGTTTGGCTGGTTGATATTGTTGTTCTTCCTATGGGGTTGCAAACCCCTTTAGCTCCTTCAGTTCTTTCCCTAATTCCTCCATTGGGGACACTGTGCTCAGTCCAATGGTTGGCTGAGAGCATTCACTTCTGTATTTGTCAGGTACTGGCAGAACCTCTCAGGAGACAGTTATATCAGGCTTCTGTCAGCATGCACTTCTTGGCATCCACAATAGTGTCTGGGTTTGGTGACTGTATATGGGATAGATCTCCAGGTGGAACAGTCTTGGATGGTCTTTCCTTCAGTCTCTGTTCCACTCTTTGTCTCTGCATTTCTTCCCGTCCGTATTTTGTTCCCCTTTCAACAAGGATTGAAGCGTCCATACTTCAGTCTTCCTTCTTCTTGAGCTTCATGAGGTCTGTGAATTGTATCTTGGGTACTCCGAGCTTTTGGGATAATATCCACTTACTAGTGAGTGCATACCATGTGTGTTCTTTTGTGATTGGGTTATATCACTCAGAATGATATTTTTTAGTTCTATCCACTTGTCTAAGAATTCAATGAATTCATTATTTTTAATAGCTGAGTAGTACTCCATTGTATAAATGTATCACATTTTCTGTATTTACTCCTATGTTGAGGGACATCTGAGTTCTTTTCAGCTTCAGGCTATTATAAATAAAGGTGCTTTCAACATAGTGGAACATGTGTCCTTGTTATATGTTGAAGCATCTTCTGAGTATATGCCCAGGAGTGGTAATGCTGGGTCCTCAGGTAGTACTACGTCTAATTTTCTGAGAAACTTCCAGACTGATTTCCAGAGTGATTGTACCAGTTTGCAATCCCACCAGCAATGGAGAAGTGTTTCTTTTTCTCCACATCCTCTCCAGAATCTGAAGTCTACTGAGTTTTTGATCTTAGCCCTTCTGACTGGTGTAAGGTAGAATCTCAGGGTTGTTTTGATTTGCATTTCCCTGATGACTAAGGATGTTGAGTATTTTTTTAGGTGCGTCTTGGCCATTTGAGTTTCCTTAGTTGAGAATTATTTATTTAGCTCTGTTTCCCATGTTTTAATAGGGTTATTTGGTTCTCTGGAGTCTAACATCTTGAGTTTTTTTGTATTATTTGTATTGGATATTAGCCCTGTATTGGGTGTGGGATTGGTAAAGTTCTTTTCCTAATCTGTTGGTTGTTATTTTGTTCTATTGACAGTGTCCTTTGCCTTACAGAAGCATTTCAATTTTATGAGGTTTCATTTGTATATTCTTGATCTTAGAGTGTAAGTCATTGGTGTTCTGCTTAGGAAATTTTGCCCTGTGCCCACGTGTTCAATGCTTGTCTCATCGTCCTAGAAGAGATTCTTATTTTTTATTTCTGATGAATTTGCCATCTCAACAGTACAAGCCTCCAGTTTTATGACACTCTTTTGTTTTTTTCCATATTCATCATGGATTTCAATGGCCTATGATTCTTTAAGAGTTTGAATTCTTTCCTGATTCACCCCATGACAGTCTCATATTCTGCATGGAGGACCATTGAGTCCCTAGGGAGAAAATATGAAAGTGACTTCTGCCTGGACTCACCACTGTCTGAAACATGAAGGAATGACCACAACTTTTCAAAATCCTTGATTCTCCACAAACCATCATGAATAAATTGGTCACATATCTCAACATACTAGCCATTGTAGGATTTATTTTCTCTGTGCTGGTTTTCCTCTCTGTATTTTATACTTGCACACACCTCTGATGAGGTGTTATCATTGTTATCTTTGTTTTGGGAATTACTATAGCAAATTACTATAGCAATTACTATAGCAAAGCTGAACTAACCACAACCCTTGGTCTTCCTTTCTCTAGAAATGCAGACCCTGCGTATTATTATGGCCACATTGGCAGCAGCACTTTCTTCTCTATGTATGTGTGTTAGTAATCTTCATATAAATGAGCTACTTCCAACCACATTAAGGTACAAGTTTCAAGTCAGTCACAGAATAACTTCTCCATTCATTCTATGTAACTAAAGGAAGAAAACTAAAGATTGGGTAGTTATCTAACCATTTAGTTATAAAGAGAATGTTTATAACTTTAGTATCCTGAAATTTCACTTTGTTTTGAGATATGTAAGTCTACCAAAGTACTCATGTAAATAATGAAACAACTGAAAAGGTGTTTTTTATAAGCAACAGCACACTCTAAATTTGTTTACTTTTATTATATTTATTTAAGGCAATTTTATATGGGCATGGCATATATTTTTATCATATTAATTTCCATTATTCTCTCTGATCATCTTATTATTTTTACTTAATTCATTCTACCTTACAATTGAATGCTCTCATACCCTAAATTTTTTTAGGGTGTGTAGGTGAGGATACATTTCTTTAAATTGGAATACAATATAATCAGTTGATTTATAACATTATCTCAGAGATGCTCTTCGTGCTGATTCAACTCCATCAGTCCCCGATCCACACTTCTGCTGGTCTTCTACTGCTCAGTAAATCCCTTTATTTTAGTCACCTTTATAGTCAAACTCTTATCCATTTCGAGATAGGTTCTACCTCTTTTTGTATTTCCTTCCCAGTTTTAGAGCCTATACCCATAACTCATGTATGTACACACATAAATAAAGCTAAAATATAAGATAAGTTATATATATTACTCTTTCTGTTTCATTGCGTTGAATAAGGAAGTGTCTTCATGGTCTGAATCTGACCAAAAATATTACAAAATGAAATAAATTTGAGAAGGAAGAGTAAGTTACCAAGATCCTTAAATTTAATTGCACTGTTTTTTGTCAAGTAACAGGTTTTAAGGTTTTAAAAAGGATCAGTATGTTTCTAAGACACAAGTTTCAAGTGTGCATTTTTACCAGATTTTTTTTTGTGTGTGCTGTATTCTTGCTCCAAGGGCAACAGGTATGGGAGTCATTGCAATGTTTGGTAATAGTGGATTATTCCTGGCCCCCCTGTTTATGCTGTTAGCAACATACTCTGCCAACTTGCCCTGGATCTTCTATGGAGGCTTCTCTATCCTCTATGGGTTTAGTGTGTTTCTCCTTCCTGAAACCAAGAATCAACCTCTTCCTGACTCCATCCATGATGTAGGAAATGAGTGAGTAAAACTTCTCAGTGTTCTTTAAGGGAGTTGTTTGCTAATGGACTATGCTGAGGAAGGTAAAGCAGCAATGAAAAACAAGATCAATTGTGTTAATTTATAGTGGTTACTATGTTCAATTGGGGAGTGTATTTCCTATATATGCTGATATTTGGGGTTATTTTATTTGTAGTCAGTATTTTTGAATAGGGACAAATAGTAACCCATTTGTACTGTAGATTCAAATGTTCCTAGAGGCCCTCTATTTCAGAGAGGCTACTTATGCTCAAGCTATGTCAGGACAAATTTACTGGTTTTATTGGTATTCTGTCTGATTATATATATATATATATATATATATATATATATATATATATATATATATATATGTGTGTGTGTGTGTGTGTGTGTGTGTGTGTGTGTGTGTGCGTGTTTGAGTATGCAAAGCTCATGGAATAATTTGGGATAAATAAATAACATACAAGACTAAAGGACATGCCATAAATGAATGTGTATCTAAGTGATTCATGCTTCTATTCTCTGTGACATTCCAATTGACTTGATTTTTCTAGAAATGAAAATGTTCAGGTAGAGAATAATATGTAGGTTAATTAACTGGTCTTAACAAGGAAATTAATGGAGTAGATTTTAACAATTTTGAGTGTACTTCAAGTGCTTTCCTCCAAAACTCATTTGGTAATCCCCTGGAACCAACGTGTAAAGTACTAAATCTTACTCACAACTTAACAGAGAATTTATTTTACAATATTTACCAAAAATCCTTCAGAAGTAGTCATTGTTTCAAAGGTGATGGGTGAAAGTAGATTATTTTGTGAAGGACAACACTATTTTTTCCCCCAGATTTTACAAATTTTGTTTTCATGTTTATTTTTTTTTATTGTTGTTGTGTATGTCCTAGTTGGAAAGAGTCAAGACAAGCAAAGGAGGAGGATTCCATCATTAAAGTCACAAGGTTTTGAGGAACTCCTGGAATTGCCATCTGATCCAAGAGAAGAAAATTTTGTTCAGGACATGGTGACAATTTTCTCAGATGATTACTCAGAATTCTTTTTTTGATATTATCAAACTTCTTGATAAATAAAGATTAAAAAGAAAACACAGATCACATTCTAATTGCTGCAATACATTATTATATGTCAAATATCTATGAGCAATATCATAATTGATTTGAAGAATTAAAAAGAACATTGAAAGAATTGAAAAGTACATGGAAAGAAATCCTGCTTGACATTTCTTGTAATCATGTATACCTATTATGTTTTTGGATGGTATATGTATTCTATTTTTCTACTGCTATCATATAATACCTGAGGAAATTAAAGGAAGAAATCTTTATTGTTTTCCCCAAATCCATATCACTGGCGTCAGTTTGTGGTTACTAGGATGCACTTCATCTCTGGTGTGAAGCAGTAGTATGGTTGGAGTAAATGTTAATTTCATACTTGCAAGTAAGGTAAGGAGGGAGGTAAAGATGGAGTGTGGGAGGGAAGGAGGGAGGGAGGGAGGGAGAGAGAATGGGAGAGAGAGAGAGAGAGAGAGAGAGAGAGAGAGAGAGAGAGAACACAGGAGAAGGAAGTAAAAGAAGGAAAGAGGCAACAGGCAACATTGGAAAAGAGTAGAGAAAAGTAGCTGAATATGGACAAGAACAAAGGAGAATCCTGAAAGCAATGCTTCCCCAAATTTTTGCAGCAAAATAACTCTCCAAACTTCCCCACCACAAATTTTCTGTCCTTTCACTATCACCAAATGGAGGGGACTGATTCTCCAGTAGATGAAACTTTTTGAGTTATTTAAATCCAAGTTATAACAAGAAGATTGACTACATTTGAAAAACTGCCTTTTAGCACTAGAAAGAACAGTGGAAAGATTGCATAGGTTTTGCATACAGAAGAATATGCATAATGAAGATACAAAGCAAAGGATGGGTGATAACTGGCTTACAAAGTAGGACAATTAGACTAACAGTACCAAAGCAATACACTGATAACAGTGACACATCAATTCAATGTGTTCGTTTGTATAACCAGTTTTGGTTGGAGGCCAGGCAAAGAGAAAGAGTGCACTTTAATTGGTTAGGAAGAAACTGCTTAAAAGAAGGTTATAGTTGAACAAAGTTGACATGAAAAGGAAGGAGAAATATGGTAGGAGCAGAAAACAGTGGGTGAATCATGTGGCGGACAATACAGAGAGGCCATGAGGAAGAATAACATTAAGCATCTTTAAATAAGGTATTTTAAAAATACTTTTTACTTTTATCAGATGTATATTTCATATATAACACATACATACATGCACACACTCACACATAAATATACATGAAAAATCAGTGGTAATTAGCTGATTCAATTATATGGTGAAAGAATGGAAAAAAATTCTCTCAAAGATTGATGATTATAAAGCAAAAAATTCAATTGTAAACAGGGTGTAACTCACCTAAAATCGTTAGTCTTAATCAATTCAAGATTACTTCCCCTCGAATTTGCATTTGTACCTCAGAGCAAATCCAGTGCTCCAGCAACCCCACTCTGCCCACACTCACAGACAATTTGATCCCCAGAAGTTCTGACCCCTCCATGCTCACAGGTGAGTCCCAAAACCTGCTTCAATACATGGCCTAACTGGGACCACTCAGAGCTGAGAGAATGCAGAACCTCCAGTCCTGTGGAGATAAAAGTTCCTTCCAGTTTGCATCTATGCTCTGGACTAGATCTTGTGCTTAAGGTCCCATCCCCACCCCTTCCACACCCAGGGAGAGCCTAACCCCCATGAGTTGTGACACAGCCAGGCTACAGAACAGGCACTCCAGACACCCTTCAATATCCATAGACAACCTGACACAAGGAAGCCCAAAATAACCAGGCTTACAGTAAGATCAGGCTCCTGTCTGAGACAGCAAGACCAGTTAACAAGAGACATAACCAGATGGCAAGAGGCAAGAGTAAGAACATAAGCAACCGAAAACTGTGCTACTTGACAACACCAGAACTCAGTTCTCCCACCTGAGCAAGTCCTGGATACCCTAATATACTGGAAAAACAAGATTCTGATCTAACTTCCCATCGCACGAGGAATTAAGTAGTACCTTACATAGGACATAAATAACTCTCTTAATGAAATACAGGAGGCCCTTCTGGTCCCACCAGCACAGGGGTAGCTTGGGCACGGAGGCTGCTGACACCCACAAGATACCCACAAGACCCTCCGTGGGATCTTAAGACCTCTGGTGAGTGGAACACAGCTGCTGCTCCAATCCAATCACGCGGGACCTGAGACTGCATTAATTAGGGAAGCAGAAAACCCGGCCTGATCAGGGGCACAAGTCCCTTCTGGTCCCACCAGCACTGGGGTACCTTGGGCATGGAGTCTACGGACACTGGCAAGGTATACACAGGACCTTCCATGGGATCTTAAGACCTCTGTGAGTGGATCAAAACATCTACCAGGAGGCAGGTAGATACCAGATATCTGGGCACCTTCCCTGCAAGAGGAGAGCTTACCTGCAGACAGTACTCTGAACACTGAAACTCAGGAGAGATCTAGTCTCCCAGGTCTGCTGATAGAGGATAACATAAACACCTGAGGAACAAGATCTACCCAGAGACAACTACAACAACTAAATCCAGAGATTACCAGATGGCAAAAGGCAAACATGAGAATCTTACTAACAGAAACCAAGACCACTCACCATCATCAGAATGCAGCACTCCCACCCCACCCAGTCCTGGGCACCCCAACACAACCAAAAAGCTAGACCAGGATTTAAAAGCATATCTCATGATGATGGTAGAGGACATCAGGAAGGACTTTATTAACTCACTTAAAGAAATACAGGAGAAAACTGCTAAACAGGTAGAAGTCCTTAAAGAGGAAGCACAAAAATCCCTTAAGGAATTGCAAGAAAACACAACCAAACAGGTGATGGAATTGAATAAAACCATCCAAGACCTAAAAAGGGAAGAAATAAATAAAGAAAACACAAAGTGAGGCAATGTTGGAGATGGAAACCCTAGGAAAGAAATCTAGAAACATTGATGCAAGCATCAGCAAGACAATACAAGAGATGGAAGTGAGAATCTTAGGTGCAGAACATCCCATAGAGGACATCGGCACAACTATCAAAGAAAATACAAAATGCAAAAAGATCCTAACTCAAAACATCCAGGAAATCCAGGACACAATGAGAAGACCAAACCTTCGGATAATAGGAGTAGATGAGAATGAAGATTTGCAATTTAAAGGGCCAGCAAATATCTTCCACAAAATTATAGAGGAAAACTTCCCAAACCTAAAGAAAGAGATGCCCATGAACATACAAGAAGCCTACAGAACTCCAAATAGACTGGACCAGAAAAGAAATTCCTCCTGACACATAATAATCAGAACAACAAATGAACTAAATAAAGAATATTAAAAGCAGTAAGGGAAAAAGGTCAAGTAACATATAAAGGCAGGCCTATCAGAATTACACCAGACTTTTCACCAGGAACTATGAAAGACAGAAGATCCTGGACAGATGTGATACAGACCCTAAGAGAACAAAAATGCCAGTCCAGGCTACTATACCCGGCCAAACTCTCAATTACCATAGATGGAGAAACCGAAGTTTTCCACGAAAAAAACAAAATTCGCACATTATCTTTCCACAAATCCAGCCCTTCAAGGGGTAATAACAGAAAAAAAAACCCAATACAAGGACGGAAACCACGCCCTAGAAAAAGCAAGAAAGGAATCCCTCAACAAACCAAAAAGGAGACAGCCACAAGAACAGAATGCCAACTCTAAAACCAAAAATAATAGGAAGCAACAATTACTTTTCCTTAATATCTCTTAATATCAATAGACTCAATTCCTCAATAAAAAGACATAGACTAACAGAATGGCTACACAAACAGGACCCAACATTCTGCTGCTTACCGGAAACCCATCTTGGGGAAAAAGACAGACTCTACCTCAGAGTGAAAGGCTGGAAAACTATTTTCCAAGCAAATGGTCTGAAGAAACAAGCTAGAGTAGCCATTCTAATGTTGAATAAAATAGAATTCAAACCTAAATTTACCAAAAAAGACAAGGAGGTACACTTCATACTCATCAAAGTAAAATCCTCCAAGAGGAAATCTCAATTCTGAGTATCTATGATCCAAATGCAAGGGCAGCCACATTCATTAAAGAAACTTTAGTAAAGCTCAAAGCACATATTGCACCTCACACGATAATAGTGGGAGACTTCAACATACCACTTTCATCAATGGACAGATCGTGGAAACAGAAACTAAACAGGGACACAGTGAAACTAACAGAAGTGATGAAACAAATGAACTTAAAGATATCTACAAAACATTTTATCCTAAAACAAAAGGATATACCTTCTTCTCAGCACCTCATTCTACTTTCTCCAATATTGACCATATAATTGGTCAGAAAACATGTCTCAACAGATACAAAAATATTGAAATCGACCCATGCATCCTAACAGACCACCATGGACTAAGGCTGATCTTCAATAACAACATAAATAACGGGAAGCCAACATTCATGTGGAAATTGAACAACACTCTTCTCAATGATACCTTGGTCAAGGAAGGAATAAAGAAAGAAATTAAAGACTTTTTAGAGTTTAATGAAGATGAAGCCACAACATACCCAAACTTATGGTACACAATGAAAGCATTTCGGGAAACTCAAAGCTCTGAGTGCCTCCAAAAAGAAACTAGAAAGAGTAAAAACTAACAACTTGACAACACACCTAAAAGCTCTAAAAAAAGGAAGCAAATCCACCCAAGAGGAGTAGATGGCAGGAAATAATCAAACTCAGGGGCGAAATCAACCAAGTGGAAACAAGAAGAACTATTCAAAGAATTGAACAAACGAAAAGCGGGTTCTTTGAGAAAATCAACAAGATAGATAAACCCTTAGCCAGACTCACTAGAGGGCACAGAGACACCATCCTAATTAACAAAATCAGAAATGAAAAGGGAGACATATCAACAGACCGTGAAGAAATCCAAAACACTGATATTAAGAGATATTAAGGAAAAGTAATTGTTGCTTCCTTTTATTTTTGTTGTTAGAGTTGGCATTCTGTTCTTGTGGCTGTCTTCTGTTTGGTTTGTTGAGGGATTACTTTCTTGTTTGTTCTAGGGCGTGATTTCCGTCCTTGTATTGCTTCTTTTCTGTTATTATCCTTTGAAGGGCTGGATTCGTGGAAAGATATTGTGTGAATTTGGTTTTGTCGTGGAATACTTTGGTTTCTCCATCTATGGTAATTGAGAGTTTGGCCGGGTACAGTAGCCTGGGCTGGCATTTGTGTTCTCTTAGTGTCTGTATAACATCTGTCCAGGCTCTTCTGGCTTTCATAGTCTCTGGTGAAAAGTCTGGTGTAATTCTGATAGGCCTTCCTTTATATGTTACTTGACCTTTCTCCCTTACTGCTTTTAATATTCTATCTTTATTTAGTGCATTTGTTGTTCTGATTATTATGTGTCGGGAGGAATTTCTTTTCTGGTCCAGTCTATTTGGAGTTCTGTAGGCTTCTTGTATGATCATGGGCATCTCTTTCTTTATGTTTGGGAAGTTTTCTTCAATTATTTTGTTGAAGATGTTTGCTGGTCCTTTGAGTTGAAAATCTTCATTCTCATTCACTCCTATTATGCGTAGGTTTGGTCTTCTCATTGTGTCCTGGATTTCCTGGATGTTTTGAGTTAGGATCCTTTTGCATTTTGTATTTTCTTTGACTGTTGTGTCGATGTTCTCTATGGAATCTTCTGCACCTGAGATTCTCTCTTCCATTTCTTGTATTCTGTTGCTGATGCTGGCATCTATGGTTCCAGATCTCTTTCCTAGGGTTTCTATCTCCAGCGTTGCCTCGCTTTGGGTTTTCTTTACTGTGTCTACTTCCCCTTTTAGTTCTAGTATGGTTTTGTTCATTTCCATTACCTGTTTGGATGTGTTTTCCTGTTTTTCTTTAAGGACTTCTACCTGTTTGGCTGTGTTTTCCTGCTTTTCTTTAAGGGCCTGTAACTCTTTAGCAGTGCTCTCCTGTAATTCTTTAAGTGACTTATGAAAGTCCTTCTTGATGTCCTCTATCATCATCATGAAAAATGCTTTTAAATCTGGGTCTAGATTTTCAGTTGTGTTGGGGTGCCCAGGACTAGGTGGGGTGGGAGTGCTGCGTTCTGATGATGGTGAGTGGTCTTGATTTCTGTTAGTAGGATTCTTACGTTTGCCTTTCGCCATCTGGTAATCTCTGAAGCTAGCTGTTATAGTTGTCTCTGTTAAAAGCTTGTACTTCAGGTGACTCTGTTAGCCTCTATAAGCAGACCTGGGAGGGTAGCACTCTCCTTGGTTTCAGTGGGTAGAGTATTCTCTGCAGGAAAGAACTCTTCTTGCAGGGAAGGTACAAAGATATCTGGTGTTCGAACCGGACTCCTGGCAGAAGTTGTGTTCCACTCACTAGAGGTCTTAGGATCCCGTGAGGAATCCTGTGTGGGCCCTTGCGGGTGTCAGGCAACTCCGCTGGCCAGGAAGCCCTGGGCTGGAGTGGAGTGGAAGGGGCTTTTGTCCCGGGTCAGGCCCGGGCAGTCTGCTTCCCTATGTACCGCAGTCTCAGGTTCCGCGCGATTGGATTGGGGCCGGCGCTGTGTTCCACTCACCAGAGGTCTTAGGATCCCGTGGGGAATCCTGTGGGGGCCCTTGCGAGTGTCAGGAACTCCGCTGGATGGTTTTAGCTCCCTTGTCGAAGATCAAGGGACCATAGGTGTGTGGGTTCATTTCTGGGTCTTCAACTGTATTCCATTATTCTACTTATTTGTTGCTATACCAGTACCATGCAGTTTTTATCACAATTGCTCTGTAGTACAGCTTTAGGTCAAGCATGGTGATTCCACCAGAGGTTCTTTTATCCTTGAGAAGAGTTTTTGCTATCCTAGGTTTTTTGTTATTCCAAATGAATTTGCAGGTTGCTCTGTCTAATTTGTTGAAGAACTGAGTTGGAATTTTGATGGGGATTGCATTGAATCTGTAGATTGCTTTTGGCAAGATAGCCATTTTTACAATGTTGATCCTGCCATTCCATGAACATGGGAGATTTTTCCATCTTCTGAGATCTTCTTTAATTTCTTTCTTCAGAGACTTGAAGTTCTTATCATACATATCTTTCACTTCCTTAGTTAGAGTCACGCCAAGGTATTTTATATTATTTGTGACTATTGAGAAGGGTGTTGTTTCCCTGATTTCTTTCTCAGCCTGTTTATTCTTTGTGTAGACAAAAGCCATTGACTTGTTTGAGTTAATTTTATATACAGCTACTTCGCCGAATCTGTTTATCAGGCTTATGAGTTCTCTGGTGCAATTTTTAGGGTCACTTATATATACTATCATATCATCTGCAAAAAGTGATATTTTAACTTCTTCTTTTCCAGTTTGTATCCCCTTGATCTCCTTTTGTTGTCGAATTGTTCTGGCTAGGACTTCAAGTACAATATTGAATAGGTTGGGTGAAAGTGGGAAGCCTTGTCTAGTCCCCCTGATTTTAATGGGATTGCTTCCACCTTCTCAGCATTTACTTTGATGTTGGCTACTGGTTTGCTGTGGATTGCTTTTATCATGTTCAGGAATGGACCTTTAATTCCTGATCTTTCCAAGACTTTTATCATGAATGGGTGTTGGATTTTGTCAAATGCTTTCTCTGAATCTAAGGAGATGATCATGTGGGTTTTGTCTTTGAGTTTGTTTATATAATGGATTACGTTGATGGATTTCCATATATTAAACCATCCCTGCATCCCTAGAATAAAACCTACTTGGTCAGGATGGATGATTGCTTTAATGTGTTCTTGGATTCAGTTAGCGAGAATTTTATTGAGCATTTTTCAATCGATATTCATAAGGGAAATTGGTCTGAAATTCTCTATCGTTGTTGGTTCTTTCTGTGGTTTAAGTATTAGAGTAATTGTGGCTTCATAGAATGAGTGGGATAGAGTACCTTCTATTTCTATTTTGTGGAATAGTATGTGCAGAACTAGAATTAGATCTTCTTTGAAGGTCTGATAGAACTCTGCACTAAACCCAATTGGTCCTTGACTTTTTTTGGTTGGGAGACTATTAATGACTGCTTCTATTTCTTTAGGGTATGTGGGACTGTTTAGATCGTTAACTTGATCCTGATTTAACTTTGATACCTGGTATCTGTCTAGAAATTTGTCCATTTCGTCCAGGTTTTCCAGTTTTCTTGAGTATAGCTTTTTGTAGAAGGATCTGATGGTGTTTTTGATTTCTTCAGGATCTGTTGTTATGTCTCCCTTTTCATTTCTGACTTTGTTAAATAGGATGCTGTGCCTGTGCCCTCTAGTGAGTCTGGGTAAGGGTTTATCTATCTTGTTGATTTTCTCAAAACAAGCTCCTCATTTGGTTGATTCTTTGAATAGTTCTTCTTGTTTCCACTTGGTTGATTTCGCCCCTGAGTTTATTTCCTGCTGTCTACTCCTCTTGGGTGAATTTGCTTTCTTTTGTTCTAGAGCTTTTATGTGTGTTGTCAAGCTGCTAGTGTGTGCTCTCTCTAGTTTCTTTTTGGAGGCACTCAGAGCTATGAGTTTCCCTCTTAGAAATGCTTTCTTTGTGTCCCATAAGTTTGGGTATGTTGTGGCTTCATTTTCATTAAACTCTAAAAAGTCTTTAATTTCTTTCTTTATTTCTTCCTTGACCAAGGTATCATTGAGAAGAGTGTTGTTCATTTTCCACGTGAATGTTGGCTTTTCATTATTTATGTTGTTATTGATGATCAGCCTTAGTCCATGGTGGTCTGATAGGATGCATGGGACAATTTCAATATTTTTGTACCTGTTGAGGCATGTTTTGTGACCAATTATATGGCCACTTTTGGAGAAGGTACCATGAGGTGCTGAGAAGAACATGTATCCTTTTGTTTTAGGATAAAATGTTCTGTAGATATCTGTTGAGTCCATTTGTTTCATAACTTCAGTTAGTTTCACTGTGTCCCTGTTTAGTTTCTGTTTCAGCGATCTGTTCATTGATGAAAGTGGTGTGTTGAAGTCTCCCACTATTATTGTGTGAGGTGCAATGTGTGCTTTGAGCTTTACTAAATTTTCTTTAATGAATGTGGCATCCCTTGCATGTGGAGCTTAGATATTCAAAATTGAGAGTTCCTCTTGGTGGATTCTACCTTTGATGAGTATTAAGTGTCCTTCTTTGTCTTTTTTGATAACTTTTTTTTTTTGGAAGTCGATTTTATTCAATATTAGAATGGCTACTCCAGCTTGCTTCTTCAGACCATTTGCTTGGAAAATAGTTTTCCAGCCTTTTATTCTGAGGTAGTGTCTGTCTTTCCCCTGAGATGGGTTTCCTGTAAGCAGCAGAATGTTGGGTCCTGTTTGTGTAGCCAGTCTTTTAGTCATTGTCTTTTTATTGGGGAATTGATTCCATTGAGATTAAGAGATATTAAGGAAAAGTAATTGTTGCTTCTTATTATTTTTGTTGTTAGTGTTGGCATTCTATTTTTGTGGCTGTCTTCTTTTTGGTTTGTTGAAGGATTAATTTCTTGCTTTTTGTAGGGCGTGCTTTCTGTCCATGTTTTGGTTTTTTTCTGTTACTATCCTTTGAAGGGCTGGATTCATGCAAAGATAATTTGTGAATTTGGTTTTGTCGTGGAATACTTTGGTTTCTCCATCTATGGTAATTGAGAGTTTGGCTGGCTATAGTAGCCTGGGCTGGCATTTGTGTTCTCTTAGTGTCTGTATAACATCTGTCCAGGATCTTCTGGCTTTCATAGTCTCTGGTGAAAAGTCTGGTGTAATTCTGATAGGCCTGCCTTTATATGTTACTTGACCTTTTTCCCTTATTGCTTTTAATATTCTATCTTTATTTAGTGAATTTGTTGTTCTGATTATCATGTGTCGGGAGGAATTTCTTTTCTGGTCCAGTCTACATGGAGTTTTGTAGGCTTCTTGTTTGTTCATGGGCATGTCTTTCTTTAGGTTTGGGAAGTTTTCTTCTATAATTTTGTTGAAGCTATTTGTTGGCCCTTTAAGTTGAAAAATCTTCATTCTCATCTACTCCTGTAATCCGAAGGTTTGGTCTTCTCATTGTGTCCTGGATTTCCTGGATGTTTTGAGTTAGGATCTCTTTGCATTTTGTATTTTCTTTGATTGTTGTGCCGATGTTCTCTATGAAATCTTCTGCATCTGAGATTCTCACTTCCATCTCTTGTACTCTGTTGCTGATGCTTGCATCTATGATTCCAGATTTCTTCCCTAGGGTTTCTATCTCCAGCGTTGCCTCACTTTGTGTTTTCTTTATTGTGTCTACTTCCCTTTTTAGGTCTTGGATGATTTTATTCAATCCCATCACCTGTTCGGTTGTGTTTCCTGCAATTCTTTAAGGGATTTTTGTGTTTCCTCTTTAAGATCTTCTACTTGTTTAGCAGTGTTCTCCTGTATTTCTTTAAGTGAGTTATTAAAGTCCTACTTGATGTCCTCTACCATCATAATGAGATATGCTTTTAAATCTGGGACTATCTTTTTGGGTGTGTTGGGGTGCCCAGGATTGGGTGGAGTGGGATTGCTGTGTTCTGATGATATTGAGTGGTCTTGGTTTCTGTTAGTAATATTCTTCCGTTTGCTTTTCACCGTCTGGTAGTCTCTGGAGTTAGTTTTCATAGTTGTCTCTTGTTAGAGCTTGTTCCTCAGGTGATTATGTTAACCTCTATCAGCACTCCTGGGAGACTAGCTCTCTCCTGAGTTTCAGTGTTCAGATTACTGTCTGCAGACAATCTCTCCTCCTGCAGGAAAGGTGACCAGATATCTGGTGTTTGAAACTGCCTCCTGGCATAAGTTGTGATCCACTCACCAGAGGTCCTTAGATTCCGTGGAGAGTCCTGTGGTGACCTTGGGTTTGTGCCCAGACTCTGTGCTCAAGGTACCCCGGTGATGGTGTGGACTGGAAGGGACTTGTGACCCTGGGCAGTCCGGGTTTTCTGCTTTTCTAATTAGTGCAGTCTCATGTCCCACGTGATTGGATTGGAGCAGAAGTTGTGTTCCACTCCCCAGAGGTCTTAAGATCCCATGGAGAGTCCTGTGGGGATTTTGGGGGTGTCCGCACACTCCACACTTAAGGTGGGAAGGGACTTGTAACCCTGGTCCGGCTGGGTTTTCTGCTTTCCTAATTAAGGCAGTCTCAGATACCGCACATTTGGATTGGAGCAGAAGTTGTGTTCCATTCACCAGAGGTCTTAAGATCCCATGGAGGGTCCTGTGGGGACCTTGGGGTTGTCCACACACTATGCACCCAAGGTGCCCTGCTGGTGGAGCGGACTGGAAAGGACTTGTGACCCTTTTCAGGCTGAGTTTTCTGCTTCCCTAATTAATCCAGTCTCAGATCCCGCACGTTTGGATTGGAGCAGAAGTTGTATTCCACTCACCAGAGGTCTTAAGATCCCGTGGAGGGTCTTGTGATGACCTTGGGCATGTCCCCAGACTCTGTGCCCAAGGTGCCCCAGTGGTGGCACGAACCAGAAGGGACTTGTGAGCCTGGTCAGGCCGGGTTTTCTGCTTCCCTAATTAATGCAGTCTCAAGTCCCGAGCGATTGGATTGGAGCAGAAGTTGTGTTCCACTCACCAGAGGTCTTAAGATCCTGTGGATGGTCATGTGGGGACCTTGGGGGTGTCTGCAGACTCCACGTCCAAGGTGCCCCGGTGCTGGCGTGGATTGGAAGGCCTAATATAGCTTTACATTATGTAAGAAATTTTTATTGTCTCTGCTTCAATAAAGAAGCTGAGAGTTTGAATCTTTCAGCGTATATTGTTTCCTAAGTGGAAAGTATTTTATTAGCTAATGCCTCTAAAGGGAAGTTTACTTCAAATCTTTGCTTTCACGAAATGAGCTTTAAAGTTCTGTGGAGTAGTTGTTGCTCCATAAGATTCAGAATCAATATCTTGTTTAACATTTAGCGTTTTAGTTATACTAGAAAATTGTGGTACAGAAAAAAAATCTAAGAAAGAAAAATTGATTTGCTTCAAAATTTTATTTTCAAAAGCTTCCTGGAGATGTTAACAATTGGCTAAGTCCTTCTGAGGAGACTGATTTGGAGGAAGAGGCTGCCTGATATGGCAACTCTGATTGACCACCCATTGCGAACACCGTGGCACGTTCTAGGCCCCCTCATTACCCCTCTACTCCTGGACTTTGTGCACCTGTGGTCATTCCACAGCCTCCACAAAATGATTACCTTTTTACAGGCCAAATATCAGCTATCTAAACAAATTTCCGACCTTAAAGAGTTCCTAAATTTACATAAATAGTTTGCCCATCTCACCACAGAGCTCTCTTCTCTTCAGGAGACTGTGAGACAGACCATTTTCCCTGGTCTATTGATGGCTCCGGTCCCTTTCCCTGCCATCTCTGACAGCCATCAGGCTCATTGGATGGCTAGCTAGCCGCATTCTCACCCTAACAAAGCCTCACAAAAATCTTATTCTAATAAAACCTCCCAGAGAGTTAGTTCAAAAAAATCCTTGGCATTCCCTGTGTTAACCCACCAGAGTGCCAAAGTGTCTTCCTCATCAGAGGAGGACCCCGCCACTGATACAGAAAATGGCGATGAGGATAAAAAAGCAAGTGATTGTGAAACTGAAAATGCGACTCTGGCAGCAGCTCCTGAGGACCTGCCACGAGAGATGACTTAGTATAAAAGATTAAAGCTTAAGCCTCTTAAGGGTCTGAATACTGCAGTCAAAAATTATGGTCCTAATGAATCTTTTACTGTTTCCATGCTTGAAGCTCTCTCCAGAGGGGGATACCTTACTCCCACTGAGTGGTTTAGAGTAACCCAGGCAGGTTTGTCTCATGGACAGTTTTTGTCTTGGAAAGCTGATTTTCTAGATAGGTGCCAATTTCTCACAAGGCAGAACCAGAGAGACTCCAAAGCGCCTGTGACTGAGTGGACTCTTGATAAACTCAGCGGACAGGGGAAATATGTGTCTGAGAAGTGCCAACTTAAATTCCCCAGCAGACTCCTGTCACAGGTTAATGAGGCTGCCCTTGGGGCATGGCAGGCTGTCCCTTCAAAGGGCTCAATGACTACCCCATTGATCAAAATTATTCAGGGAGCTCAGGAGTCTTACAATGAGTTTGTGGGGAGACTCTTAGAAACTGCTGAAAAGATCCTATGCCCTGAGGAAAATAATAGCAAGTTTGTAAAACAGTTGTAAAACAATGAGAATGCCAATTCTGCCTGTAAGGCTGTTCTTCAAGGCCAGACTAAAAATAAGACTCTTGGTGACTTCATGATACTTTTCAGTGATGTAGATACCTTCACCCATAGGATTTCACAGAGCCTTTCTCAGAGTGTGAATTTGGCTGTGGGGGCTGCCTTGCAAGCTGTTGGCCCTTCCAAAAGTTGTTTTAAACGTGGAAAGCCTGGACATTTTGCCAAACAGTGCCCCCTGACACAGGGCGTATCGACTGCTATACCTTGGCCCACGGGGGCAACACCCCCAATGCCTAATACTGTGTGCTCCAGGTGAAAAAGAGGCAAACATTGGGCGAATCAATGTCGATCCAAGACAAATGGCATGGGCCATCCTCTGCCACCCCTTCAGGGAAATGGCTTGAATGGCCAGCCAGGGGCCCTGAGACCCATCCATTTCCTGCCAGCCTCGGGGACCAGTCAGCAGACAATAATGTCTCAGCCTGTGGCTGCTCCATTCAATTCTTCAGAACAGCTCCAGGGAGCGCAGGACTGGACCTCTGTACCTCTACTAGTACATTTTTAAAACCTGAAGATTGTGTTCAAGCCTTACCTACTGGTGTTTTTGGTCCTTCTCCCCGTAATATGTTTTTTTCTCATTCTGGGACATGCCTCATCCACCATCAAGGGCCTCATTGTTCACCCTTCGCTGGTTGATAATGACTTTACACGAGAAATTAAGATTTTAGCTAGTTCCAGCTCAGGGTCAATCTTACTCCCTCAAGGACAGTGGGTTGAGCAGGATTTGCCCCTCCCATTGAACACCATTGAGCTCAGGAGTCTTACAATGTGTTTGTGGGGGCAGAACCTGGTTATTGGGAGGCATTGGGGGCCTCTCAGCCAGGGTCCTTGGATCTTTTCTGGGTCCAGATGATGTCTAGAGAATGTCCTACACTAAGCCTTAAGTTAGAGGGGCGATGGTTTGAGGGCATTGTGGATACAGGGGCTGATGCCACCATCCTTGCAAAAAATTACTGGCCTTTGGCTTGGCCACTTCAACTTTCCCTTACACATTTACAGGGCATTGGCCAGTCTAAAAATACCTTACAGAGTTCTAAAAATTTGACATGGGAAGATTCAGAAGGGAATTCTGGCACAGTGCAGCCTTTTGTTGTTGAAGCCCTGCCAGTTAATTTGTGTGGAAGAGATATTCTCTCTCAGATGGAAGTAATTATGTGTAGTCCAAATGAGATTGTAACCCAACAGATGTTGTCTCAAGGCTTTTTGCCAGGACAAGGCCTAGGAAACGAGGGTCAAGGCATTCCTACACCCATAAGCATTTCACATAAGAGTGATCTCATTGGGCTAGGTTATCAGTTTTTCTTGAGGGCCATTGCTCCCCCTGCTGCTGCTGTTGTTGCTTCCCACATCAAAATTTTAATTATACCTGGGTGATACTGAATGGTGTGGGAGATGTTGCAACCTCCACCTCCCATATTGCCGCCTTGGCCCACCCTGGAGGTAGATCTTTGCCGATTGGTGTTCAGGGCCAGTCCTGACTGGGGGACACCTAATCATTTCCTCCCACAGCCCAGGGCACTTGAATTGAAGGATTCCAAAACTGACCCTGGTTGCAGTTATTCCATCAGGAAAGCTGCCCTTGCCCTTTTAAAGTGGGGACTTTATGTGTGCCCTGGTGGACATAGAGATCAGTCCCTGGCCAGAGGGTGTGTGAATGAAAAGGATTTTATTGTGCTTCCTGGGGGTGTGAGACTACTGGAGATATCTCCTGGAATCCAACTTCCTCTTGGGATCTCATTACAGTTCAGAGGCGGTATCCAGTACAAGGGGTTTACAGCTGGGGGTGGGGAGGAGGATGTCTTTAAATGCCAAGTGTGGGGCAGATTCAGACCTCCAGGGCTGGTGTAACTTTTTGTTAATTACTTTTACAGAGGAAGGAAAAGGGTTCACTTGAGAAAATTCCAGGGGTTGCAGAGTGAGGTCTCCACTTTTATAAAGATGGTCCTGATCATGGATTAATCTTTAAAATAAAATTGCTCAAAACCATCCCCAACCAAAAGCTGGTTGCCATAGGACTTAATCCTATGTTTCACCCCATGGTTCCTAAAGAACATGTGGCCCCTAAAGGGACCGTTTCATCTTATACCGATGTCCCTATTACCTTCTTTCAACCCACACTCCCTGTAGGCTTGCCCTCCTTGGCAGAACTTATTGTTACCATGATTAATGCCTCACTACAGGTCATTCATGAGGCCAATTCTACCATTCTAGAGATTGTTGGATTTGTTATTCGTCCCAGCCTCCTTTTTATGAAGGAATAGCCCTTTTTGGAGAGGTGATTGCCACCAATGATACTTCCTTTCTGAGATGTCATCCGGAGTCTAAAGAAGGGCTGACTCTTAGCCAAATATCTGGTATTGGTCTCTGTCTTTTGGGACCCCAGATGCTTCCCCCCTTGCCCCTGTTTGAAGTGTGTAATCAAACCCTGGTTGTTCATAATACCTTTCAATATGCTATGGCTCCTAATAATACTTATTTTGCTTAATCGTCTGGTTTAACTACCTTTATAGTTACTTCCACCTTTCTAAAAGGCAGAGAATATTGGGTTTTGACAAAATTTCTCCCTCACTTGACAGTACACCTGCCTGATGATTTTCTAAGATTCTGGGAGAGAGGGTCCACACTTCCATCGAGGCACAGGAGAGAGCCAATCACAGATGTAACCTTCTCGGTTCTCCTTGGATTAGGAGCTGTGGGGGTAGGAACAGGGATTGCCTCCTTAGTGACCTCCAATCAACAGTATACCCAACTTGGTATGGCTATAGATAGAGATCTTCAAGAGATGAAGGCTGAGTTAAAGAACCTTAAAGATTCTGTTACTTTACTTTCTAAGGTAGTGCTACAAAATAGAAGAGGGTTAGATTTGCTTTTCCTCCAACAAGGAAGACGGTGTTCTGCTTTAAGAGAGGAATGCTGTTTTTATACAGATAAGACAGTGTTAGTAGAAGATAGCCTGAAAAGAGTGTTTAGAAAACAGAAAAAGAGAACGAGAAAAAAGTCAATCCTGGTACCAGAATTGGTTTTCCACTTCTCCATGGCTTTCTACCTGTTGCTCAGTATTTTGGGTCCTGTGGTAGGACTACTTTTGCTCATATCCTTTGGACCCTGGACATTAAGAAAATTAACAGAGTTTGTCAAATCACAGGTTGATGCTGCCTTTGGGAGACCAGTGTAGGTCCATTATCATTGTCTGCCGGTCAGAGATATTGATGTTTGGTCTGTGATAAGGAGTCTTGCCGGCGAGGACACAAACACAGGACACACACTCAGATTCTTCTGCAGCAAAGCTTTAATGCATCTCGAGAGAAAGATCATCAGCTTCTGGGGAGGAGGAGACCTAGAGCACAGGAAACCTGTCCCTTTTATAGCCCACGAAGAGCGGTTGGAGACGTGCCTCGCCCTGATTGGCTGCTCACCATCAGCCCAGATGACGCCACGGGAAAGGCAGGGCACAAGGAATGGAAAAATACCCCAGCACATGTGCAGACTACTTGTTTACCAGTTAGAACACCGGATGTCAGTGCCATCTTGTAATGGTGATTGCAAGGGTGGCTCCTCACATCTCCCCCTTTTCTTTTATATAAGAGCAATAGGCCACCCATAATGAGAGTGGAGGTAGAGGTCAAATCTCCAGTGTGCAAGCAAAGGGGCCTAACACAAAACCTCCTCCCAGGCTTGTCACCCGGAGGGGTCCTGGTCTGGTCCCGTGTCGTTTTTCCTGGGGGAAGGGCACTTGGACACTCAACCTTCATACAAGATGACATGTCTCCCTAGAATAAGCTCATTTTATGCTGCAGAGCCTTTCTACTGCAGTGCTAAGCCATGCAACTCTCTCGGGCTGCTGTAGCACACTCACTCTATACCGTGCAATGAGACTAGCCTCGTGGGGTGCAAGAGCTGAGTAGCCAGCAACCTATTGCTTAAGCATAGATAACCATATACCAGGGGAGGAATCGTGTTCTAATGCTGCAAGTGCTTGGGTTATCACCATCTTGTCCCTTTTTGTTTGAGCTTTAAGCTTACAGACCATCCAGAGCAAAAGCAACGCTCCACCACCTATGATCATGGCAATCAATCCCACCCCCACCCATTCCTTGAAGTAGGAGAATGCAGAGGAAATCTAGGTGGAGAAGCCCTCCGTCAGTGAAAGGTCGAGACGCCTAGAATTCACTTGTAGAATAGCAACTCTCAATTCTCGAAGCATTTGTTCAAATTCCATAGTCCAATTCTGTAACATATAACGAGATAAAGCTTTTGACAAATTTGCTGCCCTTGTAAAATTTTCATATTGAACTGAAGTAACACAAAGACCAGGTTTTTGTATTCACAACCTAATTGAGCCAACTGCCAGAGAATATCCACCTGCTCTTGGACTAGGTCGATGCGCTGATTTATCAGCATCAACCCTCCTTGTATCTGTGAGTTGGCTGTGGCCTGTTTATCCAAGGCCGTTGTGACCATGATAGAAAGCTCATTAATAGTTTGTGTTGTTTGCACAGAAGTAGATAGAGCGAGTGCCGAGGCCGTGACAGAGGCTGCGACTGCCGCGGTGGCCACCAGTCCAACTATAATAGCAGAGATACCAAAATCTCTTTTTCCTGGAAACAAAGTCAAGCTATTAGGGGCATCTACAGTAACAGGAACAAATCTAGGCATGTGGGTAACTAAAGCAAAAGGATATTTCTTAGCATCCCAGCATAGGGCATAAAAACATTTTTCTTGTGAGCAATCTATCTCTATCTGATTTTGATTTAAGCTTTTGCTACTTACCACCCACAGAAACGGGGGCCATATACATACCGGGGTGGCAGTAAAATTTACCTCTTTTTGTATTTTATATTGAACTTTGGAAGTGGTCCATTTAAAGTTCGAACGCTGTTTTTCATTCCTGCGTTGGGTACCCTTCCAGTCAAAAGTCATTTCTCCTTTTTCACTAGAACCTCCTCCGATCATTGCCATAGGGGCAAGATTAGTACAGCTTCCATTAACTCCACAAAGTAGCCACTGATCAAAAGGATTAGTATTACTTCGAAGGGGGTCCATATGACTAAAATAATATCCTGCAAAGGTATCATTATACTCTCTACTTATGTATGGTGAAAAGGAAAAATATTTCTCTACTGCCCAAGTATATCTTTTAGCTTGGCAGCCTGTCTAAGGCAGCATTACATCTTCCATGGACCCTTCCCTGCAAGAGGGTGCCATTCTAGGTTGTGAAGGCGGCTTATTTTTAGATCTTCCACCTTTTCGACTGGGCCACCATCCTCTAATAACTATGGTGTCAGCCTTCATGTCAAAAGCCGCTCCACCAAAGGAGGCTTTTTTTAACCAAACTGCTGATTGATTATACAAGGATATACATTGAGTCTTATCTTGTAATGAGGAAATTAGCACAAAGCACGGGCTTCCCTGTATAAAAAAGGTTCTATTTTCTTGTAAAGCCTGAATCTGTTCATCTAAGAGTAAATAAGCAATTCCCAGTTTTTTATTTGTAGTGAAAAAACGTGGAAATATTTGTGCGTTGTGCATAACTGGCATAGGAAGAGGAAAAGTTGACATAATTCCCCATCTGAACTCTCCATTTATACTAGGAACCAGAATCTCCAGCATTACAAGTATGATCCATCGACATCTTGGGATCTTGTTCTTGTGATTCATCGTCTAAGAGCTGAATCCTTCGAGTGAGGCGCTCTGGAATCCAAAAGGGATTATCTTCCTCCTGTGGAAAAACACAAATAGCTCCCCTGGATCTTATTAAAATAGGATCTGGGCCTTTCCATTTTCCTGTCAAAACATCTTTCTACTTTGCCATTTCCTTAGGCCTATCAGGTTCTGAACAGTGACGTTCAGCCGCAGTATGGCCTTGAGCATCAAGATTTAAAAAATTAAGAGTGAAGAGTGCCATAGAAACAGCTACTCTTGGTACTGTGGGTAGAGCTTCCTCGACTCCCCTCTTTTGTTTAATTAGGTAGGACTTGAGGGTGCAATGGGCACGTTCCACAATGCATTGTCCTTGAGGATTATAAGGAAGGCCAGTCTGATGCGTCACATTCATCTGATGACAGAATTGTTGAAATTTTTGAGAAGTATAGGCTGGTCCATTATCTGTCTTAAGAATTTTAGGTTGTCCCCAAGCACTCCATGCCTCGAGGCAATGTTGAATTACATGTGAAGCCTTTTCTCCTGCTAGAGGTGTAGCAAATACAATACCAGAACAGGTATCTATAGAAACATGTAAATATTGAAGTCTTCCAAAGAATGAGATATGGGTAACATCCATTTGTCAGACCTGTAAAGGTCTTATGCCACATGGGTTTATTCCCACATGAGGAACAGGCAAAAATTTACAGCAATTTTGACATTGAGTAACAATTTTTTTAGCTTCTTTTCTAGTTAATGAAAAACGACAACGAAAAGTTTTAGCTGTCACATGAAAGCGCTTATGAAATTCTTTTTCAGCTTCTGTCTGAGAAGACAGAGCAACAGCCACAATCTTGGTAGCTTTGTCTGCCAAATCATTTCCCAAAGACATAGGACCAGGAAGGCCCGAATTCACTCTGACATGAGTAATATAAACAGGGAATCTTCTATTTAATAATACCGATTGTATTTGTTGAAAAATATTGACAACCTTGCTGGAAGGTTTTATTACTCTAGCTTTCTCAAGAAGATTAACTGCATTAACTACATAAGAAGAATCTGATACAATGTTAAGCGGCCCTGGAAAGATTTTAAGAACCTCCAGTACCACTAGACATTCTACGATTTGAGGTGAGGTTTCATTATATTGTTTTGATACTACCTTGTTATCAACCACATAGGCACCTATACCAGTTTTTGACCCATCAGTATATACTATAATCCCATTTCTAAGCGGATCCTTAACCGTCACTTGAGGAAACACAACAGCTTGATTCTGAGCAAATTGTAAAATTGGATGTTTTGGATAATGGTTATCAATCTGTCCTGAAAAGGAGGTGACTAAAACTGCCCAATCATCAGATGTAGCTGCCAAGGTTTGAACCTGCGCTGCAGTATAAGGCACGATTAAAAGATTAGGATCTCGTCCAAAATGAGTGATAGCCGCTTTTATTCCTCTAAGCACAAGCTGTGCAACTGCATCAGGATACCAATCTATTATTTTAGCAGGAGATGCATTTGGATGAACCCATAATAAAGGTCCATTTTGCCACAAGACTGCGGTTGGTAATTGGGCTGTCTTAAAGACACACAAATCAAAAAGTTGTGATTTATCAATGCGTTGTAATTGAGCCTTTTGTAAAGCACTCTCTACCTTTTGTAAAGCCTGATTAGCAGCAGGAATAAGGGTCCTAGGGGAGGAGATATGACGATCTCCTTCTAAAATATCAAATAAAGGTTCTAACTCAGCTGAAGAAATCTTTAAAAATGGTCTCAGCCAATTTATATCTCCTAATAATTTCTGAAAGTCATTTAAGGTGCATAAATGATCTCTGCGAATTTTCAATTTTTGAGGAGTTATACTAGTGGGAGATATAATGGTTCCCAGAAATGTGCCTACTTCTGAAATTTGCACCTTCTCTGCTGCTATTTGTAATCCCCATTGTTCTAAAATTTGTATCAAAAATGGGTAAGATTCTTGCAAAGTCACCAGGTCCTTATGTGAAAAGAGAATGTCGTCCATATAATGCAAGACAAGTAAGGTGGGGAACCGATGTCTCACCGGTTCCAGGGCTGCCTGTACAAAAAGTTGACACATGGTAGGACTATTTGCCATGCCCTGAGGAAGTACCTTCCACTGAAATTGTTTATCAGGCTCCATATGGTTAAGGGCTGGAACAGTAAAAGCAAACCGTGGCCTATCTTGAGGACATAAAGGTATAGAAAAAAAGCAATCTTTAATATCTATAATAACAACTTTCCAATGTCTGGGCAGGGCAGATAATAGGGGCAATCCCCGTTGAATGGAGCCAAAAAGTTTCATTTGGGCATTAATTGCTCTAAGATCATGGAGAAGCCTCCATTTTCCTGATTTTTTCTTAATTACAAAATAGGTGTATTCCAAGGTGAAGTAGAGGGCTCTAAATGACCCAAGCGTACCTGTTCCTTGACTATTTTAGTTACAGCTTCTAATTTTTCAGAGGATAGAGGCCATTGAGTAACCCATACAGCCTCCTCTGTAAGCCATGGTATAGGCAGAGACTTCTCAACGGCCCCTAGAAAAAACCCAGACCTTGTCTCCCTTTATTACCTTCTTGAGGGATAGGTTTAAGTCTACCCTGCTCTTCTTTTCCTAATCCCTTTCCTTTCTTATAACCCATTTTATTCATGATTTTAACAGCTTGTGTAGAGTGACACATGGTAGGACTATTTGCCATGCCCTGAGGAAGTACCTTCCACTGAAATTGTTTATCAGGCTCCATATGGTTAAGGGCTGGAACAGTAAAAGCAAACCGTGGCCTATCTTGAGGCCTGACCTTAACAAATGAGTATTCTCATTTGAGTATTCTCATTCTCATTGGTTTAAAATGACTTCTTCCTTTCAAACCATAAGGAGTCTCGCCGGCGAGAACACAAACACAGGACACACACTCAGATCCTTCTGCAGCAAAGCTTTAATGCATCTCGAGAGAAAGATCATCAGCTTCTGGGGAGGAGGAAACCTAGAGCACAGGAAACCTGTCCCTTTTATAGCCCACGAAGAGCGGTTGGAGACGTGCCTCGCCCTGATTGGGGGCTCACCATCAGCCCAGATGACGCCACGGGAAAGGCAGGGCACAAGGAATGGAAAAATACCCCAGCACATGCGCAGACTACTTGTTTATCAGTTAGAACAACGGATGTCAGCGCCATCTTGTAATGGTGATTGCAAGGGTGGCTCCTCACATTGATGAAGAGGTATATGCTGAGCCCCCAGACGCTCCTTCAGCAGGCTTAGATTTCACCGCCTTAGATACAAAAAGCAATCCTTGATGCTTTGGCAAGCTATGGAGACATCAAGGTTGGAAATAGCATGCTGCCACATACCAGAGGCACACCCATGATAGGCTGTAGAGCACCTCAATTATTGTGAGTCCATAATCCAGGGGCCCACTCTGAGATAAGAGTGCTGGATGTGGTGGCAACTCACATAGCCTAACACAGAGACTCTACTCTCAAAAATCAATCACTTTGGGTGGTGGTTGTGGATACACTTCATGTAGCCTAAGTCAAATGCTCCATCTACCCTATGGACAAAGGCTGAAATCTCCATCTATAATGTAAAAGAGGGGGAGATGTTGGAGACTGACATTGAACCATAAGCCAAAGTTCCCCTCCCTTCTTGAGAAACTTCTGACCTTTTGAGAGATGTTGGAAACAGACACTGAGTCATAAGCCAAAGTTCTGCTCCCTTCTGGAGAGACTTCCAACCTTTTGAAATGACATTGGAGAACATCAAGATCAGATAATAGTAACTGTAAACTTCCAGAAAGAACCACAGGATGTTCCCTGAGCTAAGAAAGATAGCATGCTCCCGGGCAGTTGTGCAGAATCACCCCTGCCCCCGGGCCGAGGCACAGGCAAGTTTCTCCCTCTTTACTTCCTCCTTCTTACCGCTTTTATTCTGTAACTTTACTCACAATAAACAGACCTTGATAGGATTGTCTACTTGGTCTCCCTTTTCGTTCCCGCCCTTTTCTCTTTCAGGCAAGGTCCCCCTCGGGTCTCCAAATAACTGGGTCCCACGGGTCAGGACACTATACAAACAAACTCAAAGAAAAAGACCACATGATCATCTCATTAGATGCTGAGAAAGCTTTTGACAAAATCCAACACCTGTGCATGATAAAAGTCTTGGAAAGATCAGGAATTCAAGGCACATACCTAAACATAATAAAATCAATATACAGCAAACCAGTAGCCAACATCAAACTAACTGGAGAGAAACTTGAAACAATACCAGTAAAATCAGAGACTAGGCAAGGATGTCCACTCCCTCCCTACCTATTCAATATAGTACTTGAAGTCCTAACCAGAGCAGTTCGACAACAAAAGGAGATCAAAGGAATACAAATTTGAAAGGAAGAAGTCAAAATATCACTATTTGCAGATGATATGATAGTATATATAAGTGACCCTAAAAATTCCACTAGAGAACTCCTAAACCTGATAAACAACTTTAGAGGGCTGGTGAGATGGCTCAGTGTGTAAGAGCACCCGACTGCTCTTCCGAAGGTCCAGAGTTCAAATCCCAGCAACCACATGGTGGCTCACAACCATCTGTAACAAGATCTGACTCCCTCTTCTGGAGTGTCTGAAGACAGCTACAGTGTATTTACATATAATAAATAAATAAATCTTAAAAAAAAAAAAAAAACTTTAGGAAAGTGGCTGGATATAAAATGAATACAATCAAGGCAGTGGCCTTTCTCTACACAAAGGATAAACAACCTGAGACAGTAATAAGGGAAACAACACCCTTCAAAATAGTCACAAATAATATATAACAGCTTGGTATGACTCTAACTAAGGAAGTGAAAGATATGTATGATAAGAACAAGTCTCTGAAGAAAGAAATCAAAGAAGATCTCAGAAGGTGGAAACATCTCCCATGCTCACGGATTGTCAGGATTAATATAGTCAAAATGGCTATCTTTTCAAAAGCCATCTACCTATTCAATGCAATCTCCATCAAAATTTCAACTCAGTTCTTCATATACTTAGAAAGAGAAATTTCCAAATTAATATGGAATAGCAAAAAACCTAGGACAGCAAAATCTCTTCTTAATGATAAAAGAATCTCTGGTGGAATCACCATAAATTGTGATAAAAAGCAATAGTGATAAATGCTGCACGGTACTGGTATAGTGACAGGATAGGTAGACCAATGGAATAGAATTAAAGACCCAGAAATGAACCCACACACTTATGGACACTTGATCTTTGACAAGGGAGCTAAAACCATCCAGTGGAAAAAAGACTGCATTTTCATCAAATGGTGCTGGCACAACTGGCGGCTATCATGTAGAAGAATACGAATTGATCCATTCTTATCTCCTTGTACTAAGGTGAAGTCTAAGTGGATCAAGGAACTCCACAGAAAACCAGAGACACTGAAACTTATAGAGGAGAAGGTGGGGAAAATCCTCGAAGATAGGGGTAAAGGGGAAAAATTCCTGAAAAGAACAACAATGGCTTGTGTTGTAAGATCAAGAATTAAGAAATGGGACCTCATAAAATTGCAAAGCTTCTATAAGGCAAAAGACACCGTCAATAAGACAAAAAGGCACTAACAGACTGGGACAGAGTCTTTACCAATCTTAATCAGATAGAGGATTAATATCCAATATATACATATAATGAACTCAAGAAGGTGGACTCCAGAAATTCAAATAAGTCCATTAAAAATGGGGTACAGAGCTACACAAAGAATTTTCAACTGAGGAATACCAAAGGGCTGAGAAGCACCTGAAAAAAAAATGTTCAACATCCTTAATCATTAGGGAAATACAAATCAAAACAACCCTGAGATTCCACCTTACACTAGTCACAATGGCTAAGATATAAAATTCAGGTAACAGCAAATGCTGGTGAGGATTTGGAGAAAGAGGACCACTCCTCCATTACTATTGGGTTTGCAAGCTTGTACAACCACTCTGGAAATCAATCTGGTGGCTCCTCAGATGATTGGACATAGTACTGGAAGATCCAGCAATACCTCTCCTGGGCATATACCCAGAAAATGTTCCAATTGGTAATAACGACATATGCTCCACTATATTCATATCAGCCCTATTTATAATAGCCAGAAGCTGTCCCTCCGTAGAGGAATGGATTCAGAAAATGTGGTATATTTACACAATGGAGTACTACTCAGCTATTAAAAACAATGAATTCATGAAATTCTTAGGCAAATGGATGCATCTGGAGGATATCATACTGAGTGAGGTAACCCAATCACAAAAGATGTCTCTTGACATGCACTCACTAAGTAGATATTAGCCCAGAAACTTAGCATACCCAAGATACAATTTGCAAAACACAAAAAAATCATGAAGACCAAAGTGTGGATACTTCATTCCTTCTTAGAATAGAATAGGAAATAAAATACACATGTAAGGAGTTACAGAGACAAAATTTGGAGCTGACATTAAAGGATGGACCATTCAGAGACTGCTCCACCCGGGGATCCATCCCATAATCAGCCACCAAATGCAGACACTATTGCATATGCCAGCAAGATTTTGTTGAAAGAATCCTGATATAGCTGTCTCTTGTGAGGCTATGCCAGTGCCTGGCAACTACAGAAGTGGATGCTCACAGTCTTCTATTGGATGGAACACAGGGCCCCCAATGGAGGAGCTAGAGAAAGAACCCAAGGAGCTGACATGGTCTGCAACCTTATAGGTGGACCAACAATTTGAACTAACCTGTAACTCCATAGCTCGTGTCTCTAGCTGCATATGTAGCAGTAGATGGCCTAGTCTTCCATCATTGGGAAGAGAGGCCCCTTGTTCTTGCAAACTTTATATGTCCCAGTACAGGGGAATGCCTGGGCCAAGAAGTGGGAGTGGGTGTGTAGGGGAACAGGGTGGGGGGAGAGTATAGGGGACTTTCGGGATAGCATTTGAAATGTAAATGAAGAAAATATCTAATAAAACAATTGAGAAAAAAAAAAAGATTTGATAAATGAAACCTCATGTACCTGGAAAGGACATAGCCAATAGGACAAATCAGCAACCTGCAGATTGAGAAAAAAAACAATCTTAACTATATTCATATCAGAAAGAGGGCTAATATCCTAAATATATAAAGAATCCAAGAAGCTAACCACAAAGAAACTTAACAACACAATCAATTAATGGGCTAAAGAGAGAATTTACTAAACAGAGAATTTACAATGGTGAATCTTGAATTGATTAGAAACACTTAAAGAAATGTTTAAAGTCCTTAGTAATCAGGGAAATGTTCATCAAAATAATCCTGAGATTCCACTTTACACCAGTGAGAATGATTAAGATCAAAACCTCAGGTGAGGATGTTGAAACACTCCTTCATTGCTGGTGGGATTGCATACTAGTAGATTAGCTCTGGAAATCAATCTGGAGTTTCCTCAGAAAAATGGAAATAGATCTCTCTGAAGACCTAGATCTATCATTCTTAGGCATATACCCAAAAGGTGCCTCTCATTGCCACAGGGGCACATGTTCAACTATGTTCATAGCAGCCTTATTTGTAATAGGCAGAAGCAGAAATCAATGCAGATGTCCCACAAGGGAAAAATGGATACATAAAGTGTGGTTAATTTCCACAATGGAATACTATTCAGCTATTAAGGAGGAAGATATCACGACTTTTGAAGGCAAATGGTTGGAACTAGAAAATATCATCCTCAGTCTCCAAAAGACAGACATGGTAAGTACTCACTAATCAGAGGATATTAGCCAAAAAAGTACAGAATACCCAGGATACAATCCACAGAACTCAAAAATTAACAAGCTGAAGTGCCCAAGTGAGGATGCCTCAATCTCATTTGGAAATGAGAAGAAAGCATTCACAGGATGGGGGAGGGAGTGAGGGAGGAACTTGGGTGGGAAAGGAGAGGGAGAGATGAAGAGGAGAACATGATCAAGTATTGGGTGGGGCAAACAGGACTGAACACCCTGGTGGTGTTTGTTTTAAGGGCATGAAGTGGGGTCATGGAAAGTAGCTGAGCCTTGGCACTGTGTGTCAGGGCAAGGCTTACAAAAGAGAGCCAAGAAGAGGGACCTTTGCCATTTTGGAAATGGTGATATTATGTGGCAGCTACTAGGAACAGCATCTGTGAATAAATGGAGCCATCTGGATCTTAGAAGTCAGACAATGTATGCTTCTGAGGCTGAGGCCAGAAAGGTGGGCCCCTCGAGGAAGCACAGAGGATTATGAATGAATCCCAGATATTGAGCCTTTGATTTGTTTGTACAGTTGGTATTTGATTTTGCCTTATTGAAGTTATGCCTTGCTTCTTACCTCTTAAATTTAAAAAGGGAGTGCTTTTAAAAGGACATTTTATTTTTAATATTACAGTAACCTACAGTTAAGAAGTCTTAAACTTCTTTAATTTCTCAGATCAGTTGTCCAAGCTACTGCTGTAATATTGGCATATTGTAATCTGGGCATGATTACCTTTAAGAAACCATCTGCTCATTTTATTTTTCAAAAATGTATAACTTAAAATATCCAGTGAATATACAATTTAACATGTGTAAATATAAGCTCAAATTCTAGTCTTCATTCAGCAATAACACCTCTCTATCCATTTCTATCACTAAGTTGGATAGCTTAGATGTTTAGAAACATGTAATGATTAACCCATACTTCCTCCTTGCTTCCTCCTTTTTTTCCATGTCTACTTTTTATCTGCTCACTTGTGATCTTAAGTTTTTATGACTAAATTCAGAAGTGAGAACAGTGATTTTTTTGGTTTATTGACAGCTTGTTATTTGAACTTGGAGTTACTCTTTCTGGTAGACATTTTCTTGACACATTGAAGCATCCTTGGCTAGATCTCTCTAATCATACCTCCATGGACTTGTGTGCACTTTTGTTTATTACTGCACTGACCAACACTTGACTCATATTTCTGAAAGTTCACACAACTTATGGATCCTTTGGCTCTCTGATAGAAGCTCCCTTTTAGAATCCTAACAGAATATTTGATTTTTTCCAATGAAACTTTGTATTATAAAATTGCAGTTCACAGAGAAGGGGGTGCAGATACTTCTTACTCCCCACCCTAACCTGTCACATCAGACAATTTTGCCTGGCCCCTCCACTCTTGGTTTTTATGCCTATGTTACTAAGTCAGTACATTTTCCTAATCCAGAAATCCACATTATTTCAAATAATTTTTGATCAAACAGACTCTCTTTAAGATTAAGATGAAATGTAGCCACCAGTGGCTACATGAACTGGGTTCCTGAAAGGAAAACTGGGGTTGTATGGGAGATAGGGCTAGAAAAGAATGAAACCCAGACAAAGTTTCTGATCAAGGCCCAATGTTTACTTTTTGAGTCTGAAAAGTGGGGGTGGAACCCATCCCCCACCACTCTAGAATCTCGTGGCTTGTCAGGATCAGCTCAGCCTTTCAGCAGGTAGTAGTGTCTTGGAGGAAGCTGCAGATGTAGGAGAACAATAGACTTTACCTAGGTTGGAAGACTCACCCTAGGTGAGCTAGCAGGCTGTGGCATAAACAAGGTCTAAATTAGCCTGTTTAAGGCTGGGGGAGGGCACAATTCCTCCCCTTTTATTTATTAAAAATTAGCTGGACTGGAGCATAAGATTTACTTATGCTCCATGGTTCTGCCTGGGAATTATGGTGGCTGATGGTTGCATCTGTCTTAGGACTGAATCTATTGGACTCTTTCTAACCCATCCTGGAGAAGACATGCTGCTTGTTTGTATTTATTTGCACAAACATGGCCTTTTAGTGTTATGAACAAAACTGGCCTCTTGGCACATGTCTCTGTCTTAGGTTGATAAGAGCCATAGACCTATAGCCCATCCTTGACTGCCAGTCCTCATAGGAAACCTTTTTCCCATTTAGACCAAAGCCATGATATGCACTAAATGCATCTCTTCATAGCAATAAATAGCTGCTATCTGAGCTTTGCTGAAGGTGCGCCAGTATGGAGGTAACAGACCTTCTTGAAATGCAAAGTCAGAAGTTAAAAGCAACAGGATTAAGGTTGTCTGTGGAGATGTCCCAGGAACTCAATTCAGTTTCGAATTAGCAACAATCAAACCCAAGCTTGGGTCTCCTGGCGTGGGGGAGGTGGCTTTGAGAAACAGCAGAAAAACCATTACTTCACAGGAAATAGTGGAGGCTATGCTCCATGTTAATAAAGAATTTTAGCCATCATCATGATTGGGATCACACTTATTTGAAAACTCGGGATCTGTGTCCACTTGAACCAATCTTTCAGGTAGCAATCTTGTTCTGTCTTCTTTTTGTGAGTAAATCACAAACAGAACCTCTCCCTCGTATTAAAATGGGGTCTGGATCATTCCACATATTAATTAGGGGGCCCTGCCATTTAACCATGGCATATGAACTGGAAGTGACTGGATACCAGTGGCAATCTGCTGCAGACTGACCTTCAGCATCAGTTTGCAAGAAAATTAAAACAAATATGACAAAAGCAAGGTATGCTTTTGGTGACCTTGGGGGTGTAATTCCCCCCTTTTTGTTTTTAAAAGCCAATTTTTCAGAGTCAATGCACACATTCAACAATTCCTTGTCCAATTGGGTTATAGGAATTCTAGGTTTATCTTCAGTACCAAATTCCTTACAAAATGAAATAAAATTGTTGCCAGTATAGGCTTACTCATTATCTGTCTTAATGACTTTAGGTAATCTCATAGCATTAAAGGCTGGTAAACAATGGTCAGTTACATTTTTAGAGCTTCTCTGTTGGGAGCTATTAAGACAATGCTATTGTCCTGATCTCTGAATTGGGCCTCTCCCCCGGAGAAGAAAAGGGGGTCAAAAGCTGGCCACTGACACACCGTTCTGAGAACAACCACAGAATGTTCCAGCCCTAAGTCAGCACCTATGTCCTGATCACACCCTGATACCACAAAGTTCCTGCTTCCCTGTGTAACTGCCTAAAGAAAAATTTCTACTGCCCCACCCCTCCCGCTGATAAGTACTTGTACTTCCCCTTTTGCTTGTGCATTTAAGCCTTGGGCCTTTCTCAATATAGCGAGACCTTGATGCTACTCATACTGCTTCCCTGTGTCATTCATTACACAGGGTTCTCGTCTCTCTCTACCCCCCATTTGGTTCTTAGGAGAAGGTCCCCTTGAGACCCTCGAATAACTGGACCTGCTGGATGGGTCAAGTGGCGCCAGTCGTGGGGCATGAGTTATGACCACCCTCTGGACAATGGATTCAAGAGGTACCGCGTAGACAGTGAGACAGTTCCCCGCTACTTCGCTCAAGTGTCACGGATGTCGAGAAGTAAGCCTGGGCATAAAATTGTTGTCCCATTCACCATGGGGAATGTTCTGTCCAAAGAGACAGTTTTTATTCAAGAGATGAAGGGGTCTCTTTAGGAGAGAGGGATAAGAGCTAAAAAAAAAAAAAGGATTTAATGAAATCTTTTTGTTTTGTGAACGAGAGATGTCCATGGCTGGTATTGAATGGTCCTGAAATACACCCTTTAACCTGGAATAAAGTAGGCAAAGAAGTCAATAGTTTAATAAAACAAGGAGAAGATGTCCCTGAGTCCTTTTTTAGTTATTGGGGAATCATCAGAGACCTCCTTGAGCAGGCAGAAAAGGGTGGAGAGGGCACCCGCCTCCTAGCCCTTACTGAAGATTTTTTAGAAAACTCCTGATCCCTGTCTCACAAAAGTGAAACTGAGCCTCCAGCGAATCATCAGTCTCAGCAGTCTTGGCCGTCATCAATTATTGATGCCCCGGCCCCTAAGGACTCCCTGCCTTCCCCTCTTTCTCCCAAAATTACATTAGATTCTAGAAAAGGGGCTACTGCTCGACCCTCAGTTAGACCAAAAAGGATTTACCCCATTTTGTATAAGGAGTTGTCAGATGAACCCCTTGATCCTGCCTCGGAGGCAGAATTGGATGAGGAAGCCTTCAAATATGAACAAGACCACTATGGTCCCGGGCCCGGTGCCCATCTTACCATCAAGCCCTTCAATTTTACCCTCTTCTTTATTTGCCCCCTTTCCCCCTAATCCTCAGCCTAATCCTCAAGATTATATAAGGGCCCTAAGAGTCCTATGCGTAGTTCATTGCAAGACTGAAGGAAGCAGCTGAGAGAATTTTGGGACCTGAGGAAAGTGAGAGTCTGTTGGTCTAACAACTTGCTCTTGAAAACACCAATTCAGCATGTAGGGCTGCCCTGAGAGGTAAAACCAAGAGTTTAGATATAAATGGTATGATCAAGCTTTGTAATGAGGTAGATGTGTTTTCTCAACAAGTTTCTAAGTCTATTAACCTGGCCATTGGGGCTGCTCTACAACTAAATAGAGGAGAAAAAACTTGCTATAGATGCAACCAACCTGGACATTTTGCTAGAGAATGCCCTACACAAAGACAGAGCACTCTAGTCTCAACAATGCCTGCTACCCAACAAATGTTTCCCCCCCTCCCCTGGCCTTTGCCCTAAGTGCAAGAGAGGCCAGCATTGGGCATGAGATTGCCGATCTAAGACTGATATCACTGGCCACCCACTACCTGCAGTCCAGGGAAATGGCCAGAGGGCCCCCCTGCTGGGCCTGTCTCCCCTGATAACAACTGCAAACAACGCCCTACCCCCCATGGGAGATTGTGCAGGGCCACGGCAGTGAATGCAGTGTTGGACCTGTGTTCCTCCACCAGGATTATAACTCCTGAGGAGGGAACAGTGGTCATTGAAACAGGTGAATTTGGGCCCCCTCCCCAAAAGACATTTTTTCTCATCATCGGCCTGGTATCCAGACTTTTACAAGGCCTAACGGTGACTCCTACAGTGGTCGACACCGACTACCATGGGGAGATAAAAATCTTAGTCACTGCCATGCAGGGATCACTTACCCTTAGGGCTGGAGAGCGTATAGCCCAAGCCCTACCACTCCCAGTATTCGACCATTTCCCTTATATGAAAGAGAAGCAAGGACCATCCTCCCCGGGATCCTCAGAAGTCTACTGGGCACAGAAAATAACCGATTCACAGCCCATGCTGACTTTGTTTCTAGAGGGCAAACAGTTTCAAGGGCTCCTGGATACTGGGGCAGATGCGATAGTAATTTCCTTAACACATTGGCCTACAGCCTGGCCCTTACAGCCCTCTGCCACTCATTTAAAAGGCATAGGTCAAACACAGGACACTTTACAAAGCTCTAAACTGCTAACATGGTCAGAGAAAGAAAACAATACTGGAACTGTTCGACTCTTTGTGGTCAAAGGCCTTCCCGTAAATCTATGGGGAAGAGACATACTCTCCCAAATGGGGATGATAATGTTTAGTCCCAACGAGACTTTCACCAATTTGATGCTAAAAACAGGGTACCTCCCAGGGAAGGGTCTAGGGAAAGATGAACAAGGAAGGATTTCTCCCATTATGCCCACAACCAAAAATAATAAAAAGGGTTTAGGGGCAGACGTTTTTTCTTAGAGACCACTGCTCCTCCTGCATTCCAGGCAGACAAAATATCTTGGAAGTCCAATGATCTTGTCTGGATTGATCAGTGGTCTATGCCTCAAGAGAAAGTTCAGGCAGCCTTACAGTTGGTTCAGGAACAATTGAGACTGTCACATCTTGAGCCTTCTACCTCCCCGTGGAACACACCGATATTTGTCATAAAAAAGAAAAGTGGAGCCTGGAGGCTGTTACAAGACCTTCGAGCTGTAAATAAGACCATGATGCCGATGGGGACACTTCAACCAGGCTTACCATCTCCTATCGCAATTCCCAGAGGTTATTCTAAAATTGTCATAGATATTAGAGATTGTTTCTTTTCTATCCCACTTCATCCCCAAGGTTGTGTCCGTTTTGCCTTTTCCATTCCCATTGTAAATCACGTGGGACCAAATCCCCATTTTCAATGGCGGGTTTTACCCCCAGGGAATGGCTAATAGCCCTACCTCATGCCAGAAATACGTGGCACAGATTATTAACCCTTTGAGACAAGAATTCCCTGATGCCTATATAATACACTATATGGATGACCTGCTCATTGCCACAAAAGAATTACTCTCAACCCATGTGGTTGCCCAGGCCGTGGTTAGGGCCCTCAAAAGGTGGGGATTTGTCATAGCTCTTGATAAAATTCAAGTTCAGTACCCTTTTATGTTTTTACATTTTCAATTAGAACCCATTAGAGTACATTCCCAGAAATTAACTATCCACACCTCACAGCTGAGGACCTTAAATGATTTCCAAAAGTTGCTAGGAGATATAAATTGGTTACATCCCTATTTAAAATTAACTACCGGAGATCTAACGCCCCTTTTTGATATACTCCGGGGAGATTCTGACCCAGACTCCCCGCGAAATTTATTTCCTGTGGCCCTAGAGGCTCTCCATAGGGTAGAGTCAGCCATTATTCAACAAACCATGGGCTATTATAACCCCCTTCAACCCCTGTCTTGGATAGTCTTTTCCACACCCTTTGCACCCACTGGCCTATTATGGCAAGATGATAATACCCTTTTCTGGATCCATTTGCCAGCCACACCTTCAAAGGTTCTCCCTGTTTATCCTTCTCTTATATGTCAGGTGATAATCAAGATGGCTACCCGTCATTTTGGAAAATCTCCTGATACTGTTATTTTACCTTATTCTTCCGAGCAGCTTTCTTGGTTACAGTCACAATTTGATGAGTGGACTATATTATTATCCTCCTTTCAGGGAACCTTTGATACACATTTACCAGCCAATAGGTTGGTTCAGTTTTTGCAAACCACCCCTTTTGTCTTCCTCAAGGTTACCCAGCTGTAGCCTATATCCAAATCCTTAAATGTGTTCATTGATGGGTCCAGTAATGAAAGGGCTGCTATCATTGTCGAAGGATAATGCCAAAACATTGAGACCGCCTACACCTCGGCCCAGCTGGTGGAGCTCCGAGGAGCTTTACAAGTGTTTGAATCGGTCTCATCTCCCTTTAACTTGTATTCAGATAGCCATTATGTGGTAAGGGCTTTGAGAGCTTTAGAGGTGGTCCCTAGTATTCAACCCACCACTGCCACTTTTCAGATGTTTCTTAAAATACAACTGCTCATAAGAGATCGAGCCTACCCGTTTTTTTTTGTGGGGTATATTCGAGCCCACACGGGACTTCCTGGACCCTTGTCCCGGGGAAATGATCTTGTTGATCAGGCCACTAGGCTTACATGCCTTACTATCGAGCGTGACCCACTGTCACAGGCTCAGACAGCCCATACTTTACATCATCTCAATGCACAGACACTCATACTACGATTCAACATAACCAGGAAACAAGCCAAATTGTTAAACAGTGTAAAAATTGTCTTACCCTGTTGCCAGAACCACATTTAGGAGTTAACCCACGAGGTCTTGTCCCCGGAGAACTCTGGCAAATGGATGTAATTCACATCCCATCTTTTGGGAAGCTTAAGTTTGTACATGTGTCCATCGATACCTTCAGTGGGTTTTTGTGTGCCTCTGCCCACACTGGAGAAGCTACCAAAGATGTTATAAATCATTCATTGTATGCCTTTTATGTCATGGGACAGCCCAAAATTATCAAAACAGACAATGGTCCTAGATATAGCAGTCTTCAGTTTAAAAAGTTTTGTGCACAATTACAGATCAAGCACATTACTGGAATTCCCTCAAGGGTAGGGAATTGTTGAACGGGCCCATCAGACCTTGAAGAATACCCTGACTAAGCTCAGGGCCCAAGAGACTATCTACACCCTTAAGGGAAATTCAAAACAGCTACTGTCTCATGCACTTTTTGTGCTTAACTTTTTAACTCTAGACATAAGTGGTCGCTCAGCAGCTGACCGACTTTGGCATCTTAAAACCAGTCTAGAATATGCTCAAGCACTATGGAAAGATCCCCTTAGAGGGATTTGGAATGGGCCAGACCCCATCATCATCTGGGCAAAAGGCTCAGCCTGCATCTATAATTCCAAGGAAGGGGGAGCCAGATGGCTCCCTGAAAGACTAATTAAGCCATTTAATACCACCCAGGGTGGCGCCTGAGAAGATGTTTCCAGTTTTCTCTTGTAGGATTGCCCATATTTATGATGCTGGTCATGATGGCGACAGCCAGGCAAGCCCAGACCTATCAGGTTTTTAACTATACCTGGATTATTCAAAATCAGGCTGTTAACTCCAGCTCCAAGATTAGTGCCGAGCCACATTGGCCCGAGTTAGAAGTAGACATCTGTGTCCTCGAATTGGGTGCACATGCCGCCTGGGGCACCCCTGATTATTATATGCCTCAATTAACAGCAGTTAACACAGGTGATAAAAAGATTGATCCAGGTTGCAGCAGTGATATATGTCATACTGCCCTGGCCTTATAAACTGCAGGTATATATATATATATATATATATATATATATATGCAGGTATATATGTCTGTCCAGGAACTCATCGAGATAGATCTCTAAATTATAAATGTGGCTATGAAAATGATTTTACAGCGCTTCTTGGGGCTGTGAAACCACTGGGGATACCTATTGGACCCCATCCTCCTCTTGGGATTATATTACAGTTAAACGACTTCACCCCAATTCCAAAGTCACCTCCCCTGGAAAACAACCCCTTAATAGCTATTGTTCCCCCAATTCTTCTAGACAAGGGTGGTGCAACCCATTACAAATTGGCTTTATAACAGCCGCAAGGACTGCTGACTGGACCAAGAGAGGATTCTCTTGGGGGTTGCGTATGTATAAAGAGGGCACAGATTGGGGATTGACATTCAAGATTAAACTACAAAAGAAAATCCCCAACAAATATAAAGCAAATATAGGACCTAACCCCCAATTACATCACCCTAATTCCTCAAACAGTACCCGACTTCCAGGTACCCGCCCCCCTGTTCCTGCCCCAGGGCGTACTATGACCCTATTTCAGCCCACTTTCCCTGCGGGGGTCCCCCCCTCTTCCACTGATTTACTGTGGTCTATATTGAATGCTTCTGTTTTAGACTTGTTGGATAAGACACAAAGAGATAATGCGTCAGAATGTGAAGATTGTTGGATGTACTTTTCTGCTTCCCCGCCCTTTTATGAGGGCATAGCCTTATTTGGAAATTTTATCTTGCTTTCAGATGCCAGGCAGCTTCCTTTTGAGTCAGTTCAGCTTACCTTGACAGAACTTTCTGGGATAGAAAGTTGTGTGTTGGGCCCAGGCATGATCCGCCGCGGCCCTTGCTAGAGATTTGCAATAACACGTTTAAAGTAAATAAAAATGGGTTTTCTTATCTTCTTCCCCAAATGATACCTTTTTGGCATGTTCCACAGGCCTTACACAGTACATTATTATACAAGATTTTATAAATAATAGAGATTATTGTGTCTTGGTTCAGCTTTTTCCAAATTTTAGTATTCATAAGTCAGATGACTTATTAAAGTTTTGGGACCGAGGTGTCTCCTTGCCATCCTGCCACAAAAGAGAGGCTATCTCGGAGGTGACTCTTGCAGTCCTTCTTGGCCTGGGTGCTGCTGGAACTGGGACCAGAATTGCAGCCCTTATGTCATCTCAACAGAATGAGCACAATTACCATCTGCTCAATGAGGCTATTAGCCAAGATATAGAGAATATAAAAAGGGGCCTAGATAATCTTACTGATTCCTTGGGCTCCTTTTCAGAAGTTGCCCTTCAAAATAGAAGGGGATTAGATTTGCTCTTTCTACAACAAGGAGGCTTATGTGCTGCACTTAAGAAAGAATGCTGTGTATATGTTGATAAAACTGGATTAGTTAAAGATAGCATTGCCAAGGTTACTGCCAGTTTAAAAAAAAAAAGAAAAAGAGAGAGAGAGAACAACAAGAGTCATGGTATCAAAATTGGTTTTCAACCTCCCCGTGGCTTTTGACCTTGTTGCCCTCCCTTTTGGGGCCCCTATTGGGACTCCTATTATTGATTTCCTTCGGTCCTTGGGCATTTCAGAAATTGACCCGATTTGTTAAATCTCAAATTGATTCATCTATTTCAAGTGCATTTGTTTCAGTTCATTACCATCAGCTGGACGTTGGTGATAGCAAGCAGGTTACTGGAGAAGAGTCAGACGTGGATACCGCTTCATCACCCTCGTCTCGGGGAGAGAGACTCAATTTCCATAAAATGCTTAAGTAAGATGATCCCCCTCCCCCCTAAATTCAGCCATCAGTTTCATGCCATGAATCATTTATAGATTGCCATAGTCTGTGCTTCCGACATGGTAATATATGTTCTTGCCACATTGGAAACTAAACAGTCATCCCAGGCTAGACACATCGAAAAATTGGAACTTGAAGCCGTCGCCGGTGAGAGTTGTGAGACTAAGTACTACACAGAGATTAGTCTGGAAGCTGTTAGACAGTCTCTAAGAGGCATGTCTGATTGCATGAAGGTTGAGTGCCCTAGGGTCCTTCCTCCAGGAAAAACGGCACAGGAGCAGGTCAGGATTACTCTGGGTAAAAATTTGTGGGCCTGAGAGTCAATCCTGTCCATGGCCCCCTAACATTGCACACTGGGGATCATACCTCTACCTCTACCCACGGAGCTTGCTTCGTTCCTAAATCCCTTGGCTAGCCCTGGTTATACCCAACAGACTGGTACCGTTAATTCAAGCCTCATAGATGACTTGTCCTTGTGTCCTTTGTGGTTTTAGAGAATCACCCGGTGAGCAAACAGACATTTAGGTGGTCGTTCAAAATGTGGCTACAAATTTATTATACAATATGCCTTTATAAAAATATTAAAACGGGGGAGATGTTGGGAGCTATTAAGACAACGCTATTGTCCTGATCACCGAATTGGGCCTCTCCCCCCGAGAAGAAAAGGGGGTCAAAAGCTGGCCACCGACACACTGTTCCGAGAACAACCACAGAATGTTCCAGCCCTAAGTCAGCCCCATGTCCTGACCACACCCTGATACCACAAAGTTCCTGCTTCCCTGTGTAACTGCCTAAAGAAAAATTTCTACTGCCCCACCCCTCCCGCTGATAAGTACTTGTACTTCCCCTTTTGCTTGTGCATTTAAGCCTTGGGCCTTTCTCAATAAAGGAAGACCTTGATGTTACTCAGACTGCTTCCGTGTGTCCTTTATTGCACAGGGTTCTCGTCTCTCTCTACCCCCCCCCCCAATTTGGTCCTTAGGAGAAGGTCGCCTCGGTACCCTCGAATAACTGGACCTGCTGGATGGGTCACTTCTCCCATATGTAGGGAAGCAAAGAGGAATCCTGAACAAGTGTCAATACAAACACGTATATATTTCAATTTTCCAAATTCTGCATAATGAGTTACATCCATTTGCCAAATATTATTAGGCATAAGGCCTCATGTATTAACCCCTAAATCCAGAAATGGAGATAATGTAAGACAGTTAGGGCATTGTTTTACAATCATTCTTACCTGCTCCTTAGCGATCTTATGTCAGAGTCTTAAGGTATGGCTAGAAAGATGAAATTTATCATCATCACGTCTAGACAATGCAACAGCATTTGAAACTAAGGCCTCTCCTTTTAGAATTCTATCAGTGCAATCATTACTTGCAGCTAAATGCTGAAGAAGACCAGAATGAGCTCATATATGACCAATTTAAACTGGATTTTTTTTTCAAGCAAGAATGATGTTTTGCAATTGTGAAAAGAGAGATCCTGCTGGCTTATTAAAATTAAATGTACCACAACTTTCCAATAAAGGAACCGACTGTGCTACATATAGATTATCAGTAAAAAGATTAAAAGCCTGCTGATAGAGGCTAACATAAACAACTGAGGAACAGGATCTAACCAGAGACAACTACAACAACTAACTCCAGAGATTACCAGATGGTGAAAGGCAAACATAAGGTTCTTACTAACAGAAACCAAGACCACTCACCATCATCAGAACGCAACACTCCCACCCCACCCAATCCTGGGCACCTCAACACACCCAAAAAACTAGACCTGGATTTAAAAGCATATCTCTTGATGATGGTAGAGGACATCAAGAAGGAGTATAATAACTCACTTAAAGAAATACAGGAGAACACAGCTAAAGAGGTAGAAGACCTTAAAGAGGAAGCACAAAATTCCCTTAAAGTATTGCAAGAAAACACAACCAAACAGGTGATGGAATTGAATAAAACCATCCAAGACCTAAAAAGGGAAGTAGACACAATAAAGAAAACCCAAAGTGAGGCAATGCTGGAGATAGAAAACCTTGGAAAGAAATCTGGAACTATAGATGCAAGAATCAGCAACAGAATACAAGAGATGGAAGAGAGAATCTCAGGTGCAGAAGATTCCATAGACAACATTGGCACAACAACCGAAGAAAACACAAAATGCAAAAAGATCCTAACTCAAAACATCCAGGAAATCCAGCACACAATGAGAAGACCAAATCTTTGGATTACAGGAGTAGATGAGAATGAAGATTTTCACCTTAAAGGACCGGCAAATATCTTCAACAAAATTATAGAAGAAAATTTCCCAAACCTAAAGAATGACATGCCCATGAACATACAAGAAGCCTACAGAACTCCAAATAGACTGGACCAGAAAAGAAATTCATCCTGACACATAATAATGAGAACAACAAATGCACTGAATAAAGATAGAATATTAAAAGCAGTAAGGGAAAAAGGACAAGTAACATATAAAGGCAGGCCTATCAGAAAAACACCAGATTTTCACCAGAGACCATGAAAGCCAGAAGATCCTGGACAGACGTTATACACACCTTAAGAGAACACAAATGCCAACCAAGGCTACTATACCCAGCCAAACTCTCAATTACCATTGATGGAGAAACCAAAGTGTTCCATGACAAAACCAAATTCACACATTATCTTTCCATGAATCCAGCCCTTCAGAGGATAATAACAGAAAAAAAAAAATACCAGGACAGAAATCACACCCTAGAAAAATCAAGGAAGTAATCCCTCAACAAGCCAAAAAGGAGACAGCCACAAGAACAGAATGCCAACTCTAACAACAAAAATAAAAGGAAGAAACAACTGCTTTTCCTTAATATCTCTTAATAACAATGGACTCAATTTCCCAATAAAAAGACATAGACTAACAGACTGGCTACACAACCAGGACCCAACATTCTGCTGCTTACAGGAAACCCATCTCAAGGATAAGACAGACACTACTTCAGAGTGAAAGGCTGGAAAGCAATTTTCCAAGCAAATGTTCTGAAGAAACAAGGTGGAGTAGCCATTCAAATATCGAATAAAATCGACTTTCAACCCAAAGTTATCAAAAAAGAAAATGTGGTACATTTACACAATTGAGTACTACTCAGCTATTAAAAAGAATGAATTTATGAAATTCCTAGGCAAATGGTTAGACCTGGAGGTCATTATACTAAGTGAGGTAACCCAATCACAAAAGAACTCAAATGATATGTACTCACTGATAAGTGGACATTAGCCCAGAAACCCAGAATGCCCAAGATAAAAGTGACAATTTGCAAAACCCATGAAACTCAAGAAGGAAGACCCAAGTGTGGACTCTTTGCCCCTTCTTAGAATTGGGAACAAGACACCCATGGAAGGAGTTACAGAGACAAAGTTTGGAGCTGTGACAAAAGGATGGACCATGTAGTGACTGCCACATCCAGAGATCCATCCCATAATCAGCCTCCAAACGCTGACACCATTGCATACACTAGCAAGATTTTGCTGATAGAACCCTGATATAGCTGTCTATGAGGAGACTATGCCCGGGCCTAGCAAACACATAAGTGGATGCTCACAGTCAGTTAAAAGATGGGTCACAGGGCCCCCAATTGAGGAGCTAGAGAAAGTACCCAAGGAGCTAAAGGGAACTGCAACCCTATAGGTGGAACAACATTATGAACTAACCAGTACCCCAGAACTCTTGACTCTAGCTGCATATGTATCCAAAGATGGCCTAGTCGGCCATCACTGGAAAGAGAGGCCCATTGGACTTGCAAACTTTATATGCCCCAGTACAGGGGAATGCCAGGGCCAAAAAGTGGGAATGGATAGGTAGGAGAGTGGGGGGAGGGTATGGGGGACTTTTGGGATAGCATGGGAAATGTAAATGAGGAAAATACCTAATAAAAAAGAAAAAAGGAAAAAAAAATAAAATAAAGTTAAAAAAAAGATTAAAAGCAGCATTTACAGACTAAAAACATTCAGTATCACTGTAGGTTCTACTAAATGAGCTGGGACCCCAGGAGCCTCTATGACTACCTATTGATTATTCATAAGAAATGTTCAACATCATTAGTCATCAGGGAAATGCAAATCAAAACAACCCTGAGATTCCACCGTACACCAGTCAGAAGGGCTAAGATAACAATTTCAGGAGACTTCAGATGCTGGTGAGGATGTGGAGAAAGAGGAACACTCCTTCATTGCTGGTGGGACTTGATGCAAACTGCAAGAGGATTTTTTATTCCAAGAGCCCTCGATGACCCACAGTCATACACCATGCAGGGGTAGAGGACCGTGGGCCCACAGTAGCTGGGTAAGAGGGTATTTAAAGGAAGGAACCACAACCCCAGGGAGTGGGGAGGGCATCGTTGGAAAATACCAAAAATACCAGTTAAGAGTCACCAGGAAGTGCAAAGTCACAAGAGTCACAAGGAATACCTGGTAATTGTGCAGGTTATTTCTCAAGACAGTTTCTATGAGTCTCTAACAATAGCACATTTGCATAGGGGGTTCCATGAATGGTCAGGGTGGTCCTTTTTGAACAAATACTCCCTGAACCCAGGAAGTAGGTGGGTTGAGGAATGTTGATATCTGTTTTATGATTAGAATGCCTTGGAGCATTGAGTCACAAAGGTCACATTCTCAAGCCTGGGCCTAAAGGCCTAGTTTTTATGTTTCGCTTTTTCAGACACATGTTCATAGTAGCCTTATTTATAAAAGCCAGAGGTTGGAAAGAACCCAGATATCCTTCAACAGCGGAATGGATACAGAGAATGTGGTACATTTACACAATGGAGTAATATTCAGCTATTAAAAACAATGAATTTATGAAATTCTTAGGCAAATAGATGGAACTAGAAAATCATCCTGAGTGAGGTAACCCAATTACAAAAAAACACACAGGGTATGCAATCACTGATAAGTGGATATTAGCTCAAAGGTCCAGCATTTTAACATTGAACAATGGAGTTCTGATAAACTGGAAAAGCACTGACTACTGTTACCAGTTATAAACTTAAGATTTTAAATTTCCTCTGATTATGTTCTGTAGCAGAATTTATCAGAACCATTGTACCTGGTATGAATTCCAGAGTGATGACAGCTAGGCTTTGAAAATAGACTTTTGTCAGTGACTGTTATCTAACTTTAAAAAATTATTTTATTTATTTACATTCCAGATGTTGCCCACCTCATTGTTCCCCCTATAGTTCCTCATCCCATTCCTTCTTTCCTGGAGCTTTAAGTTTCTCCAGGATTAGGTGCATCTTCTCACACTGAGGCTAGTTCATCCAGGTGTTCCTCTGCTATATATGTCATGGGGCCCCATGTCTGCTGTATGGTTGGTGGCTCAGTCTCTGGGAGCTCCCTGGGGTCCAGGTTATTTAAGACTGCTAGTCTTTCTATTGGGTTGCCCTACCCTTCAGCTTCTTCAATTCTTCCCCCAATTCAACTATAGAGGTCTCTGACATTAGTCCAATGGTTGTGTGTAATTATCTAAGTCTGCTTAAGTCAGCTGCTCTTAGGGCCTCTCAGAGGATAGCCATGGTAGGGCCCTGTCTATAAGCACATCATAGATACCATCAGTAACAGTGTCAGGTCTTGGTGTTCCCTAACCCCTACAAGATGGAGATTTTATAGAGCTATTATTTTGATGGATTCTCACAGCCTTTGCATAACTTAGTCTTGAGATATACCTGACAAACCAGAACATGTGAGACTTGCTTAAACTGATGGTTCTTTTAGGACAACGCCTAGACCAGATAAGAAGTTCTGATATGCAGAACTTGACTTGCTAAAGGTGCCTTTTGTGTAACAATTAAGAGGCTCTGCAAAAAGTGTTTGGAGTTCAGTCTTTGAGAGGCTGATTCCCTGCTACACGAGAAGGCTAAACTCATCCTGCAGTGTCTTTACTTCTTCGATCAACCAACTAATCAATCAATCAATCAATCAATCCCATGTAATGAAGAATAAGAAGAATCTTTCCATAATGGACTTAAAGATGCTTCTTATTGGGCTCAAACATCTCTTTCCATTTTATATACAGACATCTCTCAGTACAGAGAAAACTATGTTCATTCTTCATAACCCAAGGCATAGTTTGTGAGGAGTGGGTGTGGCAGCAGTCCCAAGAAGGAGCCAGGGACTGCAGCTAAGTCTTATGACTTGCACCTGACTTCCTCATACACCTGAAAATAAGCCACAACCATCGTGAGAGCTGCACAGGTGCACCAGGATACTGCTGAATCCATTTTGGTGGAGACATGCCCCTGCTGCCCTGATTAGCTGAAGCTGCATGCCTGGTGAGGTGACATGGCCTGCCGTGAGTGGATGAGGGCTGAGAGTATATAAGAGTGAGAGGCCCGGGTCAGGGAGAGAGAGAAAGATGGAGAGAGAGAAAGATGAAGAAATAAAGTTGAAGCGAGAGGGATGAAGACTGAAGTTTTCTGAATAAACTGCTGTTAGAAGGACTGGTGGTCATGTAGTTCTTGCTGGTTGAGAGCAGATGTGACAAATGGTGGCCCGTATGGGAAACTGACTCCCCCACAAACGAGTTCAGAACTTTCAGCAGTTAGTGTTTGCCGGCAGGGTAAGTTCATGGTAAGTGAAACTTACGACCCCAGGAGTTTGGGAAGGACCTCGGATAAAATAGAGGCAAATATAAAGTTGCCAGGAAGCAGGCACAAAGTAACCCAGGAGTTTTGGGAAGGACCTCGGATAAAATAGAGGTGAATATAAAGTTGCCAGGAAGAAGGCACAAAGTAAAAATGAAAACATGGGAGCGTCCTCATCGCATCCGATTTCTTTAGCTCTTCAGGAGCTCCTTAAGTCTAAAGGTTTAAAAATTCAAAGAATAACCATAGAAAAGTTTCTTGATGAGTGCAATACTGTCGTGCCTTGGTTCGCCGTCTCAGGCAACCTCACAGTTGCCTTCTGGGAGAAGCTAGGTAGGGACTTAGATGTTGCCTGGGAGCAGAGGATCTTGAAGGGAGGCATGAAGGCAGTGTGGAGGATAGTAAGAAGCTGTTTGGATGATGAACGCTGTTGCAGGGCGCTAGAAGGTAGCCAGCAAATTCTGGAGCAGTTAAAAGAGGAGAGGTTGTTACAATCTGAGAAGGCCGAGACATCGTCAAGCAGCTCAGAAAGTGAAACAGAAGAGGAATTAGAGCGATTGGCAAAGAGAGTGGAAAAAAACAAATTGTACCCTGACTTGGCTAGGCAAAAAGGGGAGAAGTCGAAGGAAGAGGGAAATGAGAATGAGAAAGGAGACACAGTATCATCAGGTGGACAGAAAGGACAAAACAAGAGTCAAGGCAGAGGAGGAATGTGAATTAGCTTCTGCTCCCCCTCCCTATGCCTCCTCGACAGCCGCCTATGGGCGGACCTTCTGTCTGGAGGTTTGGAGAGAGGTTAGACTCTCCTTGCTGGGATGTCCTATTTTCACCGACCAAGCAGGGCAATGAAATTTCACAGACCAATCATGAGCCTCTAGATTTCAAAGTAATCAGGAATTTGGCTGAGTCCGTGCGGACATACGGCCTAAGTGCCTCCTATACTGTGGCTCAAGTAGAGGCCTTGAATAGACACTGCATGATGCCGTCCAATTGGGCAGTCTTGGTGAAGGCATGCCTTTCACCTGGGCAGTATTTAGATTGGAAAGCCTTCCTTATTGAATTTACAATAAACAGGCAGTGGCTAACGTTGCTGCAGGAAATCCAGCATGGGATAGGGATATGCTGCTTGGTCAAGGTCGCTTTGCACAACAGACAGGATATCCAGTGCAGGTGTTTGAGCAGGTGAATCAGATTGCCATAAGGGTGTGAAAATCATTGCCCACTGGTGTTGACGGTGTTGCAGAACTCCAGAGAGGCAATGAGACGCTGAATCAGGTAAGAGAGGAGCGCTCTCAATTGGTTTGGGAGAGAGAGTCTGTTTGTGTGTTTCCACAGGACCAGATGGAACCTCTTTGGGTGCTGGAGAGGTTGGTGAGACGCTGCAAGAATGAGGCTCCTGATCCAGTTGTCCCTGTGGATGTGGTGGATGATCCCACAAGCACAAACGATGGAGCCGAGATGGGAAATCCTTTCAGTGTTCCAGAAGCTGATGCCAGTTCTACATGATGTTCAAGTTTTCCCACACTTTTTTGTTAGATCCCTGAATACCCCTTAAAGAGATAGCCCCTATAGAAGGCAATGTTAGTATTAAGTTAAAGGGTATTTTGTTTTTGTTTTTGTTTTTTTGTTGTTGTTGTTAATCAGAATAAGGAAAATAGTGATTGTGTTCAGCTTTATAATCAGTCTGCAACTTGGTTTGATAAGCCTGATTTTAATCATGGCTTTCTGGCTATCTATCCCTTGCTTCAGGGCTGATGAGCAGGGATGGGAGCCCTGGGATGTATGCTTGTAATAGTGTGTGTGTTGTGTGTTTGGCGTATGTGTCAGGTGCAGAGTGTGCAGGCCCGCACTTTTGCCATGGTAGCACAGGCTTTTGCCGCAGTGGAGGCGGGACAATTTCCTCAGATTCGGTTTGCCGCTCTAAAGAAATAATGCTGCGTTATGCCATGGGTTGCGAGGCTAAGCACTGCACAGAGGATAGCTTGCTGTTGGCATCCTGTGGAAGGCACGTCTGATTGCATGAAGGTTCAGTGTCCTAGTTCCCTTCCCCCAGGAAAAACACACGGGAGCTGGCCAAGACCTCTCTGGGTCATGAGCCCAAGGGATGGTTTTGTGTAGGGCCCCTATGTTTGCAAACTGGGGATCAGACCTCTACCTTCACCCATGAGGCTTGCTTGCAGCAATCAAGATCTGGCCATAGATTAATCAGCATCCTAGCCTTCTGATGCACCTGCTGCATGCAAACAGGACAATCTCCCCAGGTGTGGCTTGGCATGATAGAGAAGTAGTCAGTGACGGATAAGACTCCCTGGGCATGTCACCAACCTAAGACAGGGATCAAACCAATGCTGTTTTTTTCCCAAGGACGGGTAAGGGGCATTGCTGCAGGGGTCAATCCAAGACAGACATTCTCTCTGCCAAAAAAGAAAAAAGGAGGAGATGTGAGGAGCGGGTGTGGCAGCAGTCCCAAGAAGGCGCCAGGGACTGCAGCTAAGTCTTATGACTTGCACCTGACTTCCTGATACACCTGAAAATAAGCCACAACCATCGTGAGAGCTGCACAGGTGCACCAGGATACTGCCGAATCCATTTTGGTGGAGACATGCCCCTGCTGCCCTGATTAGCTGAAGCTGTGTGCCTGGTGAGGTGACATGGCCTGCCGTGAGTGGATGAGGGCTGAGAGTATATAAGAGTGAGAGGCCCGGGTCAGGGAGAGAGAGAAAGATGGAGAGAGAGAAAGATGAAGAGATAAAGTTGAAGCGAGAGAAATGAAGACTGAAGTTTGCTGAATAGAAGACTGAAGTTTGTTGTTAGAAGGACTGGTGGTCATGTTGTTCTTGCTGGTCGAGAGCAGATGTGACAATAGTTCTTTAAATAACTGGAAGATATGAGTCTATCCAGCTTTCTCACAGGCAGCTGTTAGTGACCTTTTCTACAATGTGGATTTCAGTATAGATTACAAAGAGGGGCAATGTTAATATACCTAAAACATTTATCTATTTTGTAAACTAAAATAAAAATCATGTAAACTTTATAGAGTCTAGGGAGACATAAACCTTGGGTCCCCCTCTCACAGATAAGACTGACTCCAGATAGGTGCTTTTTCTACAATGTGGATTTCAGTACAGACTACAAACAGTGGTTATGCTAATATACCTGAAGCTTCTATTTTTGCAAACTAAAACAAACAAACAAACAAACAAACAAACAACTTGTAAATTTTAGGGAGTCCAGGGAGTCTTAAGACTTAGAATCCACTCTTACAAATCAAATGGACTCCAGATAAGTGCAGCCTGTTTTCCCACCTGCCTATTCCTAAGGGTATGTATGATCTCTTACCACTCCCCTGTTCTTGGAACTCCTCCTTTCCCCAAACTACCAGAACTGTCACCTGAGAGCTTGAAATGCAACACTTTCCTTAAGTTCCTAAACTTTAATCTCTGTACCTAGTCAATATCTGCCTCAGCAGTTTTTCACTTGACCAACAGACTCTATCTAGGAATCAGTGTGGAGTACAAACTGTTTCAAATGTCTTCGAGCCCGATATTTGCTGAATGCTGAGGTGAACCAGTCTAGCTGATGTAATTGCTCCCCGTTTCTTCATCTGGATCATTGACCCAGATGCTTTTGATGAATGCTCAATTGCCTGAATCCCCTCCAAGTCTTTGACTAGCAATCCAGCTTTCAGTAGTAAATAGCTACAGAAGATAGTACATCATCCTTTATCCCTGAAATTCACTGGCATAGGGAACAAAATGTTCCCCTATAATGCTTATTGGTATTTAACAGGAAATGTACCTGTTAAGACCAAATAGACCCAGACCTATCAACAATATTTTTACAATTTGGAAACTTGTAGGGTGGGGTTCATGCTCCAAAGGCACCACTCTATTCCAATTTGCATTAGGCTTATCTTTAACCTTATACTGTTGAAAACAAGAGTAGGTTGCAATATTAAATCTTTTGGTGCTTTTTTGATACTCAAATTGCCCTTTCAGTATCTCCTTTTCTTTGCCTTTTCACTTTAGAATTTTACAACTGTGATCACTAATAACCATTGTTAAGGCACAGGCAATTCTACTTGCCTGCTCTCTAGGACCTAGCAATTGGTTCATCTGCCCCTGCTGCAAGAATGCCAGGTACAACAGGTGTTCTAGGTGTGTGCTGCAGATAAATCTACCATCAGTCATACCAGTTTTATTTCTTTGTGTTCCCTCTCTCTGTTGTCCCTGTGTGCCCTTTATGCCCCCTTTCTGTCCTCATAGCTCTCTCACTGCTGACTGTCTGTCTGTCTGCCTGCCTGCCTGCCTGCCTGTGTACACATCCACTTGTCTGCTTTTATTCTTTGCCAGGTCCTCACTCTCCTTTCCTCCATCAATAAATGTCTTTTGTATCAGATCTTTTGTATAGTGAATTTTTTCAGGCGTATATATGGATAGCCTGCCAAAGATACCCCCTAGCTGTATTATATTTCACAACAACCATGCAATAGAATCAATGTTAGGTTCTCTTGAAAACTCTGACAATGATATTAGTACAAAACCTTTGAATTTGACCTCTGGCAGATTTCTAGGTAAGGGCAGGAAACAGACACATTCTATGCAAAACATCAAAAGAATTGTCACTATCACAGTAGCTAATATTTTTGCCTTCTGTAACCTCTTGAGCTGAGCCTCCATAGTCCTCATTAATGTCAGCACTGTTGTCTTCCAAGCTTAAATATGAGCAAATACTAAGTGGAGCTTAGTAGATACTAAGATATGATATTTTCTAGTCCAAAGTCTCTCAAATTTTCCACAATTCTCCAAAAACCTGAATAACCAGGCCTGTGACAGAAATAAACCAACTTCTGCTAACAACTTTTGTCTTAATTAATTTTTATCCATGTGAAGCAACACCAGAACAAAGATAACCAATAGAACAACATATTTCATTTAGAGTTTGCTTACAATGTCAGGGCATGAGTCCACATTCATCTTGAAAGGAGCCTGGCACCATACTGGCAGGCAAAGCACTGGATCAATAATTAAGAGCTTATATCCTTATATGCAAGGCCAAGACACAGAGGGACAGAGAAAAGCTCATTAGAAAGGGAATGACCATTTTCAACCTCTAAACCAACCCCCAGTGAAAAATGTCCTCCAACAAGGTCACATATCTTAATTTCATCAAGTTCAATCTACTGAAAACCAACCATTCAAACATATGAATCTGGGAGGGGCATTCATATTTGAAACAGCATGTAGACCTTGTTTTACTATGGAGGAGTGTTTAACTAATTTAATTTTAATTTTTTTCTTAACTCTTTTAACAGTCTTCAATATTAAACACGATATACTGAATAAAAGTTAAAGTGGGTCAAGTTGGAGCCTTATAAATAGGATGTTCTGCAATGCATAAAATGTTATAGTTTAAGTTTTTATTTTCTGAGATTTGCAGATCAATGTCCATATTTGCCCATGAGGCATTGTTTAAACAAAATACTTTTAAAAGTAAATCTTTCATAAATTCATTCTTTTAATAGCTGGGTAGTACTCCATTGCATGAATGTACCACATTTTCTGTATCCATTCCTCTGTTGAGGGGCATCTGGGTTCTTTCCAGCTTCTGGCTATTATAAATAAGGCTGCTATAAACATAGTGGAGCATGTGTCCTTTTAAAAAAAATATTTCTTTTAGGTATTTTCCTCATTTAAATTTCCAATGCTATCCCAAAAGTCCCCCATAACCTCACCTCCACTCCCCTACCCACCCACTCCCACTTTTTGGCCCTGGCATTCCCCTGTACTAGGGCATATAAAGTTTGCAAGTCCAATGGGCCTCTCTTTCCAGTGATGGCCGACTAGGCCATCTTTTGATACATATGCAGCTAGAGTCAAGAGCTCCGGGATACTGGTTAGTTCATAATGTTGTTCCACCTATAGGGTTGCAGATCCCTTTAGCTACTTGGGTACTCTCTCTAGCTCCTCCATTGCAGGCCATGTGATCGATCCAATAGCTGACTGTGAGCATCCACTTCTGTGTTTGCTATGCACCGGCATAGTCTCACAAGAAAGAGCTATATCTGGGTCCTTTCAGCAAAATCTTGCTAGTGTGTGCAATGATGTCAGCGTTTGGAGGCTGAATATGGGATGGATCCCTGGATATGGCCGTCTCTAAATGGTCCATCCTTTTGTCTCAGCTCCAAACTTTGTCTCTGTAACTCCTTCCATGGGTGTTTTGTTCCTAAATTCTAAGAAGGGGCAAAGTGTCTACACTTTGGTCTTTGTTCTTCTTGAGTTTCATGCGTTTAGCAAATTGTATCTTATATCTTGGGTATCTTAAGTTTCTGGGCTAATGTCCACTTATCAGTGAGTACATATTGTGTGAGTCCCTTTGTGATTGGGTTACCTCACTCAGGATGATGCCCTTCAGGTCCATCCATTTGCCTAGAAATTTCACAAATTTATTCTTTTTAATAGCTGAGAAGTACTCCATTGTGTAAATGTACCACATTTTTTGTATCCATTCCTCTGTTGAGGGGCATCCGGGATCTTTCCAGCTTCTGGCTATTATAAATAAGGCTGCTATGAACATAGTGGAGCATGTGTCTTTTTTTTACCAGTTGGGACATCTTCTGGATATATGCCCAGGAGAGGTATTGCGGGATCCTCTGGTAGTACTATGTCCAATTTTCTGAGGAACTGCCAGACTGATTTCCAGAGTGGTTGTACAAGCTTGCAATCCCACCAACAATGGAGGAGTGTTTGTCTTTCTCCACATCCTCGCCAGCATCTGCTGTCATCTGAATTTTTTATCTTAGCCATTCTGACTGGTGTGAAATGGAATCTCAGGGTTGCTTTGATTTGCATTTCCCTGATGATTAAGGATGTTGAACATTTTTTCAGGTGCTTCTCTGCCATTCGGTTTTCCTCAGGTGAGAATTCTTTTTTCAGCTCTGAGCCCCATTTTTTAATGGGGTTATTTGATTTTCTGGAGTCCACCTTCTTGAGTTCTTTATATATATTGGATATTAGTCCCCTATCTGATTTAGGATAGGTAAAGATCCTTTCCCAATCTGTAGGTGGTATTTTTGTCTTATTGACGGTGTCTTTTGCCTTGCAGAAGCATTGCAAGTTATTCGGTCCCCTTTGTCGATTCTCGATCTTACAGCACAAGCCATGGCTGTTCTATTCAGGAACTTTTCCCCTGTACCCATATCTTCGAGGCTTTTCCCTACTTTCTCCTCTATAAGTTTTAGTGTCTCTGGTTTTATGTGAAGTTCCTTAATCCACTTAGATTTGACCTTAGTACAAGGAGATAGGAATCGATCAATTCGCATTCTTCTACATGATAACAACCAGTTGTGCCAGCACCATTTGTAGAAAATGCTGTCTTTTTTCCACTGGATGGTTTTAGCTCCCTTGTCAAAGATCAAGTGACCATAGGTGTGTGGGTTCATCTCTGGGTCTTCAATTCTGTTCCATTGGTCTACTTGTCTGTCACTATACCAGTACCATGCAGTTTTTATCACAATTGCTCTGCAGTACAGCTTTAAGTCAGGCATGGTGATTTCACCAGAGGTTCTTTTATTCTTGAGAAGAGTTTTTGCTATCCTAGGTTTTTTTGTTATTCCAGATGAATCTGCCGATTGCTCTTTCTAATTCGTTGCAGATTTGAGTTGGAATTTTCATGGGCATTGCACTGAATCTGTAGATTGCTTTTGGCAAGATAGCCATTTTTACTATATTGATCCTGCCAATCCATGAGCATGGGAGCTCTTTCCATCTTCTGAGATCTTCTTTAATTTCTTTCTTCAGAGACTTGAAGTTCTTATCATACATATCTTTCACTTCCTTATAGTCATGCCAAGATATTTTATATTATTTTTGACAATTGAGAAAGGTGTTGTTTCCCTAATTTCTTTCTCAGCCTGCTTATCCTTTGTGTACAGAAACGCCATTGACTTTTTTGAGTTAATTTTATATCCACCAACTTCATTGAAATTGTTTATCAGGCTTATGAGTTCTCTGGTGGAATTTTTAGGGTCACTTATATATGCTATCATATCATCTGCAAAAAGTGATATTTTGACTTCTTCCTTTCCAAATTGTATCCCCTTGATCTCCTTTTCTTGTCTAATTGCTCTGGCTAGGACTTCAAGTACAATGTTGAATATGTAGGGAAAAAGTGGACAGCTTTGTCTAGTCCCTGATTTTAGTGGGATTGCTTCCAGCTTCTCACCATTTACTTTGATGTTGGCTACTGGTTTGCTGTAGATTGCTTTTATCATGTTTAGGTATGGGCCTTGAAATCTTGATCTTTCCAAGACTTTTAATGTTTCCTGGTTCTTTAAATTGGAAAGCTTCACTCTCTTTATTTTTCTTTTTCTTTTTCTTTTTCTTTCTCTTTCTCTTTCTCTTTCTCTTTCTCTTTTTCTTTCTCTTTTTCCATTTTTATTAGATATTTTCTTTATTTACATTTCAAATGTTATCCCCTTTCCTAGCTTCCCCTCCAAAAATTCCACCATCCTCTCCCCCCCCCCGAACCCCGCTCCCCAACTCACCCACTCCTGCTTCCTGGACCAGACATTCCCCTCTACTGGGGCATAGAACCTTACTCCCATTGATGACTGACTAGGCCATCTTCAGCTACATATGCTGCTAGAGCCATGAGTCTCTCCTTGTATTTTCTTATTTGGTGGTTTAATCCCAGGGAGCTCTGGGGTTACTGGTTAGTTCTTATTGTTGTTTCTCCTAGGGGGGTTGCAAATCCCTTCAGCTCCTTGGGTACTTTCTCTAGATCCTTCATTGGGGACCCTGTGCTCTGTCTAATGGACAACTGTGAGCATCCACTTCTGTATTAGTCAGGCACTTGCAGAGCCTCTCAGATGACAGCTATATCAGGCTCTTGTCAGCAAGCTCTTGTTGGCATCTCCAATAGTGTCTGGGTTTGGTCGTTGTATATGGGTTGGGTGCCCTGGAGGGGCAGTATCCGGATTGTCACGCCTTCATTCTCTGCTCCAAACTTTGTTCTATAACTGCTTCTATGGGTATTTTATTTCCCCTTCTAAGAAGGATCGAGATGTCCAAACTTTGATCTTCCTTCTTCTTAAGTTTCATGTATTTTGCAAATTGGACCTTGGGTATTCTAAGCTCCTGGTCTAATATCCACGTATCAGTGAGTGCATATCATGTGTGTTCTTTTATGACTGGGTTGCCTCATTTAGGATGATATCCTCCCGGTCCGAACATTTATCTAAGAATTTCATGAATTCATTGTTTTTAATAACTAAGCAGTACTCCATTGTGTAAATGTACCATATTTTGTATCCATTTCTCTGTTGTGGGACATCTGGGTTCTTTCCAGCTTCTGGCTATTATAAATAAGGCTGCTATGAACATAGTGGAGCATGGGTTCTTATTACAAGTTGGAGCATCTTCTGGGTATATGCCCAGGAATGGTATTGCTGGATCTTCTGGTAGTATTATATCCAATTTTCAGATGAACCGCCAAACTGATTTCCACAGTGGTTGTACCAGCTTGCAATCCCACCATCAATGGAGGAGTGTTCCTCTTTCTCCACATCATCACCAGCATCTGCTGTGGCCTGAATTTCTTATCTTAGTCATTCTGACTGGTGTGAGGTGGAATATCTGGGTTTTTTGATTTGCATTTCCCTGATGATTAAGGATGTTGTCCATTATTTAAGGTGCTTCCCAGCCATTTGGTATTCCTTCATTGAGAATTCTTTGTTTAGCTCTGTACCCCATTTCTTAATAGTGTTATTTGGTTTTCTGGATTCCGGCTTCTTGAGTTCTTAATATATATTGGATATTAGTCCCCTATTGAATTTAAGACTGGTACTAAGTCTGTACCAGTACCATGCAGTTTTTATCACAATTGCTCTGTAGTACAGCTTGAAGTCAGGCATGGTGATTCTACCAGAGGTTCATTTATTGTTGAGAATAGTTTTTGCTATCCTAGGTTTTTGTTATTCCACATGAATTTGCAAATTGCTCTTTATCTTTGCCAATCTGTTGCTTGCCATTTTGTGTAATTTAATGTATCCTTTGCCTTACAGAAGATTTGCAATTTTATGAGGTTCCATTTGTCAATTCCTGATCTTACAGCACAAGCCATTGCTGTGGTCACCACTGTCAGGGCACTCACAGGTCACAGGTCAGCCTGTCACATTGGAGGCTAGCATGCTCTTGCAGCAGTCTGTGAAAAAAGCAGAAACATTCCCCCTTTTCCCCACATTAAGTATCTGAACAGGATCATGCCATGTGCCAATAAGTGGATCCCTTTATCTCATGAGTATGCCTGATTATAGGGTGCCATAGACACTCAGAGAGATGTTTGGCATTTAAATTAAAAAGATATAGATTTAATACTGTTTCCTTGAGAATTATAGAAATCTCAGTAACACGGATAACATTAAATTGTTGACAAAACATCTCAAATGCTTGGCTGTGATAGCCAGTTTTAATTTGATTTGGAACACCAACTTTAAGAAAAAATCAACACAGGCAATGACTAACTATACTTTTAGTTGCTTTTCTTGTTAAAGCAGTTGTAATTAGAAAGACTAAAAAGGTATCACTAGTCACATGTGCATAATTTTATTTTTCTAAAGTCAAAAATGAGCATCTATTTGCAATAATTGATTAAGTATAAGTCCTCAAGAATTAACACCAATGTTTGGAACAGGTAGAAACTGAGGACACTGAGAGCAAATCTTTACAATATGACATGCACCTTTATTTATTTATTTATTTATTTATTTATTTTAAATATCAAATTATTATTTCAAGCCATTACTATTTTGATGATGTAAAGAATGAGATTATATGGTTAATTATTTTTGTATAAGATCCATAATCTACCTGGGATATAAATCTAGCATGGCATTGCCTTAAGAGGTCTTTTCCAGGCAATCTTCAAGATTTTAAAACACCATCTACAGCACATAATTTAATTATCTGTGCTGGACCAGGTAGAAACTCAAAAGAATAAACATGTGATCCAATTCACATATATTTTTGTCCCATATAAGGGTTGTTTTTAAATACAGTAAATGGGATGCATGCATGTATGAATTTATAGAAGATACAAAAGCATGCATATAAGCAATTAACTTATTTTTAGGATGAATATCAATTTTATTTAAAATGATGGTATGCAATAGGTCAAATATCAATATTCTGCAATAACCAATTGCTGTTTGGAGCAAGGAATTCTTAATTCTTAATTAGCACCACAGCAGCCTTATAATAGGATGTTAAAACTTTGAGGTGAAGAAGGATTATTTTACATTAATGTTTATTCTTGCCAAAAATAGCTATGGACACATTTAATAACAATAACTAGAATATGTAGCTAATATTTGATTACCACCAATTACAATCGATACCAATAGATTACAGAAGTTTCCTCTACTTTCTGTTAAATCCTTTTTGATTCTCTCCAGTTAATTTGAATCTCACTTGATAGCACCTAACAAAGACTTAGTTTCTCCTGTGGTGAATTTAAGGTGAGGTCTTAGCCAATTAACATCTCCTGGAAGCTTTTGAAAATAAAATTTTGAAGTAAATTTGTACCAATTTTTCCAGTATAACTAAAACCCTAATTATTAAAAAAATATTGCCTCTGAATCTTATGAAGCAACAACTATTCCCCAGAAGTTTAAACTTTCCTTTAGAGACATTAGCTAATAAAATACTTTCCACTTAGGAAACAATATATACTGAAAGATTTAAACTTTTTGCTTCTTGTATTGAAGCTTGGACAATGAAAATTTCTTACATAATATAAGACTATATTAGCCATACCTAGGGGCAAAAACCTCTAATAGTCACTAGTTTACTAGAAGTAAACTCTTTACAAATAGAAAAAATAAACTTTCAAATCTATAATAATTTTATATGAAGTAGGCAAGCTATCTTGTAATGCCTTTTTAAGTTTTATAGCCTGATTGACCTTTTATAAATCTTGAATTTAGACTTTATTATAAACAACACCTGGGTAGATCTGAAAGGAAAATGTTGTTTAGCAACCTCCCTGAAGGCAGGGAGGGGTGAAGTTTCAAGAACTTCCCTAGGCTCAGTCTGCAAAACACAAGAAACTTTGCACAAATTTCCCTGAGGCTGCTCTAAGCTTTGTATCAACCCAAATGTATATATTTTCTAATCTGAGCATCTTGACCCTCCTGCAATGAGGACAGATTCCAGAGGAACAATTTAACTGTCTGTTGATGCCTCTGGTTTTGGACAATCTTTCTTAAGATGACTTATACCTTAAACATTTTCTTTTATGACCTTTTATGGTCCTGCAAGGCCGCAACCATAGCCAAACTGATTGTGTGAGGGTCTAATTTCTGCACAAAGACGAATATATCTAGTTAACTCTGCCTTGCTTTGTATGGCTGAATGGCCAAAGTGAGCAGCATTAGCACTCTTATAAGATGATTACTCTTGTAATAATCTTAATTATGAGTGAGTTAAAAATCTTAAGCTTTTGATTAAACTGCAAACTGCAGTCAATGGGACACTGGCCATTTTAACCATAATTTTTAAGTTTCCGTTGCAATATTAGAATATATCTCTAACTTTTGGTAAGTAAGACCCAATTTTAACAATTTATTCTCCTTAAAATCAATACTAGAAACATCACGATCACGTTATAAAGTTTGGCTGCCAATTCATTAATGCATGACAGTTTAAATTTTAATGTTCCATTAAAGAGACATTGTTTTAAAATCTTATCTCTATAAGTCTACTTTTTAGGATGAGAATTACATAAAATATTATCTCAATTTAGAAGTATCTTTAGAGGAATAGTTTTCTGGGCTGGTTTATGTCAGGTGCTTTTGTTTGAAAATGACTCTAGCCCTGAGTTACTACTTTTAAGTTAACTTTGTAACCAGTGTTACATCTTTTTAATCATACCCAAATAACTTATAAGCCAATTCTCTATGACCAAGATATGCAGATCATATTTATACCTTTAAGACCAATCAAAACCAAATGAAGTGGCTACAGGAATCTTATAAATTTAGATCAATCAAAGAATTTTACGTTTTATAGCTATACTTATAAGATAAAAAAGCGATTCGTCATTTGCTAAACACAATAATCACAAACTTGCAGAGAATTTTTTAGGAAAAAATGACTATCAGCTTATTTGCCTTAGAACTAAGAGGTTGCAGATTCCTTTTCTTTAAAAAACAGTTTTTTTTTTTTAAAGCAGGACCTCTCTTGCTGTGCTTGATTTATGGCTAAAGTAAGGGGCCTCTCTCAGCTTCCTTTGTGCAAACTGAGAGTGAATCAGCAGGTAAAGTTTTAACCATTTATTTTTATTTTATTTTTTCAACATGAAACATAAAATAGTCAGTCATTCAGACAACGAAATAATCATTCAGATAACTAAACAAAGGACATACATGAATTGACACGTGATTGGTGCACCAAACATTAGACAATTTAAAGAGGGTAGAGAATTTCTCCTGTAGGTGCCAGAGAGAATAAAACAGGGCGTCCCCCGATTTCTCTCTGTCCCTGGGAGAGTTCTAAAATCCATTTTCTTTTATCCTTTCCTTTCCTTTCTTGCTTGTAAGAGGCAGGTTGTCAAACCAAGATTAAAATCCAAAATTTTCTAACAGCTTCTGGCAAGCATCCAAAACTAATTTATTTAATCTGAGGGCAAATTTTTGAGAAAACACACAATCTCTATACACTAAATGTCTCAAGTAGCCTAAAAGTTTACCATGCTGAATCTTTTTGAAGCCATCATCAGTCCAAACTTAGTCATATATTTTGTAGCCATCTGCAAAAATGCTCTCTATTTTCTGCAACCAGCAAAAATACCATTTATAGAATGAATTATATATGTTTTAGGAGATGACTTCACTTCCAATAAAGCCTTTTCTACGAATTTTTAGCACAATGTAGGTTTGGGAAATTGTAAATAAGGTAACAGTAAGAAGTGACCTATATTTTGACCTTTATGAAGTCTCTTTTTATTGTTTGACCATAATTTAACCATAACTTTTAATTTTACCTAAAGTATCAGAATCCACAACTAGAGGTTTTTCTTATAACTGGAGCTGTGTCCTATAATGAGCTCCACAGTTTCTGGACGGGGCTAAGAGACTGCCCCTTTAGTTTTTTGTCTTACCTGCTTCTTAGTGAGCAGAGTCCCATCCTTATGGGACTTTGATTTACATTCAATTTTCCAGTGTTTGTCACAATGCTGGGAGGGACCCAAAGGAATGCTCTTCTTGTCTCCTGAGAGACTTTTACAATCTTTTCCCAGGTACCCCGGTTTTTTCCAACCAAAACATGTAATTCCATAAGTAGCGCCGAACTTCTTCTCTTTCCTTGCTACAGCATAAGCTATCCCCTGAATTATGGCTGGTGAGGTATCTATACATGCTTTAATATAATCTTGTAGGGAACTTGTCTTACAGATTGGTCTGTTCAGGACTTGGCACAAGGTATTCATGTTTTCCCAAGCCAATTGTTTTATTAATATATCAGTCCCTTCTGAGGGAGGAAGTATCCTACCTGCTTGCTTCCAATCCTCCAATGTTAAGCTTCCCTCCTCTGGAAACCAGGAACTGATTTTTTGCACGAAATTATAAAATTTATCCGAGACCTTTAGGCTTCTGCCAGACAACATGTGCTTAAAGACTGACAGAAACAATGTCTTCCCTTTTAACTTTTACTGACCCATAATAAAACTTACTCATCTCTTAACTGATGTACGAATCAGTTCGTCTGCAGCACGGTCACGACGAGATCCTATCTTTGCCTGAGAAAATAAAGAATAGAAAGAAAAAAGAAAGAAAAATGAGTAAAGACTAACCTGCTTTGGTGTCCCTTGTTCAGGCGCCAAACCTGCCGCAGACCCTCGGGGTCCCTGTGTCTGCGTGGAACGGGTCTCTCGAGCAGGTGGGCAAAGCGTAGGAATTGACAAATAGATGCACACAGGAGAGGTTGTGTAGAATCTGAATGTAATGTCTGGTCGAGCATTAGACTGTTTTATATTACAGCGAATTATCAGGAGCTACAAATCACAATAAGACAAGGTACACTGAAATTTACCAGATACAACAGAAAGGAATTTGTAGGAACTAGAAAAATGTTTACAATAGAGATTACCAGCCCTGCCTAGGATCAGCCTAATGCCAGGCAAGAATTTCACACTTTAGTGTTAATAGCACCAGGGGGTTTTAACTCTTGACAGACCTCAAGAATAATGTAGTACCACGGACCCCTAAATTCTTAGGCCTTGTAAAACCTTATCTTGTCTGGAGAATTCCCCATATATCAGGATAGTATATCAACTTGCTCTTGGCATGGAATGTAGCCTGTACTAAAGAGTTTTATCTCAGTGAGATTCCCAGGCTCTTTCTGCAGACCAATTGAGTTAATGGCTCTGTCTATTGTAATGCTTAATTAGTTACTGAGTAGGTTAAACTATGTTGCTGTAAACTGGGATCTTGGAACACTGGGAGAGGCTTTAGCTATGTCAAAATTCAATCTTAAAAGGCACTTATAATAGGGCAATGCTTAATAGAGGGCACGTGGATCCATACACTAGACTAACGCGGGAGTGGAAAATTAATTTTATGGGTTAGGGGGCTCGCCAGACTCCAGGAGGGAGTTTCCTTGAAACTCTTTTCCTCATGGTCAGCTTCCAAGCTTCCGCTTGTCAAACTGACTCCACCAGAGTACGTGGCAGAGACAGGGTTTCTCTGTATAGATAGCCCTGGCTGTCCTGGAACTCACTTAGTAGACCAGGCTGGCCTCGAACTCAGAAATCCACCTGCCTCTGCCTCCCAAGTGCTGGGATTAAAGGTGTGTGCCACCACCTCCCAGGGAGTACATTGTTATTAGTGCCTTAAAAACAGAATAGTGACTGTCCTTTTTATAGGACTGGGAATTAAATACTTTTGTGGGTAGCATTTGAAATCTAAGAGGTGCATGCATGTTTTTTAGAGAGTAATTTTAGAGACAGTTAACAAAATATGTTCATTATGGATATAATATTTTGCTTGGTCTTACCTATCCCCTGGGAATTGCTCATGATGTAAGTTATATTTAGTAAAGTTAATTAAATCATAGTAAAATCTTTACATTGATGGCAACAAAGGCTGTGATTTCTGGAAACAAGAAAGTTGAAGTATGGTTTATATGCACCTGGCATCTTGTCCAGCATTCATTGCTAGGAAGTAGAAATGGAATTAATTGTTTATCAAATTTCTATCAATGATACCAGTTCAGTGCTCAGAAAAATCTTAGTCACCATTCAAAGATGTTAAGATAATTTAACCTGCTTTGATATAGCAGCAGATTTTAAATTTCAGTGTATACATTGTATGTACATACACACGTGTGCACACACACATTTAAAGAAGTTGATTTTTGTGTTTGGGAAAGATGCTTTAGACAATGTGGCAAGTGACTATAAGTGAAGGATTTCAATCTGGTTTTCATGTAGAGGGTGGAAACCACAGTTTAATGCCATGGTAAACCAGGATAGTTCAATCCATATGAGTAGTCTAAGAATCCCAAATTTATTGCTAAAAGTTGTATGTTAAACTCTAGTCTGTGCTTTTTTTTCTGCTAGCTTCATTCAAGTCTCAGTGTGTTTTGTTTGACCATGAGTAGAAGTCCTCATTCCTAGAAAAGTAGAATTCAGGCAGGAAAGGAGATTGATGCTCCCAAGGTTTACCTTGGGTCATCTATCATTAATTTATTATTAGCATCCCCAAAAGAGTTATACAGCGAGTATACAATATTTCATGTTTGACTTATCAACATTAACCCTAAGATACATCAAAGCTGAAGAAAATGATGTAATAAGTAATCAAAATACTGACAAATGTTGGGAGCATTATTTTTCAAATGCTAAAAATATTTAGTGCAAACCAAAAATACTAATGAGATTTACAGGCACTGTATATATAATATGCAAAGGTTTGTAAAGGCTTTCTGGGATTTTTTGTGTTTTAAAAAACTATCAAATATATTTCTTACAAATATAAAGCTTCCTTCTCCCATCTAAGAGCAATTAAAAATCTTTGAAGTTTATCAAAACTCAATACAGAACACAGGTGAAACAGACAAATTCATTTTCGTTCTGGAAAAGAATAACAACTCAGTGTTTAAGATGTCAAAAGACATAACAAATACCACTGTCTAGAAACCATTCGGAAAATAACTGTCATCAATGCCTTTGTTCTTCAAAAGTCACCATCCACAGCTGAACAATTTCTATTCAGATACCCTATTGAAGAATGGGTCAGAATCCATCGTTGTTCAAATTCATTAACTGTGTCTTGCATCTTCATTAGCCTTTGTCTTGGACACTTCCTCTGTCTTGGAAGAGTCCTTTATTTTCTCTCTATCCTTGGATGCTTTGGAAGTTGAAGTCTTCTTGCTCTTCTCCTTTGCTGTATTCTTTGAGGTCTCTGTAGTTGAGGGGCAGCCACCCAAATCTTCTGAGAGGGCATCAATGGGGTCCCGGTCCTGATCAGGTTTCTCTGTTTTCTTAGTCAGTGGCTTCTCTGGTTTGTCCTTCCCATCATTATCCAAGAGATGCCTATATTCAGGGGGGATGGTGTCGTCTCTTTCTCCCAGTTTCTCGCTTTCTCTGCTTTGACTTTTTTCCTTCACTTTATCATCTAGTGGTTTCTTCTCATCTAGATCACGCTGTCTTTATCCAAGACTGTCAAAAAGTACAACCAAGGCATCATCGAGTCTTTATCTCTCTGCTCAGTTCCAGGCAGTGGGACTGCTGCATGGGTGCTTGGAGCAGGTGTCTGGGAAACACTTCAGAAATGGCAGCAGAAAGTTTGGCATCTTCAAATTCAAGAGACGATATATTTGCCAGACTGGAGAAGTCCTGAGATGACACATCAAGAAGGAAGTCATCGTTTAAGGGTGCAAGTTGTTCCTGGGATTCTTTGGGCAGGAGTGGTTTTCCATCCTTATCCTTGACTTCTTCTAGTCAATAATCAGGAGGCACCGTTTCTTCTTTTCCACCAAGTTTTTCGTGCTCTTCTTCTTTAGCTTTCTCCTTGACATTATCCTCCACAGATTTTTCATATTCTGGATCTGCTTCCTTTGTCCCCAGGCTTTTAGCCAAGGCTTCAACAGCATCTTCTGGCACCAAGCCCTTCAAGGATTCTAGTTTGTGTGGTGCTGACAGTATACTGCACATGGAGGCCCAAGGCACAGTCTCCCTCAGAGGAGTTTGGGATGTGTCATTAGATTTCTTTTCAGCTGGCATAGATGGTTTGTCTTGATATGTAGATCAGCCAAAATCTGCTGAAAGCTCCCCAATCAGCACTGACTCACTCAGGCACGTAGATGTTTCTTCAGGCTCTGGCAATAGCGGTTTTCCATCTTTATCCTTTGCTGGTTTTAACCTGTACTCAGCTGGGGCTGTGTCCTCATCTTCACCACACTTCTCCTGTCTTTCTTCTTTTGCTTTTGCCCCTTTGACTTGTTCAGCTTGGCTAAAGTGGCTCTGAGGATGTGGCTGCTGGGTGCCCAGTGAATCTGACAGAGCCTGAAGAGCTTGATCATTTATGACCCCCTCTTCCACTTTCCTTTTCTTCTCCTCGGGGGGAACAGAACTTCTGGTCACTCCTACAGACTGAGCTTTGAAAATTTCCCCAGTAGACTTCTCTTTCTCACTTTGCTTTCCAGTTGAAGAATTATAGGTGAAATCAGATGACAAGGCATCTATAGCATGGTCAGACTCCATAGGTTTAAGAGAGTCTGGAAGAGGTCATGTGATCCCTTCATCTTTTTCTAAAAGTTTCCTATACTCTGGAGGAATAGTCCCTTCTTTTATACCCAATGCCTCAAGATAGGTAGAATCCATTGGGTCTAAAACTACTGGTCCAGTATATGGTGGATCATCTTTGTTAGTATCTTCACGTTCACCTAAGGTGTATATCAGGTCATCCAAGACAGCATCCATGCCTGACTTGTCAGATGGCTTGCTCAGTGTGGAGTGCATAGGTAAAGCTGGTGTGAATGATTCATGTTCTTTTTTCTTACCAACCACGTTGTACAAGGCAGTGGCCACAGTCCCACCTCCAGCCACAGTCTCTCCAGCAGCAGAAGGAACACTTGAAATTTTGTCTTTGATTCTGATGGTTTCTCTGACACCATCTGTTCATTTGATCTGGAAAGTGCTTTTTCTTTATGAGCATGCTTACTTCCTTTATTTGATGTGTGCTTGGAAAGATTTTTGGGCTCTGACCCTTCCTTTGACCATCCTTTTGACTTTTTCTCATAAACCACAGGTGGCAGGCAATCTCCTCTGCTTGACTTTACCTCTTTTGTTCCTTTCTCACTTGATTGTGACTTCTCAGACTCTGTTTTCACAGTCTTAGCTTCTGTGGTACTGATACTGGGAGAATTGCTGGTGGCAGCAGAGGAAGCTGTCACCTCTTTGGATCCTTTTTTTTCTCCTGGTTTAGAAGATGATCCAATATTCTTTTCATTAACATGTGTCTTGTACCACCAACTTGCAAATGCCATGGTGACAACTCTGACTTGCTCTTCTGGGAACCTCTCGAGAAAGCAAAACGTGCACCACGATGACTCTCCTCTTAGCTGAGACCTCTATTTGTGACTATTTTGAATGGTGTTGTTTCCCTAATTTATTTTTCAGCCTGTTTATCCTTTGTGTAGAGAAAGGCCACTGACTTATTTGAGTTAATTTTATATCCAGCTAATTCACTAAAATTGTTTATCAGGTTTAGGAGTTCTCTGGTGTAATTTTTGGGATTACTTATATAATCTATCAGATCATGTGTAAATGTGATATTTTGACTTCTTCCTTTCCAATTTGTATTCCTTTAATCTCCTTTTGTTGTCTAGTTGCTCTGTCTAGGACTTCAAGTACTATATTGAATAGATAGTGAGAGAGTGGGCAGCCTTGTCTAGTCCCTGATTTTAGTGGGATTGCTCTAAGTTTCTCTCCATGTGGTTTGAGGTTGGCTATTGGTTTGCTGTAGGCTACTGGTTTTCTGTATATTGCCTTTATTATGTTAAGCATGGACTTTGAATTCCTGATCTTTCTAACTTTTATTATGAATGTGTGTTGGATTTTGTAAAATGCTTTCTCAGCATATAATGAGATGGTCATGTGGTTTTTGTCTTTAGTTTGTTTATATAGTAGATTAGTTTGTTGGATTTCTCTATATTGAACCATGCCTGAATCCCTGGGATGAAGCCAACTTGATCTTGATGGATAATTGCTTTGTTGTGTTCTTGGATTCAGTTTGCTAGACTTTTATTGAGTATTTTTGACTTGATATTCATAAGGGAAATTGGTCTGAAGTTCTTTTTGTTTGTTGGGTCTTTGTGTAGTTTAGGTGTCAGAGTAATTGTGGCTTCATAGAATGAATTGGGTAGAGCACCTTCTGTTTCTATTTTGTGAAATAGTTTGAGAAGTTTGAAGGTCTGATAGAACTATGCACTAAACCCATATGGTCCTGGGCTTTTTTTTGTTGGGAGACTATTAATGACTCTTTCTATTTCTTTACAGGATATGGGACTGTTTAACTCGTTAATCTGATCCTGATTTAACTTTGGTAACTGGTATCTGTCTAGGAAGTTGTCCATTTTATCCAGGATTTCCAGTTTTGTTGAGTATTGGCTTTTGTAGTCAGATCTGATGATTTCTTTGGATTTCCTCAGATTCTGTTGTTACACCTCCTTTTTTATTTCTGATTTTGTTAATTAAGATACTGTCCCTGTGCCTTCTATTTAGTCTGGCTAAGGGTTTATCTATCTTGTTGATTTTCTCAAAGAACCAGCTCCTGGTTTGGTTTATTCTTAGTACAGTTCTTTTTGTTTCTATTTGGTAGAATCCAGCCCTGAGTTTGATTATTTCCTGAAGTGTACTCCTCTTGGGTGAATTTACTTCCTTTTGTTGTAGAGCTTTTAGGTGTGCTGTCAAGCTGTCCATGTATGCTCTCTCTAGTTTGCTTTTGGAGGCACTCAGAGCTATGAGTTTTCCTCTTTGGACTGCTTTCTTTGTGTCCCATAAGTTTGGATATGTGGTGACTTCATTTTCATTAAACTCTAAAAGTTTTATTTCTTTCTTTACTTCTTCTATGACTCAATTATCATTGAGTAGACTGTTGTTCAGCTTCCACATGTATGTGGGTTTTGTCTTATTTATGTTGTTTTTGAAGATCAGCCTCAGTCCATGGTGATCTGATAGAATGCATGAGGTTATTTCAATATCTTTGTATCTGTTGAGGCCTGATTTGTGACAGGTTTTATGGTCAATTTTGGAGAAGGTACCATGGGGCATTGAGAAAAAGGTATATCCTTTTGTTTTAGAATAAAATGTTTTATAGATATCAGTTAAATCTCTTTGTTCCATAACTTCTGTTAGTTTCATTGTGTCTCTGTTTAGTTTCTGTTTCCATGATCTGTCCATTGATGAGAGTGAGGTGTTGAAGTCTTCCACTATTATTGTGTGCAGTGCAACATCTGTTTTGAGGCTTACTAAAGTTTCTTTAATGAATGTGGACACCCTTGCATTTGGATTCTAGATGTTCAGAATTGAGAGTTCATCTTGGTAAATTTTACCTTTGATGAGTATGAAGTTTTCCTCCTTATCTTTTTTGATAAATTTAGGTTAAAAGTCAATTTTATTCAATATTAGAATGGCTACTCCAGCTTGTTTCTTGGGACCATTTGCTTGGAAACTTGTTTCCTATCCTTTTACTCTGAGGTAGTGTCTGTCTTTGTCCCTGAGGTTGGTTTCCTTTATGCAGCAAAGTGTTGGGTCCTGATTACATAACCAGTCTATCAGTCTATGTCTTTTTATTGGGGAATTGAGTCCATTGATATTAGGAGATATTAAGGAAAAGTCATTGTTGCTTCTTGTTATTTTTGTTGTTAGATATGGAATTTTGTTCATGTGGCTATCTTCTTTTAGGTTTGTTGAAAGATTACTTTCTTGATTTTTCTAGTGCATAGTTTCCCTCCTGCTATTGGAGTTTCCCTTTATTATCCTTTGAAGGGCTGGATTTGTGGAAAGATATTGTGTATATTTCATTTTGGCATGATATGCCTTGGTTTTTCTGTCTGTGATAATTGAGAGTTTTGCTGGGTATAGTAGCCTGGGCTGGCATTTGTGCTCTCTTAGGGTCTGTATGACCTCTGTCCAGGATCTTCTGGCTTTCATAGTCTCTGGGGAGAAGTCATGTGTAATTCTGATAGGTCTGCCTTCCTATGTTACTTGACTTTTCCCCCTTACTGCTTTTAATACTCTTTGTTTTGTGCATTTGGTGTTTTGATTATTATGTGTCGGGAGGAATTTCTTTTCTGGTCCAGTCTATTTGGAGTTCTGTAGGCTTCTTGTATGTTCATGGGCATCTCTTTAGGTTGGGGGAATTTTCTTCTATAATTTTGTTGAAGATATTTACTGGCCCTTTAAGTTGACAATCTTCATTCTCATCTATACCTATTATCCATAGGTTTGGTCTTCTCATTGTGTCCTGGATTTCCTGGGTGTTTTGGGTTAGATTCTTTTTGCATTTGGCATTTTCTTTCATTGTTGTGTCAATGTTTTCTATGGTATCTTCTGCACCTGAGATTCTCTCTTCTATCTCTTGTATTCTCTTTGTTATGCTTGCATCTATGGCTCCTGACTTCTTTCCTAGGTTTTCTATTTCCAGAGTGACCACTTTGGATTTCCTTATTGTTAATCCTTATTTCCTTATTGTATAATCCCTTTGTGATTTCCTTATTGTTTCTACATCCATTTTTAGATCCTGGGTGGTTTTGTTCAGTTCTTTCACCTGTATGTATGTGTTCTCCTGTATTTCTTTAAGGAAGTTATTTATGTCTGTCTTATAGTCCTCCATCATCATCATGAGAAGTGACTTTAGATCCATATCTTGCTTTTCTAGTGTGATGATGTATCTAGGACTTGCTTGTTTTCTATCGTATCTTCTACACCTGAGATTCTTTCTTCTATCTCTTGTATTCTGTTGGTGATTCTTGCATCTTTGAGTCCCAATCATTTTCTCAGGTTTCCTATCTCCAGCATTGTCTAACTTTGTGATTTCTTTTTTGATTGTACTTCCATTTTTAGATCCTGGATGGTTTTGATCAATTCCTTCACCTGTTTATTTGTGTTTCTTTAAGGGATTTTTGTGTTTCCTCTTTAAGTGCTTCTACCTGTTTACGTGTATTCTCCTCTATTTCTTTTATTGAGTTATTTATGTCCTTCTTAAAGTCCTCTATCATCGTCATGAGATCTGGTGTTAGATCATAATCTTGCTTTACAGGTTTGTTAGGGTATTTAGGACTTGGTATGGTGGCAGAACTGGGTTCTTATGAAGTCAAGTAGCCTTGGTTTCTGTTGCTTATGTTCTTGTGCTTGCCTTTATCCATCTGTTTATCTCTGGTGTTAGCTGGACTTGCTGTCTCTGATTAGAGCTTGTTCCTCCTGTGAGCCTGTGAGCCTATCACCTTGGGTGTCTCCACACTCCTTGAGGACACGTTTTCTCTGGGCAGTATTGGTGTGCAGAAAACTATGGCATAGTTAAGCTCCTGGGCACCGATGGAAACTGGAAGGATACTGTCCCCAGCTGCTCTGTAGGTTCTGCATCTGGAAATTCTGTTCTTATAAAACCTACTAACTTATGATAAATTGTTAAAGATGATTAAGACATGAAACTTAATAGTTACCTTAGAAATGATTAAATTATTTATTGTGTTCATAACTATACTAGTCAAGCCAAGTTAAACTGTAATTACAAGAATAAGCTTTATTTAGCCTACGACATATGTTTTCAAGGTGAAGCTGAATAAAATTAGTATGAAATCAGATATACTTAATAGATTATACTCCTTAAATTTTCCTGAGATCTTCTGATTGTGACATTTAACATTTTAAATGGAAGAATCTTCCTGAGATAGAAATGTCAGATCCTACAGGGAATCCAGGGAATCCTAAGATCACCCTAACAGTCAAGGTGGCACTGACTATTCCACCTATATTTTGGTATTACTAACTACTGGGGAAATCTTCCTCATGTCTCACCTTCTACCAGGGCTCTGCACAAGCTGTGGACACTGTTGAGTTGATTGCTCTACTTTGCCTGGTTCTCCAAGTTTCTCCTCCATAGGAAAATCTCTCATACCTATGTCTGAGAGCTACTGTGTGTGGCAGCTGAAGATCAAATTATCTTCTATATAACAACCAAAGACTGATCACTTCTCTTGATATAGCCATAGAGACAATGGTAGCCAAATCCACCATCTAGATAGTAGATAAGTTTCTATCATTTTAATTGACACACAGGCTTTTGGATTATACTTCCTGCTATAACTTATTCTTGTCAGAACTCTGATGGCAGTGATAGCTAGGCTAACTATCTTTGTAAGTTTAACAACACCAAGAAACCAGCTCTTTTCCCCAAAGCTGCAACTATCTTGTTACTTCATTTCATTATGTACCTTCAGGCCTTGCTTTTTCTAGAGCTACTATGTCTTCAGCTGAGAAAACCAGACAGGTTTGCCTTGCTAACTGGCTTGATATTAAAGATGGTAAACAGGTTTCAGATGTAACTTTTTACTATGTCTATTCAAAAGAACTTGCTTTGCAATGATTACTCTTAGTAATAACTACTTTATCTCTGGTAAGTGGTTAAAACTGTTTTAAGTTTATGTAAGTTCAGAGGGTCTAAGAAAGTGTTTTAAGGAACATAAATGCAAGTTTTAATGGTATAAGAAAGTGCTTTAAGGAAATAAAATGTTTCAGATTTACTCCCCTTTTTACATTATTGTTATAGTAATATTTCAAAAGTTCCAAGTTTTAACATTGATCAATGGAGTTCTGATAAACTGGAAAAGCACTGACTACTGTTATCAGTCACAAACCTGAGATTTTAAATTTGCTTTGGATGTGTTCTGTAGCAGAATTCATCAGATCCATTGTACCTGGTATGAATTCTAGAATGGTGGCATCTAGGCTTTCAAAATACAGTTTTGTTGGTGACTGCTATCTGTGTTTTAAAAAATATTTTGTTCACTTACAGTTCTCCTGTAGCTCATGTCCTGGTTCCCCCTCAAATAGTCACTCATTCCATTCCTTCTCTGCGTTGTCTCCGAGTGGGTGCTCCCCCTCAAGAGGCATTCCCACTTCCCTGGGGCCTCAAGTCTCTTGGGGATTAGGTGCATCTTCTCCCACTGAGGTCAGTCCAGGCAGTCCTCTGCCTTATATGTGCTGGGGGTCTTTCACCAGGCCATGTATGCTGTCTGATTAGTGGCTCAGACTCTGGGAGCTCCCAGGGGTCCAGGTTAGCTGAAAATGATGGTCTTCCTATGGGATTGCCCTACCTTACAACTTCTCTAATCCTTCCCCTAATTCAACCACAGGGGCCCCTAACTTCAGTCCAATGGTTGGGTGTAAGTATCTATGTCTGTCTCAGTCTACTGCTGGTAGAAACTCTCAGAGGACAACCATGCTAGGCTCCTGTCTGTAAGCATATCATAGCATCAGTAAGTTTCAGATCTTAGTACCCCCTAACCACCACGAGATGGAGATTTTATAGAGCTATTCCTTTGAAGAATTCTCATAGCCTTTACATAACTTAGTCTTGAGACATGCCTGGCAAACCAGGAAATGTGAGAGTTGTTTAAGGTGATGGTTCTTTTAGGACAAAACCTAGACCAGATAAGAAGTTCTGATATGCAGAAATTGACTTGATAAAGGTGCCTTTTTGTATAAAAACAAAAAGGCTCTGCAAAGAGGGTTCAGGGTTCAGTCTTTGAGAGGCTGATTCCCTGCTGCATGAGGAGGCTAAACTCATCCCAATTGTCTTCCTTTTTTCAACCAACCAACCAACCAACCAACCAACCAACCAACCATCTCATCCCATGTAATGAAGAATAACAACAGCCTTTTAATCATGGACTTAAAGGTGCTTCTCATTGGGCTAAAAACATCTCTGACACACACACACACACACACACACACACACACACACACACACACACACACATGTATATATACATATATGTGTGTGTATATGTATATGTATATATATATGTACATATCCAGCCCTCAGTACATAAAAAACTATGTTCCTTCTTCATAACCCAAAGGCATAGCTTTTTAAATAACTTAATGGCATGAACCTATCTAGCTTTCTTACCGACAGCTGTTAGTTGCTTTTTCAACAATGTGGATTTCAGTGGATTCCAAGGAGTGTAATGCTAACATATCTAAAAGATTTATCTATTTTGTAAATTAAAAAATCATGTAAACTTTAGGGAGCCCTGGCAGTCATAAGCCTTGGATCCACCTCTCACAGATCAAATGGACTCCAGATAAGCACAGCCTAAGTCTTCCCATCTGTCTATTCCTCAGCGTTTGATCTCTCACTCCCTCTCTCCCCTGGTCTTAGGACTCCTTCTCTACCCAAATTATCAGAACTGTGAACCTGAGAGCTCGAAATGTAACATTTTCCTTAAAGTTGTTAAACTTTAACTTCTGTACCCAGGCAATATCTCTCTGAGCAGTTTTCCACTTGACTGACAGACTCTATTCAGGAATCAGTGTGGAGTACAAATTGCTTCAAATAGCTTCAAGCTTTGAATTTTCTGAAAGCTGAGGTGAACTAGTGCAGCCGATGTGATTGCTCCCCATTTCTTCATCTGGGCCATCAAATCAGATGCTTTAGATGAATGCTTGATTTCCTGAATCCCCTCCCAGCCTTTGACTAACAATCCAGCCTTCCTTAGCCCTGGCGATTTCAGCAGTAAATAGCTACAGAAGTTTGTACATCACCCTTTAACCCTGAAATGCTGGAATGTCAGTTCATAAGGAAACTCATTTAGGCACAGGGAACAAAATAGCTCCCTATAGTACTTATTTATGTAACAGGAAATGTACCTGTTAAAACCAAATAGGCCCAGACATATCAACAATATTTTTACAACTTGGAAACTTGCAGGTTGGGGTTCATGCCCCAAAGGCACCACTCTATTCCATTTTTCATCAGGCTTATCTTTATCCTTATATCTTTGAGAACAAGAGTTGGTTTCAATAGTAGATGCTTTTCTGATACTCAAACTGCACATCTTGTATCTACATTCCCTTCCTTTTTCACTTTAGAATTTTGCAAGTGTGGTACTAATAAATATTGTTAGGGTAAAGGCAGTTCTACTGGCCTCTTCTCAAATGCTGGAATGTCAGTTCACAAGGAAACTCAGTTAGGCATAAGCAACAAAATGCCTTCCTATAGTACTTATTTATATAACAGGAAATGTACCTTTTAAAACCAAATAAACCCAGACCTAGATTTGAAAACTTGTAGGGTGGGGTTCTTGCTCCAAAGGCACCACTCTATTCCATTTTGCATCAGCAATTGGTTCACCTGCCCCTGCCATGAGGATTCCAGGTACACATGGTGCATAAGATGTGTGCTCCAGAAAAAACTACCATCAGTTTATTTTTTATGTTTCCTCTCTCTGTTTTTTCTGTGTGACCCCCTATAGCCCCTCCCTCTGTCTTCATGATCTCTCAGTGCTGTCTGTCTGTCTGTCTGTCTGTCTATCTGCCTGTGTGCACATCCACTTTTCTAACTTTATTCTTACCCCAGGTCCTGACTCCCCTCTCCTCCATCAATAAAGCTCTTTTGTACCAGATCTTTTGCATGCTCAATGTTTTTCAGGGGTTCATCTTGGTAGATCCTGACAAAGGTACCCCTGGCTATATTATATTTCATAACAGTCAGGCAATAGAATCAAAGTTGGGCTCTCTTAAAATCTCTGCCAATGAAATTAGTCCCAAACCTTTGAATTTGGCCACTGGCAGATTTCTAGGACAAGGACAGGAAGCAGGCACATTCTCTGCAAAATATCACAAGAATGGTCACTATCCCAGTTGCCAATATTATTCCCTTCTGTAACCTCTTGAGCTGAGCCTCCATAGTCATCATTAATGTCAGCACTGTTGTCTTCCAAGCTTAAATATGAGCAAATACTAAGTGGAGCTTAGTAGATACTAAGAAATGATGTTGTACCACTTTCTAGTCCAAAGTACCCAAATTTTCCGTATTTTTCCAAAAACTGCATATCCAGCCCCATAACAGGGATAAAACACCCTCTGATACCAATTTTTGTTATAATAAATTTTGTATCCCTGTGAAGAGAAACCAGAACAAACACAACCTATAAAACAACATATTTAATTTAGGGCTTGTTTACAATGTCAGGGCATGAGTCCACGTTCATAAAAAGAGCTTGGCAACAATACTGGCAGGCAAAACACTGAAGTACTAGTTACAAGCTTATATTGTTATATGCAAGGTGGAGGCAAAGAGAGAGAAAAGCTAAGTAGTCATGGAATGCACATTTTAAACTAGTCCTAGTGACAAACGTCCTTCACCAAGGCCACTCCTCTTAATTTCATCAACAATTTCCATACACTGAGAACCAAGCATTCAAACAAATGTGTCTGGGAGGAACATTCTTATTTGAAACAGCTTTTGTATGGTGTTTTGCATTAACTAATTTAACTTTAATTCTATTCCTTAACTCTTTTAGCAAGCTTTAATATTAAACACAATACATTGAATAAAAAATAAAATGGGTCACCTTGGAGCCTTTTAAATTGCATGTTCTGTAAGGCATAACATGTTATAGTTTAACTTTTTTGATTCCTGAGATTTGCAGATCAATGTCCATATTTGACCACGGAGCATTGTGTAAACAAAATACCTTTTAAAATAAATCTTTAACAAGTTCAATTGCTGAAATAGAAACAATGGTAGGAAGCTTGTTGACTTTAGAAGAAGCTAAAGAGAGAGAAGTTCATTACTAATGGCACGGACATTTTAAACTTTTGTTAGCTCACTAAAGGATAATTTTTCTATGACAGCAATGCAGAAGTTAGTAGGGACACATGAAGAACAGCTCAGGATCAACACTATTTAGGGTGTCTTTGTTAAATATAATTTTTAAATGCTTTGTACTAATACTTTTCTATAGGAAAGTATTATTTGTCCCTCTTTGTAGATAGTTATTCAGCTTCGATGGCCTTTCAAGAATTCATGAATCAAGTGGGAAGCTTAGGGAGATTCTAGATCTTTCATATAATTTTTCATTTCCTCCTCAATGCTATTGTGACACCTCATATTGCAATGGAGAACTTTACTGCGGCCATTCCTAGTCATCGCTGCTGAATCCCCATCCTTGACAATGACACTGCCTCTGATAATGACAGTAGGATCCTGAGCCAAGATGACCTCAGGATCTCTATTCCCCTGGACTCCGACCTGAGACTGGAGAAATGTCATCATTTTGCCCAACCACAGTGGCATCTTCATTTGAATAGCATGTTTTCCATATGTGACAGAGCCAGACACTGAGCCCTGTGTGGATGGATGGGTGTATAACAGGAGCAACTTCTTATCCACTGTGATAGAGGTAAGGCATTCCCCAAAATGGTTTCATTGTGGGGTTTTAGCAATAGTACAAATAGTGGATATTCAATTAGCTCAGTCTTCAACTTTAAGCCAACATTAATTACTGATATATTAAATGTGAACATTTCTCATTCTTCTAATATTTTATTCTAAGGTTGACCACAGTTTATGAATTAATTTATTTATCAGTGTTTTCTAGAATCTAAGTATGTGGACCACCTGTGTGCTTGGTACACTAAGAAGTAAGAAGAGGGTGTTGTATCCTAGGAAACTGAAATTAGAGATGTTTGTGAGCCACTATGTATGTGCTAAGAACTGAATTCTGGTTCTTTGCAGCAGCAGTAAGTGCTCTCTATTGTTTAGGTATCTCTTCAACCTAAATCTCTTCAATGAATTATTAATTCATTTTTAGCAAATCCTTATGTGCCTTCTTGGACATGTTATGACAGGACAGTGTTATTCAGCCTCAATTTAAAATTTAAAAGAAATGGGTGATTATATAAAACCACAAGGTCAGCTAAGGCTATTGCTCAAAGGAAGAGTGATTATGTTTCATGTGTGTGACTCAGGATCCTTTATCAGCCTTGTCTAAGAAAAGATATTATATTTTACCTCTATAACAGGATAGAATGTTTCTCATTGTTAGAACACTATATCACTTAGTTAAATACTCATTCTACCAAAAGTAACAAAAGAAAATAGGAAAAAAATAAGAGAGGGATGAAGAGAGAGGTGAGAGGCAGTCATTCAGGCTCTGTCAACAGCTAGTGAAATAATGTCAGAGTTTATATACTAGTATATAGGATCCCGAAAATTCCTTAAGTCAGATTGCATCAAGTATCTCTTCAATTAATTTGCTATTTTATTTAATCATTTATTGATTTATTTATTGTTTTACACTCCAGATTTTATTCCCTTCCTATCAGTACACATCACATAAATTTTCCCTATGCTCCTGTCTCCAGGATGTCCTCACCCTCTACCTGCCACCTATCCAGACCTCTAAACTCTCTGGGGCTGTTGTTTGCTGGTTCCAACCACAGCCATTTGGCACACTAGGCATACTCCAAATGAGAAATCCATAGAAATTGGGCTTTGAATGTGGTACAACAACAGCTAGGTAGGGAGTGTCAAAAATATGGTTTTATGCAGTCTCTTGCAAGTTAGGTGCATCTTCTCAGACTAAGCCCAGACCCAGCAATCCTATGCTATATATGTGTGTTGGGGGCCTCATATCAGCTGGTGTATGCTGCCTGGTTGGTGGTCCAGGATCTGAGAGATCTCTGGGGTCTAGGTTAATTAAGACTGCTGGTCCTCTTGCAGGGTCACCCTCTTCAGTTTCTCCCAGATTTTCCCTAATTCAAGCACAGAAATCAGCTGCTTCTGTACATTGGTTAGGTGCAAATATCTATATCTGACTCTTTCAACTGCTTCTTGGGTCTTTCAGAGGGCAGTCATGATAGGTCTCTTTTTGTGAGTGCTCCATAGTAATAGTGTCAGGCCTTGGGAACTCTCCTTGAGCTGGACCCCACTTTGGGCCTGTTGCTGGACCTTCCTCAGGCTCCTTTCCATTTCCATCCCTGTAATTCTTCCAGACAGAAACAGTTATGGGTCAGAGTTGTAACTGTGGTATGGGAACCTCCTCCCTCACTTGATACTCTGTCTTCCTGCTGGAGGTGGGCTCTATAAGTTCCCTCTCCCTACTGTAGGTCATTTCATCTAAGATCCCTCCATTTGATTACTGACAGTCCCTCGCCTCCCTGGTCTCTGGTGCATTCTTGAGGGTCCCCCCAACCTCCTACCTCCTGAGGTTGCCTGTTTCCATTATTTCTGCCTGTCCTCAGGGCTTCAGTCCTTTTCTCATACCCAGTACCAGATAAGATGCCCTCTTCCCCCTCCACCCTCTGACCACTCTCTCCCAGGTCCCTCCCTCCCTTCCCATTTGTGATTTCTTGCTTCTCCCTCCCAAGTGGGACTGGGGAGTCCTCACTTGGGCCCTTCAGTTATTCTGTGGCTGTATCTTGGGAATACTGTATTATGTTTTGGCAAGTATTCACTTATTAATGAGTATGCATGTCTTTTTGGGTCTGAGTTACCACACTCAGGATGATATATTCTAGTTTCATGCATTTTCCTGCAAAAGTCAGGATGTCCTTGTTCTTAATAGTAGTATTAATGGAGTAGTATTCCATTGTGTAAATGAACCACATTTTCTGTGTCCATTCTTCTGTTGTGGGACATCTGGGTTGTTTCCAGTTTCTGGCAATTACAACCAAGGCTGCTATGAACATAGTGGAACATGTGCCCCTGTGACATAGTGGGCCATTTTTGGGTTTATTCCCTGATTTTGAGAGTGGTTGTACTAGTTTGCAAACCCACCAGCAACGGAGGAGTGTTCCTCTATCTCCACATCCTTGCCAATGTGCTGTCCCCTGAGCTTTTGACCTTAGACATTCTGATTGGTGTAAGTTGGAATCTCAGGGTCATTTTAATTTGCATTTCCCTGATCACTTCAAACATTTCTTTAAGTATTTCTCTGCCATTCCAGATTCCTTTGTTGTGAATTCTTGGTTAATTTTATATCCCATTTTTTTGATTGGGTTGTTTGGTTTTTGGTTGTTAGCTTCTTGAGTTCTTTATATATTTTTGATATTAGCTCTCTATTGAATGTGGGGTTACTGAAGATGTTTTCCCAATTTGTAGTTTGCTGATTTGTCCTATTGACTGTGTTCTTTGACTTACAGAATCTTTCCAGTTTCATGAGGTCCCATTTATCAATTCCTGATCTTAGAGCATGAGCCATTGGAGTTCTGTTTAGGAAAATTTCCCCTGTGCCAATAAGTTCAAGGCTCTTTTCCATTTTCTCTTCCATTAGATTCAGTGTATTTGGTTTTATTTTGAGGTTCTTGATCAATTTGGACTTGAGCTTTGTGCAAGGTGATGGATATGGGTCTATTTTCATTTCTTTAAATACACAGACAGCAGTTAGACCAGCACCATTTATTGAAGATGCTTTCTTTTTTCCATTGTATATTTTTGGCTTCTTTGTCAAAGATCAATTGTCAGTAAGTGTGTGGTTTTATTTCTGGAACTTTAATTCTATTCCACTGACCAACATAATCATCTCTGTACCAATACCATGCACTTTTTAATCACTATTGATCTGTAGCATAGCTTGAGGTCAGGAATAGTGATTTCCCTAGCCATTTTTTTATTGTTAAGAATTGTTAATTTTTATCCAGCCACGTTCCTGAAGTTGTTTATAATCTTTAAAAGTTCTCTGGTAAAAATTTTGGGGTCGCTTATGCATACTAACATATAATCTGCAAATAGTGTTATCTTTGTTTCTTTTTTGCCAATTTGTATCCCCTTGATTTCTGTTGATTGTCTTATTATTCTAGTGAGAATTTTGAGTACTATATTGAGTAGATTTGGGGAGCGTAGGAATACTTGTCTTGTACTCAATTTTGTGGGATTGCTTCAAGTACGTCTCCATTTAATTTGATATGGACTACTGGTTTGCTGTAAATTGCCTTTATTATGTTTATGTATGGGCCTTGAACTCCTGATCTCTCCAATACTTTTAGCATGAAGGGTATTGTATTTTGTCAAATGCTTTCTCAGCATCTAAGGAGATGAACATGTGATTTTTTTAATTGAGTTTGTTTATATAGTGGATTATTTTAATGGAATGTTGTATATTGAACCGACCTCGCATCCCTGGGATGAAACCTACTTGATCATGTTGAATGATGGTTTTAACATGTTCTTGGATTTGGTTTGCAAGGATTTTGCATAGTTTTGCATCAATATTCAGAAGGGAGATTGGTCTGAAGTTCTCTTTTTTCATTGGGCCCTTGTGTGGTTTAGGTATCAGAGTAATTATGTCTTCATAGAATGAGTTAAGTAGTGTTCCTTCTATGTTAATTTTATGGAATAATTTGAGGAATATTGATATCAGGTCTTCTTTGAGGGTTCGGTAGAATTCTGTACCAAAGCCATCTGACCCAGGACTTTTTTTGGATGGGAGGTTTTTAATGACTTCTTCCATATTCTTAGGGGATATGGGACTGTTTAGATAGTTTACCTGCTCTTGATTTAACTATAGCACATGGTATCTGTCTAGAAAATCACCCATTTCATCTATATTTTCCAGTATAGGCATGTGTAGTAGAATCTGATGCTATTTTGAATTTCCTTAGTTTCTCTTGTTATGTCTCCCTTTTCATTTCTGATTTTTTTAATTTTGATACTTTCTCTGTGCCCTTTAGTTAGTTTGGCTAGGGGTTTTCCTCTCTTAATGATTTCCCCCAAGAAACAGCTTTAGGTTTTGTTGATTCTTTTTATCCTTTTCTTTGTTTCTATTTGGTTGATTTTGGCCCTGAGTTTGAGTATTTCTTGTTGTCTACTCATATTTAAGTATCAATTATATCACAATTTACAAGGTGCTAATACAATAATTTCTGAGCCAACTGATAATGATAAATGCTTTATTCCAATTATCTAACCTTATGATGCCACAACTGCTTGTAGGTGGTAAATGCCACGCAGGTTCACGTCTACAGCCATCTTTCTTTTTTCTCCTACCCTGAGACACTCCCTCTCTCTCTGTAACTCTTAGCTCAACTCCTTTTACCCTGTCCAATCATAAACTGACCCTGTACAAATATAATTGGAAAGGGAAAATTCTGTAACACTTCTTGTACATTTATGGCCATCTCTCTCTTTAAGTTGGGGATGTTTTCTATGATTTTGATGAACATGTTTTCAGGTCCTCTGACCTAGGAATATTTGCTCTCTTCTATTCCTATTATTCTTACATTTGATCTTTTCATTGTGTGCTGGATTTCCTGGATGTTTTGTGTTAGGAGTTTTTTATGTTTTAAATTTTCTTTGACCCGTTTCCGCAAGGGGTTTGCAGTCAGAACGCAGGTGTTGTGAAAGCCCCCAATTATTCAAAGCAAAAATGGGAAAGGAAAAGACTCATATCAACATCATAGTAATCGGACGTGTAGATTCCAGCAAGTCCACCACACCGGCCACCTGATCTACAAATGTGGTGGAATCAACAAGCGAAGCATCGAAAAGGCTGCTGAGATGGGAAAGGGCTCCTTCAAGTACACCTGGGTCTTATACAAACTGAAAGCTGAGCGTGAGCATGGTATCACTATTGACATCTCCCTGTGGAAATTCAAGACCAGCAAATACTATGTGACCATCATTGATGCCCCAGGACACAGAGACTTCATCAAAAACATGATTACAGGTACATCCCAGGCTGACTGTGCTATCCTGATTGTTGCTGCTGGTGTTGGTGAATTTGAACCTGGTATCTCCAAGAACGGGCAGACCCTCGAGCATGCTCTTCTGGCTTACACCCTGGGTGTGAAACAGTTGATTGTTGATGTCAACAAAATGGATTCCACCGAGCCACCATACAGTCAGAAGAGATACAAGGAAATCGTTAAGGAAGTCAGCACCTACATGAAGAAAATTGGCTACAACCCTGACACAATAGCATTTGTGCCAATTTCTGGTTGGAATGGTGACAACATGCTGGAGCCAAGTGCTAATATGCCTTGGTTCAAGGGATGGGAAGTCACACGCAAAGATGGCCGTGCCAGTGGCACCACACTGCTAGAAGCTTTGGATTGTATCCTACCACCAACTCGTCCAACTGACAAGCTTCTGCGACTGCCCCTCCAGGGTGTCTATAAAATTGGAAGCATTGGCACTGTCCCCGTGGGCCGAGTGGAGACTGGTGTTCTCAAACCTGGCATGGTGTTTACCTTTGCTCCAGTCAACGTAAAAACTGAAGTCAAGTCTGTTGAAATGCACCATGAAGCTTTGAGTGAAGCTCTTCCTGGGGACAATGTGGGTTTCAATATAAAGAACGTGTTGGTCAAAGATGTTAGACGAGGCAATGTTGCTGGTGACAGCAAAAATGACCCATCAAAGGAAGCAGCTGGCTTCACTGCTCAGGTGATTATCCTGAACCATCCAGGCCAAATCAGTGCTGGCTATGCTCCTGTTCTGGATTGTCACATAGCATGCAAGTTTGTTGAGCTTAAAGAAAAGATCGATCGTCGTTCTGGTAAGAAGCTGGAAGATGGCCCCAAATTCCTGACGTCTGGTGATGCTGCCATTGTTGATATAATCCCTGTCAAGCCCATGTGTGTTGAGAGCTTCTCTGACTACCCTCCACTTGGTCATTCTGCTGTTCGTGACATGAGGCAGACAGTTGCTGTGGGTGTCATCAAAGCTGTGGACAAGAAGGCTCCTTGAGTTGGCAAAGTCACCAAGTCGGCCCAGAAAGCTCAGAAGGCTAAATGAATATTACCCCTAATACCTGCCACCCCAGTCTTAATCAGCTGTGGAAGAATGGTCTCAGAACTGTTTGTCTCAATTGGCCATTTAAGTTTAATACTAAAAGACTTGTTAATGATAAGAATGCATCATAAAACCTTCAGAAGGAAAGAATGTTTTGTGGAACATTGTTTTGTGTTTGGCAGTTTTAAGTTATTAGTTTTCAAAATCAGTCCTTTTTTAATGGAAACAACTTGACCAAAAATCTGTCACAGAATTTTGAGACCATTAAAACAAGTTTAATGAGAAAAATTTTTTTCTTTGATCATTGTATCTAAATCTTTTAATGTATCTTCTACACCTGAGATTCTATCTTCCATCTCATGTATTCTGTTGGTGTTACATCTTTTCTGTAATTCCTGACTTCTTTCCTAGTTTTTCCATTTTAAGTGTTGCTTCCATATGTTTTCTTTATTGTTTCTACTTCCACTTTTAGGTTTTGGACTGCTTTGTTCAATTCCTTCACCTGTTTGATTGTGTTTTACTGTATTTCTTCAAGGGATTTATTTGTTTCCACTTTAAGAGCATCTACCTGTTATCCTGTGTTTTATTGTATCTCTTTTATTGAGTTACATACATCCTTCTTAAAGGACTCTATTATCTTCACAAGATAGGTCTCCTTCCTGATTTTCAGGTGTGTTGGTGTATTCAGGACTTTCTATGTTGGGAGAACCAGATTCTGATGACGCCAAAGTATATTGGATTTTGTTGCTTGTGGTCTTATGCTTGCCTCTTTGCATCTGGTAATATCTGCTGTTATCTGGTCTGGATACTTCTCTCTGGAGTCTTTCTCCTGTGTCCTTGAGTTGGTGCAAGTCTTCTGGTAGGCCTGTTGCCCTGTGTGCAGCAGATCTCCTGGCAGGCCTTCAGAGGGTTGGGTCTTCAGAGGTGTATTCAAGCTGTTGTATTGCATCTAGCTTTTTTCCTAAGAGGGCTTTACCATGTGGGGTCTCTTATCCTGTGTGCAGCAACATTCCTGGGAGGCTCTTAGACTGTGGATTCAGTTGCATTGTGTGCAATAAAACTCTCCATAGGCCTTCAGAAAGTTCAGTCTTCAGGGGAGCTGATAAGCTGGTGATCTGCCCTTGTGGAAGGTGTAGGACAGTTGATTTCGGGGTGAAGAGGGTTGCACTATGATCTGTACTGAGTTGGCTGGGCTCCTTGGGTTCCCAGCTCCTGTGGTTGTTTGAGAGGATCCCTTGCCTATTGACCTCTGTGCAGCAAAACTCCTGTGATGCTTTCAGACTCTGGGGTCTTTACAGGAGCAGAAAATCTGGTAATCTGCCCTGGTGGAAGTCACAGACTAGAAGCTTTTTGTAATATTCTTCTGCCGAAAATTTCATTCACAAAATTAATAATTGTAGTGGAATATGTTAGTGATATATATATATATATATATATATATATATATACATATATATATATACATATATATATATATATATTATGCTTAATTCTGATATTTAGTATATGTATTTTTGATAATTTCTCTTTTATCTATTCATTATTCTCATATTCACCTACAGAGAGTGAGAGGAACATAAGGATGATGGTAGAATATATATGAGTCTTTTCTCTTCCCTCTGTCCCAAAATCCTCAACTACTTTTTTCCCCTTTGTCATATGTGTGTATTGGTAGGATCAATATAGTAAAAATGGCCATCTTGCCGAAAGCAATCTACAGATTTAATGCAATCCCCATCAAAATTCCAACTCAATTCTTCACAGAGATAGAAAGAGCAATTCTCAAATTTATCTGTAATTACAAAAATCCCAGGATAGCTAAAACTGTTTTCAACAATAAAAGAACTTCTGGGGGAATCACTATCTCTGACCTTGAGATACAAGCTATACTACAGAGCACTAGAGATAAAAACTGCATGATCTTGGTACAGAGATGAGCAAGTAGATCACTGGAATAGAATTGAAGACCCAGAAGTAAACTCATACACCCATGGTCACTGGATCTTTGACAAAGAAGCCAAAAGCATGCAGTGGGAAAAGGCAGCATTGTCAACAAGTGGTGTTGTTTCAACTCGTGATTTGCATGTAGAAGAATGCAAATTGATCCATTTTTATCTCCTTGTACAAAGCTCAAGTCCAAGTGGAACAAGGACATCCACATCAAACCATTTATGCTGAATCTGACTGAAGATGAAGTGGGCAAAAGCCTCGAACACATTGGCACATGATAATTTTTTATGAAAGAACACCAAAGGCTCCTGCTCTAAGATCAACAATTGAAAAAATTGAAATGTATCTTTAAGGCAAACAACACTGTCAAAAGGGCAAAACGACAGCCTACAGATTGATAAATGATCTTTACCAACCCTGTATCTGATAGAGGTATTTTCCAAAATATACAAAGAACTCAATAAGATAGACTCCAGAGAACCAAAGAACTCTTAAAATATAATGGGTTATAGGGTTAAACAAAAAATTCTCAAGTGAGGCATCTCCAATGGCTGAGAAGTATCAAAAGAAATATCCAACCTTATAGAAGCTTTTCAGTTTCATGAGGTCCCTTTTATCCTTCTTTATCTTAGAGCATGAACCATTAGAGTTCTGTTTAGGAAATTTCCCCCCATGTCAATGACTTTGAGGCACTTTCTCATATCCCACAGTAGCAAAGATTTACATTAATGGATTTTCATATATTGAAGCTGTGGAGAACCTCAATAACATTTACCATCATAAGATGGCGCTGGCTCCGCAGTGCCTTATGCCACCTAAACAAAGAGCAAGCTATGTGCGCATGTACTAGGAGCAAAAGCCCGCCAAAGTCACTAGCCCATCCCCAGGGTATTTGAGATCGTGGGTAAAGCCGCCAGTCGTATATAGACACGTCACACCAGAGGGTATTTAAGCAACACGTTTCTGAGCCTTTTTGCCTTTCTCGCCAAGATGTAATAAAGAGTATCTATAGAAGGATCTTGTGTCCTGTGTGCGTTCCTGCGGGTGAGAACAAAAGCTCAAAACAAATCGTGCCGAAACCCGGGAACGCCTCACCATGGCTAGTGCCAAAGAGAAGGCCCTGTGCTCCATTGGAGAAGATCCAGAACCATGGCGGAGGTAAACTCTGAGAGACATGTACAACACATGCCAGAAACAGAGTGGTGTAAAGAGCTCAAAAAAGGGAGCACTTAGATAGGGGACAGAGATGCCCCTGGGGAAAAAGGAAGGAGAAAGAGACAAGAGTAGAGGCACACCTTTCAGAGCCCCATGGGCAAGCCGCTGCTTCTGCGGACTTGGGTGAGAAGTGCCAAGGGTGGTGGGGACAAAAGAAGAAATAGCTGTGGGGGGAGAGAGTGGTGCTATGGCAAGTGCAGGCCATGAGTGCAGGCAGCCTCTGAGGTGCACGGGTGCTTGCCTGCACTTCCCTTGCATCCTGTCTGTTATTAACTGCTTTCATTTTAAGAGTTTTTTTCAAGCTGCTAAGTATCTGCCTGTTTAGGGCTTATGTCCAAAGGTAAGGAGCATCAGGAAAGTAAATAAGAAAGGTGCGCAGCGCACATCCAGCCGTGCTGGCAGCGCGCAGCGAAAACTCCTCCACCCGCGGGTCATTTCCCCCGCCCCTTTCCTGTGTCCCGCGCTCTGGTGGCGGGCGCAGGGGGCAGGACGGTAGAGCCGCGCGGGCGGGGCCTGGGCAGGGGTCGGCGGGGAACTACCCCCCCACACCCCGGCTGGCGACCAGGCGCCAAGCACACTTCCACCATGGCGGTGCACCACGACTGGCTCCTGGACGGCTGGAAAGGCCTGGTGGAAAAGGTGGCTGGGGGGGGGGGGTGTCTCCGCGCGCACGCCTAACCATCCCACTCCGAGTGTTTGCTCGACAAATCCCAGGGCCCAGAAAGCCAGATGCCTGTCGCCGCACACTCTCCCCCCATCCCACCTGTGCGGGCGGGGGGCCGGGCCGCCCCTCCCACGGCGCGACCTCTCACCCATCCCCCCTCCCTCCCTGCGTCCGGCGCAGGGGACAGTGCGGTGGAGAAGTGTGGGCGGGGCTGGGGTCGCCAGGCCACAGCTGCGGAACCGCCCTCCCCACTCCCTCCCCTGCTCTGCCCTGTTACCCTGGCATGAGAGGCCTTACCGCCACAGACTTAGAGGCAAAAGGTAGAGACCCGCGGCTGCCCGCTGGGCTTGGGCAGGGCTGCCAGAGGCTGGCGGCAAGAGAGGCGGAAGAGATGCGTGGCTCGCCGCCATAGTCACCAAAGAGCTATATCAGTGGGTGGAGCAGCTGAACAGTAAACAGCCACTGTGCAGCTTAGCTCTAGTTGGGATTTCTGTGTCCATTTGAGACACTGAGTTATATTCTGTCTGTGTATTGTCTATTTGGTGCACCAGAAATTGTCCATGTCTATCAATTCATGTTTGTCTTTTGTTTCGTTGTCTAAATGATTGTTTCGTTGTCTGAATGACTGACTGTTTTGTGTTTCATGTAAAAAACAAAAAATAAAACGTGGATCTGCTGGCTGTAGAGCAAAAAGCGCTGTGGCTGAGAGTCAGCTCTTAAAGGGACAGGCAGCCTTTTGCTTGTAACAGAAAGTTTGCTTAAAATCGAAAACTCGGGTTAGAGTCATTTTAAATAACAAGAAAACAGGTCGTGTACATAAACAGTGTACAAAGGATGGAATAAATAGGTTTAAAAAGAAATTATCAGACATTTGCTCAAAATGTGAAAAAGAAAGATACTGAATAGATAATTACAGATCAACCAGAGTTATAACAGAAAGGCCAATACCTCAGCTTAAAATGCAACAGCAAAAAACCTCAAATGCATGGAGCATTCCAGACACCACAAATGGGGTGCCAACCTATTCCCTCAGATTTTAGAGGTCCCTTACAGTGGGCCTACTAGTAGTTGGGTAGGTCCTCTTCTGCTTTGAAATACATCCCAGAGTTATAGGCTCAGATTATGAGGGACAAGTTAAGATTATGTGTTCTGCACCCCAAGGTATTGTGGCCATTTCTCCTAGAGATCACATTGTTCAGTTGTTGATCCCTCCTAGTTGGCATAACATGTCCTCTAGTAGCCAGAATCTCAGAGGGGATAAAGGACTTGGTTCTACAGAAACTAATGTGGCCTACATATCTTTAGATTTGGATAATCGTCCCACTTTACAATTACAAATAGAAGGAAAACTGGTGGCCTGCTTCTTGGCCTGTTAATCAATCATCAAATAGCTTACAAGGATTAAGATATGAGGCTTCCCACCTATAAGTACAAAATCTTTACATTGGAAAGATAAAGAAGGAAGGTCAGGGCTTTTTCAACCTTATGTACTCCCTTTACCTGTATATCTATGAAAAAGAGATTACTCTCAGAAAAACAAGAAAATGATGAGAGAAATGGATATATACCTGAACTAGGCCTTAGAAACAACTTACAAGGTAGAGTTTCTCCAGTTAAAAAAGCAGCTAAAGAATTAGTACTAGAACAATTAGACCTGGGACATGTGGAACTCACACAATCACCCTGGAATTCCCCTATTTTCGTTGTAAAGAAGAAATCATATAAGTGGAGATTGTTACATGACCTAAGAGCCATTAATGCACAAATGTAAGTTATGGGTCCTATACAAAGAGGACTCTCCCTACTCTCTCAGCTCTACCTAAGGATTAGAGAATTATAGTGGTGGATGTTGAGGATTGTTTCCTTTCCATTCCATTAAGTGGAAAAGATGAACCTAAATCTACATTTACCTCTTGCACGCGCTCGACTGGCCAGGAAGAACAACGCTGCAACAGGATCCTTCTGCACACGTTTATTGGGAGAGCTTGATTGTAGAGGCAAAAAGACTTCGAGCCCAGAACTAGTGCTGCTTTTATAGGCCTAGGAGGGGCGTGTCTCACACCCAGATTGGTTATGCACTAAGCCTCATTTGCATGTTCCTCATCTGATTGGCTACTCTCTCTCAGTACCTTACAGAACCTCATTATCATACCTCATTTGCATGTCTCACATCTGATTGGTTATACTCTCAGTACCTGACAGAACCTCATTATCATACCTCATTTGCATGTCTCACATCTGATTGGTTATACTCTCAGTACCTGACAGAACCTCATTATCATACCTCATTTGCATGTCTCACATCTGATTGGTTATACTCTCAGTACCTTACAGAACCTCATTATCATGCCTGGGCCAGGCAGTGTCTTTGCAAAAAACTTTACTGCATATGTACACATTGGTTGTTTGTCCAATCTTATGCGTGGTGGCCAGCAGTAGTCAGTGCCACTCAGCAACGGCACATGTGGCTTCCCACATCTCCCCCTGTTTGTTTTAATAAAATGAGGCTGGACTAGGCCTGTGCAATTATGCCCATCTGCCGTGGCTCCTGTTTTAGGTCGTTCCTCTAATGTCACAGCCTTACCCGTCATAGGGTAACCCTATTGCCACCGGGCCCCATGTCTTAGGTTGGACTGTGCACGAGGAAAGTTGCCCGTCTCTGGATACCGCAGTGCTGTGTGACAATAACTGCTAAATGACCTAGGGCGAACTCTGTAAAAGAGGCCAGCCAAAAAAATGAATTAGTGGGGAAATCATGATCACCCTATTGATGAGCAAGGGCTGATCAATGATCGTTGAGTCTCTCTCATCTAATCTCATGCTGACTAATTCTTGAGCATAGATAACCAAATTTCAGGGGAGGAGCCGTTTTTAATAGCTAAAAGTGCCTGAGTTATAATCACCTTGTCACGTTTTTGTTGGGTTCTGAATTTGCATACCAATCAGAGCATGAACACCAGTCCACAGCATATGGCAGCACCAAACAAAATCACTCCCACCCATTTCTTAAAGTAAAAAAGCAGAGGTAAGCCAAGAGGTAAAGTCTCCGAGGGTCACTGGTTCCACTCTGGTCCCATTAAGGTTCAGGATCTGTATCTGCAGCCTCATCTGCAACCTTTCCAGCTCCTGTGACCAGTTCCCCTTCAGGTAATTCGATAGGTCTGTACTTTTAATAAAAGAATTATTAATGTACCTATTGGGAGTAATGCATACATGCGATGTGGATGCCACACAACTCATTTGTATGACATCCATCATCTGTATCATGTCATGTTGTAAAATATCCACTCTGATTCACTAACATTAACCCTGAGGTGATATGAGAATCCACCCTTTGTAGGGTAAGCAATGCTTCAGACGTTTTTTCTGCTATCTGACTTATAGTGTCAGCAGTATTAATTTGATCTGCCCAATTAGATATAATCTTTTTCTTAAAAATATACAGGGTGTAAAAGGTTTATCCACATTATGCACAAAGCATAATGTATAATTTAAATGAAAACTAGTACTCTTATACACCCGTGGTTCTTGAGGAGTTTGTCGTGCATAAGGCACATCTAAAAAACATTCCTTTGCAAAAAACAAAGGCTAGGTAGAAGAATTGGAATGTACCGGTAAAGGTACTGGCCATGATCTTACTATGGCCCATAAAGGTATACTTATCCTGGTTTCAATCATCAGGAGCAGGAGAATCATCTTGGGGTTCATCTTGCTCTTTCAGGGTCCTTGTCAGTCGCGTCGGGACCCAAAGTGGATTTTCTTTACCCTGTGGAAAAACACAAATAGCTACCCGGGACCTGATTAAGATAGGATCCGGGCCATACCATTTATTATCAAAAACATTTTTTCATTTGACCATTTCATTGGGCGATTGAGGCCATTGTCCATGCCTTTCAGCTGGTGATCTTTCAGCATCATCTAATTTTAGAAAATTAAGAGTAAATATTGCAAGGGATAGAGCCATCTTTGGCGTCATAGCCTCTATTTCCCCTTTCTGTTTTTGCAAATATTGTTTCAGAGTGCAGTGGGCTCTCTCAATGATGCCTTGGCCCTGTGGATTATAGGGCAATCTAGTAATATGTTTTACTTGCATTTGTTTGTAAAATTGGCTAAATTTAGAAGAAGTATATGCAGGACCATTATCTGTCTTTAACACTAGGGGCTTGCCCCATGCAGCCCAAGCCTCTAAGCAGTGAGATATGACATGAACTGCTTTTTTCACTGTCAAGGGAGAGGCATGTAGGATACCAGAACTGGTATCGATGGATACATGTACATATTGTAATTTCCCAAAAGATGGGATATGCGTGACGTCCATTTGCCAAACATCTAGGGGTCGCAATCCACGAGGATTAACACCCACGGAAGGTGCATTAATAAATTCTACACATTTACCACACTGTAGGACAATATCTCGGGCTTCTGTTTGTGTGAGCTTAAATTTTTGTTGTAATGTAGAAGCAGGGACATGATAAAGCTGATGAAAATTCTTAGCACTTTCTATAGAACTTTGTGATAGGAAAACCATGTCTCTGGTGGCTGAGTCAGCAATTGCATTTCCCTTAACCATAGGTCCAGGTAATGATGTATGTGCTCTAATATGTTGAATATAAAAGGGATGCTTACGCATCAAAATACAATTTTGTATTTTCCTCAAAATTTCAGATACTGGACTAGACTGCTTAAAATTTCCGGCAGTCTCTAATGTTAGAACCGCATTAACTACATAAACAGAATCAGAGATAATACTTATGGGCATAGGAAATCTTTTAAAAACTTCTAAAACCACCAAACATTCTACCAATTGAGGGGCTCCTGGTGTAAATTGCAACCTTACAGCCTTTTCATTGATTACATAACTTCCAATTCCTGTTTTTGATCCATCTGTATAAATATCAATGGCTCCCTTTATAGGGGTATTAGCTGTTACCTTTGGAAATATTACTGGATGTAATAACATAAAATGTAATAACGGATGTTTAGGATAATGATTATCAATTAAACCAGAAAAACTGCATCTAAGAATGGCCCATTCATCTATAGTAGCACACAGTATTTGCATTTGTGCGACAGTATAAGGGACAATTATGCTATCAGGCATTTTTCCAAAGTGAGTAATTGAAGTTTTTATCCCTTTGTGTGCCATGTTTGCTACCATGGTGGGATAATGCTCTATAGTCTTATTAGGGGATATATGTGGATGTATCTATACTAAAGGACCATCTTGCCATAACACAGCAGTTGGCAAATTTATGGTTCTTAATATGCATAGGTACAAAGGTTCTTGCTCATTTATACGATTTAACTGTGCTTTTTGGATAGCTCTTTCCACCTTCCTAAGAACATCAGAAGCCTCAGGTGTTAACTGTCTCAATGAGGTAATATGTGATTCTCCTTCTAAAATTTGAAATAAAGGTTTTAATTCCGAAGTAGGGATCCTTAAATAAGGTCTACTCCAATTTATATCTCCTAATAATTTTTGAAAATCATTTAATGTTTTTAGATGATCTTTTCTTATACTAATCTTTTGTGGGGTGACACATCGTAAAGTAATAGTGGCTCCTAAAAAATGACTAACATTAGACTGCTGTACTTTTTCTGGTGCAATAATCAAGCCATTATTTTTTAAAGTTTCATTAAGCAAGCCATAAGCTTGCTGTATACTTTCTTCTTCAGGTCCACAAATCACTATATCGTCCATATAATGACAAATTTTTAAGGAGGGGAAACCATCCCTAACCGGTTGCAAAGCTTTTCCTACATATAACTGACATATTGTAGGGCTATTTGCCATTCCTTGGGGTAATACCCGCCATTGGTACCTTTTATCAGGCTCCATATGATTAATAGAAGGCAAGGTGAATGTAAATTTAGGTTTATCTTTCTTATTTAATGGAATGGAAAAGAAACAATCCTTAATATATACTACTATAATTCTCCAATCTTTAGGTAGAGCTGAGAGTAGGGGGAGTCCTCTTTGTACAGGACCCATAACTTGCATTTGTGCATTAATGGCTCTTAGGTCATGTAACAATCTCCATTTACCTGACTTCTTCTTTACAACGAAAATAGGGGTGTTCCAGGGTGATTGAGTGGGTTCCACATGTCCCAGGTCTAATTGTTTTTGTACTAATTCTTTAGCTGCTTTTAACTTCTCAGAGGGTAAAGGCCACTGAGGCACCCATACCGTGTCCTCTGTACGCCATGGAATGGGCAAAGGCTCCTCAGTGGCCCCTAGAAAAAACTCAGCCCTTTCTTATCTACTTTTTCTGTGGCTTTAACTGGTGAAATTTTACCTTGTAAGTTTTTTCCAAGACTTAGTCCAGGTATATATCCCATTCCTTTTATCATTTCCTTGCTTTTTTGAGAGTAATCATTAGTCAATATAAAGTTCATGGCTGACAACACATCTCTTCCCCATAAGTTTACAGGTAAAGGGAGTACATAAGGTTGAAAAAGCCCTGTTCTTCCTTCTTTATCTTTCCATTGTAAGGATTTTGCACTTATAGTTGGGGTAGCCTCATATCCTAATCCTTGTAAGCTATGTGACGATTGATTAACAGGCCAAGAAGCGGGCCACCAATTACTGGATATAATGCTTTTATCTGCTCCTGTATCCATTATACCTTGAAAGGTTTTTCCTTCTATTTGTAATTGTAAAGTGGGATGATTATCCAAATCTAAAGATATGTAGGCCACATTAGTTCCTGTAGAACCGAGTCCCTTATCCCCTCGGGAATCCTGGCTACTAGGGAACATGTTATGCAAACTAGGAAGAATCAGTAATTGAGCAATGCGATCTCCAGGAGAAATGGCTACAATACCTCGGGGTGCAGAACACATAATCTTAACTTGTCCCTCATAATCTGAGTCTATAACTCCGGGATGTATCATCAATCCTTTAAAGCAGAAGAGGACCTACCCAACAGTAGGCCCACTGTATCCTTTGGTAAGGGACCTCTAAAATCTGATGAAATAGGTTGGCACCCCATTTGAGGTGTAAGAATTACTCTGGAGGTGGCACAGATGTCCAATCCTGCTGAACCCGGAGTGGCTCTCCTCGGTCTCTGAGTGGCCTCATGGACACTGTGGTCTGAAATGCCCCATACATTTGGGGGCCCTGGGGACGGGGGCCCCTTACCCCGTTTTTTGGCTGTTGCACTTTAAACTGAGGTATTGGCCTTCCTTTTATATCTCTGACTGATCTACATTCATTTGCCCAATGTCTTTCTTTTCCACATTTTGGGCAAGTACCTGGTTCTGTCTTTTCAAACCTACTCTTTCTACCCTTTGTACACTGCTTTTGCATATGACCTGTTTGTCCACAATTATAGCAGGTTATTTCTTTTGCTTGCGCCATCAAAACTGCGGCAGCCAGCCCTGCATTTGAAAGAGGTCCTCCTATTTCTCTACAGGCTTTCATCCATGCTTGTAGCCCTTTCCCTTTCCATGGTGTGATAGCATTTCTGCATTCTTTTGTACATTGCTCATAAACTAATTGTTCAATTAATGGCATTGCGGCCTCAGCATCACCAAATATACGTCCTGCCACTTCCATCATGCGAGCCACAAATTCAGAGAACGGCTCATTAGTTCCCTGAATAATTTTTGTCAAGTTACCAGATACCTCTCCTCGATTAGGCAATGCTTTCCAAGCTTTCACCGCTGCCTGATTAATTTGATCATAGACCTGCACTGGGTATCCTAATTGATTGTTTGTCCATATACCCTGACCTGTAAGCATTTCAAAGCTCCATGCTTGTTGCCCTGCAGTAGCATTAGCACGGGCCTGACTCAAACACAGATCATGCCATATAGACTTCCAATCTAGATACTGTCCCATCGTAAGACATGCCTTTACCACACTCATCCAGTCAAAAGGAGTCATGGCATTGTGAGCCAATCTATCAATTTGGGACTGAGTAAATGAGGCATTAACTCCATAGGTCCTTACTGACTCTGCTAGCTCTTTTACTTGTTTATGCGATATTGGCTCATAATATCGCTGTTGAGCATGATCCTGAAAAACAGGAAAAGCCTGACATATTTTTTGCAACCCTTTAGGAGTGCAAAAAGAGTGACCATTGCTAATTGCTTTCTTATCTGCATAAGGCGGAGTAGGTGGGGGAGCACTGAAACTCCTCCCTATTGGACCAGATCTTTCTGCCTCATACTCCGCAGCAGCCTCCTTCAAATCTTTCTCCTCTCCTGTTGATAATTCGGAATCCTCTGAGCTAGACAATTCTAACGACTCAGAGTCCTCGAGAGGAGGGTAAATTGACTTAATTTTCTGCTTTTTACTATTTTTTATACTATTTTTTGTATCTTTACATTTTGGGAGTTGACAATTAAAGCCATGATATAAGATCAAGGCAAGAAAGATAGCAACCCCAGCAACAATTATCAGATCTATTTCGTAGGAGAGCATGCCTCTCACATTAATTTCTTTCTACTTACCGGTACCGCCGTTCCTCAGCTGAAGAGTTCTGAATCCACTCCGGATCCTTCTCAGCAGTCTGTTTTGCAGGAACACTTCATTACCACCGTTCCCCAGCTGAAGAGTTTTGAATCCACGCCGGATCCTTCTCAGCAGTCTGTTTTGCGGGAACCTTTATTAACTGCTCCTTCCCCGTGATGCAGTTCTGAATCCTCCCTGTAGCAGGGGGTCTTCACTCGTGCCTGAAGATGTTTCTTGTCCTGGGTTTCGGCACCACTTCTTGTGCGCGCTCGACTGGCCAGGAAGAACGACGCTGCAACAGGATCCTTCTGCACACGTTTATTGGGAGAGCTTGATTGTAGAGGCGAAAAGACTTCGAGCCCAGAACTAGTGCTGCTTTTATAGGCCTAGGAGGGGTGTGTCTCACACCCGGATTGGTTATGCACTAAGCCTCATTTGCATGTTCCTCATCTGATTGGCTACTCTCTCTCAGTACCTTACAGAACCTCATTATCATACCTCATTTGCATGTCTCACATCTGATTGGTTATACTCTCAGTACCTGACAGAACCTCATTATCATACCTCATTTGCATGTCTCACATCTGATTGGTTATACTCTCAGTACCTTACAGAACCTCATTATCATGCCTGGGCCAGGCAGTGTCTTTGCAAAAAACTTTACTGCATATGTACACATTGGTTGTTTGTCCAATCTTATGCGTGGTGGCCAGCAGTAGTCAGTGCCACTCAGCAACGGCACATGTGGCTTTCCACATTTACCTTGCCTTCTATTAATCATACGGAGCCTAATTAAGGGTATTAATGGTGAGTATTGCCCCAAGGAATGGTAGGTGGCCCTGCCATATGTCAGTTATATGTGGGAAAGGCTTTGCAGCCAGTTAGAAATATTTTCCCCTCTTTAAAGGTATGTCACTATATGAATGATATTGTAATTTGTGAACCTAAAGAAGAAAGTATACAGCAAGCTTATGGCTTGTTTAATGAAATTTTAAAAATAATGGATTGATTATTACACCAGAAAAGTACAACAGTCTAATGTTGGTCATTTTTTAGGAGCCACCATTACTTTACGGTGTGTCACCCCACAAAAGATTAGTATAAAAAAAGATCATTTAAAGACATTGAATGATTTAAAAAATTATTAAAAGATATAAATTGGATTAGACCTTATTTAAGGATCCCTACTTCAGAATTAATTTCAAATTTTCAAATTTTGAAAGGAGAATCACACATTACCTCATTGAGACAACTAACACCCGAGGCTTCTAAAACTCTTAGGAAGGAGGAAACAGCTACCCAAAAGGCACAGTTGAGTCATATAAACGAACAAGAACCTTCGTGCCTATACATATTACGAACCATAAATTTGCCAACTGCTGTGTTATGGCAAGATGGTCCTTTAGTATGGATACATCCACATTTATCCCCTAATAAGACTATAGAGCATTATCCCACCATGGTGGCAAATATGGCCCATAAAGGTATTAGAAGTTCTATTACTCACTTTAGAAAAATGCCTGGTAGCATAATTATTCCATATGCTGCTACATAAATGCAAATATTGTGTGCTACTATAGATGAATGGACCATTCTTAGATACAGTTATTCTGATTTAATAAATAATCATTATCCTAAACATCCTTTGTTACATTTTATGCTATTGTATCCAGTGATCTTTCCAAAGGTGATGGCTAATACCCTCAAAAAGGGAGCTACTGATATTTATACAGATGGATCTAAAACAGGAATTAGAATTTATGTGATCAATGGAAAAGCTGTGAGGTTGCAATTTACACCAGGAATCCCTCAATTGGTAGAATGTTTGGTGGTTTTAAAAGTTTTTAAAGGGTTCCTTATGCCCATAAATATTATCTCTGATTTTGTTTATGTAGTTAATGCTCTATTAACATTAGAGACTGCCAAAAATTTTAAACAGTCTAGTTCAGTATCTAAAATTTTGATGAAAATACAAGATTGTATTTTGATGTGTGAACATCCCTTTTATATTCAACATATTAGAGCACATATATCTTTACCTAAACCTATGGTTAAGAGAAATGCAATTGCTGATTCAGCCACCAGAGATACAGTTTTCCTATCATAAAGTTCTATAGAAGGTGCTAAAAATTTTCATTAACTTTATCATGTCCATGCTTCTATATTACGACAAAAGTTTAAGCTCACACGAACAGAAGCTCGAGATATTGTTCTACAGTGTGGTAAATGTGTAAAATTTATTAATGCACCTTCCATGGGCATTAATTCTTTGGATCGTGACCCCTAGATGTTTGACAGATCGATGTGACTTACAATATGTACATGTGTCCATCGGTACCAGCTCTGATGTCCTATATGCCTATCTCTTGACAGGGGAAAAAAAGTTCATGTCATATCCCACTACTTAGAGGCTTAGATTACATGGGGCGAGCCCCTAGTGCTGTTGACAGACAATGGTCCTACATGTACCTCTTCTAAATTTAGTCAATTTTACAAACAAATGCAAGTGAAACATATTACTAGATTGCCCTATAATTCACAGGGTCAAGACATCACAAAAAGAGCTCATCGTACTTTGAAATAATATTTGCAAAAACAAAGAGGGGAAATAGAGGCTATGACACCAAAGATGGCTCTATCCCTTGCAATATTTGCTTTTAATTTCTTAAAATTGGATAATGCTGAGAGATCACCAGCTATAAGGCACGGGCAATGGCCTCAATCACCCAATGAAATGGTCAAATGGAAAAATGTCCTTGATAATAAATAGTATGGCCCGGATCCTATCTTAATCAGATCCCGGGGAGTTATTTGTGTTTTTTCCACAGGGTGAAGAAAATCTACTTTGGGTCCCGATGCGACTGACAAGGACCGTGAAAGAGCAATATGAACCCCAAGATGATCCTCTTACTCCTGATGATTGAGCCCGGGATAAGTATACCCTTGTGGGCCAAAATAAGATCATGGCCAATACCTTTACCGGTACATTCCAATTCTTCTACCTAGCCTTTATTTTTTGCAAAGGAATGTTTTTTTAGATGTGCCTTATGCACGATAAACTTTTTAAGAGCCATGGGTGTATAAGAGTACTAGTTTTCATTTAAATTATACATTATGCTTTGTACATAATGTGGATAAACCTTTTATACCCTGTATATTTTTAAAGAAAAAGATTATCGCTAATTGAACAGATCCCATTATCCAAAATAAAGTGAGCTCTAGAGTTTAATGCTTTAACACAATTTGCTCAAGGGACACAACCAAAATCAGGTGATGTTAAAAATAATGTAACTTCATCTATAAACATCACCACTATCATGATAAAGAAAAATGTGACTATTCCCATAAGATCACGATAGCCTGTTGGCAATGCTACTGCTATATGCAGCATGCCTTGGTGTCATCCAGACCTCGCATTTCCTATAGTTTTTTCACCTTGTCAATCAAATGTTTTACCTCAAAAAGAATTAGCAAAGGGTTTCGTTTTGTCATCACCATTTGATTATGCTGTAATGTATGGTAAAGGAGATGCTACAGGAAAAGAAAATATTTGGTCATATTGCCAATAGATTTTAAGTAATGAGGCAGATGTTAGTACCAGTTTGTCAACCTTTGCACTGTTGACTGGAACCTTTAATGAGATATTGAATGTTTCTGCCACACTTTCCAATATCTCTACTCATTTGGATAAGAGTTATCAGAAATATGACTACTCCTCCAATAGAAGTCTGCTTCAATTTTCCATGTTTCTTTATATTGGCTGAATTTCAATATAATACAAAATGGTTAGATTGTACAAATGTCACTTGTTTTTTGATACAATGCTGGAATGAAACTAATTTCTTAGCCTTAGTGGTATATTTACCAACTTTTGTCCCTGTGCCTGTTGAGGCAGATCCAAAGAAGTTCCCAATCATGAGTCTTGTCCGGCGAAAGAGAGATTTTGGAATCACAGCCACCACTGTTACTGCCATTGCAGTGTCGGCAACATCCGCAGTTACTACAGGAATTGCTATGGCCTATCAAGTCAATATTGCTGATACCATAAGTCAGATAACAGAAAAACATCTGAGACATTACTTACCCTACAAAGGGTAGATTCTCATATTGCCTCAGGATTAATGTTAGTGAATCAAAGAGTAGATATTGTACAACATAACGTAGAACAGATGATAGATATCATACAAATGAGTTGTATGGCATCAACTTTACAATGTACATTACTCCTGTTGGGTATACTAATAATTCTTTTATTAAAAGTACAGATCTATCAAATTATCTAAAGGGGAACTGGTCGCAAAAGCTAGAAAGGTTGCAGACGAAGCTGCAGATACAGATCCTGAACCTTATTGGAACCAGAGTGGAACCAGTGACCCTTGGAGACTCCACCTCTTGGCTTACCTCTGCATTTTTCTCACTTCAAAGAATGGGTGGGGGTGGATCTGTTTGGCGCAGCCCTGTGTTGTGAATTAGTGTTCTTACTATGGCTGGTCTGCAAACTCAGATCTCAGCAGAGACGTGACAAGGTAGTGATTGCTCAAGCACTTGCTGCCATAGAGCAAGGCACCTCCCCTGAAATTTGGTTATCTATTCTCAAGAATTAGTCGGCATCTGAGTTCTCTGCCTTTGTATCCCACAAATTTGTGGATACATTGCATTGGGATAAGAGTAGCTCAACGATCATTGATCAGCCCTTGTATATTGCTGAGGTTTCCTCATTGCATGTGATAGGGTGATCATGATTTTCCCACTAATTCATCTTTTGGCTGGCCTCTTTTGTAGAGTTCACCCTAGGCCATTTAGCAGTTATTGTCACACAGCACTGTCCAGAGACAGGCAACTTTCCTCGTGCACAGACCAACCTAAGACAATGGGGCCCAGTGGTAATATGGTTACCCGATAACGGGTAAGGCTGTGACATTAGAGGAACGACCTAAAACAGGGGCCACAGCAGATGGACGTAACTACAGAGGCCTAGACCAGCCTCATTTTAATAAAACATAAAGGGGGAGATGTGGAGAGCCGCAATAACATTTACCATCATAAGATGGCGCTGGCTCTGCAGTGCCTTATGCCACCTAAACAAAGAGCAAGCTATGTGCGCATGTACTAGGAGCAAAAGCTCGCCAAAGTCACTAGCCCATCCCCGGGGTATTTGAGATTGTGGGTAAAGCCGCCAGTCGTATATAGACACGTCACACCAGAGGGTATTTAAGCAACACGTTTCTGAGCCTTTTTGCCTTTCTCGCCAAGATGTAATAAAGAGTATCTATAGAAGGATCTTGTGTCCTGTGTGCGTTCCTGCAAGTGAGAACAAAAGCTCAAAACAGAAGCAACTTTGCATTGCAGAGATGAAGCCCTTAGTTAGTTTGGCTAGGGGTTTTTCTATCTTGTTATTTCTCTCAAAGAACCAGCTTTTGGTTTTTCTTAATTCTTTGTATACTTCTCTTTGTTTCTATTTGGTTGATTTTAGGCCCTGAGTTTGACAATTTCCTGCCATCTACTCCACTTGGGTGTGTTTGCTTCTTTGTGTTCTAGAGCTCTCAGGTGTGCTGTTAAGTTGCTAGTGTAGTATCTCTCCAATTTCTTTACCAGGGCACTTAGCACTATGAATTTTCCCCTTAGCACTGCTTTCATTGTGTCCCATAAGTTTGGAATACAATGCTGTGTCCTTATTTTCACTGAATTCTAGGAAGCCTTTAATTTCTTTCTTTATTACTTCCCTCACCAAGTTATCATAGAGTAGAGAGTTGTTCAGTTTCCATGATTATGTGGGGTTCCTGTTGTTTACTTGTCATTGAAGTCCAGCCTTAGTCCATGGTGATCTGATAGGATGCATGGGATTATTTCAATATTCTTGTATTGGATGAGGCATGCTTTGTAATCAATTATATGGTCAATTTTGGAGAAGGTACCATGAGATCTTGAGAAGAAGGTATGTTCTTTTGTTTAGGGTGAAATGTTCTGTAGATCATCTGTTAAATCCATTTGGTTCATAGCCTCTATTAGTTTCACTATGTCTCTGTTTAGTTTCTGTTTTGATGACCTGTCCATTAGTGAGAATTAGATGTTGGAGGTGAGGACATTCATATGATACATGGGATTAGAAATCTGGTGTACCTGGTGAATTGACCCTGCAAAATCAGCATTGGTTATGAAGAGACCAGGACCCTGACATGAAATCCCTGTTTTACCTGGACAATCAGTGCTGCTCAGCAGGGGCTGAGATCGTAGCTGTGAATAAGAAGGGACCAGCATTATTATAGGTGAAATCTTCTGGTAAGCAGAACTGTGTGAGAACCACCCACATGATACTGATTTGGATACAAGGGAGCTTCTAGATTGAATGGGTCAAGGAAGTGCAGTGGAGGCTTGGTACTGTTAAAAGTCAGGAAAGGCTGTTTTTGCAGGTCAGCCTCAGTTGTGGTAGAGACTCAAGTATATTGGAGATGCCAGGATTGTGGTATAACCAACAAGGCATCAAAACATGTGGAAGAGAATCAGTCTAGCACAGTGGTTCTTAGCCTTCCATGTCTGTGACCTTTAAATATATTTCTTCATGTTGAGATGACAACCAACCATAAAATTATTTTTTTTCCTACTTCATAATTGTAATTTTGCTACTTTTTAAAAATATAATGTAAATACCTGTATTTTCTTATGGTCTTTTGTGACCTAGTGAATGGGCCATTAGATCCTCAAATGGAGCCTGACCCACATGAGGAGAGCCACTGGACTAGATTATAAGACAACCTGTGTGTGACAGTTGGCAAATTGATATAAATAGCACTGTTCAAGCCCTTTGAAGCCTGGAAGATCATAAATCCAAGATGTCTGACATTTAGCTATAGGATTTAATTTACTCTGTTGGACATTGTTTTTACTGTGATTCGCCTTCTCTCTTGGAAAGCAAAACTATTTAAAGTGTTTAAAAAATTAAAGACTATTGTTAGCTTAGATGTTTCAAAACCTACTTATAATAAATGGTCTTAAATTAATACATGTAATCTTCACTGTAGGTCACAACCCAGCACAGGTAGAGGGAGTTTTTGATCTTAGCCATTCTGACTGGTGGTGTGAGGTAGAATCTCAGGGTCATCTTGATTTGCATGTCCCTGATGACTAAGAATGTTGAACATTTCTTTAGATGCTCCTTGGCCATTTCAAATTCCTCAGTTGAGAATTCCTTGCTTATCTCTGTACCACATTTTTAATAGGGTTATTTGGTTGTTTGGAGTTGTACTGGCTAGTTTTGTGTCAACTTGACACAGCTGGAGTTATCACAGAGAAAGGAGCTTCAGTTGAGGAAATGCCTCCATGAGATCCAACTGTAAGGCATTTTCTCAATTAGTGATCAAGGGGGAAAGGCCCCTTGTGGGTGGGACCATCTCAGGGCTGGTAGTCTTGGTTCTATAAGAAAGCAGGCTGAGCAAGCCAGGTGAGGCAAGCCAGTAAAGAACATCCCTCCATGGCCTCTGCATCAGCTCCTGCTTCCTGACCTGCTTGAGTTCCAGTCCTGGCTTCCTTGGTGATGAACAGCAGTATGGAAGTGTAAGCCGAATAAACCCTTTCCTCCCCAACTTGTTTCTTGGTCATGATGTTTGTGCAGGAATAGAAACCCCGACTAAGACAAATTGGTACCAGTGGAGTGGGGTATTCCTGTGACAACCTGACCATGTTTTGGGGAGGACTGTGGAAGGACTTTGGAACTTTGGGCTTGAAGATCCATCCATTGTTAAGACCTCTGTCGGATGTTGTGTAGGAGCTTGGAAGATAATGTTGAGAACACTGCAGAAGTTGGAGCTCTGGTGTGTGAAATTTCAGAGGGAAAATTAAAGACTCTTTTCAGGGCCATTCCTGTTTTGATTGTGAAGATTCTGTAGTTCTGGTTAGCTGGGGCTGAAGAATCAGCTGTGATTAACAAGATACCAGAACTACTAAAGCAAAAACTTTGCATTACTGGGACTATTGATGCTGGTTAGCTGGAGCTAAGAAATTAGCGGTGATTAAGAAGAGACCAGCATCATTGAGGTGACATCTTCTGGGAAGTATTTTCTGAAAGCACAGTGGCTGTGTTCCAGATATAGCCAAAGTTGTACCTTGTGCTGTGGCTGGACTTGGTAATGTGTAAGGGTCACCCAGGTGGTACTGGTTTTGAAGGCATGAAGGAGTTGAGCAGAGCAGCTGAGGCTTGGCACAGTGAGAGGCCATGGAAGGCCATTGGTGAAAGTGCAGCCTCAGTTGCAATTGATGGCCCAGGACTGAAGGGGTCATGCAGTGTTTTGGAGATGCCAGTACCATGAGATGACCACCAAGAGCAGCAGCAGCAGTGGAGTACAGGCATCTGGAGCCTAGAGGATGACTCGTGTGCTACAAAGGGCCTGGCTGGAGAAGTGACCCAAGCCCTTGGAGGAGCCCAGAAGATCGTGAGTTGGATCCCAGACATTGGACAGTTGGAGATTGACTTTTGCTTTTGATTGTGACTGTGCCCTGATATTTTCCCTCTTGAAGAAAGAAACTGTTTTAGTGGAGCCCACAGTTAAGAGACTTTTAATTGTAAAAAGACTTTGGATTTTAAAAGAGATGGATATTTTAAAGAGATTGAAATTTTAAGCATATGTAAAGACTGTGGGACTTTTAAAGTTATTTAGAATGGGGATGAATAAGATTGTAAGGGTTGAGGCTTACTAGTGATGTTTTTGTGTGTCAAGTTGACAAGGGGTCAATTGTACTGGCTAGTTTTGTGTCAACTTGACACAGCTGGAGTTATCACAGAGAAAGGAGCTTCAGTTGAGGAAATGCCTCCATGAGATCCAACTGTAAGGCATTTTCTCAATTAGTGATCAAGGGGGAAAGGCCCCTTGTGGGTGGGACCATCTCAGGGCTGGTAGTCTTGGTTCTATAAGAAAGCAGGCTGAGCAAGCCAGGTGAGGCAAGCCAGTAAAGAACATCCCTCCATGGCCTCTGCATCAGCTCCTGCTTCCTGACCTGCTTGAGTTCCAGTCCTGGCTTCCTTGGTGATGAACAGCAGTATGGAAGTGTAAGCCGAATAAACCCTTTCCTCCCCAACTTGTTTCTTGGTCATGATGTTTGTGCAGGAATAGAAACCCCGACTAAGACAGGAGTCTAACTTCCTTAGTTCTTTTTATATATTGGATATTAGCCCTCTATTGGATGTAGGATTGGTAAAGATCTTTTCTCAATCTGATGGTTGCCGTTTTGTCCTATTGACAGTGTCCTTTGCCTTACAGAAGCTTTGCAATTTTATGAGGTCCCATTAGTCAATTATGGATCTTAGAGCATATGCCATTGTTGTACTGTTCATGAAATTTTCTCCTGTTCCCATATGTTCGAGGTTCTTCCCCACTTTCTCTTCTATTAATTTCAGTGTATCTGGTTTTATGTGGAAGTCCTTGATCCACTAGGACTTGAGCTTTGTACAAGGAGATAAGAGTGGATTTATTTGCATTCTTTTACATGCTGACTCCCAGTTGAACCAGCATCATTTGTTGAAAAAGCTGTCTTTTTCCCTCTGGATGGTCTTAGCTCCTTTGTCAAAGATCAAGTGAACATAGGTGTATGGGTTCATTACTGTGTCTTCAGTTCTATTCCATTGCTCTATTTGCCTGTGTCTGTATCAATACCATACAGTTTTAATCACTATCGATGTCCTTCAACAGAGAAATGGGTACAGAAAATGTAGTGCATTCACACAATGGAGTACTACTCGGCTATTAAAAACAATGAATTCATGATATTCTTAAGCAAATAGATGGAACTAGAAAATATCATCCTGAGTGAGGTAACCCAATCACAAAAGAACACACATTAGGTATCTACTCACTGATAAGTGGATATTAGCCCAAAAGCTCGGAATACCCAAGATACAATTCACAGAGAACATGAAGCTCAAGAAAAAGAAAAACCAAAGTGTAGATGCTTCAGCCCTTCTTAGAGGGGGGAACGAATACTTACAGGAGGAAATATGGAAACAAACTGTGGAGCAGAGACTGAAAGAAATGCCACCCAGAGACTGTTCTAGCTGGGGATCCATCCCATATACAGTCACCAAACCCAGACACTATTGGAGATGCCAAGAAGTGCTTGCTGACAGGAACCTGATTTAGGTGTCTCCTGAAAGGCTCTGGAGAACCTGACAAATACAGAGGGGGATGCTCTCAGCCAACCTTTGAACTTACCATAGTGTCCCCAATGGAGGAGTCAGAAAAAGGACTGAAGGAGTTGAAGGGGTTTGCATCCCCAAAGGAAGAACAATATCAACCAATCAGACCCCCTAGAGCTCCCAGGGACTAAACCACCAACCAAAGAGTACACATGGAGGGACCCATGGCTCCAGCCACATATTTGGCAGAGAATGGCCTTATTGGGAATCAATGGGAGGAGAGACTCTTGGTCCTGTGTAGGTTCAATGCCCCAGTGTAGGAGAATGCTAGGGACGGATGGTGGGAGTGGGTCGTTCAGTGGGAGAGCACATTCATAGAGGCCGGGGAAGTGGGGAAGGGATAGGGGTTTCTGGAGGGGAAACCAGGATTGGGGATAGCATTTGAATTGTAAATAAAAGAAAATATCCAATGAAAGAAAATAAAAAACAAAAAACAAAAAAAGAAGGGCACACCTTTTTGTCTTACTATTCTTACTCATAAAAATCTTGGTACTTTATTCATTACATGAACTGTAATTATACAATTGTTTTATACAGAGAACTATATCTAAAATGCAAATAATTTATAGATGAAATTTGATAAATATGCCATAAGAATGCTGTTATTGACCTACTAATATTAAGGAACATTTATGTTTGCCTTCATTTTTTTGTTGAATCTATTTTTTATTTATTGTGTGTATGTACATGCATACATACACATTCATTCCTGCACATGCACATGAAGTTGTTAACAACTCTTTAGGGTCAATCCTCTAGGGCCACTACTTTGGTCCTTGGAATTGAATCCTCCTCCTCTGACTTGGTAGCATGTGTCCTTACCTGCTGAGCCATCTTACCAGTCATATAGAGAAAATGTCATATAAATAAAGTCTAAAACTTTTGGTGAATTCTTCTCTATGAGCTAAAATTCCCTTTTTCTTGTTTGTTGTTGTTTTTTTTTGAGAATTGCATACATGAATATATATTTATCTAGTCTTCCCCTATTTCCTCTCCTCCATCTCCTTCCTTTTCGTTTCTTCCACTTCTCTCTACAGCTTTATTTACTCTTTTTAAAACCCATTGAGTCCACTTAGTGCTGCCCCTGTGTACAGGGTGTAGACTCTACACTGTAGAGCCACCCAGTAGAACATGGACAGCCTTTTATGGGCAATATCTGAAGAGAACTGACTCTCCTTTCCTAAGCTATCAACTGAAAATAGTTTCTCAGATAACTGTAGAAGTCTATAATACCTTCCCCCACTTCTTTTGGAATGTTGATTGGAGAATGTTGTTCAGTCCTTATACATGCCACCTGGGACCAACTTTTATATATTGCCTTCAGCTGGAGTGGGCTCATCACTTTATAATCAGCACATGTAATGCTTGAAAAAGTACTATTTAAACCAGCTTTTGCTATTTGATACAACTAGAAACTGTTGCCATGAACAACTGGGAAAGAAGTTTCTAGGATGTCCCAATATTCATTTTATTAGGACAAACTGACATTCATGCCTAAATCCTTGATTAACTCCTCTACTCTCCAGGGCAGATCATTCTTGCTACTGTCTTTCTGTCCTGTCTGAAGATTGTGATGAATTGCAGTAGGATATCCATAAGTTGACACAAAGCTTATTTACCCTAGTGAAAGAGATCTAAATGTATCAAGTATATATGTGTGGTCCATTCCATGGCTTAACTTGCCATAAGCCAAATGTAATCTGTCCATATGAGACAGAAACCTTTACATGGTCTTGGTATGTAAGAGCTGACCAGGAAAAATAGCTGTATGTGGGCTCTGCTTGGTACCAGATTTTCCAGTATTTAGCTTAGCGCTGACTCTATGGAATATCCTGTGGTACCTCCCAGGACTGCCAGTCAGCAGGTAGGCTTTGCCTGTAAATTTGCTGAGGTTTGGGAACTCGTGGTAGAGGCAATATTTTGACCAACTGTCTAAGAAGGTCCAGAAATTCAAAACTCAGTTCTTTGCCTAGAGATCAGGTGTCAGCCTGCACTATCAATGACTGTGCTACACAGAAGGAGGTATTTGCAATCTAAAGCTTAGACTTAATTCTGTCTGCTTTCATATATTGGGGTTCACATCTTCATAGTGCAGTTCTCAGTGTTTTGGGAAATGTAACATGCTTACTTCTTTCTATCCTGCTTTATTCAATATGTCTTTTGTTGTTATTAACATTTAGTTTCTTACCTATATTCCTTATTCTTCTAAAGGTAGTTTGTATGAGAATAGAAGTTTAAATTGTGTGACTGTTGGAGGTTTGTGAACATGAGTGTCTTGGTCAGGCACATCCTTGCTGCACCATACTCTTCTATTCCTTTCATTGCTGGTATTCAGTCTGGCAGTTCCTCCAAAACTTCAAAATAGTTCTACCTGAGGACCCAGCTATACCACTATTGAGCATATACCCAAAAGATGCCCAAAAATATAACAAGGATACATGATCCACTATGTTCATAGCAACCTTCTTTATAATAGCCAGAAGCTGGAAACAACCCAGATATCGCTCAACAGAGGAGTGTATATAGAAAATGTCTACACTTACACAATGAAGTACTACTCAACTATTAAAAATGATGACTTCATGAAATTCCTAGGCAAATAGATGGAACTAGAAAATATCATCCTGAGTGACTTAACCCAAGTCACAAAAGAACACACATGATATGTATTCACTGATAGGTGGATATTAGGCAAAAAGCTCAGAATACCTACCATAAAGCTCACAGATTATATGAAGCTCAAGAAGGAAGACCAACATATGAATGTTTTAGTCCTACTTAGAAGAAAGAACAAAATAATCATGGGAGGTAGAGGGAGGGAAAAAACTGGGAAGGAGAGAGGAGGGGGGAGGAAAAAGGGGCAGGATCAGATGGGAGGAGACAGCAAGAAGTACTGAAGGTCAGAAATTTGAACAGAAGTGTGTAGCAATGAGGGATTGGGGATAAGGGGTAGCCACTAGAAAGTCCAGATGCCAGGGAAGCAAGAGGTTCTCAGAACCCAAAGGGGATGACATTAGCTGAAATACCCAACAAAAAGGAGGTAGAACCTGTAGAGGTCATATCCAGAGGTTAGGCTAGGTGAGGCCACTAACACATCTCAAAAATATTAACACATAATTGTTCCTATCAAAAGAAAATGCAGGGACTAAGAGTGGAGCAGAGACTGAATGATGCTATCTAGAGACTGACCCACCTACAAACCATCCCATCTGTAGACACCAAACCCAGACATTATTAGTGATGCTAAGAAGCACTTTCTGATAAGAGCTTGATATAGCTGTCCCCTGAGAGGCTCTGCCAGAGCCTGACCAATAGAAATGCAGATGCTCACAGTCAAGCATGGGGCTGAGCATAGGACCCCAGTGGAGGAATGAGGGCAAGAACCAAAGAAGCTGAAGAGGTTTGCAATCCCATAGGAAGAACAACAATATCAACCAAACAGACCTCCCAGAGCTCTCATGGACTACATTAGCATCGACCTCCTTCCTAGGACTCCTGGACTGTTGGAGTTTTCTCTGTGCTTTTGTCTATTGTGGTATGTGTTACTTCCTGTTATTTAACTGAATATTATCATGGTGTCCCTTTTCTCAAATGTGGCAAATCTTCTCCTAATTTTGTGAAAATAAAATTTGTAGGGGACACCATTTTAGATGATTTACATTTCTGATAAAACCCTCATTCTACGTGTGGGTTTGTAGCGGGTCAGACTCCAGATGGATGGACAGACTTACAGACTGAAAAGCCTCCCAGGAATCATGTGCTGTTTTCCTTGTCTTGCTTGGGATATTGTTTTTCACTTCCTTGAATATAAGTGAACTCTTTGGGGGTGTTAAGGACATTCTTTTATTCAATGTGCCCTGTGTAATCTTTGTGACATTTAAGAATTAAGGGCAGAATTGTCTTACTTAGGATTTTAATTGCTGTGAAGAGACACCATGCCCAAGGCAACTGTTATAAGGGACAAGGTTTAATTGAGGCTAGCCTGTGGTGGGAAGCACGGCAGCATTCATGCTGTCATGGTGCTGGAGGAGCTGAGAATTCTACATCTGTTTCTGAAGTCAAACAGCAGACTGGCTTCCAGGGAGCTAGGAAGAGGTCTTAAAGTCTATTCCTATAATGACATAATTCCTCCAACTTCCCCCTGAGCCAAGCATATTCTAACCACCATATTCCACTGTCTCATCTTCTGTGTTCTGTTGGTGATGTTTATGTATGTAGTTCTGTTCACCTTTCCTAGATTTTCCATTTCCAGAATTGCTTCAGGTTGTATCTTCTTTATTGTTTCTATTTCCATTTTTCAGATCTTGGAGAGTTATGTCCTATTCTTCACCTGTTTGAGTTTATCTTTCTGCATTTCTTTGTTTTTGTTTGCTTTCTTTTTAATACTTCTATTTGTATGTATTTTCCTGTATTTCATTAAGGAATTTGATCATTTCCTCCTAAATGTCTCTATCATCATTATAAATTTGGATTGAAGATCAACTTCTTGTGCTTCAGCTTCATAGGCTATCCAAGGTTTGTTGTAGCAGGATAGCTGGAAGCAATTTGAAGCAGTTTGTACTACACAGTTGATTCCTAGATACTGTCTGTTGGTCAAGTGGAAATCTGCTGAGACAGATATTGACTAGGGTCCAAGGTTAAAGTTTAGGAACTTTGGAGTTCTGTGGTTTATAATTCTGATAGTTTGGGGAGGGGAGGAGGCCAAAGTGGGGGGATGGAGAGAGAGAGAGAGAGAGAGAGAGAGAGAGAGAGAGAGAGAGAGAGAGGCAGGTAGGCAGAGACAGACAGAGACAGAGAAAGAATCAAATTCTCAGGGATAGACAAGTGGAGAAGCTTAGGCTGTGGAGAAGCTTAGGCTGTACTTCTCTGGAGTCCATTTGATCAGTGAGAGGTGGATCCAAGTCTTATGGCTCCCTGGACTCCCTAAAGTTTACATGACATTTTCTTTTCTTTTTTTTTTTTTTTAGTTTACAAAATAGACAAAAGTTTTAGGTATATTGGCATTACCACTCTTTATAATCTGTACTGAAATCTATGTTGTAGGAAAAGCAGCTAACAGCTATCTGTAAGGGAGCTGGAGTAGACCCATGACTTCCAGTTATTAAAAAAGCCCCCATATTCCTCTGGCCATTTTCTACAGTAATCTTTTGTCTGGTCAAAGAGAAAGCAAGTATAGAGATCATAATATTTAGATGGGGTAACAGATATAGGGATGATAGCAATTTGGATAATTTCCTGTCATCCGGCTATGGAGCAGTTTCTTGGCCCTATTTGGAAAGATTGTTATCTGTGGGAGTTTCTTGGACTTCAAATCTTCAGATGTAAGGGCTACCCTGAATGGAAATGAACAGCAGGGTAAGGCTGAGAAACACCTGTCTAATCCAGCGAGGTCAAGCTCAGCTGCTGGAGTGGAGTCTCATTTTCTGGGATTGGGGACAAGATGGGTGGTCTCAAAGTCCTCTGGGATTTAACAGAGCATGGTCCTGTTAGGGTTGATGTGTATGAAGAAGAGTCATCTTTAGGTGGAGGAATGAAAGATTTGAGGTGAGACAGATGGACCCAATGAGTGAGTCCCTCGAGTTTAGCAGCTGTAGCGGTTACGAGGATTACCTTTAAAAGGTCCTGTCATTGTGTTACCTCACTCAGGATGATGCCCTCCAGGTCCATCCATTTGCCTAGGAATTTCATAAATTCATTCTTTTTAATAGCTGAGTAGTACTCCATTGTGTAAATGTACCACATTTTCTGTATCCATTCTGTTGAGGGGCATCTGGGTTCTTTCCAGCTTCTGGCTATTATAAATAAGACTGCTATGAACGTAGTGGAGCATGTGTCCTTCTTATCGGTTGGGACATCTTCTGAATATATGCCCAGGAGAGGTATTGCTGGATCCTCCGGTAGTACTATCACAAAGGAACTCACACAATATGTACTCACTGATAAGTGGATATTAGCCCAAAACTTAGGATGCCCAAGATATAAGATACAATTTGCTAAACGCATGAAACTCAAGAAGAATGAAGACCAAAGTGTGGACACTGTGCCCCTTCTTAGAATTGGGAACAAAACACCCATGGAAGGAGTTACAGATATAAAGTTTGGAGCTGTGATGAAAGGATGGACCATCTAGAGACTGCCATATCCAGGGATCCATCCCATAATCAGCTTCCAAACGCTGACACCATTGCATACACTAGCAAGATTTTGCTGAACGGACCCAGATATAGCTGTCTCTTATGAGACTATGCCGGGGCCTAGCAAACACAGAAGTGGATGCTCACAGTAAGCTATTGGATGGATCACAGGGTCCCCAAAGGAGGAGCTAGAGAAAGTACCCAAGGAGCTAAAGGGATCTGCAACCCTATAGGTGGAACAACATTATGAACTAACCAGTACCCCAGAGCTCTTGACTCTACCTGCATATGTATCAAAAGATGGCCTAGTCGGCCATCACTGGAAAGAGAGGTCCATTGGACATGCAAACTTTATAAGCCCCAGTACAGGGGAACGCCAAGGCCCAAAAAATGGGAATGGGTGGGTAGGGAAGTAGGGGGGGAGGGTATGGGGGACTTTTGGGATAGCATTGGAAATGTAATTGAGGAAAATATGTAATAAAAATATTTAAAAAGAAAAAAAAAAGGTCCTGTCATTTGGGAGACAGGGGTGAGGACTGATGATCTGGAGGGGATAGAAGGACTTCATCTCCAATGTTGCCAGGCAGTGGACAGGAGACAGTGTATGGCCACGGGTAAGTGGTAGTCAGCAAATTTCCATAGAAGAGAACAGAGGTGGCAAAGTAATGGGGTGAGTAAGATGGTCTAAGAGGGGAGAGCATTTAGGTGAGAGATCAGGAGTTAGGACTGGATGTCTATACAAGAGTTTAAAGGGTGAGATGAGGAGAAGTCAATTGGGGGTGCTTGTAGCCTGAACAGAACCAGAGGTAGGAGTTTTACCCAATCAAAGTGAACTTCTTGTGACAGCTTAACAAGAGTGGTTTTTAAAGAGTGGTTAGTTCTTTCTACCTTATCTGAAGATTGAGGGTTGTAGGGAATATGAAAATGCCAGGGGACATCTAGGGCCTTAGATACAATTTGAGAAACTTGGAAAGTAAATTTGGGACCATTGTCTGATTGGAGAGAGACTGGGACACCAAACCAGGGGATGATCTCTTGGAGGAGGAGATCAGAGATTATCTGAATCCTTTTATTAGTTGTGGGAAATGCCTCTATCCACCCAGAGAAGGTCTCTACCAAAACCAAGAGGTACTTGGCACATCTGACAGTGGGCATGTAGGTAAAGTCAAGTTGCCAGTCAGTTCCAGGAAGGGAACCTCTAGCCTGGTGGGTTGGAAGAGGGTGCTATGATACCCTGAGTTGGATTCTGATATCTGACAGATTTTGCAAGAAACGGTGATAGATTTTAAAAAGCTTAGGTCCTCAGGAGTAGGCTGTAGGTAGGTCTTGATAAAAGAAGACAATGCTTGGCTATTAGGATGAAAGAGTTGGTGAAGATAGGACACAGTTTGATGGGTGTCAGGGGGTGAAGTGGATATGTAGGTTGTAGTATAAGAATGTCCTGGGGTGGATGAGACAAGTCTAGTCACCTAAGGGCCACAGTTATAGTTTCCTTGTCAGCTTGGTTGTTTCTCTTGGAGACAATAGAGTCATCCATCTGGTGGGATCTACAGTGAACAATCCCAATAGCTGTGGGGAGATGGGAGGCCTTTAGCATGGCCATAATTTGGTTTGCAATAGTTACTGATCCTACTTTTGTGGTAAGTAAACCATGTTCCTTCCAGATAGCAGCATGGGACAGGAGGATATGAAAAGCATATTTGGAATCTGTGTTGATGTTGAAGGATTTTCCCTGTGCAAGTTGAAACACACGGATAAGGGCTATTATTTCAGCCTGTTGATTGGTGTTATGAGCAGGAAGGGACTGTGCCTCCACCACCTTGGTTTCTGATACTATGGCATAGGCAGCTCTTCTGGCCACTTCATGTAAAAAGGAGCTGCCATCAGTATATCAGGTAAAGATGCCCTGAGGCAATGTGCCCTCCTGTATGTGTAAGTTTCAGTGCAGGAGTGAGATAGGGAGTGGTCAGTATTTGGTCAAGGAAGAAGATTGGAAATATTAAGAGGTGGGCATGATTGGAAGGTGAGTGTGGGGTCTTCTATTAGAGCTACTTGAAGAGAAAGAACCCTGGAGGGAGATACAGTCTATAAGCCTTTATATGTTAGGAGCTGTGACAAGTTATAAGAAGAGAAGACAGTTATAGGTGACCCAAAGCTTAGTTTTGTTGACTCTCAAATAAGGAGTTCAGTGGCTGCTAAGGTGCCACGCACACTCCTGTGAAGTCTGCTTGGCAGGCCGAGAGGCCTGGAAGCCCTCATGATGCAAAGAGTTTCACAGAAACTCACCTCCTGGAGTTTTGGCATTCTCATTAACCCATATACTCATACCCTATTCCCGAGTTAGTCTGGTGTATGGATCCACGTGCTCTCTTTTAGTATTATCTTATTATAAGTGACTTTTAAGATTGAATTCTGACATAGCGAAGACTTCACCAGTGTTCCAATGTCCTAGAAAGTCCTTGAGCTGACCATGGGCTTGGAATTCAATGTTGCCTATTCAGTGACATTCAAAATTGCCTCTGGTATTACACTATCACTTAGAATAAAAGCCACGTTTCTCCCATCTACAGGAATTTACAATGGTTTAGGAAGTAGATCGGGCTGTGGTTTTAGAGTATTGTATTATTCATGAGATGGTTAACTAGAGTGGAACTCCCTAATTAGAGCCATGACTTGGGTGTGAAAGCCCTTGCCTTAGGAGTGTAAAGACCTCACACCTGGCTTCTAAGACTATAGCTGACCTTAGATAGGGCTGACTTTGTCTCAGTTGTTTTATTGCCTAGTTCCTGCCATTTTTTGTGTTTACATTCCTCTGTTTTGTGTAAGAGTCATTAAGCATCCAGTAACCTCATTTGTACCTTGCCGATGTGTCACCTAACTTCCCTATTTTCTTCTGTATATAAAGTTTGATGCTCAATTTGACAAATTACATTCAGATTCTACACAATCTTGCGTGTTGGTCTGTCTGTCATTTGCCAACTCCTTGCACATCTGCACCCAGAGACATGCAGACAAAGGGACCCAGAGGGTCTGCGGTACTAAGGTCCAGATACAAGGTGCCCATCCCTGGATGTTTAGATCATTTTTTTGACAAGTATGTTACAGGTGCAAAAGAGGGTCCCAGTTGGTGACCTAAAACTCCAAGGGCAAATCTCTCTTTTTCAGTGACATAGAAGGAAAAAGGATGAGTTAGATCATGGAGTTGTAAGGCTGGGGCCTTAAGGAGAGCCTGTTGAAACCTTTGAATGGCCTTGGTAACAGGTTTGAGAAAACGTTTGCTGCTTCATATAAGAGGCAGGAAAGGAGGGAAAAGAAAGGAACCCAGGAAGGAAAAAACTAACTATTCCTAGGAATGATAAAATCTCTTCCTTTGTAGAAGGAACAGTTAGAGACCAAATCAGATATTTTCTATATAAGGTAATAGCTTTGTGGGTTGGGGTAATTGTTAGTCCCACATACATGACCTGAGGAGTTGAGAGTTGGACTTTAGAAGGTGAGACCCTGTAACCTGGACTAGAAAAGAAATTTAGAAGAGCAGAGTTGTCAGCTTGGCTAATATCTAGAGAAGGGCTGCAGAGAAGGATATCATCTAAGTAAAGCACAATCTTAGATTTAGGGAGAGATAGAGTAATTCAGAAGCTGGGGCCTGGCCAAATAAGTGTGGGCTGTCCCTGAATTCCTGAGGTATAACAGTCCAGGTAAGTTGGGTAGAGAAGTGGGTTTCAGGATCTGTCCAGGTAAAGGTTAATATGTTCTGTGACTTGGCATCTAGAGAAATAGAGAAAAATATATCCTTGAGATCCATGACTGAGAAATGGGAAGTCCCTGAGGGTATAGTGAAAAGAAAAGTATAGGGTTATGCCATAACAGGATGGAGGGGAACCACTGCAGAATTAATGCACCTGAGGTCTTGAACCAGGTGATAAGTATCATTAGGTTTCTTAACTGCTAGTATATGGGTGTTAAAGGAGGGGAAGAGGTGGGACAAATGAGTTTTTTCCTTAAGGTCAGAAATGATAGGCTTTAAGTCCCCTGAGGATCTGGAGAGAGAGCAGGTGGGGTATTGAGCTTGGGTGATGTACCTGCTAGAGTCCAATAACTGGAAGACAACAGGAGAATGATGTTGAGCAACAGAGGGATGTCCCAAACTTTGGAGTCCACATGAGAAGCTGGTAAAGGAACCAACATGTTAGTGCTATTAGGTTGACTGGCTAGAAAAAGGAGCAGAGTGACTGCTGTCGAGGTTGAGTTTAGGCGAATGGGGAAAGCAAAGGAAATAGAGGCTCCCAACTTAGCTAAAATATCCCTTCTCAATAAGGGGACAGGACATGTTAGCACTACCAAAAAGGAATAGGTGAGAAGTACACACCTAAAAATGCAATTAAGTGGTGGGGTCTGGTGAGGAAGGTAAGACTGTCCACCTACCTCAACGAAAGGAAAATGTGAGAGGAAGTGGGTCCCCAAAACTACCAAATAAGTGGCCCAGTGACCAAGAAGAAGGAGATGGGCTGTCCACATACCATGATGGCTACCTGGGTCTCCCTGCTAGTGATGGCCATGGTCAGGTTGACAAAGCTTGGGCCTCTTCAGTCGTCCATAGTCAAGCCTAGGAGACCAGCTAGAGGGTTACCTGGGAGTGATGCCCCTCTCTCTTGCATGGCATGAAGGCAATTGACAGTACAATGTCCCTCCTAATGGCACCTAGGATATGGCCCCTTTGTTTGCAGAGGGTAGGGAAAGCCCTTGCCCAGCGACCTTGTTGACCACATCTATAGCAGGGGCCTGGTGGTCTCTGAGCCTTAGAAGACTTGAAGTCCAAGGCAATAGCTGGGACTTGTTGGGAAGCCTTCCCGAGCATGTGGCATTTTTGTTTGTGGGCTTTCTCATCTCTCTCATGGTACACCTTGAAGGCCAGCACAAAAACTTTTGCCTATGGAGTTAGGGCAGTTCTCCAACTGCCTAAGTTTAGCTTTTATGTTGGGGTAGCTCTGGGAATAAAAGTAGGTCACCATAAGTTGTTTACCTTCTGAGTCTTCAGAGTCCAGATTAGTGTATTGTAATAAAGTCTTTGTGAGGCATTCTAAAAATTGGGATGGGGTTTCCTGTTTGTCCTGGATAACCTCTTGGAGTTTTTCAAACTTACTGGTTTTAAGGCTGCCTCATAGAGACCAGCCAGGAGGCAGATTATGAATCTATCTCTGGCTAAAATACCACCTATGGAATTATAATTCCATCAAGGATCTTTGTCCGGTACTGCCTCAGATCCGTTTGGATATGTTTTATCTGTTTGATGAATTTTGTCTGCATGTATTTTTGCCTGTTCCCAAACTTTCTAGCATTCATCAGGAAGTAAATTATTAGTAAGGATCATATGTATATCATGTAAGATCAAAGTATAAGATTGAGTAATGTATCTGCTGTCACCTGGATTTTTGACCTTAGCCATTCTGACTGGCGTGAAGTGGAATCTCAGGGTTGTTTTGATTTGCCTTTCCCTGATGATTAAGGATGTTGAACATTTTTCCAGGTGCTTCTCAGCCATTCGGTATGAGAATTATTTGTTTAGCTCTGTATCCCATTTTTAAATAGGATTATTTGGGGCAAATACAGAAGTGGATGCTCACAGTCATCTATTGGATGGAACACAGGGTTCCCAATGAAGGAGCTAGAGAAAGTACCTAAGGAGCTAAAGGGGTCTGCAACCCTATAGGAAGAACAATATGAACTAACCAGCACCCCCAGAGCTTGTGTCTCTAGTTGCATATGTAGCAGAGGATGGCCTAGTCGGCCATCAATGGGAGGAGAGGCCCTTGGTTTTGCAAAGATTATATGCCCCAGTACGGGGGAATGCCAGGGCCAGGAAGCTGGAGTGGGTTAGTTGGGGACCAGGGCAGGGGGAGTGTATAGGGAACTTTTGGAGAGGAAACTAGGAAGGGGAATAGCATTTGAAATGTAAATGAAAAAATATCTAATAAAAATTAAAAATATAAAAAGAGATTGAGTAATATACTAGAACTCTTTAATAAAGGCAGAGGAGTCAGAGGTATAGAAATACAGTCTGATTTTTATTTGAGAAAGTTAACTCAGTGAGAATTGAACATGTACTCTGACAAGATCATCTACCCCAATAACTTCCCTCAGAGGAAGGTCCAATCCTGGATCAGGTGTCTCTGGAGAGGAACAACTTGGGGGTTTGGCTGTGGCCCTAGAGCGAGTAATAGGAGGGGTGAAGGTTAGTGCCAATGCAAGATGATTGGAGCAACCTGCAGCTGGCACACGGGGATGGGAGGGCTCTGGTGAGGTGGAGCTAGTAGGCGCTGGAGTATCCTGGTAAGAAGGAGAAACTGAGGTGGCAGTTTGGGTTTTCATATTTATTTATTTATCTATTTATTTATTTATTTATTTATTTATTTATTTATTTATAAATTTAGATATTTAGATATTTTCTTTATATACATTTCAAATGATACCCCAAAAGTTCCCTGTACTCTCCCCACACCCTGCTCCCCTACCCACCCAACTTCTTGGTTTTTGAAGGCGTGGAAACAGGTCTGAAACAGAAGGGAGGCGGCTTATTAGCTGTATCAAGGGTTGTTGGATTTGCTCAGAGTTCACGTGAACCAATCAAGCTGATATGATTGCTCACCATTTCTTCATCTGGATTATTGAACCAGATGCTTTTGATAATGCTCAGTTGCCTGAATCTCCTCCCAGCCTTTGACTAACATTCCAGCCTTCCTGGGTCCTGGCAATTTCAGCAATCTAGAAACTTGTGGAGTGGGGATTCTTGCCCCAAAGATAACACTCTATTCCATCTTGAATCAGGCCTAGCTTTAATCTTCTTCTATCTTTGAGAACAAGATTTGGCTTCAATATTAGATTTTTCTAATGCTCTTTTTGTACTCAAACTGCATGCTCTGTATCTCTTTTTGCTTGCATTTTCACTTTAGAACTTTACAAGAATGATCAATAATAATCATTGTTAGCACACAGGCAATTCCAGTGGTTTGCTCTCAGGGATCCAGCAACTGCTTATGCTATCACCTGCTCCTGCCACAAGTGTGCCAGGTATATCAGGTGTATCAGGTGTGCTGCAGATAAAACTAACACCAGCCACACTAGCTTGATCTCTCTGCATCCCCTCTCTCTGTTCTCCCTGTGTGATCCTCACTGCTCTCATGGCTCTCTCGTTGCTGTCTGTTTATCTGTCTGTCTGTCCATAAATCTACTTATCTGCTTCTATCCCTTCCCCATGTCCTCACTCAACTGTCCTCTACCAATAATCCTATTTTGCACAAGATCTGTGGCTTGGCAAATTTTTTCAGGGGTCCACCATGGCTTGGCCTGACAGCACTATATTCCATAACAATTATAAAATAGTATCAAAATTAGGCTGTCTTGAAATCTCCATCAACAGATTTAGTCTAAAACTTTTCAATTTAGCTTCAGACAGATTTCTACGACAAGGGCAGGAGGTGGGAACCTTCTCTGCAAAATATTACAAGAATGGTCAGTATCCCAGTTTCTAATATTGTTTCCATTAGTAACCTCTTGTGCTGAGCCTCTGTATTCTACATTGATGTCAGCATGAGTGTCTTCCAAGCTTAAATAGGAGGAGATATTATGCCCCAGTTGCAATGTTAAACCACTTTTCTAGTCCAAAGTGCCCAAGTTTTTGATATTTTTCCAAAAATTTGGATAGTCGTGCCTGTCATAGAAACATACCACACTTTGCTACCAACTTTTGGCTTAGTTAATTTTCTATCTCTGTGAGGAGACCCCATAACAAAGAAAACTTTTAATTTAGAGCTTGCTTACAGGATAGAGCATAAGTCCACTTTAATCATAGAAAGGAGCCTGGCAACAGACTGGCAGGCAAAGCACTGGAGCATAGTTAAGTGCTTACATCCGTATCTGCAAGACAGTGGCAAAGAGAGAAAAGCTCATTAGGAATATAATCCTCCAATCCTACCCAAGTGATGAATGTCCTCCACCAAGGTCACAAATTTTAATCTCTTCAAGCAATTCAATCTACTGAGAACCAAGCATTCAACATATGAGCCTGGGGAGAGGGGGGTTCTTATTTGAAACAGCATGTGAACCATGCTTCATCTTAAATAATTTAACTTTAATTCTTTTTTAGGGGTGGGTGGGTTTCGAGACAGGGTTTCTCTGTGTAGCCCTGGTTGTCCTAGAACTCACTTTGTAGACCAGGCTAGTCTCAAACTCAGAAATCTGCCTGCCTCTGCCTCTGCCTCCCAAAGTGCTGGATTAAAGGCATGTGCCACCATGCCCATCAACTTTAATTCTTTTTCTTAACTCTTTTAACCAAATTTAATACTCAACACAACACACTGTAAAAAATAAAATGGTTCACTTTGAATTCTTTTATTTTTTTTAGATATTTTTTTATTTACATTTCAAATGTTATCCCCTTTCCTAGATTCCTCTCCAAGAATCCCCTATCCCCTACCCACTCCCCATGCTCCCCAATCCAGCCATACCCGCTTCTTGGCCCTGGCATTCCCCTATACTGGGGCATAGAATGTTTTTGAAGTCCTTTAAATTGCACATTCTGTGGTGCATTAAATGTAATATGTTAACTCTTTTATTGTTTTCTGAGATTTGAAGACCAATGTCCATAGTTGACCATGGGAATTGTGTAAGCAAAATTCCTTTAAAAATAAATCATTAACAAATCCAATTGCAGAAATAAAACATTAGTAAAATGCTTACTGACTTTAAAATAATAGGCTCCATACCTAACATTTAGCTCACTAGAGGGTAATGCGACTCTGACAGCAATGCAGAAGGGACACATGAAGAACAGCTCAGGATCAACACTATTTAAGGTGCCTTTGTGAAACATAATTTTTTAATGCTTTGTACCAATATTTTTTTACAGTAAAGTCTTTGTCTCCCTTTGGAAATAGTTATTCAACCTCAATGTCCTTTCAAGAACTCCTGAATCAAGTTGGAAGCCTAGGAAGATTCCAGATCCTTCAGATAGTTTTTCTTTTCCTCCTCAATGCCATTGTAGTACCACATATTGGAATGGAGAACTTTACTGCAGCCATTCCCAATCATCGCTGCTGGGTCCCCATCCTTGACAATGACACTGCCTCTGATAATGGCAGTAGGATACTGAGCCAAGATGACCTCCTGAGGATCTCCATCCCCCTGGATTCCAACCTGAGACTGGATAAATGTCGTCGTTTTGCCCAACCACAGTGGCATCTTCTTCATTTGAATGGCACTTTCTCCAATGTGTCAGAGCCAGACACTGAGCCCTGTGTGGATGGTTGGGTGTATGACAGGAGCAACTTCCTTTCTACCATTGTGACTGAGGTAAGTCATTCCCACAACGAATTCATGATTGTGCTGTCCCAAGGGCACAATAGTAGATATTCATTTAGCTCAGTCTTTGTGTTTTAGACATTAATTACTGTTATACTAAATGTGAAACATTTCTCATTCTTCTAGTATTTTATTCTAAGGATGATGGCACATTATGGCCTATTTGAGAGAACTTTGTAGCATGGTTTACAAATCATTAACCTTAGATACAGAGAGTTTGATTAAGGTTATAGAGAAAGGTAATCTTAACGGATAGTAGAAATAATATTGTATGCAAAAGGAATGTTGAAGTGTAAGATAGGGCTATAGAGTAATATCAGGATTTATGGTGAAGGCTTAGAGCAAATGGCACTGAGTAGCTATAATCTCTGAGTTGGTCATTTCTTCTTTTCTAGTGGGACTTGGTATGTGAATCTCAGGCACTGAATTCTGTCACTAAATTTTCATTCATGATTGGCCTATTTATAGGGGGTATCATATGTGGCCATCTGTCAGACAGGTGAGTGTGTTTAAAATGCTCCTACCCACTCTACATGCACTTTTAGCAGCTGTCACTCATTAGACATGAAGTATTGGTTGTATATTATACTGTTCTAGTTCTGACACTGAACCAATAAAAGAAAAATCTATGAACAGTGTTCAAGAGGCAGAAAGTTCCCTTCCTCCAGGTCAAGGCACATGGCTCCCTTCCTCTAGGACACTGAACTGAGTAGATGTGATGCCAAGTGAAAATAATACAGTATTTTAGTTGCTTGATAACAACAAGCAGAATGCCTTTGGATGCCTGTGAAATATACAGCCAAGTGTGATTAGGGGTTGGTTGAAGGAGACAGTAGTCTGAGTCCAGCCATCTCAGGGATAACATCTTCATCTTGCTGCCAGGGTCAAACTAAGTTCATGTTTCCAGGCCAGAAACCAACTTTTATCATGTTTGTCCAGATGTTTCATGTTTGTCTGTTAACCAGTAAATTACAAAAGAATGTAAAAAGGGAAACTGCCTGTTATCTATACAAACATAGAGGTATATAAAGTCATAAAGGTATATAACTTATAGCCTGTCATAGACTTAATTGACTACATGCAGCTTGTTCACTCATTTGTTCTCTAATCATATTGAGTTATGTGCTAGATGCCCAGAATGGGGTCTGATCTTCAAGGCTCTGAGTCAAGGACCTGGTAACCTAGATAAATCCCAACCACACATATTTACTCCCTTCCAGTGACTGGCTGGCCCCAGTTAGTAACAAAACCTTAGTGGAAATTCCTTTCTCAACCCTTTGCGTCAAAATATGACTAGATAATGCTACAGCCACCCTGACTCCCCCCCTCCCTTTGCTTTTTGGCTTCATCCTTTAAGAGTGATATATGATTTCCATTCGAGGACATGGTTCATATCCTGAGTTGACCAACTGCTTGAGTGATCAGAGAATACAGCCTTCATTTTAACCTCACTTTTTGAAGTAAATTTTTTCAGATTCTCCCTGAAACCAACATTTGGAAGTTATACCTATCTCTTCTATGCTTGCTTCTACTGACACACCTTTCTGACACTTACAGAATCCATACTATTATGTGATTAGGCAAGTAAATACTGAAAAGTTTAATTGTGGAATAAGAAACAGCATCTTGTGCCTGATAATATTTTCCTTAAATTGACAACTGTTTCTGCAAATCAACTTGATTCAGTTTTCTTCCTGTTATATAGACACTCCTTAAAACAAAGTAGGTTGAAGCAAAACTGACCCAATTGCATATTTTGTGATAGGATGTTTACTGGGAGACAAAACAAGGGATGTTCTAAGGGAGGTGAAACATTCACTCTGCAGGGAAGATTAGTGGGTAAACAATCAAATAACTTAAAGAAGTCCCTGAATTGACCAGATCAGTTAGTCCCCTCCTTTTTCATGCATGTCTAAGTAGAAAGTATTTCTCAGAGACACTCTCAGACATGCTGATCTGCCTAGAAAGGGCTCAGACCAGCTGAACACTCTGGAAAGACAGAATTCATTAATGTTACAAAGTTACCAGGAAGAGGCTCAAACTAACTGTTACCAGCAGAGGCCACCCACCAACCTGTTGAACTATCTGTGGCCAGACAGGACACTGTGTTTCCAGCTTTCATGAGCTATCTCCCATGCAGGATGTGTTTGGTGATAGAGCTGTCTTTGATTCATGTTACTCCTTTAAGGAACTTCTCCCCTATCTTCATTTGAGTAGTATAATAAAACTGATTGTTTCAGCAAGTTAGACTTTTGTGTTATCTTTTCTCTAGACTCTTTTCAGTTCTCTAGCTGAAGTGAATACATGTTTGTTTATATCTTTCAAAAATAGTGTCTCATAATGCTCCGATGGAGCAATATTAGTTTCTTCTTTGAGGAGTGTCAATACTCAAAAACGGGGTGGGGGGAGTACACTTAATGACAGTTTTGGAAATATGTGATAACACTTTAGATAGTGTAATATAATGAAACAGAGACATTAGAAACTGCTGAAGTTGGGGCCTGGTTCTTCCTCCTAGCCCCATGCTCATAGAAATAAGACTGAGACTCAAAATCTATTTACAAATACCTTGACCATACAGCTATGCTCTTCTATGACTATACTGTACCCAAAGATAACCTAGTTATTTTAATCTGAATTCTACCACGTGGCTGTTTACCAGTGCTCAGGTATCATTCATCTATCTCCTCACATTTTTTTCTGGGCCGATACCACACCCTGGCTATATGCCCAAATCCTTTCTATCTCTCTCGTAGGACCAACCCTATTTCCTGCCTAAACCATAGGCCATAGGCTTTTTAACTGACAGGTGATATATCCATACAATAAACAATATAGTCTGTCTACAAGTGAAGAAATAAAACAGAATTTTTTTTATTGTCCAATAAATGTCTCCTTGGGTAACTTCCACCCACATCCTGCATCTGTAGAGCAAGGTACCATGATGTACTAAAGACTATAAATATTAAAATATACATTACTACTTGACTGTCATTTTAACTTCGTTGTTTAAAAACAGGAGTGCACTGATTTTTTTAAATCTAAAATCAATAAAACATTTAGATTATGCCAAATCTATGCTAATATTGGAATATGTATTGATAATCTAAATGGTTTTTTTTCCATTTTTTATTAGGTATTTAGCTCATTTACATTTCCAATGCTATACCAAAAGTCCCCCATACCCACCCACCCCCACTCCCCTAGCCACCCACTCACCCTTTTTGGCCCTGGCGTTCCCCTGTACTGGGGCATATAAAGTTTGCGTGTCCAATGGGCCTCTCTTTCCAGTGATGGCCGACTAGGCCATCTTTTAATACATATGCAGGTAGAGTCAAGAGCTCTGGGGTACTGGTTAGTTCATAATGTTGTTCCACCTATAGGGTTGTAGATCCCTTTAGCTCCTTGGGTACTTTCTCTAGCTCCTCCATTGGGAGCCCTGTGATCCATCCATTAGCTGACTGTGAGCATCCACTTCTGTGTTTGCTAGGCCCCGGCATAGTCTCACAAGAGACAGCTACATCTGGGTCCTTTCGATAAAATCTTGCTAGTATATGCAATGGTGCCAGCGTTTGGATGCTGATTGTGGGGTGGATCCCTGGATATGGCAGTCTCTACATGGTCCATCCTTTCATCTCAGCTCCAAACTTTGTCTCTGTAACTCCTTCCATGGGTGTTTTGTTCCCAATTCTAAGGAGGGGCATAGTGCCCACACTTCAGTCTTCATTCTTCTTGAGTTTCATATGTTTAGCAAATTGTATCTTATATCTCGGGTATCCTAGGTTTGGGGCTAATATCCACTTATCAGTGAGTACATATTGTATGAGTTCCTTTGTGAATGTGTTACCTCACTCAGGATGATGCCCTCCAGGTCCATCCATTTGGCTAGGAATTTCATAAATTCATTCTTTTTAATAGCTGAGTAGTACTCCATTGTGTAGATGTACCACATTTTCTGTATCCATTCCTCTGTTGAGGGGCATCTGGGTTCTTTCCAGCTTCTGGCTATTATAAATAAGGCTGCTATGAACATAGTGGAGCATGTGTCCTTCTTACCAGTTGGGACATCTTCTGGATATATGCCCAGGAGAGGTATTGCTGGATCCTCCGGTAGTACTATGTCCAATTTTCTGAGGAACCGCCAGACTGATTTCCAGAGTGGTTGTACAAGCCTGCAATCCCACCAACAATGGAGGAGTGTTCCTCTTTCTCCACATCCATGCCAGCATCTGCTGTCACCTGAATTTTTGATCTTAGCTATTCTGACTGGTGTGAGGTGGAATCTCAGGGTTGTTTTGATTTGCATTTCCCTGATGATTAAGGATGTTGAACATTTATTCAGGTGCTTCTCTGCCATTCGGTATTCCTCAGGTGAGAATTCTTTGTTCAGTTCTGAGCCCCATTTTTTAATGGGGTTATTTGATTTTCTGAAGTCCACCTTCTTGAGTTCTTTATATATGTTGGATATTAGTCCCCTATCTGATTTAGGATAGGTAAAGATCCTTTCCCAATCTGTTGGTGGTCTTTTTGTCTTATTGATGGTGTCTTTTGCCTTGCAGAAACTTTGGAGTTTCATTAGGTCCCATTTGTCAATTCTCGATCTTACAGCACAAGCCATTGCTGTTCTGTTCAGGAATTTTTCCCCTGTGCCCATATCTTCAAGGCTTTTCCCCACTTTCTCCTCTATAAGTTTCTGTGTCTCTGGTTTTATGTGAAGTTCCTTGATCCCAGAATTCTTTTTAAAGAAGCAGGTTAATAAAGTCACTGAAGTCAAGGAGTACTAAGTTTTAACAACAAAATCAATCAGGAAAAGTATATATGCACAATGGAAAACTGAATTTCAGAATTTCTATATTTAATGATTCTTCTTTTGGAAAGAAACAACAATGCTACCACCAATGGCTTGCCATCTAAAGCATTAATTTTAGAAATTACTATTTCCTGTAACAATATATAAGATTTATTTTAGAACTCTATATAATATTTAAGCCAACCAACCTTTATAAATGGACATTTAATTATTTTTACTTAATATGTCATTTATTTATTCATTCTTTTTCAATCTAAATGGAGTCATTTTTACAGAAGACATGTATGTCATGTAAGTACTTGTCTTAGGGTTTCTTTGCTGTGAAGAGACACCATGACCAAGGTAGCTCTTTCTTTTATTAGATATTTTCTTCACTTACATTTCACATGCTATCCCCAAAGCCCCCTATAACCTATGCCCACCCTACTCCCCAACCCACCCACTCCTGCTTCATGGCACTGGCATTCCCCCGTACTGGGGCATATGATCTTTGCAAGACCAAGGGCCTCTCCTCCCATGGATGGCTGACTAGGCCATCATCTGCTACATATGCAACTAGAGACACATATCTGGGGGGGGGGGTACTACTTAGTTCATATTGTTGTTCTTCCTATAGTGTTGCAGACCCCTTTAGCTCCTTGGGTACTTTCTCTAGCTCCTCCATTGGGAGTCCTATGTTCCATTCAATAGATGACCGTGAAATCCACTTCTGTATTTGCCAGGCACTGCCATAGCCTCACAAGAGAGAGCTATGTCAGGGTACTGTCAGCAAAATTTTGTTGGCATATGCAATAGTTTCTGGGTTTGGTAGTTGTATATGGGATGTGTGGGGCAGTCCCTGGATGGTCCTTCCTTCTGTCTCAGCTCTGAACTTTGTGTCTGTAACTCGTTCCATGGGTATTTAGTTCCCCATTCTAAGAAGGAAGGAAGTATCCACACTTTGGCCTTCCTTCTTCTTGAGTTTCATGTGTTTTGCAAATTGTTTTTGGGTATTCTAAGTTTCTGGGCTAATATCCACTTATCAGTGAGTGTGTATCAAGTGACTTCTTTTGTGATTGGGTTACCTCACTCAGGATGATATCCTCCAGATGCATCCATTTGTCTAAGAATTTCATAAATTCATTGTTTTTAATAGTTGAGCAGTACTCCATTGTGTAAATGTACCACAGTTTCTGTATCCATTTCTCTGTTGAGGGACATCTGGGTTCTTTCCAGGTTCTGGCTATTATAAATAAGGCTGCTATGAACATAGTGGAGCATGTGTTCTTATTACCAGTTGGAATATCTTCTCGGTATATGCGCAGGATATACCGATTGCTGGATCTTTCGGTAGTACTATGTCCAATTTTCTGAGGAACAGCCAGACTGACTTCCAGAGTGGTTGTACAAGCTTGCAATCCCACCAACAATGGAGGAGTGTTCCTCTTTCTCCACATCCTCGCCAGCATCTGCTGTTACCTGAATTTTTAATCTTAGCCATTCTGACTGGTGTGAGGTCGAATCTCAGGGCTGTTTTGATTTGCATTTCCCAGATGATAAGGATGTTGAATATTTTTTTAAATATTCCAATTTTTGATTAGATATTTTCTTTGTAAACATTTCAAATGCTATCCCAAAAGTTCCCTATACCTTCCCCCTGCTCTGCTCCCCTACCCACCCACTCCCACTTCTTGGCCCTGGCATTCCCCTATATTGGGGCATATAAAGTTTGCAATACCAAGGGGCCTCTTTTCCTAGTGATGGCCAGCTAGGCCATCTTCTACTACATATGCAGCTAGAGATACGAGCTCTGGGGTTACTGGTTAGTTCATATTGTTGTTCCACCTATATGGTTGTAGACCCCTTTAGCTCCTTGGGTGCTTTCTCTAACTTCTCCATTGGGGGCCCTGTGTAACATCTTATAGATGACTGTGAGCATCCACTTCTGTATTTGCCAGGCACTGGCATGGCCTCATACGAGGCAGCTATAACAGGGTCCCTTCAGCAAAATCTTTCTGGCATATGCAATGGTGTCTGGGTTTGGTGGCTGATTATGGGATGGATCCCTGGATGGGGTAGTCTCTGGATAGTCCATCCTTTCGTCTTAGCTCCAAACTTTGTCTCCATAACTCCTTTCATGGGTAGTTTATTTCCTATTCTAAGGAGGAATGAAGTATCCACCCATTGGTCTTCCCTCTTCTTGATTTTCTTGTGTTTTGCAAATTGTATCTTGGCTGTTCTATGTTTCTGGGCTAATATCCACTTATCAGTGAGTGCATATCTAATGACTTCTTTTGTGATTGAGTTATGTCACTAAGGATGATATCCTCCAGATACACCCTTTTATCTAAGAATTTCATAAATCCATCGTTTTTAGTAGCTGAGTAGTACTCCATTGTATAAATGTACCACGGTTTCTGTATCCATTCTTACGTTGAGGGACATCTGGGTTCTTTCCAGGTTCTGGCTATTATAAATAAGGCTGCTATGAACATAGTGGAGCATGTGTTCTTATTACCAGTTGGAACTTCTGGGTATATGCCCAGGAGAGATATTGCTGGATCTTCTGGTAGTATTTTGTCCAATTTTCTGTGGAACTTCCAGACTGACTTCCAGAGTGGGTGTGCAAGCTTGCAATACCACCAGCACTGGAGAAGTGTTCTTTCTCCACATCCTGGCCAGCATCTCCTGTCACCTGAATTTTTAATCTTAGCCATTCTGACTGGTGTGAGATGGAATCTCAGGGTTGTTTTGGTTTCTATTTCCCTGATGATTAAGGATGTTGAACATTTTGTTCAGGTGCTTCTCAACCATTCATTATTCCTCAGTTGAGAATTCTTTGTTTAGCTATGTACCCCATTTTTAATAGGGTTTTTTGATGTTCTGGAGTCCAAGTTCTTGAGTTCTTTATATGCATATTTGATATTAGTCCCCTATCTGATTTAGGATTGGTAAAGATCCTTTCCCAAACTATTTGTGGCCTTTTGTCTTTTTGACAATGTCATTTGTCTTACAAAAGCTTTGCAATTTTTGACGTCCCATTTATCGATTCTCAATCTTACAGCACAAGCCATCACTGTTCTGTTCAGGAATTTTCCCCTGTGCCCATATCTTCGAGGCTTTCCCCCACTTTCTCCTCTATAAATTTCAGTGTCTCTGGTTTTCTGTGGAGTTCCTTGATCCACTTATACTTGACCTTAGTACAAGGAGATAAGAATGGATCAATTCACATTCTTCTATATGATAGCCACCAGTTGTGCCAGCACCATTGGTTGAAAATGAATGGTTTCTCACTGGGTGGTTTTAACTCCCTTGTCAAAGATCAAGTGACCATAGGTGTGTGGGTTCATTTCTGGATGCTCAATTCTATTCCATTGGTCTACCTGTCTGTTGCTGTACCAGTACCATGTAGTTTTTATCACAATTGCTCTGTAGTACAGCTTGAAGTCAGGCATGGTAATTCTACCAGAGGTTCTTTTATCATTGAGAATAGCTTTTGTTATCCTAGGTTTTTGGTTATTCCAGATGATTTTGCAATTTACCCTTTCTAATTCGTTGAATTAATTTCTAATTGGTGAAATTTTAATGGGGATTGCACTTAATCTGTTGATTGCTTTTGGTAAGATAATCAGTTTTACTATATTGATCCTGCCAATCCATGAGCATGGGAGATCTGTTTTGATTTCTTTTTTAGAGACTTGAAGTTCTTATCATACAGATCTTTCACTTCCCAAGATAACTCTTAAACAGGACATTTAATTTTGGCTGGCATATAGATTTAATTATTTAGATATTTATATCTATATAATTATTATCTATATTTAGATCCAAAGGTAGGCAGAAGATTATTGTTTGCTGCAGGCAGCCAGAAGGAGACTCTCTTTCATACTAGGTAGATCTTAGAACTGAGACCCCAAAGCCTATGCCCATAGTGGCATACTTTCTTCAACAAGGCCACAACTACTCCAGCATGGCTATACCTCCTAATAGGGCCTTGTTCAACCACAAACACATAAACAATATGATTAGCTGGACGAGATTTTACTCTGAGGCCACACATCCTTTAATCTCTCTATCTTCTTGAGCAAAGAATTCAGCTCCATTCCACTATCTGGTGCCCATTTAATATTTGAACCATACATTTTGTATTTTTTCTTTCTCAGCTTGTGTATTTTCATCTAAATGCTCTTCATTAGTTTGACATTTCATAACCAGACAACAGAAATTATACCTGGGTTTTTGAGATTTCCTTTGCTAATGCAATGAATCTAAATCTCTTTACTTTAGCCTCAGGCAGACTCTTTGAACCAGGGCAACATGCAGTCACATTTTTCACCAAAATATCACAAAATGGTCTCTGGGCTACAGATTAACATTATTGTCCTCTAAAACCTCTTGAGTCAGGGTTTCACAGTTCAAATTACTCTCAATACCAATGTCTTCCATATTCCTACTAGGCCCATTCAACCCAACTTAAAGCATTCCACTGATTTCCATAATCCCATATTCCCAAATCCACATCCCTCTAAACAAAAACATGGTCAGTCCTGTCACAGCAATACCACACTCCTGTTACCAGCTTCTCTCTTAGGGTTTTATTGCTGTGAAGAGACACCATGACCATGGAAATTCTTAATAAGGACAGCATGTAATTGTGACTAGCTTGTGTCAGGCATTTAGTCCGGTATCATCCTAGCAGGAAGCATGGCAGTGTCCAGGTAGACATGGTGTTAGTGAAGGAACTGATATTTCTATATCTTTATCCAAAGGCAGGCAGAAAGAGAATGTCTGCTGCAGGTAGCCAGGAGGAGGATTTTTTTTTTCCACACTAGGAAGATCTTGAGCATTGAGACCTCAAAGCACACCCCCACAGAGAGTGCATTTATAAATACATTCCTCCAACAAGGCAACATATATTCCAACATGCCCACACCTCCTAATAGTGCCAATTGCCCTGGTCCAAGCATATTCAAACCACCACAGTACTTATGAGATTAAGTGTATAATACATGTTATGATGTGACTAAGCTGTTGAGAGTTGCAAATAACACATCGGTTTCCCAGTTCCCATTTGTTAGCACAGCTGCTCCAATAAATTCAGTACAAATGATTTGTTCAATTCGACAGAAAACAATGCATTTCTCATATTCTGGGTAACTCAAAATTTTGTTTTCCTATGTTAAATCATGCCTCTTTGGTGTTTCTTCATTCTCAGTGTTGCTCATTTCTCTGAAACTTTCTAGATGTATCTTGCCCTGCATGATGACTGTCTTATAGTCTGTATTGCAAAATGGAATAGGAATTTCAAGGTCAATACATTCTAATTCACCAAAAGTAGCTTTTACAAAGGAACAGGTCAAATATTCCTGTGATATTACTGTAGCCATGACCTCTGCAGTACTAAACTTCCAAGTGCTGGCTTAGGTACCTACTTTTACAAGTCTATTTGTGTTTTGTACTATGCTCATGTGTCCACCAAAATCTCAGGTTTTTGAACAATTTTTACTTTAGCTAATGTCGGTGTTTTGGGAGGACACAGAACATTTGGTAATGGAATTTCCCTGGAGGAATTGGGTTGCTTGAGTACATATTGTGGGAAATACCTATTTGAAGTCTGGTATTTTACTGTTTCATCCTCTGTATGAGTCATCTATCTCATGTTCATGGTACCATACTGACCAGATACCATGTTTTATTTATTGTGTATCTGCTGGTACTCTAACAAAATATGCGTTTTTTCCCTTAAGGAGCTTTTAACAGGTATCTTGTCATATCAATGAAACACATCAGTCATAAATATGCTATGTACATTATATCTTTATGATATGTTATAATACCAACATAGTATTTTATCATATGGCATGAGTTAATAAAATTGCTGATAATAAATTGAGAAAAATATTGTTTAACTATATATTTATTTATAAAAACAAAAAATCTTTTGAGTTCATGCACTCTCTGTTATTTACAATTCCTTATTATTTATAATTATAGCTGTCTTGAAGTCTCAAGCAAACTGAATTGTTCCCATAATCTAATTTTTTCCTTTTCTCAGGTTTGGGAGGAAGTTCATTTTAACATGTGCTTTATTACAATTTGCCATCACTGAAACCTGTGTAGCTTTTGCTCCCTCCTTCTTCATCTACTGCTCACTTCGATTCCTGGCAGGAATGTCTGTGGAACCCATATCAGTAAATAGTCACTTGCTCAGTAAGTCAAAGAGTTTGAAATGGGACCTTGCTCAAACTAAGGTCTTGACTCTCAAATCCCTTTCAAGTCAATGTATCTTTTTCTTTCAGTGTTAGAATGGACAAGCCCTAAATTCCTAGCCATGATGGCAGTGCTTTCATCTTGTGCTCCTAATATTGGATTCATGATATTGGCAGGACTGGCTTTTCTATTTAGAATCTGGCATCACCTCCAGCTGACAATGTCTGCGCCAATATTCTTCTTCCTTATACTCACAAGGTATGAGTTATCTTTCCTATTCTATGTTACGGAATTCTGTGACAGTAATGAACAGGTATAAGGACATAAGAAATGCATTTATCTTTGGTCTACACCTGACAGTGTGAGCTCCTCTTTGCAATTATCGGAGAGGAGAACAAGAACCAATGTCAGATAAAATGGAGGAGACTGAATTCTGCCTAAATGTGAGGTAAACATTAAATAAATTTATAAAATCATATGTTACTGTGGGAGGAGTTACTGGTACATTGAAGAGGATTCACTTCTTTATCAAAAATTTTGTTTAAATTCAAATTCTGTATTTCACAAATTAGCTAGATGAAAGGTATGATAACATCTAATTGAGTTCATATTATAAATAAACATTTAATATTAAAGAAATTATATTGAAAATATTGGATATGTTACCCCGATAGAAAAAATTTTATACTATTTGGTAGTTAGGTGCTACTATGCAGAGTTTAAGTTTCTCTGGTAGAAAAACAAAACAAAAACAAGAGTAGCAATGAATGCAGCCTGAATATTTTTCTTCTTTCTGTCTGTCTTTATGTGGTGGCTATTCTTGGTTGTCTACTTGACTGCATCTATAATGAATTAAAATTCATAATTGAAAAGTACACCTGTGAGAAATAACTTTTTCTAGGTTTGAAGTGGGTGAATTCACTTCTAGTCCAGACTTTTGAAGTAGGAGGACACATATTTTTGATTTGGATCTTGAGACAAGAAGACACTTTTAATCTGTGCCATACATTCTGCTAGAAACGTACAAAAGGACATGGAAGAAGAAAGGGTTTGCTTTTTGCCTGCTTGCCCTCACAGTGTTAGCACATCTATTCCTGGAATTGGAGATTACCTCTTTGGGATTTCAGAATGTCCAGAAGACCAGCTTTGTGGGACTCACTACTAGATTTTTTGACTTTCCATTCACAGCTAGTCATTGTTGAATTAGATTTTCTGCAGCCTGTAAATGATTCTAATTAATCTTATATATATATATATATATATATATATATATATATATATATATATATATGTACATATAATATGCTTATTTTTTATTTATTTGCAATGCTAGGGCAGCTATTCTTTTTAAAACCTAATCCTCCACAATGGGAAGTCCCAGATAACATGTCAATCATTAATTCTTTTTTTAATTAGGTATTTTCTTCATTTACATTTCAAATGCTATCCCTAAAGTCCCCCACATGCTCCCCCATCCCCTTGCCCACCCACCCACTTGCACTTCTTGACCCTGGCATTTCCCCTGTACTGAGGCATATAAAGTTTGCACGACCGCACCACTTCTTGTGCGCGCTCGACTGGCCAGGAAGAATGACGCTGCAACAGGATCCTTCTGCACACGTTTATTGGGAGAGCTTGATTGTAGAGTCGAAAGACCTCGAGCCCAGAACTGGTGCTGCTTTTATAGGCCTAGGACAGGCATTCTCTCTCATCTGATTGGTTAACTTGTCTCTCATCTGATTGGTTAACTTGTCTCTCATCTGATTGGTTAACTTGTCTCTCATCTGATTGGTTAACTTTTGTCAATTCTCAAAACCTCACCTTGGCAAAAGAACCTTTTCTGGCTATGTATGTGTGGTGGCCAGCTGCAGCCAACTGCCACTCTGCAACTGCCACTCTGTAACTGCCACTCTGTAACTGCCACTCTGCAAGGGCTTCCCACAGCCCACCCACCCACTTGCACTTCTTGACCCTGGCATTTCCCCTGTACTGAGGCATATAAAGTTTGAACGACCAATGGGCCTCTTTTTCCACTGATGGCCGACTAGGCCATCTTCTGATACATATGCAGCTTGAGACATGAGCTCCGGGAGGTACTGGTTAGTTCATATTGTTGTTCCACCTATAGGGTTGCAGATCCCCCCCACCCCCAGCTCCTTGGGTACTTTCTCTAGTTCCTCCATTGGGGGCCCTGTGATCCATCCAATAGCTGACTGTGAGAATCCACTTCTGTGTTTGCTAGGCCCCGGCATAGTCTCACAAGAGACAGCTATATCTGGGTCCTTTCAGCAAAATCTTGCTAGGGTATGCAATGGTGTCAGCGTTTGGAAGCTGATTATGGAATGGATCCCCGGATATAGCAGTCTCTAGATGGTCCATCCTTTCGTCTCAGCTCCAAACTTTGTCTCTGTAACTCCTTCCATGGGTGCTTTGTTCCCAATTCTAATAAGGGGCAAAGTGTCCAGACTTTGGTCTTTGTTCTTCTTGAGTTCCATGTGTTTAACAAATTGTATCTTATATCTTGGGTATTCTAAGTTTCTGGGCTAATATCCACTTATCAGTGAGTACATATTGTGTGAGTTCTTTTGTGATTGGGTTACCTCACTCAGGATGATGCCCTCCAGGTCCATCTATTTGCCTAGGAATTTCATAAATTCATTCTTTTTAATAGTTGAGTAGTACTCCATTGTGTAAATGTACCACATTTTTTGTATCTATTCCTCTGTTGAAGGACATCTGGGTTCTTTCCAGCTTCTGGCTATTATAAATAAGGCTGCTATGAACATAGTGGAGCATGTGTCTTTATTACAAGTTGGAACATCTTCTTGGTATATGCGCAGGAGGGGTATTGCTGGATCTTCCGGTAGTGCTATGTCCAATTTTCTGAGGAACAGCCAGACTGACTTCCAGAGTGGTTGTACAAGCTTGCAATCCCACCAACAATGGAGGAGTGTTTGTCTTTCTCCACATCCTCGCCAGCATCTTCTGTCACCTGAATTTTTGATCTTATTCATTCTGACTGGTGTGAGGTGGAATTTCAGGGTTATTTTGATTTGCATTTCCCTAATGATTAAGGATGCTGAACATTTTTTCAGGTGCTTCTCAGTCATTCGGTATTCCTCAGTTGAGAATTCTTTGTTTAGCTCTGAGCCCCATTTTTTAATGGGGTTATTTGATTTTCTGGAGTCCAACTTCTTGAGTTCTTTATATATATTGGATATTAGTCCCCTATCTGATTTATGATAAGTAAAGATCCTTTCCCAATCTGTTGGTGGCCATTTTGTCTTATTGATGGTGTCTTTTGCCTTACAGAAGCTTTGCAATTTTATGAGGTTCCATTTGTCAATTCTAGATCTTACAGCACAAACCATTGATGTTCTATTCAGGAATTTTTCCCCTGTGCCCATATCTTCGAGGCTTTTCCCTACTTTCTCCTACAGAGCAATTGTGATAAAAATCGCATGGTATTGGTATAGCGACAGACAAGTAGACCAATGGAATAGAATTGAAGACCCAGAAATGAACCCGCACATCTATGGTCACTTGATCTTTGACAAGGGAACTAAAACCATCCAGTGGAAAAAAGACAGCATTTTCAACCAATGGTGCTGGCACAACTGGTGGTTATCATGTAGAAGAATGCAAATGGATCCATTCCTATCTCCTTGTACTAAGGTCAAATCTAAGTGGATTGAGGAACTCCACATAAAACCAGAGACACTGAAACTTATAGAGGAGAAAGTAGGGAAAAGCCTGGAAGATATGGGCACAGGGGAAAAATTCCTGAATAGAACAATCATTAATTCTATTTTTTTTTTTTTTTTGGTTTTTTCGAGACAGGGTTTCTCTTTATAGCTCTGGCTGTCCTGGAGCTCACTTTGTAGACCAGGCTGGCCTCGAACTCGGAAATCCGCCTGCCTCTGCCTCCCAAGTGCTGGGATTAAAGGTGTGCGCCACCACGCCCAGCACAAACAATCATTAATTCTTATAAGACACAAATTGTTGAAAGGGGCACCAGCTCATTTGTAGAGTTTTGCTGTCATACTTTTTCTTGTGCCAGATATTAGAATTGGAGATGCTGTTGGTAAATTAGATGAATTAAAGGCAATGTGTTTAATTTTGCTCCTGAGGCGGCAGATGCCAGGGGGTAGTGACACTGTTTCACCAAAGACAAGGTGATTGTACTTATTGATATGGACAGTGTGGATGTTTGAATAGGTATGGCCCCCATATGTAGCTGTTGTATTACATAGCTACATATGAATTAACTATGTTCCCCCCAAAACTGTGTCTGCACTAGTGTCTGCATGTAGCTTTTGGGAACCTGCACCAAATTGATTCTGATTGGTAAATAAAAATGCCAATAGCCAGTAGCTTGGGAGAACAGGCATAGGCAGGATTTTAGGGCTTCCTAGTCTTGGGACCAGGAGGAGAAAAGGAAGAAGGAGATATACCATGCTGGGCAGAGTGTGTGAATAAAGGAGAGACAAGCAGCAATGTGGTAGAAAAGCAAGGAGAGGACCCTAGGCTCTGGGGTAAGAAAGTATGGCCCAGAGGGCACCGTATGTGGCTCCAGAGTGCCCAAGATAGATATAGAATTGATAAGTAAAAGCTCAGGATTAACAGAATGGATAGTGGTCCAGCTATTGAGCTGTTTAAGATGTATTAAACTAAAAAGGCTGTGAGTGTCTTTCATTTGGGAACATAGACCATTGAGGCAGGTAGCACAGCCACCACCTGGATTCATTATAAATTATTTCAATGGATGGCAAACAACATGTTAGGCAAGAACTCACTTTTAAAAATTAATTGGAGATTCCCAAATGGGATAGACATGCCTTCCCCTTAAGTTTAGAAGGAAGGGAGAACTGGTTTCTCAGTGGAACCAGGCATGTGGTTCCTTCTAACACCTGTGAGTTCTGAGCTCTTGCTGGGACAGGCAGCTGCAGAAGACATGCTTGAATAGGATAGGAATGGAGGAATTGATGGAAATTTAAGAAGGTAAGGCTTCACAAGCCTTGGCACACAGATTCTTGGAACACAGGAATTCTGGGGTAGCTTAGCATGGTATTCATTCATAAATTTGCCCGAGAATATGCTCATAAAGAAAATAGAAGGGAATTTAATTGAAGTTAAATACAAAAGAAAGGATGTTAAGACAAATTATATAAAGAAAAGGGGACATAACTATATATCCACAGATACCAATCTCCTTAGAAGGGAAGAATAAGGGAAAATGGCATTATTTTAAGGATAGAAGAGGGAAATAGTGGTAACTGCTTTAAGTTCTTTTAAGTATACATGGGAAAATAAAGAAATTCAGGCCCTGATGTCAAATGTAGGAAACAAACGCATGGAGATAAAAGAGAAACCTTATATCAAAACAGATGATAATAATTGTTAAAAAATGTTTTAGTTGCTTTGAGTTGTTTTAATTATCAAAACGAAGGTGATATCAATGCCATTACTAATCTTCTGTGAAAGAGGTCATAGTAAGGAAGACCGTAGGGAAAAGGAGGCTGCTAAATTGAACCGATTGATTTCTGGTTTCTGGACCAAGGACATGCTATTTTGGGAGGGAGGCTCTGTATTTGTGTTAACAGGAAAGGATACAAGGCTTTGGACCCCTTTCAAAGTAATATGGATATGATATGATAGGCAAAGACCTCCTTAAATCTTTGCTACAGACAGGAAAGAGAAATTCTAGAAGACCAAACAGGAGAGGTAATGTGAATTGCTGATCTCTCCACATGGGAACAGCCCTAAAACTGGCTTAGACATAAAAATGTCTCTAACCAAAATTTCAGCTAAATCTTTTTTAGAAAATTTACATGCAAATCATTACCCTCCCCCCAAGTACCCCCTCCCACAGTTTCTGATCCCATTCCTTCTTCCCCTTGGCTCCTAGAGGGTTCTCCCCTGCCACCCAACTCCCCCATCCCTGAGGCCTAAAGTCTCTCAAGGATTAAACTCATCTTCTCTTAATAAGGCCTGACCAGGCAGATCTCTGCTACATTTGTGCAGGGCCTCAGACTGGCCCTTGTATGCTCATGAAAGGTGGGTGAGCCTCTGGAAGCTTCCTGAGATCTGAGCAAGTTGTAACTGGTGGCCTTCCTATGGGGTCGCTTTCCCCTTCAGCTTCTTCAATCCATCCCCTAATTCAACCACAGGGGTCCCTGACTTCAGTTCAATGGTGGGTTTAAGTATCTGTTTCTGTTTTAGTCAGCTGCTAGAAGGGCCTCTCAGGGGCCAGCTATGCCAGGCTATCATCTGTAAGCACATCATAGAATCAGTAATAGTGTCAGGCCTCAGTGCCCTCCCGTGATATGGATCCCAAGTTGGGCCAGTCATTGGACTGCCTTTGCTTCAATCTCTTCTCCATTTTTGTTCTTTCAGTTCTTTTAGAGAGGAACAGTTCTGGGCCAGAAGTTTTAACTGTGGATTAGTAATGCTATCTCTCTGCTTGAGGCCATGTCTATTTACTGGAGGTGTATCTTCCAGTTCCCTTTCCCCAATGTTGGGCATTTTGACATAGGTCATATTCATTGAGTCCTTTGAGTCTTTTGCCTCCTGGGTCTCTGCTAATTTCTATAGGATCACCCACATCTCCCTGAGGCTGCTTATCTCTATTCATTATCTTGTCCCTCTGGACTTCTCTCCCCTTGCCTGGCAAACCTAATGATGTTCCCCCCTTCTCCCCTCCCCCTCCCTTCTCACACCCAGATCACTGCCTCCCTCTGCCTCCCTCTTATATCTGTCTCCCCTCTATTAGATTCAGTGTATCTGGTTTTATGCTGAGGTCCTTGATCAACTTGGACTTGTGCTTTGTGCAGGTTGATAAATATGGATCTATTTTCATTCTTCTACATATAGACCACCAGTTAGACCAGCACCAATTATTGAAAATAATTTCTTCTTTCCACTGTATGTTTTTGGTTTCTTTGTCAAACATCAAGTGTCCATAGCTGTATGGATTTTCTTTTGGGTCTTCAATTCTATTCTATTTATCAACCTGTCTGTTTTTATAGGAATATCATGTGGTTTTAATCACTATTGCTTTTTAGTACAGCTTGTGGTCATTGATGGGGATTCCCTAGAAGTTCTTTTATTGTTGAGAATTGTTCTGGTTATCCTTTTTGTTTGTTTGTTTATTTGTTTGTTTTTCCATATGAAGTTGAGAATTGCTTTTTTCATGTCTATGAAGAATTGTGTTGGAATTTTTATGGGGATTGCATTGAATCTGCAGATTGCTTTTGGTAAGATGGCTGTTTTCACTATGTTAATCCTACCATTCCATGATTATGGGAGATGATCTTTCTATATTCTGACGTCTTCTTTGATTTCTTTTCTTTTTCTTTTTCCTCTTTTTTTTCTTTTTAAGGGATTTGAAGTTCTTGTCATGCAGCTCTTTCATTTGCTTGGTAAGAGTTACATCAAGATATTTTATAGTATTTGTGGTTGTTATGAAGGGTATTATTTCCCTGATTTCTTTCTTAGTCTGTTTATCATTTCTATAAGGGAAAGTTACTGATTTGTTTGAGTTAATTTTATATCCTGACATTGTGTTGAAGTAGTTTATCAGCTATAGGAGTTCTCTGGTGGAATTTGGGAGGTCGCTCATACATACTATCTTATCACCTGCAACTGGTGATACTTTGATTTCGTCATTTCAAATTTGTCTCCCCTTGATTTCCTTTTGATCTAATTGCTCTGGCTATACTTTTGAGTAGTATATTGAATAGATAGGGAGAGAGTGGGCAACCTTGTCTTGTCCTAGATTTTAGTGGAATTGCTTCTGGTTTCTCTCCACTTAATTTGATGTAGGCTTTTGGTTTGCTATGTATTGCTTCAATTATGTTTATGTATATGCCAGGATTCCTAATCTCTCCAAGACTTTTACTATGTGGGGCTATTGTATTTTGTCAAAGACTTTTCCAACATATGATGAGAATATCATGTGCCTTTTTCATTGAGTTTGTTTATATAGTGTATTATGTTCATGGATTTTCATATTTTGAACCATCACTGCATTCCTGCAATGAAGCCTACTTGATTGTGGTGAATGATGGTTTTGATGTGTTCCTGGATTCGGTTTGCAAGAATTTTATTAATTATTTTTGCATCAATATTCATAATCAACATTGGTCTGAAATTCTCTTTCTTTGTTGAGCCTTTGTGTGGTTTAGGTATGAAAGTAATTGTTGCTTTATAGAATGATTTAGGTAGTGTTCCTCAGTTTCTATTTTTGTGATATAGTTTGAGGAGTATTTGTATTATCTCTTTTTAGAAGGTCTGGTAGAATTCTGTAATAAAACAATCTGGCCCTGGGCTTTTTCTTTTTCTTTTTCTTTTTCTTTTTTTTTTTTTTTTTTGATTGAGAGATTTGTGATGACTAATCTATTTCCTTAGAGGTTATGGGACTATTTAAATAGTTTATCTCATCATGATTTAACTTTGGTATGTGGTATTTGTCTAGAAAATCATCCATTTATATAGATTATCTATTTTTCTTTTTTAGAGCATATACTTTTATAGTAGGTTCTGATGATATTTTTTGAATTTTTCTTAGTTTCTGTTGTTATGTCCGTTTTTGTTTTTAGTCTGATGGCATTTACACTATCCAGATAAGCTACAGTTTTTTTTCCAACCTTTGGCAGACTTTTCTGAGCTTTATAATAGGGTGGTACATTATTCTGGCCTTCTTTCTTCTATTACTTAGAGTCATTTTCAATTTTATTAATTAATTTTCCAAATTTTTCTTCTAGGTCTGAGTTCATTTTTAATACTCCTTCACCTTGTATCTCTAATATTTTAGCATTTCCCTCATTTTGATTCATAAATTTCTTCCATCTCTCCTCTAATGTTTGATTTCATGCATCATCTCTTTCCCTTTGTTTCATCTTTGATATCTCAGTATTTTCCTCAGTCTAATTTATGAATTTCTTTAATTTATTCTCTAATACTTGCCTCTATATTTCATTGTTCTCTTCTCATCTTTTAGATATCTTAGTAAATTCCTCCTTCTGATTTAAAATTTCTGAAATATCTCTTTTAATGCTTTTCTCCATATTTCACTTTTCCATTTTCTTATCTTTTAGATATCTTTGTATTTTCCTCATTATGATTTATAATTTCTGAAGCTTTTCCTTGAAGGCTTGTGAACATCCTTCATTCTTTTCCTTTTCCTGCTTCTCTATGGCCCTCTTCTTCGAGATGACATAGGAAGCCAAAATGATTCTGAGGATAAGAATGAGGATGGCCAATGCAGTGATCATAATCAGTAATGTTTCACTTTCATTCAGTCATCTATCTCATTCTCCTTTGTTTCCATCCTTGATCTATTCACAAACTCAATACATAATCTCCAAGAACCTTGTGTTATTATATGTCTCATCTTCATATGCCCTCCTAGTCTCTCAAATCTATGAATTTCAGACTACTTATATTTATGTATGAAATTTTGCATCCAATTCTTTCCCTTTAAACATAAAAACAGAATTTCTACCTTCTCTTAAGTTTTCTTGTGTTTGGATTCCTTTTATATGTATTTTGTCTCCCTCTGATGTTCAGTTCAGGACACTACAGTGATTGGTCTTGTCCTAATCCTTTTGCTCACTGGGAGGGGTGGAAAGTTCCTTCAACTGGAAAAACCAGCTTGAGGCCATCTGAGTCCTGGAGTACTGTGCCATCTTGCTTTGTTGGGCTGAGTCAGCACTTGTGACCTCCCCCATCTCTGGGAAGATGGTACCTGTTTCAAGTGGGCTGTGGTGTCTTACATGCTTTAAGCCTTAGCACAGGTGTTTTGAAAGTGCAGGTCCAAAATTGGCCAGCTGAGCCAGTCTATAGCCAGGTTGCATGCCAATCTGGGCTCTGTTGCATTTGGCACAGTCCTTGTAGACTAGCTGTGCTAGCATGGCAGCACTATGCTACCACCCATGTGAGCACAATTAGCTGTGAGCTGCATTTCACCTGTCTATAAGGGGAGGAAGGGAGTCCAATGTCTGGTTGCTAGTGTATTTTAGCAGCATGGGGATTGGTCTGCCAGCATTTGTGCACGGCAGGGTTCCTCCTCCCTCCTGCACCTTTTTGACAATTTATTAGTAAGCTGTAAGCACTATGCTTAGCAGGTTCTGAGCTATTGTAATCCTTCTACCTGTTAAAACCCACCCTAATGTCAATCACTTGCCAATCTAATGTCTCTCTGCCTTCTACTCTAACTGCCTGCCCTCAGGGTGAACTTCTCTTGGCTACATGCTCTTAGTTCATCCTGTCTGATGAAAACTTCCTAGTCTTTCTGTCTTTTCTTTCCTCCCTTCTGGTCTTTCTTGAGACCCCTCACTTGATTCTAAGCCCTTCCTTCCTATCCTTCTGCCCATTCATAAACCTGTGCCATTTATTAACCAATCATACATTAATGGGGAGAATTCTTTACAGTACATTGGTTAATATAGTGCCCTAATATCAGGTTATAGTCTGGTCTGGGGAACAGTATTCAGGTTCTGAGTACACAACACACAAGATGAATCCCAACAGGATCTCTTTCCTTACCTCCTTTTAAAAAGACTTAACAATTACTACCACAGGGTCATCAATATAGGAATATTTGATCAGAAGTGACTCTACAAGGTGACCACAGACTTACTACATAAAGACAAACTTATACAGAGAACTACAAACGACTCACGTGCCACACATTTCTTTTCATCCACACAACCTGTCAGTATTATTGTGTGTCAGGAGCCATCTAGGAAAAACTAAGGGTAGCAGATGTCCTTCCTAGAGGTGGTTCACTTTTTTGCATGGACTAAGGTGGGTAATCTCTGAGAGGCAAGTCAAAGAGACTTTATCTCCGGATTGCTTCTTGCAGCTGTTATTCCATTCCTATCATTATGAAATTAATTTAACAATCCCTAGGCATTAGCCAACCCTACTGAGCTGATTTCCTGCAGATCAACATAAAGATTAACTTTCATGAATTAATGTTGTTTTGATGAATTAATGATTTTATAGAGTTCCTGTTTGATTCAAATAATCTTAGAAAGAACGTTTTAAGGGGTGGTGTTAGTTGTTTTGCTAAAAAGATGTAATAAAATTAGAATCAAGGCTATAATGTGCCCACTCCTCATACTAGTAAGTAAGGCTGCATAGTAAGAAGTACAATGAGCTTTCGTAATTACACTAAAAATCAAGATAATCTTAGGACAAATTTATATTCAAGGCAAAACATTCATTCTAGGTTAGATACAAGGATGAAGCCACGGGTGTGCTCTATGATAAGACAAGGTCATATGAAACTGTTCTTTGAACTTATAATGAACTTTTATAGTGAAGCACTGCTTTGAACTTAATATTATCATCCTTTTGTATCTTCCATGTTTTGTAAAATTTTATGAGGTAATTTTCTAAAGAACTTTTTTCTAGCATGTATAAAAAGTCTAGAGAAAAGAAATAAATTTGGCTGTGCAGTGGTGGCACACACCTTTAATCCCAGCACTTGGGAGGCAGAGGCAGGTGGATATCTGAGTTTGCGGACAGCCTGATCTACAGAGTGAGATCCAGGACAGACAGGGCTACACAGAGAAACCCTGTCTCAAAAATTGTAACCTCCCCTCCCCCTCAGCCTGAAATCTGGCTGATCAGGTTTGACTGTTAGCACTAGGAGAGCATCAGGAGTGGAGCCTGCCACCCTATCATTCTGCCACTCCCACTGCTACTACCTGCTGCCTAGCTGTTCTGGAGCCAACACGTGGTCGCCTGAAACTGGACTCCGAGGATGATTTGGCAGAAATTGGCCCCTCCCCCTTCTTCATAACCCCGTGTCTCCGAATAGTACACTTGAACCTTGATCAGACTAATGTCTTGGTTCCATCCTTTCTAGTACCGCTTAGTTCCCTCTTTTCTTCCAGATTCCAAGATGCCTCCCAGGCTAGAACCCAGACACGTGGGCCGCTGGTCGGCCTCAACAAAAAACAAACAAACAAACAAACAAACAAACAAATTTGGTTGTTTAGAGGGCTCTGCTCCATTCATCCATCCATCCATCCATCCATCCATCCATCCATCCATCCATCCATTGAAATGTTTGTCTGTTTATATTTATGTATGTAGGTATATGTACACACACACACACACACACACACACACACACACACACACATGTCTGTGTGTAAGCATGCATGGACACTTCTGGAGTTGATTGAGACAGATGGTTGGGCCTGCTAGAAGGTTTTTGTATGAATGTATGTGTGTCTGTGCATACTTGTCTGTGTAAAGGATTCTAATTATTTTTCACTTGTTGTAGCATTTTATCTATGAGGTAATTATTTTATACACAGAAAACTTTTGTCTATAAAAGGTGATATAGTCATTTTTAACTTCTTCCAGTTTATGTGCTTTCTGTGTGAATGACTCTCTCTTTCCTCTCTGGTTCACAAAGAGTAAACCAGCTTGATCAGTGAGGGGCTCCTGGCTGCCTGGCCAGAGAAGGGAGCACTATCAATAAATCCTTTACTTAATTCCCTGCTGTTAAGCAGCAAATGTTAATTGCCTGAAGCCATTGGCTTCTTGGCCCCATAATAATGAATCAAGGAGAGTAAATATTATTTATACTAAGCAACCTTTACTCTCACAAAACCAAACTTGCCCCTCCACCTTCACTCCACCCCTGTGGGCTGCCATCTAGAGAGAACCAGTGCTGGGACAAGTTCCCATCCCTTATATATGCTTCCATCCCGTAAATGAAAAGCAGAACCAGTTTGCTTTGCTTGACAAGTCAGCAGCTGATTAGAAGAAATTATGAATGCAATTTGGATGATATAATTAGTATACAAAATTTATACAATGTTTTTTTTTTTTTCAAGACAGGATTTCTCTGTGTAGCCCTAGCTGTCCTGGAACTCACTTTGTAGACCAGGCTGGCCTCGAACTCAGAAATCCACCTGCCTCTGTCTCCCAAGTGCTGGGATTAAAGGAGTGCACCGCCACTGCCCAGCTTTTTTTTTTTTAAAGATATATTTTTTTATTATATGTATGTACACTGTAGTTGTCTTCAGACACTCAGGAAAGGGTGTCAGATCTCATCACGGATGGTTGCGAGCCACGATGTGGTTGCTGGGATTTGAACTTGACCTATGGAAGAGCAGCCAGTGCTCTTAATCACTGAGCCATCTCACCAGCACTATTTTTTTCTTTTTTTAAAGTTTTTTTTGTTTTTGTTTGTTTGTTTGTTTTTTGTTTGTTGAGACAGGGTTTCTCTGTGTAGCCCTGGCTGTCCTAGAACTCAGTCTGTAGACCAGACTGGCCTCAAACTCAGAAATCTGCCTGCCTCTGCCTCCCCAGTGCTGGTATTAAAGGCATGTGCCACCACACCCAGGCCAATGCTTTTCATTTAGAGAAAAGAACACATTATTACATGATATTTCCTATACCCTAACAAGGAAGTTGGTATATGTTTGTGGAAGCATCCCTCATAGTCTAGTTCCATGCTTCACAGTACTAATGTATATCCAGGTAGAGGGAGATATATCCCCACTAGGGATCTTGATATGCATTTCAGAAGTGCAGTTCATTATGTGGCTAACTCATTCCTCACTTTTAATGAAGGTATTAGATGACAAAAGATTTTGATGATGGATATATCAGAATGTTTTAGGTCAATCAAAGAACAAAATTTTGAAGGTTAAATTTTGTATGGAAAATAACAACGCAAGAATTGGTTCTACCTCCAATATCTTCATTGACAGGTGGCTGTCAGAGTCAGCTCGGTGGCTGATTTTGATCAACAAACCCCAGAAGGGATTAAAGGAACTTAGAAAAGTTGCACACATGAATGGAATGAAGAATTCTGGAGACCTAACCATGGAGGTAAGCATAATGGGTGATGGTTGTGACATAAAGGAAATACAGGCTTGACATTTGTATGAGTTAGTGCCCAAGATGCTCTATGATGTCATTAAGAACACTGCATGTGAGAGTTTCATTCTAATGAGACTGAAAGCACTGATGTTTTAACTCATTTGTTTCTTGAATTCAGTTTGTAAAATTCTTCTGCAGAGGATTTCATTCACAAAGTAACTGTTTTAGTACAATGTTAGTGATATATACTAGTTTGCTACATTTAATATATCTAGATAATATATTTTGATGATTCCCACTTTATCCTTTCGTTAACCTCACAGTACCCTAGAGAGTGTAAGAGGAACATAGGAAGATGGGGGGATAAAAATAAGTCTTTTCTTCCTATGGGTTTACAAACCCCTTCAACTCCTTTAGTCCTACAAAAATATCAACCAAACAGACCCCTCAGATCTCCCACAGACTAAGCCATCAACAAAGGAGTACACATGGCTCCAGCTGCATATGTAGCAGAGGATGGTCTTGTCATGCATCAGTGGGAGAAGAGGTTCTATGAAGGCTCACTAGATGTACCAGCATAGGGGAATTGAGGGCAGGGAGGTGGGAGTGGGTGGGTGGGTGGAGGAACACCTTCATAGAAGCAGGGAGAGAGAGGATGGTATAGAAAGGGGGGAAACTGGGAAAGTAGATAACATTTGAAATGTAGATAAAGAAAATATCCAATAAAAGAAAAGGCTTTTCTTCTTCCCAAGAAGTCCCCAACTACTTTCTCTCTGTGTGTGTCTTTTATTTTTTTGGTGAATTAAGAAGATAAATTAAGATTTCTTAGAGGATCCATTTATAGGGGCATGGACAATAAATAAAGGGCTACATTACTTTACAAACCTCTCCCTATCCAGAGCAATCATTAATCATCTCTCCTATCTCAGGATGATGGGTTTTATTCAATGAATTTTGGGTCAGTCTAGTGCAGATAACCACAGCTGTTTAGAGTGCAACCACCATGTTATGCCTAGAATACAGCATCACATATCATCCCATACACAACTTTAGACCTTGTATTGTGTGAGAACTCTCTTTCAATATGGTCCCTGATCCTTGCAAATAGTGTTGTAGACATCTAGTTTAGGACTTACTCATTTAATAATTCATCATTTTAATTTTCTGAGGAATGGCCACTTTCAGCTTTGGAGTAACTTTCTCAAACTGTGGAAAGAAGACTCTCTGATCAAAACAGAAAACAGCATTAACATATGATTAATTTATGATTAATATATGACTAATATATGATTAATATATGAACATGAACTGAAAACAGCATTACTATATGATTAATATATGGAAATGAACAAAATCATTAGAAGGCCATTCAACTGGCACACAATTTCCATATAGATAAATACTGAATTACCTCTACTACTAGGGCCCAGGAGTCTATTGTTGAATAAAATGATGTAGAGCACTGTCTAGCATCAGCCTGCATAGCAACTTTCAGTGCGGTGAGACTAAACAGCAGAGAATAAGACTCCAGGTTAGTTCTAGCTTAGTTTTTATATGTTCAGCAACCAGAAGTTGTGGTATATTCAGCAATTGACTCTTAACATTCTTTCTAATTGAATATTACTTATACATGTGTGATCATTAATATCAGAAGATATTCCAACTTGTAATAAGGACACATGCCCACTATGTTTATAGAAGCCTTATTTATAAAAGCCAGAATCTAGAAAGAACCCAGATGTCCCTCAACAGAGGAATAGATACAGAAAATGTGGTACATTTACACAATGGAGTACTACTCAGCTATTAAAAATAATGAATTTATGAAACTCTTAAGCAAATGGTTGGATCTGGAGGATATCATTCTGAGTGAGGTAACCCAATCACAAAAGAACTCACATATATGCACTCACTGATAAGTGGATATTAGCCCAGAAACTTAGAATACCCAAGATACAATTTGCAAAATACATGAAACCCAAGAAGAAGGAAGACCAAAGTTTGGATACTTCATTCCTTCTTAGAAGGGGGAGCAAAACAGCCATGGAAGGAGTTACAGAGACAAAATTTGGAGCTGAGATTGAAGGATGGACCATCCAGAGACTGTCCCACCTGGGGACCCATCCCATAAACAACCACCAAACCCAGACACTATTGCATATGCCAGCAAGATTTTGCTGAAAGGACCCTGATATAGCTATCTCTTGTGAGGCTATGCCATTGCCTGGCAAATACAGAAGTGGATGCTCACAGTCATCTATTGGATGGAGCACAGGGCCCCCAATGGAGGAGCTAGAGAAAGTACCTAAGGAGCTGAAAGAGTCTGCAGCCCTATAAGAGGAAAAACAATATGAACTAACCAGTACCCCCAGAGCTCGTGTCTCTAGATGCCTATGTAGCAGAGAATGGCCTAGTTGGCCATCAATGGGAGGAGAGGCCCTTGGTATGGGAAGATTATAAGCCCCAGTATAGGGGAATGCCCGCGCCAAGAAGCAGGAGTGGATGGGCTGGGGAGCAAGGGGAGAGGGGAGGTTATAGGGGATTTTTGTAGAGGAAAGGGGATAGCATTTGAAATGTAAATGAAGAAAATATCTAATTAAAAAAAGAAAACATTTTTTAAAAATACTAATTGTAAATTGTAAGCACCTAAAATCACTGGTGGATGATCTGCCAAACATGCCTACAAGGACTTATATATGGTTATCTTCATGGTTATCAGCATGGTTATCTTCATCAGTAAAATTGGCGAGAAATGAGCACCTTAAAGGAAGACAGCATTGTTCCCTGTGATTGCATCCTGAGGAACTTAAGAAGAGGCAGCTAGCTGAGAATAATATTCAATTTTCTCTTATTCTTCTTCTTGCATACATACACAATGAAACTATTTGCCTTCCAAATTCCTTTAAGCTTACTTGAAATTACTACATAATTGATGTATGTGGCAAAATAATCTTTTTCTTTTTTAAAGATGTTTTTGTAAGGTTATCTTATCCCATCAACAGGAACACTAACTAGTAAAAAATAAAAAGTGGCATTAAGAATGAGGTTTTTGTCACCATAAAGCCCATATGCATTCTCAGTGCCTTTGAACTTGTTAAGGAAGGAATATAGAAATATTAGAAACTCAGTAGTGAAGAGACCTTGGATATTCTATAAGTATAACTCAAGGAGCCATTCCAGTGCCTTTTGGGAAATGGGAATGATGAAAGAAGCAGAGCCAGTGGAGGTAGAAGCCATGAATTTCTGAAGGGCACACAGGCTCTATCAAAGAAGAGTGATCAAACAAGTCAAAGTTTACAGCCAAGGCATTATTAGCTAAGAGTTTGCATCGCCTGCAGTGAGACATCATGCTTCACACCAGACAGAAGGAAAACAGCCATGAGTGCAAGAGTCCAGTCATCAAATGATCCAACTTATGAAAACACAGAAAACCTCTAAAAGGAAGGAGTTTAAACTGAGGCCCTTGACCTCAGTTCATGGGGATTCATGTTCCAGGAAAGCAGCTACCCAGGAAATTGTTTTCATGGGGGGTAATACATGGAAGGGCAGACTCCACTTTGAGCTACTGACAGAATGTGAATGTGTGACCACATAATACTGGCTTTGCAAACATGAAATGAAAATAGAGTGAGTCAGGGAGTGAGTACAGATCCAGGCTCTAAGAGCAGCAGAGGCCTTAGGATGTGGGGCATGGCAGGAGGCACTTGCAGCATTCCTTCCAAGAGCACTGCATAAAGCTGTGAAGTTGAGTATTGGGCTGAAATGGAGATTTTTGGATGTTCTAGATGCAAGAACCACAGGAGATCTGTTGCAGAAAATTGCATGCATGAAGTATAACTGTCTCAAGATAAAAGTTACATGTGCTCAAAACAATATAGTTAGAGAATAGTTAGAGAAGTAGACTACCTAATCTCTTAGAACCAGGACATTCTGTTTTGGACCACAGGCCGAAAACATGAAACTTGTGCTGAAAATTCTTATGTCAGCTTGAAAGGCATAATAGAGGTGTCTGAAAGGAGGGAGCCTTACTTGAGAAAACTGCTCTGGATTTAAGGCATTTTCATTTTCTTTTCATTTTTGTTTGTTTGTTTTCTTTTTTTGATTTGGTTCTTATTTTTTCAAGTTTTATTATATTACTTATTCACATGACAGTCGTTGTCCACCCTCCCTGTTTTCCTTGGACCTTCCACAGTTCTTCATCCCATTCCTTCTACACGCTTCCAAAAGGGTGCTCTCTTGACACCAGCCACCAGGTCTCCCTCTTCCAAGAGGCCTCAAGTCCTTCCAGGATTAAGTATATCTTCCCCACTAAGGCCTGACCAGGCAAACCTCTGCTATATCTGTACCAGGGGCCTCAGAATACTCCTGATAGGTGGGTCAGTGTCTGGGAGATCTTTGAGATTTGAGTAAGTTGAGACTGCTGGCCTTCCTATGGGGTCACTTTCCCCTTCAGCTTCTTCAATCCTTCCCCTAATTCAACCAGAGGGGTCCCTGACTTCAGTCCAATGGTTGGGTGTAAGTATCTGCATCTGATGTTGGGTGAAAGTCAGCTGCGAGTAGGCCCACTCAGAGGTAAACCATGCCAACCTCTCACATTATAGCATCAGTAATAGTGTCAGGCTTTGGTGCCCTCCCATAAGATGGATCACAAGTTGGGCCTGTTGTTAGACCACCTTTCCTTCAGTTACTTTTCTTCTTTTTTTTAAATTTTTATGAGATATTTTCTTCATTTACATTTCAAATGCTATCCCCAAAGTTCCCTATAACCTCCACCCACCCTACTCCCCTAACCACTCACTCCCACTTCTTGGCCCTGGTATTCCCCTGTACTGGGGCATATAAAGTTTGCAAGACCAAGGGGTCTCTCTTCCCAATGATGGCCAAACAGGCCATCTTCTAATACATATGCAGCTACAGACACGAGCTCTGGGGGTACTGATTAGTTCAAATTTTTGTTCCACCTATAGGGTGGCAGACCCCTTCAGCTCCTTGGGTACTTTCTCTAGCTCCTCCATTGGGGGCCCTATGTTCCATCCTATAGATGACTATGAGCATCCACTTCTGTATTTGCCAGGCAATGGCATAGCCTCACAAGAGACAGCTATATCAGGGTCCTTTCAGCAAAATCTTACTGGCATATGCAATAGTGTCTGTGTTTGGTGGCTGATTATGTGATGGACCCCCAGGTAGGGTAGTCTCTGGATGGTCCATCCTTTCATCTTAGCTCTAAACTTTGTCTCTGCAACTCCTTCCATTGGTATTTTATTCTCTATTCTAGGGAGGAATGAAGTATACACCCATTGGTCTTCCTTCTTCTTGATTTTCTTGCGTTTTGGAAATTGTATCTTGGGTATTCTAGGTTTCTGGGCTAACATCCACTTATCAGTAAGTGCATATTAAGTGACTTTTTTTGTGATTGGTTTACTTCACTCAGGATGATATCGTCCAGATGCATCCATTTGCCTAAGAATTTCATAAATTCATTGTTTTTAATAGCTGAGCAGTACTCCATTGTGTAAATGTACCACATTTTCTGTATCCATTCCTCTGTTGAGGGACATCTGGGTTCTTTCCAGCTTCTGACTATTATAAATAGGGCTGCTATGAATATAGTGAAGCATATGTCCATGTTACCAGTTGGAACTTCTTCTGGGTATATGTTCAGGAGAGGAATTGCTGGATATGCCAGTAGTACTATGTTCAGTTTTCTGAGGAACCTCCAGGCTTATTTTCAGAGTGGTTGTACCAGGTTGCAATCCCATCAGCAATGGAGGAGTGTTCCTCTTTCTCCACATCCTTGCCAGCATCTGCCATCACCTGAATTTTTGATCCTAGCCGTTCTGACTGTTGTGAGGTGTAATCTCAGTGTTGTTTTGATTTGCATTTCCCGGATGATTTAAGGATGTTGACCATTTTTCTCAAGTGCTTCTCAGCCCTTCAGTATTCCTCAGTTGAGAATTCTTTGTTTAGGTCTGTACCCCATTTTTGAATGGGGTTATTTGAATTTCTGGAGTTCAGCTTCTTGAGTTTTTTGTATATATTGGCTATTAATCCCCTATAAGATTTAGGATTGGTAAAAATACTTTGCCAATCTGTTGGTGGCCTTTTTGTTTTATTGACAGTATCTTTTCCCCTACAGAAGCTTTGCAATTTTAGGAGGTCCCATTTGTCGATTCTTGATCTACAGCACATGCCATAGCTGTTCTGTTTAGGAATTTTTCCCCTGTGCCCATAATTTCAAGGCTTTTCCCTACTTTCTCCTCTATAAATTTCAGTGTCTCAGGTTTTATGTGGAGATCTTTGATCCACTTAGACTTGAGCTTTGTACAAGGACACAAGAATGGATAAATTCGCATTCTTCTACATGATAACCACCAGTTGTGCCAGCACCATTTGTTGAAAATATTGTCTTTTTTCCACTGGATGGTTTTATCTACCTTGTCAAATATAAAGTAACCATAGGTGTGTGGGATCATTTCTGGGTGTTCAATTCTATTCCATTGGTCTACCTGTTTGTCCCTGTACCAGTACCATGCAGTTTTTACAATTGCTCTGTAGTTCAGCTTGAGGTCAGGCATGGTGATTCCACCAGAGGTTCTTTTATTGTTGGAAATAGTTTTTGCTCTCCTATGTTTTTTGTTATTCCAGATGACTTTACAAATTGCCCTTTCTAACTCAGTAAAGAATTGAGTTGGAATTTTGATGGAGATTGCATGAATCTGTGATTGCTTTTGGCATAATAGCCATTTTGACTATATTAATCCTGCCAATCCATGAGCATGGGAGATCTTTCCATTTTCTGAGATCTTCTTCAAATTCTTTCTTCAGACACTTGAAGTTCTTGTCATACAGATCTCTCAATTCCTTAGTTAGAGTCACTAAGGTATTTTATATTTTTGTGACTATTGTAAAGGGTGTTATTTCCCTAATTTCTTTCTCATCCTGTTTATCCTTTGTGTAGAAAAAGGCCACTGATATATTTGAGTTAATTTTATATCCAGCTGCTGCACTAAAGCTGTTTTTCAGGTTTAGGAGTTTTCTGGTGGAATTATTAGTCACTTATAAATACTATCTCATCATCTGCACAGAGTGATATTTTGACTTCTTCTTTTCCAATTTGTATCCCCATGATCTCCTTTTGTTGTCTAATTGCTATGGCTAGGACTTCAAGTACTATATTGAATAGGTAGGGAGAAAGTGTGCAACCTTGTCTAGTTTCTGATTTTAGTGGGATTACTTCGAGTTTCTCTGCATTTAATTTGATGTTGGCTACTGGTATGCTGTAGATGGCTTTTATCATGTTTAGCTATGGGCCTTGAATTCCTGATCTTTCTATGACTTTTATCATGAAGGGGTGTTGAATTTTGTCAAATGCTTTCTCAGCCTTTAATGAGATGATCATGTGATTTATGTCTTTGAGTTTGTTTATAGAGTGGATGGATTTCCGTATATTAAACGTTGATGGATTTCCGTATATTAAACGATCCCTGTATCCCTGGGATTAAGCCTACTTGATCATGATGGATGATCATTTTGATGTGTTCTTGGATTTAGTTTTTGAGGATTTTATTGAGTATTTTTGCATCGATATTTATAAGGAAGAATGCTCTGAAGATCTCTTTCTTTGTTGGATCTTTGTGTGGTTTAGGTATCAGAGTAATTGTGGCTTCACAGGATGAACTGGGTAGAGAACCTTCTGTTTAAATTTTGTGGAATAGTTTGAGGAAAGTTGGAATTAGATCTTCTTTGAAGGTCTGATAGAACTCTGCACTAAACCCATCTTATCCTGGGCTTTTTTGGGGGGGGTTGGGAGACTATTTTATTTGATATTAGAATGGCTACTCCAGCTTTTTTCTTTGGACCATTTGCTTGGAAAATTGTTTTCCAGCCTTTTACTCTGAGGTAGTATCTTTCTTTGTCTTTGAGGTGGGTTTCCTGTAAGCAGCAAGATGTTGGGTCCTGATTGTGTAGCCAGTCTATTAGCCTATGTCTTTTTATTGGAGAATTGAGTCCATTGATGTTAAGAGAAATCAAAGAAAAGTAATTGTTGCTTCCTGTCATTTTTGTTGTTAAAGTTGGGATTCTGTTCTTGTGGCTGTCTTCTTTTAGTTTTGTTGAAGATTTACTTTCTTGCTATTTCTAGGGTGTAGTTTCCATCTTTGTGTTGGTGTTTTCCCATTATTATCCTTTAAAGGACTGGATTGGTGGAAAGATATTGTGTGAATTTGGTTTTATCATTGACTACTTTGGTTTCTCCATCTATGGTAATTAAGAGTTTTGCTGGGTATAGTATCCTGGGCTGTCATTTGTGTTCTCTTAGGGTCTGTATAACATCTGTCCAGGATCTTCTGGCTTTCTGACTGTGGGTTGGTAACACTGTCCCTCTGCTTGAGGCACTGTCCATCTACTGGAGATAGACTCTTTGAGTATCCTCTCCCCAATGCTGGGCATTGAGTTCTTAGATTCCCTCAACCACGCCCAATGGTGCTGATCTCTTTTTATTCTCTTAGTCCTCTGGGCTTCTCTCCTGCTCCCTTACCCTCTCACCCTATTGGGTTGCCCTTTCCCCCTCTCCCTGCCTCCTTCCACCCAGATCCCTGCCCTCTCTATCTCCCTTGTTTATTTCCATCCCCCTTCTAAGTGGAATCGAAACATTCTCATGTGGGCCTTTCAGCCTATTACACTTTTTATTGTCTGTGGGTTGTATCCTTGGTATTATGAACTTTTTGGCTAATATCCACTAATCAGTGAGTATATACCATATATGTCTTTTTGGGTTTGAGTTACGTCATTCAGAGTATTTTCTAGTTCCATCCATTTGCCTGCAAAATTCATGATGTACTCATTTTTTGTAGCTGAATAAGTATTCCATTTGTGTAAATGTACCACAATTTCTATATCCATTTTTCCGTAGAGGGACAACTGGGTTGCTTCCAGCTTCTGGGTATTGCAACTAAGGCTGATATAAACATGGTGGCTGATGTGTACTTGGGGTATGGTGGGGCATCTTTTGGGTATATGTCCAAGAGTGGTATAGCTGGGTCTTCAGGTTGAACTTTTCTAATTTTCTGAGGAACCTCCACATCGATTTTCAGAGTAACTGTAGCAGCTTGATATCCCGCCAGCAATGCAAGAGTGTTCCTCTTTCTCTACATCCTTGCCAAGCATGGGTGCCACTTGAGTTTTTGATCTTAGTCATTCTGATTGGTGTAAGGTGGAATTTTTTCAGAGTCAGTTTGATTTGCATTTCTATAATGACTAAGGACTTTATACATTTCTTTAAGTGCTTCCTGACCATTCAAGATTCTTCTGTGTTATATTCTCTGTTTAGCTCTGTAACCCATTCTTTATTAGGGTTATTTGTTTTTTAGAGGTTATCTTCTTGAGTTCTTTATATATTTTGGATATTGGCACTTTATCAGATGTAAGGTTAGTGAATTTTTTTCCCAATATTTTCTCCTTCCATTTAGTGGCTGATTTATCCGATTGATGGTGTCTTTTGCCTTACAGAAGCTTTACAGTTTTATGAGATCTCATTTATTAACTATTGATCTTAGAGCCTGACACATTGGTATTCTATTCTGGAAACTTCCCCTTTTCCAATGAGTTCAAGGCTCTTTCCCACTTACTCTTCTCTTAAATTCAGTATATCTGGTTTTATGCTGAGGTCCTTGATCCACTTGGATTTGAGCTTTGTGCAGGGTGATAAATATGGATCTGTTTTTATTTCCCAACATACAGACTGGCAGTTAGACCAGCACCAATTATTGAAGATGTTTTATTCTTTCCACTGTATGTTTTTTTACTTCTTTGTCAAATATACAGTCCATAGCTGTGTAGTTTAACTTGTGGGTCTTCAACTCTATTGCATTGATTGACCTGTCTGTTTTTGTACCAACACCATGCAGTTTTTAATCACTATTAATTTGCAGTACAGCTTGAGGTCAGGGATGGTGATTTCTTATTTCTTTTATTGTTGAGAATTGTTCTGGTTATCCTTTTGGTTTGTTTATTTGGTTTTTTTTCCATATGAAGTTGAGAATTGCTCTTTTCCTGTCTGTGAAGAATTGTGTTGGAAATTTGATGGCAATTGCATTGAATCTGCAGATTGCTTTTGGTAAGATGGCTGTTTTCACTTTGTTAACCCTACCATTTCATGAGTATGGGAGATGATCTTTCCATATTCTGAGGTCTTCTTCTATTTCTTTTCCTAGGGATTAGAAGTTCTTTTCATACAGATGTTTCACTTGCTTGTTAGGAATTACACCAAGCTATTTTATAGTATTTGTGATTGTTGTGAAGGGTGTTGTTTCCCTGACTTCTTTCTTAGTCTGTTTATCATTTCTGTAAAGGAAAGCTACTGATTTGTTTGAGTTAATTTTGTATCCTGACATTGAATTGAAGTAGTTTATCATCTGTAGGAGTTCTCTGGTGCAATTTTGAGGGTCACTTATGTATACTATCATATAATCTGCAAATAGTGATACTTTGATGTCTTTGTTTCAAATTTGTCTCCCCTTGATCTTCTTTTGTTGTCTAATTGCTCTGGCTAGAATTTTGAGTAGTATATTGAATAGATAGGGAAAGAGTGGACAACCTTTTCTTGTCCCAGATTTTAGTGGGATTGCTTCTAGTTTCTCTCCACTTAATTTGATGTAGGCTTTTGGTTTGCTATGTATTGCTTCAAATATGTTTATGTATATGCCAGGATTCCTAATTTCCCCAAGAACTCTACCATGCAGATCTGTTGTATTTTGTCAAAGGCTTTTCCAACATCTGATGAGAATATCATGTGTTTTTTCATTGAGTTTGTTTATATAGTGTATTATGTTCATAGATTTTCATATGTTGAACCATCCCTGTGTTCCTGGGATGAAGCCTACTTTATCATAATGGATGATATTTTTGACATATTCTTGGATTTGCTTTGGAAGTATTTTGTTGAGTATTTTTGCATCAAGTTCATAATTGAGATTGGTCTGAACTTCTCTTTCTTTTTGTGTGTGTGTGGTTTATGTATCGGAGTAATTGCTGCTTCATAGAATGATTTAGGTAGTGTTCCTTCTGTTTCTATTTTTGTCATATAGTTTGATGACTATTTGTATTATCCCTTTTTTGAAGGTCTGGTAAAATTATACACTAAGACCATCTGGCACTGGGCTTTTTTTCTTGGTTGAGATATTTTTTTGAATATTTCTATTTTCTTAGTGGTTATGGGGCTGTTTATATAGTTTATCTCATCACAATTTAACTTTGCTACATGGAATCTATCTAGAAGAATCATCTGTTTCATTAAGATTTTCTAGTTTTGTACAGTATAGGCTTTTGTAGAAGGTTCTAATGAGCTTTTGAATTTCCTCAATTTCTGTTCTTATATCTCCCTTTTCATTTCTGATACTGTTAATTTGTATATTGTCCCTGTGCCATAAATTAGTTTGACTAAGGGTTTATCTATCTCATTGATGTTATTCAAGAACCAGCTCTTGGTTTTGTTGATCCTTTGTATCATTGTCTTTGTTTCTACCTGGTTGCTTTCAGCTCTGAGTTGGACTATTTCCTGCCATCTACTCCTCTTGCCTGTATTTGCTTCTTTCTGTTCTAGAACTTTCAGACGTGCTGTTAAATTGCTTGTATGGAATCTCTTCAACTTTTTTGATTAAGGTACTTAGTCCTATGACTTATCCTCTTAGCACTGTTTTCAATGTGTCCCATAAGTTTTGGTATTATGTGTCTTCATTTTCATTTAATTCTATAAATCTTTGATTTCTTTATTTATTTCTTCTCTGACCAAGTTATTGAGCAAAGAGTTGTTTACTTTCCATGTAGGTTTTCAGTTGTTTTTGTTGTTATTGAAGCCTAGCCTTAGTCCATAGTGATCTGATAGAATGCTTGGGGTTGTTTCAATCATCTTGTATCAGTTGAGGCTTTTTTATACATGATTATTTGTTCCATCTTGGAGAAAGTTTCATGAGGTACTGAAGACAATGCATATTCTCTTGTTTCAGGGTGAAATATTCTGTAGATATCTGTTAAATCCATTTGGTTCATAACCTTTGTTAGTTAATTGTGTTTGTTGAGTTTCTGTTTCAATCACCTGCACATTGGTGCAAGTGAGGTGTTGAAGCCTCCCACTTTTATTGTGTGAGGTTCAATCTGTGTTTTGAGCTTTAGTAATGTTTTTTTAACGAATGTGGGTACCCTTGCATTTTGTTGCAGAAATGTTCAGAACTGAAACTTTCTCTTGCTGCATTTTTCCCTTGATGTATATGAAGTGTCCTTCCCCATCTCCTTTGATAACTTTTTATTGAAATTCTGTTTTACTGTATATTAGAATGGCAACTCCAGCTCTTTTCTTGTGACCATTTATTTGGAAAACTTTTTCCACCCTTTTTCTCTGACACAGTGCCTGTCTTTATCACTGAGATGTGTTTCTTATATTCAGCAAAATGCTGCCTCCTGTTTATGTATCCAGTCTATTATTCTGTGTCTTTTTTATTGATGAAAGATTTTAAAGAGAGATGATTGTTAGTTTTTGGTATTTTGTTTCTAGAGGTGGTACTATGTGTGTATGATTCTTTTCTTTTGTGTTTATTGTGAAATGTTGATTTCTTGTGTTTTTTGAGGTATCTTCTTCATATTGGAGATTTTTTTCCAATATTCTCTATAGGGCTGGATTAGTAGAAAGATATTGCTTTGTTGTTGTTGTTCTTTGTTTTTTGTTTTTTTGTTTTTGTATTGATTTGGTTTTTTTTTTTTTTTTTTTTTTTTTTTTTTTTTTTTGACAGGGTTTCTCTGTGTAGCCCTGGCTGTCCTGGAACTCATGCTGTAGACCAGGCTAACTTCTAACTCAGAAATCTGCCTGCCTCTGCTCCCAAGTGCTAGGATTAAAGGCATGTATCACCACTGCCTGGTTAATATATTGTTTAATTTTTTTCATGGAATATATTGGTTCTCCACCTATGATGATTGAGAGTTTTGCTGTGTATAGTATCTTGCTGTGGCATTTATGTTCTCTTAGAGTCTTATGACATTTGCCCAGGATCTTCTGGCTTTTAGAGTCTCTTTTGAGAAGTCTGGTGTCATTGTGATAGGACTTCCTTTATATGTTACTCAGCCTTTTTGCCTTACTGTTTTAAATATTCTTTCTTTCTTTTGTGCATTTGGGGTTTTGATTATTATATGAAGGGAGGAATTTCTTTTCTGTTCCAATATCTTTAGTGATCTCTAGGCTTCTTGTGTGTTTATGGCCATCTCTTTCTTTAGGTTAGGGAAGTTTTCTTCTATAATTTTGTTGAAGATATTACTGGCCCTTTAAGTTGGGGATCTTCATTCTCTTCTATACCTATCATCCTTTAGGTTTGATCTTCTCATTGTGTCCTGTATTTACTGGATGTTTGGGGATAGGAGCTTTTTGTATTTGCAGTTTCTTTGACTTTTGTATCATTTTTTTCTATGGTATCTTCTATATCTGAGATTCTTACTTTTATCTCTTGTATTGTGTTGGTGATGCTTGCATCTATGACACCTGATCTCTTTCCTAGGTTTTCTATCTCCAGAGTTGTCTCCTTTTGTGATTTCTTTATTGTTTCTATTTTTAGACCCTGAATGGTTTTGTTCAACTTCTTCACCTGCTTTATTTTGTTTTCCTGAATTTCTTTTTTTTTTCCCTTCCTGTTTTGGGTTTTTATTGGATTCTTTTTTTAAAAAATTAGGTATTTCTTCATTTACATTTCCAATGCTATCCCAGAGTCCCCCATAACCTCCCTCTCACTCCCCTACCCACTCACTCCCATCTCTTGGCCCTGGCCTTCCCCTTTACTGAGGCATATAAACTTTGCAGACCCCCGGTATGGCAGTCTCTAGATGGTACATCCTTTCGTCTCAGCTCCAAACTTTGTCTCTGTAACTACTTCCATGGGTGATTTGTTCCCAATTCTAAGAAGGGGCAAACTGTCCACACTTTGGTCTTTGTTCTTCTTGATTTTCATGTGTTTTGCAAATTGTATCTTCTATCTTGGGTATTCTAAGTTTCTGGGCTGATATCCACTTATCAGTAAGTACATATCATGTGAGTTCTTTTGTGATTGGGTTACCTCACACAGGATGATGCCCTCCAGGTCCATCCATTTGCCTAGGAATTTCATTAATTCATTTTTTAAAAAAGCTGAGTAGTACTCCATTGTATAAATGTACCATATTTTCTGTATGCATTCCTTTGTTGAGGGACATCTGGGTTCTTTTCAGCTTCTGGCTATTATAAATAAGGCTGCTATGAACAAGGTGGAGCATGTGTCCTTCTTACCAGTTGAAACATGTTCTGGATACATGCCCAGGAGAAGTATTGTGGGATCCTCCAGTCTTACTATGTCCAATTTTCTGAGGAACTGCCAGACTGATTTCCAGAGTGGTTATACATGCTTGCAATCCCATCAACAATGGAGTGTTCCTTTTTCTCCACATCCTCACCAGCATCTGCTGTCACCTGAATTTTTGATCTTAGCCATTCTGACTTGTGTGAGGTGGAATCTCAGGGTTGCTTTGATTTGCATTTCCCTGATGATTAAGGATGTTGAACGGTTTTTCAGGTGATTCTCAGCCATTCAGTATTCCTCAAGTGAGAATTCTTTGTTTAGCTCGGAGGCCCATTTTTTAATGGGATTATTTGATTTTCTGGAGCCCAACTTCTTGAGTTCTTTATATGTATATTGGATATTAGTCCCCTATCTGATTTAGGGTAGGTAAAGATGCTTTCCAATCTGTTGGTGGCCTTTTTGTCTTATTGACGGTGCCTTTTGCCTTACGGAAGCTTTGCAATTTTATGAGGTCCCATTTGTCAATTCTCGATCTTACAGAAAAAGCCATTGCTGTTCTATTCAGGAATTTTCCCCTGTGCCCATATCTTCAAGGCTTTTCCCCACTTTCTCCTCTATAAATTTCACTGTCTCTGGTTTTATGTGGAGTTCTTTGATCCACTTAGATTTGACCTTAGTACAAGGAAATAGCAATGGATCAATTCACATTCTTCTACATGGTAATTGCCAGTTGTGCCAGCACCATTTGTTGAAAAGGCTGTCTTTTTTCCACTGGATGGTTTTAGCCCACTTGTGAAAGATCAAGTGACCATAATTGTGTGGGTTCATTTCTGAGTCTTCAATTCTATTCCATTGGTCTACTTGTCTGTTCCTACACCAGTACCATGCAGTTTTTTTTTTTTATCACAATTGCTCTGTAGTACAGCTTTAGGTCAGGCATGGTGATTCCACCACAGGTTCTTTTAACATTGAGAAGAGTTTTTGCTATCCTAGGTTTTTTGTTATTCCAGATGAATTTGCCGATTGCCCTTTCTAATTCGTTGAAGAATTGAGTTGGAATTTTGATGGGGATTGCATTGAATCTGTAGATTGCTTTTGGCAAGATAGCTATTTTTACTATATTGATCCTGCCAAACCATAAGCATGGGAGATCTTTCCATCTTCTGAGATCTTCTTTAATTTCTTTCTTCAGAGACTTGAAGTTCTTATCATATAGATCTTTCACTTCCTTATTTAGAGTCATGCCAAGGTATTTTATATTTTTTGTGACTATTGTGAAGGGTGTTGTTTCCCTAATTTCTTTCTCATACTGTTTATTCTTTGTGTAGACAAAGGCCATTGACTTGTTTGAGTTAATTTTATATCCAGCTACTTCACTGAAGTTGCTTATCAGGTTTAGGAGTTCTCTGGTAAAATTTTTATGGTCACGTATATATGCTATCATATAATCTGCAAAAAGTGATATTTTGACTTCTTCCTTTCCAATTTGTATCCCTTAATCTCCTTTTGTTGTTGAATTGCTCTGGCTAGGACTTCAAGTAGTATGTTGAATAGGAAGGGAGAAAGTGGGCAGCCTTGTCTAGTCCCTTATTTTAGTGGGTTTGCTTCTAGCTTCTCACCATTTACTATGATGTTGGCTACTGGTTTGCTGTAGATTGCTTTTATCATGTTTGGGTATGGGCCTCGAAATCCAGATCTTTCCAAGACTTTTATCATGAATGGGGGTTGGATTTTGTCAAATGCTTTCTCTGCATCTAACGAGATGATCATGTAGTTTTTGTTTTTGAGTTTGTTTATATAGTGGATTACTTTGATCAATTGCTGTACATTAAACCATCCCTGCATCCCTGGAATTAAACCTACTTGGTCAGGATGGATGATTGTTTTGATGTGTTCTTGGATTCGGTTAGCGAGAATTTTATTGAGTATTTTTGCATCGATATTCATAAGGGAAATTGGTCTGAAGTTCTCTATCTTTGTTGGGCCTTTCTGTGGTTTATGTATCAGAGTAATTGTGGATTCATAGAATGAATTGGGTAGAGTACCTTCTGCTTCTATTTTGTGGAATAGTTTGTGAAGAACTGGAATTAGATCGTCTGTGAAGGTCTGATAGCACTCTGCACTAAACTCATCTGGTCCTGGGCTTTTTCTGGTTCGGAGACTATTAATGACTCTTTTTCTTTAGGGGATATAGGACTGTTTAGACCATTAACCTGATCCTTATTTAACTTTGGTACCTGATATCTGTCTACAAATTTGTCCATTTCATACAGGTTTTCCAGTTTTGTTGAGTATAGCCTTTTGTAGAAGGATCTGATGGTGTTTTGGATTTCTTCAGGATCTGTTGTTATGTCTCCCTTTTCATTTCTGATTTTGTTAATTAGGATGCTGTCCCTGTGCTCTCTAGTGAGTCTGGCTAAGAGTTTATCTATCTTGTTAATTTTCTCAAAGAACCAGCTCCTTATTTGCTTGATTTTTTAAATAGTTCTTCTTGTTTCTACTTGGTTGATTTCATCCCTGAGTTTAATTACTTCCTGCCGACTACTCCTCTTGGGTGAATTTGCTTCATTTTGTTCTAGAGCTTTTAGGTGTGTTGTCGAGTTGCTACTGTGTGCTCTCTCTACTTTTTTTTTTTTAAGGCACTCAGAGCTATGAATTTCCCTCTTAGAAATGCTTTCATTATGTTCCATAAGTTTGGGTATGTTGTGGCTTCATCTTCATTAAACTCTAAAAAGTCTTTAATTTCTTTCTTTATTCCTTCCTTGACCAAGGTATCATTGAGAAGAGTGTTTTTCAGTTTCCACGTGAATGTTGGCTTTCCATTATTCATGTTGTTATCGAAGATCAGCCTTAGTCCATGGTGATCTTCTAGGATGCATGGGACAATTTCAATATTTTTGTATCTGTTGAGGCCTGTTTTTGACCAATTATATGGTCAATTTTGGAGAAGGTAACATGAGGTGCTGAGAAGAAGCTCTATCCTTTTGTTTTAGGATAAAATGTTCTATAGATATCTGTTAAATCCATTTGTTTCATACATTCTGTTAGTTTCACTGTGTCCCTGTTTAGTTTCTGTTTCCACGATCTGTCCATTGATGAAAGTGGTGTGTTGAAGTCTCCCACTATTATTGTGTGAAGAGCAATGTGTGCTTTGAGCTTTACTAAAGTTTCTTTAATGAATGTGGTTGTCCTTGCATATGGAGCATAGATATTCAGAATTGATTGTTCCTCTTGAAAGATTTTACCTTTGATGAGTATGAAGTGTCCCTCCTTGTCTTTTTTGATAACTTTGGGTTGGAAGTCGTCGATTTTATTCGATATTAGAATGGCTACTCCAGCTTTTCTTCAGACCATTTGCTTGGGAAATTGTTTTCCAACCTTTCATTCTGAGGTAATGTCTCACTTTTTCACTGAGATGGGTTTACTGTAAGCAGCAAACTATTGGGTCCTGTTTGTGTAGCCATTCTGTTAGTCTATGTCTTTTTATTGGGGAATTGAGTCCATTAATACTAAGAGATAATAAGGAAAAGTAATTGTTGCTTCCTATTATTTTTGTTGTTAGAGTTGGCATTCTGTTCGTGTGGCTGTCTTCTTTTAGGTTTGTTGAAGGATTACTTTCTTGCTTTTTCTAGGGAGTAGTTTCCTTCCTTGTTTTTTTTTTTTTTTTTTTTTTTCTGTTATTATCCTTTGAAGGGCTGGATTTGTGGAAAAATAATGTGTGAATTTGTTTTTGTCGTGGAATACTTTGGTTTCTCCATCTATTGTAATTTAAAGTTTGCCTGGGTATAGTAGCCTGGGCTGGCATTTGTGTTCTCTTAGTGTCCATTTAATATCTGTCCATGATCTTCTGGCTTTCATAGTCTCTGGTGAAAAGTCTGGTGTAATTCTAATAGGCCTGTCTTTTTATGTTATTTGACCTTTTCCCCTTACTGCTTTTAATATTCTATCTTTATTTAGTGCATTTGTTGTTCTGATTATTGTGTGTTGGGAGGAATTTCTTTTCTGGTCCAGCCTATTTGGAGTTTTGTGGACTTCTGGTACGTTTATGCGCATCTCTTTCTTTGGGTTTGGGGAGTTTTCTTCTATAAATTTCTTGAAGATATTTGCTGGCCCTTTAAGTTGAAAATCTTCATTCTCTTCTACTCCTATTATTTGTAGGTTTGGTCTTCTCATTGTGTCCTGGATTTCCTGGATGTTTTGAGTTAGGATCTTTTTGCATTTTGCATTTTCCTTTATTATTGTGCCAATGTTCTCTACGGAATCTTCTGCACCTGAGATTCTCTCTTCCATCTCTTGTATTCTGTTGGTGATGTTTGCATCTATGGTTCCAGATTTCTTTCCTAGGGTTTCTATCTCCAGCGTTGCCTCACTTTGGGTTTTCTTTATTGTGTCTACTTCTCTTTTTATGTCTAGTATGGTTTTGTTCATTTCCATCACCTGTTTGGATGTATTTTCCTGTTTTTTTTTAAAGGCTTCTACCTGTTTGGTTGTGTTTTCCTGTTTTTCTGTAAGGACTTGTAACTCTTTAGCAGTGTTCTCCTGCATTTCTTTAAGTGAGTTATTAAAGTCCTTCTTGATATCTTCTACCATCATCATGAAATATGCTTTTAAATCCGGGTCTAGCTTTTCGGGTGTGTTGGGGTGCCTAGGACTGGGTGATGTGGAGTGCTGCGTTCTGATGATGGCTAGTGGTCTTGGTTTCTGTTAGTAAGATTCTTACATTTTCCTTTTGCCATCTGGTAATCTCTGGATTTAGTTGTTATAGTTGTCTCTCGTTAGTGCTTGTTCCTCTCCTGATTCTGTTAGCCTCTATCAGCAGACCTGGGAGACTAGATCTCTCCTGAGTTTCAGTGCTCAGAGCACTCTCTGCAAGCAAGGTCTCCGCTTGTAGGGAAGGTGCACAGATATCTGGCGTTCGGACCTGACTCCTGGCAGAAGATGAAGGCCTGAAACAGGTCCTTTCCCAGACTCTGTTAGCTTCCGTAGTCCATGCTCTCACCTGCACAGACTAGTCTCAGAGGGATCTGGGAACCAAGATGTCTATCCCAGGTGCTCCCCAAGGCCCTCCCGGGCGGGGTGGACACTTCCCCTCCTACAGGGAAGGTGCCCGGATGTCTGGAGCCTGACACGGGGTCTGCCTCAGAAGCTGTCCTCTAGGACCTTGGGGGTGTCCACTGACAACGCGCCCAAGGTGACCTGGTGCTGGCACCAACTGAAAGGGATTTGTGATCTTGGTTAGGCCGGGTTTTCTGCTTCCCTAATACTGCCTCAGGTCCTGTGCAATTGGATTGGGACAGAAGTTGTGTTAGACTCACCAGTGGTCCTGATATTGCATGGAGAGTCCTCTAGGGACCTTGGGGGTGTCTGTCAATACCATGTCCAAGGTGACCAGGTGCTGGTGCGACCAGAAGGGATTTGTCACCCTCCTGTATTTCCTTAAGGGATTTATTGGTTTCCTCTTTAAGGGCTTCTACCTGTTTAACTGTGTTCTCCTGTATTTTTTTTTAAGAGAATCATTTATGTCCTTCTCAACATCTATCATCTTTATGAGATGTGATTTTAAATCGGAATCTTTATTTTCCAGTGTGTTGGGGGTATCCAGGGCTTCCTGTGGTGGAAGAACTGGGTTCTAATGATGCTAAGTAGCCTTGATTTCTATTGCTTTTTATCTTGAGCTTGCCTTTCACCATCTAATTATCTCTGTGTTTAACTGGTATTATTGTCTCTAACTGTAGCTTGTCTCTCCTGTATGCCTACAAGCCTGTGATCTTAGGTGTGTCAGCACTCCTGGGAGACCAGCTTTCTCCAGATGGGATTTGAGTATGGAGAGCTGTGGCACAGGTTTATCTCTGGGCAGAGATGGAAACCAGAATTATCAGGCACATATTTCTTTAGGTTGGAAATTTTTTCTTGGCATTGTAGCTGGGTGACTTCTATTCCTATCATTGTTAGGTTTGGTTTTGTTGTTTCTGTTCTTACTTGTCCTTTAGTCATCTGTTTGTCACTTGTGTTGGCTGGATGTTCTTGTTGCCAGCAGGACTCCTCAGGGAGGCAGACAGAACCTGACAATGGATCTGAGGGAATAGAACCTTGCATCCCTCTACTGGCTATGCCAGGAATTGCTGGGAAAATGGTCTAATCTGGATGTCTTTGGGGTCCCTACAGTCCTCCTCAGGACTCCTCCGCAGGATGCTCCTGGAGGCCTGCAAGGCTCCTCAGGATGGCAGGATGAGCTGTGTTCCATGTGCCAGTGATCAAGGGACCATATATAACTCACCTCTGTTGGCTGTGCCTCAGGTGGACCCCACAGGATACCCCTTCTCTTTTATCCTTCCAAATCCTCCTATATACCTCCTAACCTCCTTTTAATATTCAAAACCTTTTTTGTTTGTTTTTGTTTTTTGTTTTTCAAGACATGGTATCTTTGTATAGCCCTGGCTGTCCTGGAACTCACTTTGTATAGACCTGGCTGGCCTTGAACTCAGAAATCTGCCTGCCTCTGCCTCCCAAGTGCTGGGATTAAAGGCGTCCACCACCACGCCCGGTTATTCAAGACCTTTTTAACCTTGCTTTTATATACATTCATGTTATGTGCATATGTTTATATTCCTAGATACATAAGTAAAATCTAATCAGTTTGTATGATTTCTGTGCTGAGCATTTGGTATCCTTTTCTCAGGGGAATATTATTTCTTCCTCTCTCAGCATTTCTTTCTTTCCTGTAATTCTTTCTTGGACAGTTTAGGTTTTGAGAACATTCCCTAGTCCAATTTAGCATGTTTGTTGTCTTGTCCAGTTTATTTTTTTGCAGTCAACATTGGAGAGACTTTCTTGGTGTTGCTTCTGACAGTTATAGATTTTGTACTTTTAAATGGCTGCCAGTTAAGGGACAAGGCCACCCACCTATCTCAAAATTTTTGACCCAGAATTGGTCCAGTCTTAAGGTAATGCAAGGACAAAAATGGAGCAAAGACTGAAGTAAAAGCCACCCAGAGACTGTCCCAACTTGGGATACAGCTCATGTGCAGACTCCAAACCCTGATACTATTGCTGATGCCAAGTTGTGCTTGCATACAGAACCCTGGCATGGTTGTCCTCTGAGTGCCTGCCTGAGACAGATATAGTTATTCACAGCCAACCATTGAACTGATCCTTCTCCCCTTGGAAGAATTGGGTGGGGGACTGAAGGAGCTGAAGGAGATTGCAACCCCCTAGAAAGAACAATAGTAGCAACTAAACTGATCCCTCAGAGCTCACAGGGATGAAGCCACAAACCACAGAGCATACTTGGGTTGGTCTATGGCCAATGCTATGTATGTAGCAGAGGACTGACTTGTCTGGCCTTTGTGGGAGAGGATGAGCTTAGTCCTTTAGAGTATTGATGCTCTATTAAAGGGGAAGGCTAGCTGCATGAAATAGGAGTGAGTGGGCGGAAGAGCACCTTTTAAGAGTTGAGGGGAGGAAAAATCGAGTGAATCTCTATTCTTCTCGATTCTAGATCATGGAGGGAAGGGGGCAGCATTTGAAATGTAAATAAATAAAATAATAAAAATAAATCTTAAGAAAACTATAAAGATTGTGTATCTGAACTGCATGCAGTTTTGTTGCCAAGATTAAATACTCATGAGACTATTCAGAAAAGAGTAAGGCTAGATCTTAGGACTATAAAATGGTGTGTTTGAATTTCAAGTTAACAATACTGTGAGCTCTGGTGGTTAATTTTGTTTTCAAACCTGAAAATTATCAAGACTCACTTGAGATATTACACTATAGCTACACATATAAGGGACTATTTAGCTTAGTGTAGATTATGAAAATTCTTGCATTATTATCTTGAGTGGTTTAACTGAAGTAAAAAGATCCTCCCTAAAGGAGGTGCAGTAGCTCTGAACTTGGGACTTGGATTATAGAAAACAGATGAATTTAGCTGAGCAAAAAAAAAAATCTATCACCTTCTGTGTACAACGAAAATACTGCCTAAATGCTGCATGACCTTGAAATTTTTGTTCTCAATTCATTCAGTTAATAAAATAAATTCAACCTCATATATGTTTTTATATCATAGTCAGTATATAGCTGCATTTCTCCATTAATCTCTATTGATAACACTGCTGGGATTTTCTATCCAGCATCTAAGAACTCCTCCAAATTACCCACCAGAGTACAACCAAATATCAAGAACAATACAGTCAGCTTTGTCTGAGCAACAACTCAGACAAATATATATCTTGTATATATTTTCTATGTTGGTTACTTTTACAATACCATGACTAAAATTCCTGGCAGAAACAGGGAAAAAGCCTCAGTGTGTGTCATGATTCAGGGTTTAATTATAGTGGACAGACCATGACAGCATTTTTGGAAGCAGGTATTGAGGGCAGAGGATTCTCACATCATCAAGCCAGCATTCATGACTGCACTTGAAGGCCAGATTATAAGTGACCTATTTGACAGGAAGACTCTACCACTAAAAGCTTATTGCCCTCCAAAATATCACCAGCATTCCAAAATGAAACTAGGAGATTCAGTCTACTTGTTTTCTGAACATCCTTAACTAAATTCTAGACATCATAAAGACAGTGATTTGTGTCTTCCTTTAAATGCCATGCTTTCTAAGGTAAAATAAAGAGCCCTGCAAAGAATTATTTTTCCTGAATCTATTTTCAGTCATTCAGAATCAGTGGAAGCCCAATATAAGTACCATTAGCATTGAAACTCAATGGTCTAAATAAAACTTGAATTTTATGTTAAATAACTCTTCAATTATTTTCCTTTCTAACCTTTATCTACAGCTCCAAGGACTCCTTTAATGTTCATTAAGCACCTATAATCCCTTCTTTAATACTCACTGTAGAAATCCCCTGAGTGTCTTTTTGTCTCCTGGACTTTCATTTCACTCTAATTTTTGGGTGTAAATTTATCTTTGATGTTTATATTTTCAGTATGTAGAACAATAATAATTATTGATCTGGTCTTCTACAAGTGTCCAGAATACCCCAGAGTTCTCATCATTTTGTGACAACTAAATAAAGTGTTGATTTTATTTTCAAAGATTGTGAGAACAAGTATGAAGGCAGAACTTGAGGCAGCAAAGACTAAACCTTCTCTAAGAGATTTGTTCCATACATCCATCCTACGTAAGCGGATATGTGTCCTGTCCTTTATAAGGTATGCTTACAATGTGCCTATTGAAATAGTGTACAGACAAATTTTCTCACTGACAGATTTGAGGTAGAATATGACAATTTCTGCTGCTAGAAGTAATCAAAGAGTTTTGAGTATATGGAACTTACTGTGCAGTGAGGAGTGTGTGCACGCAAACTTCCTGCCAGGCACATTACCATGGGCTGATGGTGAGAATGCCAATCACAGTATAAACTTGGATGTTGTTACTCCCCAGTTGCCTGGTTCCACTCAAATAAATATAAAAATTCTAATATAGTTTACATAAATACATTTAACTCAAGAACACATGTAGATATAAAGACAGAACCTTCAACCACAAACCTGCTAATATTTTCCAAAACTTTAAGAGTGATTATGTGCTTCCTCACCATACAATGATTTTTGGTGTCTATAAAATTATACCCTAGAACTAAAAATTCCAAAAAGCCAAGACGCCTTCATAGTCAAACTACTAGAACTTGATTTCTTGTCTAATAATATTAAGATCTGTTGAAAATCAATTCCAAACCTTGTGATACCCCATTTTTCTTTTCCCACCACAGACTTTTCTTTACAGTATCAATTATTGGCCTGGCAGTTCACCTCCAGCACCTGAGTTCTAATATTATCCTGTTGCAGTTTCTCATTAGTGCATTGGCCATACTAGTCAGTGTTATTGGACCTTTTGTACTTAATCACATTGGCCGTAGAATAACCTATCTGGTTCTCATGTCTCTGAGGGGAATCTTCATTATGATTGCTGTATTTGTACCTCAAGGTAAGGAAAGAGTTACAGGTAAGCAAAAAAAAAAAAAAAAAAAAGAAAGAAAGAAAGAAAGAAAGAAAGAAAAAGAAAAGAAAGGAAAAAGAAAAAGATAAAGAAAAAGAAAAAGAAAAAGAAAAAGAAAAAGAAAAAGAAAAAGAAAGTTCTGCTATCTCCCCAGGATTTATCATCCCTTATCTAGTATAGATCAGAGCACTAATCAAACAATTTCTGGTGGCCATGGTGGAAATTTAGGGCACGTGCTCTATTAAAGTACTGGATAACAAAAGAAGTCAAAATTCAGAAAAGAACATGTATTACAGTTAAAAGTGTCTAGAAGTGGTATCATTTATTCCCACTATAGATTATTCATTTTTGGTCATTATATTTTGTTATTCTAGCCACATATGTTTTAGGCCTTATAATTATCTCCAAGATTGCACAAATAAGTCTAACCAACTGTATGTGCTATGCCACTTGGGTTGCTAATCAAGAAAATCATTTTTAGTTGTGTTAGAATATAGCAAATGTGCAGAGAAGAACAAGTAGACTGAATACTAAAAATCTCAAGACTAAGTTATGTACATACAATTAATAAGTAGTGGTACCCATGTGCTCAACTAAGTTTACTAAAATGCAGTATTGTAATATATTTTTTAAAATCACATGATGTGATAACCCTTGAACTGTCAGTTTTTCTCTCTCTTTGTCTCATTCACTGTTCTATTTCTGTGAAGAAACACCATGATTAATGGAAAGTCTCATAAAATAAAGCACTTAAAAGAGGTTTGCTTAATATTTCAGTGATCTAGTTCACTATTTTCACAAGGAAAATGGCCACAGGAAAGCAGGGATCTGGTAAAGCAATTAATATTTAAAACCTGATTCATAGTCCAAGAGAGAGACTGGCCTGGGATGGGCTTTTGACACTTCAAATTACAACCTACAGCCAGGCAGTGGTGGGACACACCTTTAATCCCAGCACTTGGGAGGCAGAGGCAGGCGGATTTCTGAGTTCGAAGCCAGCCTGGTCTACAGAGTGAATTCCTGGATAGCCAGGGCTACACAGAGAAACTCTGTCTCAGAAAACCAATAAATAAATTAATTAATAATAAATAATCCAACCTACAATATAATTCCTACAACAAACCTACCTGTCATTCAATACTTTTCCAGTAGTCACACTGGCCCTGGTGACTAAGCATTCAAAATTATGGATCTTTGAGGGGCCATTATTATTATTATTATTTTAAATATTATTTAATCTTTTATTTACACTCCAGATTTTATTGCGTTTCCAGTCCACAGAAATGTTCCCCATTCCATACCCCTTCCTTACCCCCTGTCTCCATGAGGGTGTCCTCCCTTCTCACCCTCAACCCGCAAGACCTCTAAACTGCTTGGGGCTTCCAGTCTCTTGAGGGTTAGGTGCATCGTCTCTGACTGAACACAGACCCGGCAGTCCTCTGCTGTATATCTGTTGGGGCATCATATTACCTGGTTCATGCTGCCTGCTTGGTGGTCCAGTGTCTGAGAGTGTCAGGGGTCCAGGTTAATTGAAACTGCTGGTCTTCCTATAGTGTTGCCCTCCTCCTTAGCTTTTTCCAAGCTTTTCTCTAACTCATCCTCAGGAATCAAAAGTTTCTGTCCATTGGTTGGGTGCAAATATCTGCATCTGACTCTTTTAGCTGCTTGTTGGGTCTTTCAGAGGGCAGTCATGATAGGTTCCTTTTTGTGAGTACTCCATAGCCTCAGTAATAGTGTCAGGCCTTGGAGCCTCCCCTTGAGCTGGTTCCTACTTTAGACCTGTTGCTGGACCTCCTTTTCCTCAGGCTCCTCTCCTTTTCCATTCCTGCAGTTCTTTCAGACAGGAACAATTATGGGTCAGAGTTTTGACTGTGGGATGGTAACCCCATCCCTCACTTGATGCCCTGTCTTTCTGCTGAATGTGGGCTCTACAAGTTCCCTCTCCCGACTGTAGGGCATTTCATCTTCAGGTGCCTCCCTTTGAGTCTGAGAGTCTCTCACCTTCCATGTCTCTGGTGTATTCTGGAGGGTCCCCCTAACCTCCTACCTCCTGAGGTTGCCTGTTTCCTTTATTTCTGCTGGCCCTCAGGATTTCAGTCCTTTTCCCCCAACCAATACCAGATCACGTACCCCTTCCTCCCTTCTCCTTTCCTGCCCAGGTCCTTTCTTCTCTCCCCACTTGTGATTCCTTTCTTCTCCGCCCCCCCCAAAGTGGAATTGAGGTGTCCTCATATGGGAAAGGGGACACTCTTATTCAATCTACCACTTCCAATCTCTGAGCCTCATAGGCATTCAGTCAAACTTCAAAAGTCCCAACAGTCTATTGCTGTCTCCACACTGTTTAAAACTCCAAAGTTTAAGTATCTTCTGAGAGTCACATCAATCACTTAACTCTAAGCTTTTATAAATTTAAAATAAATAGCAGATCATATCCAACATACCAAGGCTCAGGTTATTCATTAATCTTCCAAAAGTGAAGAAATAGAGAACAATGAGGCGCTACTGTCCCAGTGCAAATAAAAACGTGCAGGGCAATCTCCAAACACTCCATTTTCATGTCTGATGCCAAATGCCCTTTTGATTCCAAACTCCTTTCATCCTTGTTTGCTATAACCTATTTCTATGTCTTGGGTTGGTTCCACTCCTGCTCTGCAGCTCCCCTTAGCATGTATGACTCTAACACCTTGAATTCTCAAATGAAAGCCAGCGTTCACTTTCACTTCAGACTATGGTCTCTTTTGGTCTCCATCAGGGAACTGCCTGACACATGCTTGCAATCAGATGATTTCTTCAGTCATGGAGGTATATTTCACCAACCCATTTTAACACCCTTGACTTTCAGTCTAGATGCAATTGGCTAAGCCTATCAAGTTTGGCCATTTGATGGTGATGGAACTTGGCCCCCTTATTCAATTATATCTGCACCAGCTTTCTTTTCATCATGATATCCATTACAACTTAAGATTTTCTTTAAATTGAAATCTGGAAGCATAGCTAGTTTAGCTATTATCCTGAGGTTATCAATCCATTTATTCTACTAAGCATTAGACTGTTCTTTAATTTTTTTAACTCCTTAAGAACCAGGCTTAGCTCTATCATAGGTACTGGCAGTCATTTTCTTCTCAAACTACACATTTTACATTGTTTTATTTCTCTGTTCTTTCCTTTTCATGTAGATCTATATAATAGTGACCATGAATAACCAAGTAACACAATCAATATTAGGCTGTCTTGTAATCTGTCAGAGTTAATTAATAGTTAGTTAACTATTTAGTTTTAAGCACGCTTTTTCAGAACAGGGACCAAAAGCAGCAACATTCTTTGTTTCCAAATCACAAGAATGGTCTCTAGCCAGTTACTAGAAAATTTCCCCTTTGAATCCTATTGAGCTTGACCTCTGCCATTTAAATAAGCCTTAGTAAAGTCATCCATTCTTCAACTACTATGTCCCACTAAGCCTAACTTAAATCATCCAACCAATTTTGTAGTCCAAGTCTCAATGTTTTCAGTATTGTTTTAATAAATAGTGTGGTCAAGCCTGTCACAAATATAGTCAACCAAGTCCCTTGTACCAGTATATGTTTTAGCGACTGGTCTATTTTTGTGAAGTAATATCATGACCAACCAAGGCAGCTCTTATGAGAGAAAGCATTTAATTGGGGGCTTGCTTGAAGTTGCAGAGGTTTAGTCCAATATCATGGCAGTAAGCATAGTGGCAGGGAGCATGGAAGGAGGCAAGTGTGGTACAGAGAGACAGGGAAAAGCTTCATCCTAATCCAAGGCTGAGGGATATTGGGCCTGGCATGGGCTTCTGACATAATTCCCACCCCCCAGTGACACACCTCAATGACAAAAGCCACATCGTATAATGTTTTGAATCATTCCAAAAAGTTTTGCACCCTGGTACTAAGTATTCCAATAAATGAGTTTATGGGGGGCATTCTTCTTCAAACAACCGTACCACTCAGCACATTCTAGTGTTTGAAGTTTTCATGAGACTGTTTTTTTCTAAATTAGATATTTTATTTATTTACAGTTCAAGTGTTACCCCCTTTCCTGGATTCCTCTCCAGAAACTCCCTACCCCATCCTCTCTCCCCCTGCTTCTATGAAGGTGCTCACCCACCCACCCAGCCTGGCATTCCCTTACATTGGGTCATTGAGCCTTCCCAGGACCAAGGGCCTTTCCTCCCATTGATGTCCAACAAGGCCATCCTCTGCTACACAGGCAGCTGGAAACATTAGATCCTCCATGTGTACCCTTTGGTTGGTGGTTTAGTTCCGGGGAACTCTGGGGGCTCTGGTTGGTTGATATTGTTGTTTTTCCTATGGGTTTCAACCCCCTTCAGCTCCTTCAGTCTTTTCTAAAACTCCTCCATTGGGGACCCCATGATCCATGGCATGGTTAGCTGCAAGCATCTGCCTCTGTATTTGCCAGGCTCTGAAAGAACCTCTCAGGAGACAGCTATATCAGGCTCCTATCAGTAAGCACTTCTTGGAATCTGCAATAGTGTCTAGGTTCGGTGTCTGTATATGGGATGAACCTCCAGGTGGGCCATCTCTGGATGGCCTTTCCTTCAGTCTCTGCTTCACACTTTGTCTCCATATTTCCTCTTATGAGCATTTTGTTTCCTCTTCTAAGAAGGCCTGAAGCCTCAACACTTTGGTCTTCCTTCTTATTGAACTTCACATGGTCTGTGAATTGTATCTTGGGTATTTGGAACTTCTGGGCTAATATCCAATTATCAATAGTGCATGCCATGTGTGTTCTTTTGTGATTGAGTTATCTCACTCAAGATGATGTTTCCTGTTTGATCCATTGGTGTAAGAATTTTATGAATTTATTGTTTTTAATAACTGAGTAGTAATCCATTGTGTAAATTTACCACATTTTTTTTTATAAGTTACTCTGTTGAAGAACATCCAGATAGTTTCCAGCTTCAGGCTGCTGTAAATAAGGATGCTATGAACATGGTGGAGAATGTGTCCTTGCTATATTTTGGAGTATCTTTTGGATATGTGCCCACAAGTGGTATTGCTGATCCTCAGGTAGTACTAAGTCCAGTATTCTGAGGAACCTCCAGACTAATTTCCAGAGTGGTTGTACCAGCTTGCAGTAGAACCAACAATGGAGGAGTGTTCCTCTTTCTCTACATCCTCACCAGCATCTGCTGTCATCTGTGTTTTTGATCTGCCATTCTGACTGGTGTGAGGTGGAATCTCAGGATTGTTTTGATTTGCATTTCCCTGATGACTAAGGATGTTGAACATTTCTTTAGGAGCTTCTCAGCCATTTGTTATTCCTTAGTTGAGAATGCTTTGTTTAGCTCTGTATCCCATTTTAATAGGGTTATTTGGTTCTCTCGAGTCTACCTTCTTGAGTTCTTTGTATATATTGAATATTAGCCCTTTATCAGATGTAGGATTGGTAGATTCTTGGGACTTTTGTTTTCAACTAGGTATTTCCTTTATTTACATTTCAAATGTTATTTCCTTCCTGGTTTCCCCTTTGAAAATCCCCTATCCCCTCCCAGTACCCCCCTCCCCCTCCCCGCTCACTAACCCACCCTCTCTTGCTTCTTGGCTCTGTCATTCACCTACACTGGGGCATAGAGCCTTCACAGGACCAAGGGCCTCTCCTCCCATTGATGACTGACTAGGCCATCCTCTGCTACATATGCAGCTGGAGCAATGAGTCCCACCATGTGACTCTTTGGCTGGTGGTTTAGTCCCTGGGAGCTCTGGGGGTACTGGTTAGTTCATATTGTATTTTCTCCTATGGGGCTGCAAACTCCATCCGCTCCTTGGGTCCTTTCTCTAGCTCTTTCATCATGAGACTTCTAAAATGAAGTTGGAAAATAGTTCTAAGAAACTTTCTTTGAAAGGTATCCAGAGTCTGATATTGTCCGAGAAGAAATACTTATTCTTTTTTCTTGAGGAATATGCCACCCCAGCAGTATTGGCCTCCAGGTTTATATGACACCCTTTTATTTTATTCCATATTTAGCATGGATTTCAATGTCCTATGATTCTTTAAGAGTTTATATTCTTTCCTGATTCACCCCATGACAGTCTTATATTGTGCATGAAAGACCATTGAGACTCTAGAGAGGAAATATGAAAGTGGATTCCCCCTGGACTCACCACTCTCTGAAATGTGAGGGAATGAACACAATTGTTTAAAAGCTTTGATTCTCCACAAATCATCATGAATAAATTAGTCACTTTTCTCAACATACTAGCCATTCTTTTCTCTGTGCTGGTTTTCCTCTCTGTTTTATATATGCAAACACCTCTGAGGATGGTATAATCATTTGGGAATTGAGAACTATAAATTACTACAGCCACGCTGAACTAACCACTGCCCTTGGTCTTCCTTTCTCTAGAAATGCAGACCCTGCGTATTATTATGGCCACATTGGCAGGAGGAATTTCTTCTCTATGTGTGGGTGTTAGTCATCTTCATACAAATGAGCTACTCCCAACCACACTAAGGTACAAGTTTCAATTCAGTCACAGAATAGACTTCTCTGCTCATTCTATATAACTAACGGAAGAAAAAATAAAGACTGGAAACCCGTCTAACCCATTACTTGTAAAGAAAATATTTATAACTTTTGTATCCTGGAATTTCACTTTATTTTGGGATAATTAAGTCTACTAAAGCACTACTACTTAGCATCTTATGTAAATATGTGGAATAAATAAATAGGTGTGTTTTATAAGCAACAGCATACTCTAAATTTCTTTACATTTATTATATTTATTTAAGGCAATTTCATACAGGTACAGAATATACTGTTATCATATTTATTTTCATTATTCTTTCTGATCATCTTATTATTTCTACTTAATTAATTCTTCTTTGTAATTGAATGCTCTCATACCCAAACTTTTAAATTACCATGCAACACAATTAGTTGCTTTGTAACATTATCACAGAGATGTTCTTTCTTTTGATTCAACTTTGCCAGTCTCTGATCCACACTTCTGCTGGTCCACTTCTAATGCTCAGTAAAACCTTTTATTTTCATGTCATGTTTATACTTAAACTCTTATTCATCTTGAGATGGGTTCTACCTCTTTTAATAGCTCCTTCCCAGTTTTAGAGCCTATATCCATAGCTCATATGTGTACACACACAATGCTAAAATATAAAATTTACATAAAATATAAATTATATAGCGTTGCTATTTGTTTCATTGTGTTGAATAAGAGTTTAAGTGTGTCTTCTTCATTTGAATCTGACAAAAAAATTACAAAATGAAACAAATTTGAGAAGGACGAGTAACTTTCCAAGATCCTTAAACTTAATTACACTGATTTCTGACAAGTCACAGGTTTTTAGATTTTTAAAAGTATCTGTATGACCCTAAGTCACAAGTTTCAAGTGTGTATTTTTACCAGATTTTTCTGTGCATTGTATTTTTGCTCCAAGGGCAACAGCTCTAGGAGTCATTGGATTCTTTGGTAATAGTGGATTATTCCTATCCCCCCTGTTTATGCTGGTAGCGACATACTATGCCAACTTGCCCTGGATCTTCTATGGAGGCTTCTCCATCTTCAATGCGTTTACTGTGTTTCTCCTTCCTGAAACCAAGAATCAGCCTCTTCCTGACTCCACCCATGATGTAGGAAATGAGTGAGTAAAACTTCTCAGTGCCCCTTAGGGGAATTGTTTGCTAATGTGCTGTGCTGAGGGAGGCAAAGCAACATTGAAGGACAGGATCAATTGTGTTAATTTAATAGTAGTTACTACCTTTGATTGGAACGTGTATCTCCTAAATATGTATAAACTAAAATAATTTGGAGTTATTTTAATTGTGGTCAGTATTTTGAATGAGGACAATTTTTTAATCAATTTGTCCTGTAGATTCAGAAGTCCCTAGAGGCTCTCTAGGTCACAAAGTCTACCTATGTTCAAGCTGTGCCAGCACAAATTTACTGGTTTTATTGGCTGGTAATATATATATATATATATATCAGACCCAGTTACCTTTCAACTCAGTGAATGCTGACAAACTCTATAGAAGTAATAGTCTGTATATTTGAGTATGCAATGTTCATGAAATAATTTAGGATAAATAAAAAACATACAAGACTAAAGAACCTGCCATAGATGACTATGCATCTAAGTGCTGCATGCTTCTATTCTCTATGACATTACAATCACCTTGGTTTCTCTAGAAATGAAAAGTTCAGGTAGAGAATAATGTGTAAGTCAATTAATGGATCTTAGCAAGGAAATAATGGAGTATTTTTAAAAACATTTTTTGTATTTCAAATGCTTTCTTACAAAACACATTTGGTAATCCCCTAATGACCAACATAGAAAGTACTAAATCGCACTCACAAATTACCAGAGAATTTATTTTACAATATTTACCAAAATCCTCCAGAAGTAGTCATTGTTACAAAGGTGATGAGTGTAAATAGATTATTCTGAGATGAACCTAGGGACAAACGCATTTTCTCCAGGTTTTACTGATTTTGTTTTCATGCTTATGTTTTTTGTTATTTATGTTCTAGTTGGAAAGAATCAAGAAAAGGAAAGAGGGAGGATCCCATCATTAAAGTCACAAGGTTGTAAGGAACTCTTGGAATTGTCATCTGATCAAAGAATAAGAGAAGAAAATGGTATTCAGAACATGGTGACGATTTTCCCAGGATCATTACTCAGAAGTATTCACTGATATTATCAAAAGTATTAATAACTCAAGATAAAATAGAAAACTGATCACATAGGAATTGCTGCAATCGATTACTATATGTTAAATACCTATGAGTAATCACGTAGGAGATTTGAAGAATTGGAAAGAACATTAAAAGATTTGAAAAGTACATTGAAAAAATCATACTTGACTATTTTTGCAATCATGTACATCTGTTTTGTTTTGGGATGGTATATCTATTCTATTTTTCCACTTCTGTGATATAATACCTGAGGAAATAAAAAGAAGTTATCCTTTTTCCACCAAATCCACATCACTAGCTTCAATTTATGGTTACTAGGACACACTTCAGCTCTAGTGTTAAACAGTAGTATGGTAGGAGGAGAATGGTTATTTCACACTGACAAGGAAGGTAAAGAGGTGGGAGGGAAAAAGAAAGAGGGAGGTTAGGAGGAAGAGAGAGGGAGGGAGAGAGGATGCAGGGAGAGAGAGAGGAAGGAAGAGGGAGAGATTGAAAGAGAGAAAACACACAGGAGAAGGAAGAAAAAGAAGGAAAGGGGCAACATTGGAGAAAAGTAACTGGATATGGCCACGAACAAAGTAGAATCCTGAAAGCAATGCTTCCCCAAATGGTTGCATCAAAGTAATGCTCCAACCTGCCCCTGCTCAATTTTCTGTTTCCTTGTAATAACAACAAATGGAGGGGACCAGTTCTTCAGTAGAGGAAACTTTTAGAGTCACTTAAATCCAGGTTATAAAAAGAAGATTGACTACATTTTATTATTTTTTGGTACTTTTCTCAATTTTTTTATTTAAACAATTTTCTATTAGATATTTTCTTCATTTACAATATAAATGCTATCCCAAAAGTCCCTTATATCCTCCCCCCACCCTGCTGTCAAACCCACCCACTTCTGCTTTCTGGTCCTGGTATTCACCTGTATTGGGGCATATAATCTTTGTAAGACCAAGGGCCTCTCCTCCCAATGATGGCTGATTATGCCATCTTCTGCTACATATGCAGCTAGAGACACAAGCTCAGGGGGTACTGGTTAGTTCATATTGCTGTTCCTCCTATAGGGTTACAGACCCCTTCAGCTCCTTGAGTACTTTCTCTAGCTCCTACAATATGGGCCATGTGTTCCATCCAATAGATGACTCTGAGCATCCACTTCTGTATTTGCCAGGCCCTGTCATAGCCTCACAAGAGTCAGCTATATCAGGGTCCTGGATAGACTACATTTTAATAACTGCTGTTCAGCACTATGGAGAACAGTGCAAAGATTGCATAGGTCTAAAAAAAAAGAATATGCATAATGAAGATCCAGGACAAAGCAAAGGATAGGTGATAAATGGCTTACAAAGTAGGACAATTATATTAACAGTACCAAGCCAATACACTGACAGCAGTGATACATTCCTTTAATCTGTTCATTTGTTTGTATAACCTGGATTGCTGATACAAGCCAGGCATAGAGAAAGAGTGCACTGTGAGTGGGTGAGGAAGAAACTGCTTAGTGCAAGGGGATAGTGGAACAAAGTTGATGTGAAAAGGAAGAGAAACAATATGGTGGGAGTAGAAAGCAGTGTGTGAATGGAATGGTGGATAAAACAGAGTGGCGATGAGGAAGAATAAGTAACAGTAAGCATCTTTATATTAGGTATTTTAAAACACTACTTTTTTCAGATGTATATTTCATATATATAACGCGTACATATATACACACATATTAATATATATGAAAACTGGAATTAACACATGTGGGGTGGGAAGAAAAAATGTTTCTCCCAAAAATTGCAGATTATAAAACAAAAATTTAATTGTAAACATGGGATAACTCAACTAAAATCATTAATCTCAATCAATTCAAGATTAATACCCCTCCCATTCACATATAGACCCTGGAGCAGATTCTGTGCTCCAGCTTTCACCCTGCCCACACTCAGAGACAGTTTGATCGAAAGGAGTTCTGACATCCCCAGGTTCACAGGTGAGTCTCCCACCACTGCCCCAATACATGGCCTAACTGTGACCCCCCCTCCCCAGGGCCCATAGGATTCAAGACCTCTAGTCCTGCTGGAGACACATTTTCCTTCTGGTTTGCACCTATGCTTGGGATCAGATTCTGTACTTAAGCTCCTATCCCCAGTCCGTCCACACCCAGAGACAGGTGACATCCAGGACTTCTGACACAGCCAGGCCACAGATCAAGTTCTCCATATGCCCTACCATACACAGTGACAGCCTGATCCAAGGAAGCCTGACATTAACTAGGCTCACAAGAGGGACAGGCTTGAGTAAGAGGCAGCAAGGCTTGTTAACAACAGACATAACCATATGGTGAGAGACAAGTGCAAGAAGATAAGCAATAGAAATTAATGCTACTTGACAACATACCCAGTTCTTCCACCAGAGCAAGCCCTGGGTACCCAAACATACCTGAAAAGCAGGATGGTGATCTAAAACCCAATCTTATGAGGAATTAAGTAGGGCTTTAAGTAGGACTTTAAGTAAGACAAAAGTAAGTCTCTTTAAGAATTTCAGCAGAACACGGGTAAATAAGTAGTCTATAAAGAGGAAACACATAAATCTCTTTAAAAAACACAAGTAAACACAATCAAACAGGTGAAGAGATTGAACGAAACCATCCAGGATCAAAAAAAAAAAAATGGAAATAGAAACAACAAAGAAAATACAAGTGGAGAAAACCCTGGAACTGGAAAACCTAAGAAAGAGATCAGGTGTCACAGATGTATGCATCACCAACAGAATATAAGAGATAAAAGAGAATCTCAGGCATAGAGGATACCATAGGAGACATTGGCAAAACAGTCAAAGAAAATACAAAGTGCAAAAAGCTTGTAGCCCAAAACATCCAAGAAATACATGACACAATGAGAAGACCAAATCTAAGAATAACAGGTATAGAAGAGAGTGAAGATTCCCAACTCAAAGGGCCAGTAAACATCTTCAACAAAATTATAGAAGAAAACGTTCATAATCTAAAGAAAGAGATGGCCATAAACATAAAAGTAGCCTACAGAACACCAAATAGATTGTACCAGAAAAGATTTTTTTCCCATTACATAATAAGCAAAACACTAAATGCATAGATCAAAGAAAGAATATTAAAAACAGTAAGGGGAAAATGTCAAGTAACATAAAAAGGTGGACTTATTTTAATTACACCAGACTTCTCAACCTAGACTCTAAAAGACAGATGATATTAGACAGATGCCACACAGACTCTAAGAGAACACCAATGCCAGTCTAGGCTACTCTACCCAGCAAACCCCTCAATTACCATACATGGAGAATCTAAAATATTCCATGACAAAGCCAAATTTAAATATATCTTCCCACTAATCCAGGCCTACAGAGGATAATAAAAGGGAAACTCCAACATAAGGAGGGAAACTATGCTCTAGAAAACGCAAGAAAGTAATCTCCTCAAAACAAACCCAAAAGAAGAGAACCACACAGACATAAATCCACCACTAACAACAAAAATAACAGGAAGAAACAACTAGTGGTTCTTAATATCTCTCATCATCAATGGACTCAATTCCTCAATAAAAAGATATAGGGTAACAGACTAGATACATAAAGAAGACCCAACATTTTGTTGCATACAAGAAACGCACCCCAGTGACAAAGATAGAAACTACCTCAGAATAAATAGCCAGAAAATATTTTCCAAACAAGTGGTCCCAAGAAATAATCTGGAGCAACAACATTAATATCAAAGAAATTAGATTTTCAAATAAAAGATACCAAAAAGATGGAGGAGGACACTTTATACTCATCAAAGGAAAAATCTACCAGTAGGAACACTCAATATCTAGTCCCCAAATGCAAGGATACCTACATCTGCAAAAGAAACATTACTGAAGATCAAAGCACACAATGAACCTTACACAATAATAGTGGAAAACTTAAACACCCCACTCTCACCAATGGACAGATCAGGGAAACAGAAACTGAACAGAGACATGGTGAAACTAACAGAAGATATGAACCAAATGTATCTAACAGATAGCTACAGAACACTTGACCCTAAAACAGAATAGTATACCTTCTTCTCAGCACTTCATGGTACTGTCTTCAAAACTGACCATATAATCAGTCACAAAACAGGCCTCAATATATAAAAGAAGAATGAGATAATCCCATGCGTCCTATCAGATCACCATGGACTAAAGCTGATCTTCAATAACAACAACATCAATGGAAAGCCCACATACACATAAAAGCTGAACAGGGCTCTACTCAATGATAACTTGGTCAAGGAAGACATAAAGAAGGAAATTAAAAGCACTGTGGACATTGGGCAAGTTAGAGGAAGAACACATGGTGATAGTTATAGTAAGGGACACTGCCTAGCCCACACCTGTGCTTTCCAGCTGTGTTTGTGTCACAGAAGCAGTTATTTTAAAAATCTGCTCCTTCTCTACCTACCTTCTCCCTTGGTTTGAATTCTCTGCTGGGTTTTTGTGGTTCATTTGGTGGCATCCTGTCTACTGCTAAAACTAAGTTCATAGATTTGGAGGGAATTTTTGGTTTTTATAAGAAAAAACTGTTATGTTTCCCGTGTATGAGATTCTGTCTGCTGTATTCTGTATTTTTTTTATATTTTATTTTATTTTTTTGACTAACTGTATGGAAAATTGTCAGTAAAGCCTTTGTCAGAGGATGAATTTTTAATCACGCCAGAGTCCTGGTCTAATCAGTCTTTTTTGTAAAGAATGGAAGGCTTCACTCAGAGCATGTCATATGTCATGTTTTTGGTACCACTGCTTCTAAAAGTTGTGCTGTGCTGGTCCTGTGTGGAGAGTCGTGCCATGAGCAATCACCATTATAAGATGGCGCTGGCTTCCACTGTGCCTAACTAGTAAACAAGCCTTATGCGCAAGTGCAAGAGTGAACTCATGCCTAGTCACTGCCCATCTCGCTGCGTAGTCATGGGGCGATGGGCGAGCAACGAATCAGGAGCTGTCACGCCACATCAGGTGCTGAAACGTCATGCTGCGGGCTATATAAGCAGCGCCATTTTCCCAGTTCAGGGTCTTCCCTCCTGATAAGTAAGCAATAAAAGCTTTGCCACAGAAGATTCCGGTTGTCCTGAGTGTGTTCTTGCCGGCGGGGACAAAAGCTCGGGCAATAAGTGGCGCTTAGGAACCCGGGAACTACCATCACACTGGCGCAAGGGAGATCCCTCGTTCGTGAGGTGGAACCAGAACTGCGGTACATTACAGCTTTATGAGGTATGTCTGGCCTTGAACTTTCTCCAGCGTTAGAAGCCTTTTTGTTCCTTTTTCACATGTCAACAAGTGGTTAAGGCAGGGCAGAGAATTCTGGACAAAATTCAAGACAGTCTATCAGAGGTAAAGCGGGGAGAGAGAGTAGGAGCAAAGAGGAAACATGTTGCACCAATTAAGCATACAGGCCTTTCCACGGGTCTTGAACCCGAGGAAAAGTTAATGTCAGGGAAGAATACCTGGGGAGAGATTGGAAGGAAGGAGAAGGAAAAAAAAAAAAAGAAAAAAGATCAATCAGCGGAGGTTTCTAGGAGAAGGAACTTATACCCGCCACTATATGAGTTTAAGTGGCTAGCTCTTAGTAACTCAGAATCAGATGAAGGACTTAGCTCCTCTGAAGAAACGGACTTGGAGGAGGAAGCAGTTCGTTAAGGGAGAAAGGTACCAGCAAGATAAAAAGCGAGTTACTCAGTCCAGAAAAAGGCAAAAAGCGGCTGGCAAAAGCCAGCTTGCTGCTCGGCCTCCGGACTGTCGGCTTCAGGGTCCTAGTGTACCTCAGCCCTATGTGCAGAGGTACCATTCAGAACCTTATGTGCAGAGGTATCATTCAGATTCATTCATTCCAAAAGAGGAACAGAGAAAAGTGCAGCAAGCGTTCCCAGTTTTTTAAGGAGCTGAGGGAGGGTGTGTTCATGCTCCAGTAGAATATATACAAATTAAGGAGCTCAGAGAAGCAGTTCGTAATTATGGAGTCAGCGCTAATTTCACTATAGCACATGTCGAAAGGCTTGCGAATCACGCTATGACTCCTGGTGATTGGCAGACTGTAGTAAAAGCTGCAGCCCCCAGTATGGGAATGTATCTTGAGTGGAAAGCCTTGTGGCAGGACTCCTGCCAAACGCAGACAAGGGCCAATGCCACCATGTAAGGGGACCAAAGAACGTGGACGTTTGAATTACTTACAGGTCAGGGACAGCATGCTGCTAACCAAACAGATTATCATTGGGGAGCGTACGCTCAGATCTCAGCTGCCGCTGTTAAGGCATGGAAGGCACTCTCTAAGAAGGGAGAGGCAAGTGGGCATTTGACCAAGATTACTCAAGGTGCACAGGAGTCCTTCTCAGACTTTGTGGCCAGAATGACGGAGGCAGCAGGGAGGATATTTGGAGACCCAGAAGCAGCTATGCCTTTAATTGAACAATTGGTTTATGATCAAGCTATGCAGGAATGCAGATCAGCAATCACACCTAGAAAGAGTAAGGGGATACAGGACTTGTTAAAGGTTTGCCGTGAGCTTGGAGGGCCGCTTACTAATGCTGGATTGGCAGCAGCCATTCTGCAGGGGAGGAGGTGCTCGGATTCAACTGAGCTCAAACTTTGCTTTAATTGTGGCAAACCAGGACATTTAAAAAAGGACTGCAGAGCCCCTATAAAAAGGACAGCACCAGGATTGTATACTAAATGTGGAAAAGGATATCATTGGGCTAAGGACTGTCATTCAATTAGAGATATACGAGGCAGGCTCTTGTAGCCTACAAGGTCTTATTGTCCACCCTGGAGTTGTAGATCAGTATTATAAAGGGGAACTTTAGGTTCTCTGTTCTTGTCCTCAAGGTGTCTTTTCTATATCACAAGGGGACAGAATAGCTCAACTAATAATTTTGCCAAGCCTACATAGCTGTTTTCCTTCCTCTGGTATTCCTCGAGCTGCCAGAGGAACTGGTTCTACTGGAAATGATTCTGCTTACTTAATAATGCCTTTAGATTCCGGGCCATCCTTGGAGTTAGTTATAGAAGGGAAACAATTTAAGGGAATTTTAGATACAGGAGCAGACAAAAGTATTATTTCTTCTCACGGGTGGCCAAAAACCTGGCCCGTAACTCAGTCATCACACTCTTTACAAGGGCTAGGCTATCAGTCCTGCTCCACTATTAGCTCCTGTTCTTTGAGCTGGCAAATGGATGTCACGCATATTTCCTCCTTTGGGAAGAATCAATATTTACATGTTTGCTAATCTGTCTAGGCAGATTTCTTTGTATCTTGCAGGAAATTGGTCTGAAAGATTCGATGAGACCCTTGAGGCCCTGAGAGCGGCTGTTCTCAGGATCAACTCGACACGAGTGGACCTGTCATTGACAGGGAGTCTCTCCTCCTGGATTTCATCTGCTTTTTCTTATTTTAAGGAATGGGTGGGGGGTAGGTTTATTTGGTGTTGCCACCTGCTGTGGACTTGTGTTTATGCTCTGGTTAGTTTGCAAGCTCAGAACCCAACAAACAAATGACAAGGTTGTGATTGCTCAAGCACTTGCAGCCATTGAACAAGGGGCCTCCCCTGAAATTTGGCTGTCCATGCTTAAGACCTAAATGGCATCTGAGTTCTCTGCTATTGTGTCCCACGGATTTGTGGATACATTGCACTGGATGTAAGAGACTCAACGCTTATTGATCAGCACTTATACCTTGCTGAGGTTTACTGATTCGTTTTTTGGCTGGCCACTTTTATAGAGTTCACCCTAGGTCATTTAGCAGTTACTGTCACACAGTACTGCAGTATCCAGAGACGGGCAACTTTCCTCATGTACAGACCAATCTAAGATATGGGACCCGGTGGCGATAGGGTTACCCTATGACAGGAAAGGCTGTGACATTGGAGGAATGACCTAAGACAGGAGCCACAGCAGATGGACATGACTGCAGAGGCCTAGACCAGCCTCAAATTTTAATAAAATAAAAAGGGGGAGATGTGGAGAGCCGTGCTGCAAGCAATCGTGTGCGTGCTGTGAGCAATCGCCATTATAAGATGGTGTTGGCATCCACTGCGCCTAACTAGTAAACAAGCCTTATGCACAAGTGCAAGAGTGAACTCATGCCTAGTCACTGCCCATCTCGTGGTGCAGTCATGGGGCGATGGGCGAGCAACAAATCAGGAGCTGTCACGCCACATCAGGTCCTGAAACGTCACGCTGCGGGCTATATAAGCAGTGCCATTTTCTCGGTTCGGGGTCTTCCCTCCTGATAAGTAAGCAATAAAAGCTTTGCCGCAGAAGATTCCGGTTGTCCTGAGTGTGTTCTTGCCGGCGGGGACAAAAGCTCTGGATAGTCCTACACAACTCTGTGCTATCAGGGCCCTACTCACACTTGTCTATCTTAGCTACTGTCCAGCAGGCTTACAAGGCACGGTCCCTGTTACACTACCCAAAAGCTGAGCCTGTTCAGAGGAAAGGCCTGGGCCTAAGACCTGTGCCAACAACTATAGGTAATTTTGTTGTTTTTCCCTGCCCTAAGTGTGTGCTTTAGTTTGGGCTATGGCTGTTGGACAGAGCACCCAATTATAAAAGCCTAGTTTTCAGTTGTGTAGTCTTGCATTTGGCAGGAGGAACACTGCAATAATGATGCAAATGGCTGTGGGCATGATGTGCCCAGGCTCCCTCTGGTTCCCTCTTTTAGTCTTACTGTATAGTTTAGGGTTTCCCCTATCAGTCATCTGCCTGGCTGCCAGGGGTCTTGGAGGTAAGGTGTTGGCAGGCAGGGTAAGCAGCAGCCAGACTTGTTAACTCTTCAATGTGCTTCCTTTGCTCTCAAGGCTGTGTCAGAGCGGCCTGTGCTGCAGTCAGACTTTAAGCTTTGTGGCAAACAGACCCCCAACTACACTGCTCAGTCTGCAAGGGAGTCAGTGCCAGGAAGATGCCCTTGATGAGTGACATAGTGTTCCATGTTGTGACCCAGACCTGAGGTAAGAAAATAGAACTCATTTGTGAGAAGTCACAGTTGTGATGGGATAGAGCCCAAATCCACATCAGCTTTGGTATAAAGGAACCAAACTGACAAGTCCTATGTCTGGGATGGGAAAGTGACCTGACGAATCTAGGCCCTGCCTTTGTGGTCTCAAATAGAAAGACAGATCAGGCAATGGTTGCCACCACAGATCACAGTCAGGCTTACAATGTGGCAGCTTGGTTGTCCAAGCCAGTCAGGCTGAGGAGAATGGAACCCTGGTTAGAGGTTCTAGCCAGGCCAGTGCTTCGGGTCTGGCCTACTCCCTGAGCCAGCACCTGTGACCCCTGGGCTCTGAGAAGGATCTTGAGGTTGTATGGAGTTCATGTTCCTGTTCTACAGGGACAGAAATTTAAGAGACTGGAGAAGAACAGGGAATTTCCACTCACTGGGCTTTGGCTGGTATTCATGAGAAAGTAAAGGCTCTAAAGCAGTGGTTCTCCACCTGTGGGTCACAACCCATTTGGCAAACTTTTATCCTCCAAAATATTTGCATTACAATTTGTAACAGTAGCAAAATTACAGTTATGAAGTAGCAACAAAATAACGTTATGTTTGGGGTAACCACAACATGAGGAAGTGTATTAAAGGGTTGCAGCATTAGGAAGGCTGAGAACCACATCTCTAAAGCATTTACATGAGTTTTTATCTACTTATGTATGGGGCCACTTTCTCTGGAGCTTGGAGTAAGTCAGTCTACCTGCTATACTAGACTACTTCAGTTCTTTGTCATACCAGCAGAAACCAGAGCTCATCCTGACAGACTGCTGCAGTTTTTCTTACAGGTCCTGAACAATGAACAGTGTCACAGAACAGTTGTTGTAGCACAGCTGGGTCCCTGTAACAAAGCAGGTTTCACCCAGGTACCTTTCCCAAGCAGAACCAGGTCACTTTATTAACCCCTTTGGAAAAGGGCACCCTTTGGCTCTGGTGATCATCTGTTTCTTAGTGAAGAACCACACCCACTGTAACCTTCTTCCTTGGGCCATCTTATCCATTTCCTTTTAGTCCTTAAGATGTTAACAGGTTCTGTGGCCTCTCAGTCAGCCCACTAGAGAAGGTGGGTCAGCGGCCAAGGCCTTGTTTGATCATGACATTGTCTCCCGTGAGAAAGCTGACAGCAGGTATCCAGTGCCTGAGATGTTGCATCAAGGCAAAAAACATGAGCAGAGAAAACCCCCTAATTGGTAGGTTTCATAGCCTGAGTCTTCTTAAGTGACTCGGGCTGTGAACCCTAGGAAGAACATGGAAGGTGGATGTTTTCTTCTAGCCTCATGAGGCACATTCCTCAGTGAGTGTTGTCAAGTCAACCAAAATTGTGCTTTCCTATTATATGTGCTCTCTACCTTGGGAGGCCTGTACTGCTCCCAGGAGCTCCTGGCAGAGCTGCAGCATAGAGATTTTACTGTTTTCTCTTCAGCTGCATTCAGGAGCAGCCATCAGCCTTCTAATGGCTGGTGTCAGCTAACCACTTAATGCCATGGCATGAAGCAAATGAGCGGCTGAGCCTTGGCTTGCTTAAAGGACCAGGATGTACTTCTTTGGTACTGGGTCACTTCAGTGTAACAGGTCCTGTTCTTGGTGTAGGAGGCTCTACCTACACCTGGAGAGTTTTCACTGTCTTGTGTTACTTGTTTACTTTATAAACAGTGCACTCTTCTCTCAGCAAAGAGAGAAGTGTTTCTTTGGCTGTGCAATACCTGTGTAACAGAAACAGAAGCTACAAATTGGGCAAAATCAGAGAGAAAATTAACTTTGTATTTATTTTGGGAAGGAGATAGGCAGGATGAGCAAAGCATGAGCCCCTGATGCTTTGTCAGTTTTAGACCTTGCCAATTTTTTTCCAAATCCAGCCTGACCAAGCCTCAAAGTACCCCTGAACTGTTAGGACTGAAAAACTGTCCAAGTCCCCCCTAATCTCAAACAAGGGGTGGCCAGAATGCTCCTTAAAAGTCCCACTCATGAGGGTAGAGATGTACCCCCTACCCCGGTCCCTTCTGCCCCCTTGTTATCCTCACAAAGCCTTCAGCAACTTCAGGCCAGGCTCAAGTGACTGAGCCACTGTCTATCCCAGGGGATTGCTGTAGGAAGGCTGTGTTCTCTCACTGTGGAGGGAGGGCTCTGCATTCCTTACAAGTCCTCTGAGGTCTGGCCAGAACTGAGAGGAGGAAAGGGAAATCCCACTTTGGTAAAAGAAAACAAGGAAAGGCCATAAACAAAGACAGACTTACAGTTTATTTGTAATTAAAAAAAAATAAACACACTTTACATTAAAGTAAAAGACCTTTGATTTGTAATTTCCACATTGGGGAGAAAGGGAAAGGGGGAAAAAGACTTGAAAAACTGAATCACAAAGAGGAAAGAAAGGGAGTGAATTTATACCCCTAATGTTCTCTCAACTCCACAAAAACAGGTTCCACACGACTGACTGCTGCCTGGCCACCAAAGCAGGGAGTTAGGCATTCCCAGTGCTCAGGCCATGCTGCCCATTCCCACTCTGGCACAAAGGAAAACAAATTAACTTGACAGCATATGAGGCAACAAAACAGGTTAAAAATCATATATACATTTATAATAAAATATTCTTAATCCTTATCAATTTTTTAAAAAATGAAATAAAAAGAAAGAAATTAAAGACTTTAGAATTTAATGAAAATGAAGGCACATTATACCAAAACTTATGGGACACAATGAAAGCAGTGCTGAGAGGAAAACTCATAGCTCCGAGTGCCTCCAAAAACAAACTGGAAAGAGCATACACTAGCAGCTTGACAGCACACATGAAAGCTCTAAAGCAAAAAGAAGCAAATACAGCAAAGAGGAGTAGATGGCAATAAATAATCAAACTTAGAATGGAAATCAACCACGTAGAAACAAAAAGTACTATATAAATAATCAACAAAACCATGAACTGGTTCTTTGAGAAAATCAACAAGATAGACAAATTCCTAACCAGACTTATCAGAGGGCATAGAGACAATGTCCAAATTAACAAAATCAGGAATGAAAAGGGAGACATAACAACAAAACTGAGGAAATTCAAAAAATAATCAGATCCTACTACAAAAGGCCATACTCAACAAAACTGGAAAAATGTTGATGAAATGGATGACTTTCTAGAAGATACCATGCACCAAAGTTAAATCAGGAACAGATGAACCATCTAAATAGCCCTATAACCACCAAGGAAATAGAAGCAGTCATTAGAAATCTCCCAGTCAAAAAAAAGTTCTGGGCCAGACGGTTTCAGTGCAGATTCTATCAGACCTTTAAGGAAGACCTACTACCAATATTTCTCAAACTATTCCACAAAATAACAGAAGGAACACTACCTAACTTGTTCTATGAAGCATGTTGGGATTTTGATGGGGATTGCATCAAATCTGTAGATTGCTTTTGGTAGGCTGTGCATTTTTACTATGTTAATTCTGACAAATCATGAACATGAGAAATCTCTCTAATTTCTGAGGTCTTTTTAGAATTCTTTCTTGAGTGACTTGAAGTTTTCGTCATACAGATCTTTCACTTGTTTGGTTAGAGGTCCCCCAAGATATTTTATATTATTTGTGACTATTGTGAAGGGTGTCTTTTCTCTTATTTCGTTCTCAGTCTGGTTGTTATTTGTGTATCAGGAGGCTACTGATATATTTCAGTTAATTTTATATACAGCTATTTTGATGAAGTCACTAAGTTCTCTTATAAAATTTTTGGAGTTGTTTGTGTATACTATTATATCATCTTCAAATAGTGATACCTTGACTTCTTTGCCTATTTTATCCTTTTTCCTTTTGTTGTCTTATTGCTCTGGGTAGATCCTCGAGTACTATATTGAATAGATATGAGGAGAGTAGGCATCCTTTGCCTTGTCCTTGATTTTAGTGGGATTGCTTCAAGTATCTCTCCATTTAATTTGTTATTGGCTGTTGGTTTGCTGTATGTCACTTTTAGTATATTTAGATATGGGCCTTGAATTCCTGATCTCTCCAATACTTTCAACATGAAGGGGTATTGTATTTTGTCAAGTACTTTTTTAGTATCTAATGAGATGATCATGAGATTTTTTTCTTTGATTTTGTTTATATAGTAGTTTATGTTAATGGAGTTTCATATATTGAACCAATCTTACATCACTGGGATGAAGCCTACTTGATCATTAGGTATTTCCTAAGGGCTCCCTGGTAGTGGGTTAAACAATTGATTAGAATTGCACTCGGGCATATTCGCCCCCTCACCTGGCTCCTAAGAATAGCTGACTTTAGATAGGGCTGATCTTATCTCAGTTGTAAACATTGCCTGGGTTCTGCCAGCTTTTACATATGCATTTCTCTGTAAAGAGCCATTATGCATCAGATAACCTTGATGTACTTTGGATAATGTACCACCTAGCTTCCTTGTTTACGTCTGTGTTATAAGTTTGATGCTCGCTTTGAGAAATTACATTCAGATCCAACACTCCCTTGTGTTAGTATCTGTTTGTCACTCACTGACTCCTTGCTCACCTGAGTAATGAGACCCTGATTTCTCCCCCGGACTGAGGGACTCAGATAGAGCCAGCCCATGACATTGTATGATAAGAATTTCAAGTCTCTGAAGAAAGAAATTGAGAAGATCTCAGAAGATGGAAAGATCTCCCATGCTCAAGGATTGGCAGGATTAATACAGTCAAAATAGCTATTCTGTCGAAAGCAATCTACAGATTAAATGAAATCCCCATCAATTCCAACTCAATTCTTCACAGGGTTAGAAATGGCAATTTGCAAATTCATCTGAAATAACAAAAAACCTAGGATAGGAAAAATTACTTTCAACAATAAAAGAACCTCTGGTGGAATCACCCTGCCTGACCTCAAGCTGTACTACAGAGCAATAGTGATAAAAACAGCATGGTACTGGTAGTGTGACAGACCGATAGATCAATGGAATAGAATTGAAGACCCAGAAATGAGCCCACATACCTATGGTCACTTGATCTTTGTCAAAGGAGCTATGAACAATCCAGTGGAAAGAAGATAGCATCTTCAACAAACCCTGCTGGCTCAACTGGCAGTTAGCATGTAAAAGAATGCTAATTGATCCATTCTTATCTCCTTATACAAAGTTCAAGTCTAAGTGGATCAAAGGAACCCCACATAAAACCAGAGACACTAAAACTTATAGAGGAAAAAGTGGGGAAGAGCCTCGAAGATATGGGCACAGAGGAAATTTTCCTGAACAGAACAACAATGGTCTGTGCTGTAAGATCAAGAATTGACAAATGGAACCTGATAAAATTGAAAAGCTTCTGTAATGCAAAGGACACTGTCAATAAAACAAAACAGCAACCAACAGATTGGTAAAAGATCTTTATCAATCCTTCATCTGATAGGGGTTAATATCCAATATATATATAGAACTCAAGAAGTTGGACTCCAGAAAACCAAATAACCCTATTAAAAAATGGAGTACAGAGTTAAACAATGAATTCTCAACTGAGGACTAACAAATGGCTGAGAAGCACCTGAAAACATGTTAAACATCCTTAGTCATCAGGGAAATGCAAATCAAAACAACCCAGAGATTCCACCTCATACCAGTCAGAATGGCTAAGATCAAAAACTCAGGTGACAGCAGATGCTGTTGAGGATGTGGAGAAAGAGGAACACTCCTTTGTTGCTGGTGGGATTGCAAGCTGGTACAACCACTCTGGAAATCAATTTGGCATTCCTCAGAAAATTGGTCATAGTTCTACCAGAAGATCCAGCAATACCACTCCTGCTCATATACCCAGAAGATGCTCCAAATTGTAATAAGGACACATGCTCCACTATGTTCATAACAGCCTTATTAACCATAGCCAGAAGCTCGAATGAACCTAGATGCCCCTCGAAAGAGAAATGGATACAGAAAATGTGGTACATTTACACAGTGGAGTATTATTCAGCTATTAAAAACAATGAATTTATGGAATTCTTAGACAAATAGATGTATCTAGAGGATATCATCCTAAGTGATGTAACCCAATCACAAAAGAACACACATGGTATGTACTCACAGATAAGTGGATATTACCCAAGAAGCTCAGAGTACCCAAGATACAATTTGCAAAACACATGAAACTCAAGAAGAAGGAAGGTTAAAGTGTGGATACTTGGATCCTTCTTAGAAGGGGGAATAAATTACCCATGGAAGGATTTACAGAGACAAATTTCAGAGCAGAGTCTGAAGGCATGCCTACCCAGAAACTGCCCCATCTGGGGATGCATCCCATAAACAACCACCAAAACCAGACACTATTACAGATGACAACAAAAGCTTGCAGTCAGGAGAGTGATATAGCTGTCTCCTGAGAGGCTCTGCAAGTGTCTGACTAATACAGAGGCTGATGCTCCCAGTCATCCATTAGATGGAATACAGGGTCCCCAGTGAAGGAGCTAGAGAAAGTACCCAAGGAGCTGAAGGGGTTTGCAGCCCCATAGGAGGAACAACAATATGAAATAACCAGTAACCCCAGAGCTCCCTGGGACTAAACCACCAATCAAAGAAAACACACGGAGAGACCCATGGCTCTAGCTGCACATGTAGCTGAGGATGGCCTAGTTGGCCATCAATGGAAGGACAACAATGAACAGAACAACAATTCTGTTTGTCCTATGATGGTTCTATGCCCCAGTATAGGGGAATGCCTGGGCCAGGAAGTGGGAGAGGTTGGGTTGGTGAGCAGGGAGGATCGGGAGAGGACAAGGGATTTTCAGATTGGAAACTAGGAAAGGGTATAACATTTGAAATGGGAATAAAGAAAATATATAGTTAAATAACAAAAAAGAAACACACACACACACACACACACAAAGTAAAAAAAGCTCCATGCCAAATTGGTGCTTCCCCTCTCCCTAGCCCCTTTCTCCCAAAGCAAGCAAAGCTTCACTAAGCAGGACCCCTGCCAAAATATTGGAGTACATGCCAAGTTATCCCTTGGCTTTCTCCCTCTGCTCAAAGTGGATAAAATGACAATTAATACTCCACTCATAATGCTGATTATAATGTAAGAATGTCGGGCATTTCCAGTTAATGCCCACACCACCATGGTTTGACTCCTCTCCCAAAGTCGTATTCCCATTTTAAACAGACATTTGTCCCCAAGCCCCATAGGAGCTCTACAAAAACAGTTCAGACAGCAAGGTATTAGAGCCAGGTGCACCTATGTCAGCTTCAAGCCTGAGACAAAATCACCCGGCCCTCTGACTTAAGACCCCATCCTCAGCACAACCTTGATACCTTGAGCATACCCCTTTCTAGGTCTACATTTCAGTAAACAAAGAGGTACACTCCTCTTACAAAAGTGGCTGGTACCCCCTCCTGTCTACCAGGCAGTGCTGGAACACAGCTAAAAGGCACACTGTGAGGAATGGGGGCTGCTGAGCAAGAGCCAGAGGAGTTCTGATAAACTGGTAAAACTGATATCAATCAAAAGGTTAGGGCTTCACATTTCCTTTGTTTGTCTTCAGTAGCAGAATCACTGTATCTGATATGAATTCTGGAGTGATGGCACCTAGACTTTGAAAATAGCCTTTGTCAGTGACTGTTATCTGAGATTTTGTGGTGTTGTTCTTTTGAAGGATTCTCAGAGACATGCTCTGTTGAAGGATTCTCAGAGACATGCCTGACACACCAGGAAGTCTGAGACTTACTTTAGGTGATGGTTCTTTCAAGACAATTCTAGATCACATGAGAAATTCGGGGACACAGAAATTGACTTGTTAAAGGTGCCTTTTGTGTAACAAAAAAGAGGATCTGCAAAATGTATTTGGGGTTCAGTCTTTGAAGGTCTGATTGCTCTGCTGCTTGAGGAGGCTAAACTCGTCCTTCAGTGGCGCTTTCTTTGATCAATCAGTGGATTGTCCCCGTAACCCAGAACACAATCTTCTAAACGGACTTAAAGATGCTTATCATTCGGCTAAAAACATCTCTATGTACCTAAAAAAGAATGTTTATGTTTTTAACCCGAAACCATGGCTTTTTTAATAACTGGAAGGCATGGGTCTACTCCAGCTCTCTTACAGACACCTGTTAGCTGCTTTTTCTACAACATAGATTTCAGTACAGATTATAAAGAGTGGTAATGCCAATATACCTAAAACTTTTGTATATTTTGTAAACTAAAAAAAAGTCATGTAAACTTTAGGGAGTCCAGGGAGCTATAAGACTTGGATCCACCTCTTACTGATCAAAAGGACTCCAGAGAAGTACAGCCTAAGCTTCTCCACAGATTAAGCTTCTCCACAGCCAAAGCTTTTCCACAGCCCAAGCTTCTCCACTTGCTTCTCTCTCTCTCTCTCTCTCTCTCTCTCTCTCTCTCTCTCTCTCTCTCTCTCTCTCTCTCTTTCTCTCTCTCTCTCTCTCTCTCTCTCTTCCCCTTCTCCTCTCCCTCCCTCTCTTGGGTGTCCTCCCGTCTGCAAACTATCAGAATTATAAACTCCAAATTTCCTAAACTTTAACTTCTGGCCCTAGTCAATATCTGTCTCAGCAGATTTCCACTTGATCAACAGTCCGCATCTAGGAATCAGCTGTGGAGTACAAACTGCTTCAAATTGCTTCTAGCTCTGGATTTCCTAAGAGTTGAGGTGAACCAGTGCAGCTGATGTGATTGCTTACCATTTCTTCATCTAGATTAAACTAGATGCTTTTGATAATGCTCAGTTGCCTGATTCTCCTCCCAGCCTTTGACAAACATTCCACCCTTCCTGTGTCCTGGCAATTTCAGCAGAAAGAAGCTACAGAAGATAGTATATAACCCTTTATCCTTGAAATGCTGGAATGTCACTTCATATGAAAACTCAATGGCATAGGGGACAAAATAGCTTCCTATACTGCTTATGGGCACACCAGGAAATGTACCTGTTCAAAGAAACAGACCCAGATCTATTAACATTATTTTTACAATCTGAAAACTTGTGGGATGGAGGTTCTTTCCCCAAAGGTAACACTATTCAATTTTGCATCAGTCTTATCTTTAATCTTTTTATATCTTTGAAAAGAAGACTTGGCTGCAATATTAGAATATCTGATGCTCTTTTTTATACTCAAACTGCATGTTCTATATCTCTTTTTGCTTGCTTTTTTACTTTAGATCTTTACAAGAGTGATCACTAGTAATCATTGTTAACATACAGGCAATTCCAGTGGCCTTCTCTCAGGGACCTAGCAACTATTTATGCCATCACCTTCCCCTGTCACAAGTGTACCAGGTATATCAGGTGTACCACCTATGTGCTGCAGATAAAACTACCACCAGCCATACCAACTTGATCTGTCTGCATTCCCTCTCTTGGTTCTCTCTGTGTGACTCTCACTGCCCTCATGGCTCTCTCACTGCTGTCTGTCTGTCTGTTTGTTTGTCCACACATCGACTTGTCTGCCTTTATCCCTTCTCCATGTCCTCACTGAACTGTCCTCCACCAATAAACCTCTTTCCACAAAATCTGTGGCTTGGTCAATTTTTAGGGGTCCACCTTGTCATAACCTGGTTGCATTATATTTCATAACAATTATACAATAGTATCAATGTTAGGCTGTCTTGAAATCTCTATCAATGAAGTTAGTCTAAAAGTTCTGAATTTAGGCTCTGACAGGTTTCTAGGACAAGTGCTGGAGGCAGGAACCTTTTCTGCAAGATATCACAAGAATGGTCACCATCCCAGTTGCTAATATTGTTCTCATTTGTAACCTCTTGAGCTAAGCCTCCTTATTCTACATTGATGTCTGTCTTAGTCAGGGTTTTTATTCCTGCACAAATATTATGACCAAGAATCAAGTTGGGGAGGAAAGAGTTTATTCAGCTTGCATTTCCACATTGTTGTTCATCACTAAAGGAAGTCAGGACTGGAACTCAAGCATGTCAAAAAGCAGGAGCTGATGCAGAGGCCATGGAGGGATGTTCTTTACAGGCTTGTTTCATCATGGCTTGCTCAGCCTACTCTCTTATAGAACCAGCCCAGAGATGGCACCACCCACAAGGTGACCTCTCCCCTTGATCATTAATTGAGAAAATGCCTTGCAGCTGTGTCCTGTCCAGCAGTACTTAGTTATTCCATGGGTCAAGGAGGAAGAGAACTTCAAAAGAAACAGGTGAAGAAAGGGAAGCAAGACCAAGCAGAGAGTTGTCAAAGTCTGTTTAATGGAGGCTTAAGATCCTGGTTATAAGCACACAATGAGAGAAAATAGGGCGGGGTCAAGGGGTATAGTAAAATACAGAGAAAGGGATGGACATCTGGGGCAGATGCTGATTGCAGGCTTCAAACATCTTGCAGCTTATCTTGGAATGTTGGCCCTAAAACAGTCCCGGGCAGCCTTCAAACATTCTGCAGTTTATCTTGGAGTGTCAGCCCTAACTAAACAGTCCCAGGCAGCCATCAAACATCTTGTAGCTATTTTGGAGTGCCATAAACTGTCCCAGGCACCAAATGGAGACATGGAGGAGGAGGTGAAGCTGTCTTAATCTAAGCAGTTCTAGGCGCCAAGTGGATACATGAAGGACGGAGTGAAGCTGGCAGTTTCAGGTGCCAGGTGGAGACAATGAAGGAGGGGGTGACATAATTCCCATCCAAGGGTCAGCCTCTTCTTCAGGATGAGAGTTGTTTCTGGTCTAGTTTCCCACAGTTTGGTCTCTCCCATCTCCCCCTTTTTTCTTTATTAAACTTGGGGGATGGCCATGAAAAGAGGGCCAGTCAAGTACCTGTTTTAGGTCTTTATCGTGGCATGCACCCACGTCCAGCACCGCAATAACTAGGCCTTTTCAGGTCCTAGGTGGGCAAGGGCCCTGTCTTAGGCTAATTCAGGTTGCAACCACTCCTGGCATCACGTCTTATTCCAATGACTTAATCAGGCCACTTGTAGTTGTGATGGGCACCCAGGCAGTGGACCCACAATAATCCCGTCATTGGGTCACATTGCAGCCAATAGGCAGTGTGTATCTGGCTTGTGGCACCACAAAATTCCGTCATTGATAATTCCACAGCTTATGGCCCTCAGCCAGTATAAGATCTGGAGGTCACCCCATCCATCATTGTCATTTCCACAGTTTATGGAACCAAGAAGGCTCTGTTTCTGCAGCAAGGGTAGAGAACTGAAGCAATGGCTGCCCTCACTGCACTGTTGGAAGACAGGTCTTTGGCTGAGTCTCAGATGTCTAGTTGATGGTAGTGGACTGAAACTGTTTTGTTTAAGGCAGAATCAATCTGTGACTTAATAAAGCTGGTTATTCGATTGAAGGCCCATGGACCAAAGGAGACAAGGAGGAGTAGTCCCAACACAGGTCCCAAGAAGGGGAGGAGAAAAGGCAAAGCCCCATTCCAAAAACTCCACATGGGGTTATCAAAAAGCTCTTTAAGTCTCTTCTGTAACTCCTCTTGATGTTTTCTAATTCTATCTCTAACTATGCCAGGTTTATTTGTATAAAAACAGCATTTTTCTTGCAGGGCCAGGCAAATACCTCCCTTATCTGCAGTCAAAAGATCAAGCCCTCTTCTGTTTTGGAGAACAACTTCAGCAAGGGAGTCTAACTGATCCTGAATATCTTTTTATAGACTCACATATCATATTAACTTCAGAGATCAACTGTAAGGAAAGCTTCTTGTATGAGTCTATGGCTACCCCTAACCCCGTAGTTCCCGATGCAAGAGCGCTAGTTATGCTGAGCCCCACCAGTAGGGGAATGAATTGGAGTGCCCTTTTATGTTGAGGGACAAAAGTGTCAAAGCTAGGAAGGAGAACGGGTTCATCACCAGGGAGAATATGGATATCGGGGACGAGCAGGGCAGGGGCACAGAGTCCCGTTCAATTTATGGGCAGAAAGGGATAAGCCATATTATCTCCACAAATGAAAACTCTGCCAGGGGGCAGAAACCAGCCTGGGAGGAATTAACTATAGTAGAGCAATAGGTAAAGTAGGCAATACCAAGATCAACATCAAAGGAATTATTTGGCATAGGGTCCCCAAAACAAAAAGAGGTATTAAACTCAGTAGGCTGAACCTTTAAAGGTTTTGTAAAACTGCAATTATGTAAGGTAGGGGAAGGCGGATCAGAGGTGTTGAGCAATGGAAAGGCCAAAGGCCACGTCACCCCCAAGCCCAAACATAACCAGCAATCCTCAGTGAGCATAGGATTGGTGGAATTCAGTACTTTGTGAGTAGCTTCAATAATATCCATGGTCTGTGGGTTCAAATCTACCCCTTTTGGCACTATCTTGAGCAAAGGGTTGTATTCTAGCTTGGGGAACAAATTCTCTACCTGATGTTGAATGATCAACTGAACCCTTTCTTCTCTAACCATGTCTGTCGGACCTCTGCCATCTGAGACATGAATAGGAGCACCACAGGGCCAGCAGGCTTGTTCACCCACTGGGGCTAGGCAGAAGGAGCCTGCATATTTATTGGACTTATAGCCAATGACACAGACATCGGAGTTCCAATTTCCCCCAGAAGGAGCCTGTGGAATATTTATAGAAAATGGCAGTAAAATACTTGAGGCCATTATGAAAGCATGTTGTGACCCGCTTGTAATAACCAGAATGCATTTGTAAAACAAAATTACATTTGGCGGGGCAGGTGCCATTTGGTCCCACAGGTTTGGGCTTTGGTTTATCACTGCAGCCCCACCATTCTTGTGCGCCACCCATATGTGAAGCACTCCACTGCAGAGTAGCGATCTGGTTGCCACAGTCCACCATAAATGAGGATCCACTAGAGAGTGTCAAGGGCCCATTATGATTGCCCCTACATGACTGGCAGGGCTTGCCATAAATGCCAGTCAGAAAAGTCAGTCTATCTGTGGGTTGTTCAAATCCATCTCTGACCGCAGCCAGGGAAGCCAAGGTGAATGTAACTATCCAAATCGCCATCTGGAAGATAGAAAAGGGGGAGCTTTCTCAGGGCTTTTCTTCCCTGGATGAGTTATATGGTTTTATTAGGCACTCTGGGAGCCGTCTAGCATTTTGGGCTCCTGAATCATAAATGCAAGCATGTCCTTTGCCCCATATAAGGACCAGATCTGGACCTTGCCATTTTTTGGACAAGGGATCCCTCCACATGGCTTGTGCATAATTGTTGGCAGTTGAAGGGTGCCAAAGGTGATCTTCGGCAGACTTGCCTACAGTGTCATATGTAAGAAAATTTAAGACAAATAGTGCATGATTCAAGAGGGTCTTCAACTTGCCTATTGGGGATATAGAACTCCTCCCCCAGACTGTAATTTAAAGAGCATATTTTTAAGGGTTTGATGAGTCCTTTCTACAATGCCTTGCCCTGGGGGTTATAGGGAATGCCAGTAATATGCTTGATACCCATTTGAGCACAAAACTGTTTAAAGCTGGAACTAGCATATCCCAGGCCATTATCTGCCTTGAGGATCTTGGCTTGTGGTGTAACCACCAAGCAGGAGAGAACATGACTGATAACATGTTTAGTGGCCTCCCCCATCTGTAAAGATGTACAGATAAAATCACTAAAAGTATCAACAGAGCCATGAATATATTTTAACTTTCCAAAGGGAGCATAGTGCGTAACATCCATCTGCCACAACTCAGCAGGAATTAGCATGTGGGGGTTGACTCCCACATGTGGCTTAGGCAAAAGGGTCAGGCAGCCCTTACGCTGCCGAACAATTTCTTGTGCCTGTTCGCCGGTGATGGAAAATTTAAGTCTCAAGGTATGGGCATTAAGATTGTGTAAATCATGGGCCTTTTGAGCGGCGGCAAGAGGAGTGGTAGACAAGGCAGAAGCCACTACCTGGGTAGCCTGATCAACTATATCGTTGCCTTCAGACAATGGCCCAAGCAGGCCTGAATGAGTACGAATATGGCCAACAAAAAAAGGAAAATTGCGGGCAAGGATAAGTTTTGGAAGTTTAGAAAACAACAGGGAAGCATTGGTTGAGGGGCGAATATTTGGAACAGGTTCTAGAAGAGGAACAGAGGTGGCCACATAAGCGCTATCTGTATACAAATTAAAAGGAGTTTCAGGAAAGAGTTCAAACACCCTAACAATGGCTGCCAGTTCAACAAGTTGCACCGAGGAAAAGTCTGTCATAAAACACGAGACCTCTCCACCAATGCTGAAGGCAGCCACACCTGAGGAGGACCCATCAGTAAAAGCTACCACAGCCCCAGCAATCCCACCTGGCTTTGTTCTCTTTGGGAAAACCACAGGTATCCTATGTAGGAATTGAACTAGTTTATCAGCAGGATAATAGTTATCAATCACACCTTGGGCCCCACAAGAAGAATGTTGTCTATATAATGTATAATATATAAGTCAGGGTAAGACATTCTGAAAGGGTCAATTGTCTGAGCCACATACTTTTGGCAAAGGGTGGGACTATTGGCCATGCCTTGAGGGATAACCCTCTACTGAAAACGGGACGGGGGGCGGGAAGGCCCAACACAATTGACCCATGGGAAGGAAAGCGCTTGCAATCGTCAGGGTGAAGAGGAATGGAAAAGAAGCAATCTTTTAAGTCAATGACTAATTTGACATCTCTCCTGGGAATAGCCACTGGAGAGGGAAGCCCAGGATCAAAAGCCCCCATGGGGAACATGGTCTTATTGACCACTCTAAGATCTTGTAACAATTGCCATTTGTCACTTTGCTTTCATATGACGAATACTGGGGTATTCCAAGGTGATGTGGAAGGCTCGATATGCCGAGCAGCCAACTGTTCCTGAACTAACTGTATGGCTGCTGACAGCTTTTCGATGGGGAGGGACCATTGGCCAATCTAGACAGGGGAGTCATCTTTCCATGTAATCTTGTCTACCTGGTGTGCAGGGAGAGCAATGGTCCTTAGGAAAAATGGGTATTATAGCCCAAGCCTGCATGATCTACCTTGGGGGTGGCCTCTATCGGTGTAGGCCTCCCTTGGCTGTTTTTACCTAGTCCCTGTCTAGGGAGATAGCCCTGGGAAAGCATTTGATGAGCAATAACTGCATTGGGATTGCACATAAAGACTTTTCATTTGAGAGAGAATATCTCTTTCCCAAGGGTTAACAGGTAGGCCAGGAGCAATGAAGGGCTGAATGGAGCCAGAATTTCCCTCATTATCTTCCCAAGTCAGCAGTTGTGAGCTCTGGAGAGTATTTTTTGATTGTCCAATTTCCTGCAAGTGGGTTAAAGAGGCTTGCAACGGCCAGGGGGTGGGCCAGGCACTCTGTGAGATTACAGTGGAATCAGTGCCTGAGTCTAAGAGGCCCTCAAAGCTCTTGCCATTTATCTTAAGGTGGAGTGTAGGGTGGTTCCTGGTAGTTGACTGGACCCAGTAAAGATCTGATGAGCGTGGCTGTGAGGAGCTACACTGTGCACCTATCACTGGGTGGGAGGTATCTAGAGGCAGAGGCAGGGCTTGAGCTAGGCGTTGCCCTTTGAATATCGATACTGGGCCCAGAGGGGCACTAACTAAAATCTTAATCTCTCCAGTATAATCATTATCTACTAGAGAGGGGTGAACCATAAGTCCCTTTAATGTGGTGGAGGCACACCCCAGAATTAAAAATTAAGTATTAGGTGGAGGAGGTTCAAAGACCCCAGAGGAAAGGATTTGGACGCCATCCTCAGGTGCTAGTATTGAGTTGGCGGGGGCACACAAGTCTAGTCCTGCGCTACTTGGTGTGGCTCTGTAGAGACTAGGGGCTGGTTTGGCTTCTGGCTGTTCCCCGTGGCAGGAAGAAACGAGATGGATTGGGGCCCTGGGGCTGGCTCCACCATCTGTTTTCCTGAAGGGGAGGCAGAGGATTTCCAGACATGTCTGTTTTAGATTTACAGGCACTAGCCCAATGTTTGCCCTTCTGGCACCGTGGGCAAGGGGTGTTGGGCGGTACAAGGTGGGCAGTGGCAGACCCTCCCCCCCCAAGGCTGGGGGACATTAACAAGAGGAGATAACAAGGGACAATGGCGGGCAAAATGCCCAGGCTGGCCACATTTAAAACAGCTTTTCTGTGGGCCAGTCTGTTGAAGAGCCACACCAACAGCCATGACAGGCTTAAGTGCTGCGCCCATCACAAGTTAGACTGTTTGAGACATCCTATGAGTAAAGGTATCCACATCAAGGCAGAGAAGAATTATTTCATTGAGGTCTCTGTCCCTAATTTTACTGCGCAAGACAGCCTGACAGGCTGAATTAGCATTCTCATAAGCCAATTGTTTAATAAGCTTATTTTCCACATCCTCATCTCCTAGAGTCCGCTCTGCAGCCTCAAGTAGACGACTCACAAATTCACTATAGACTTCTTGGGCCCCTTGAATAACTTTAGTTAGGGGAGTGATAACTGAGCCTTTTGCTGGTACTGCTCGCCAAGCACTAAGCGCTGCGTTGGCAGTTTGAGCCAGGAGATCAACAGGGAGGTGTTGCTGCTGTGCCTCTGCTGCATATTTACCTTGACCACTAAGTTTCTCGAAGGTCCAGGCAGTGCAGGGTGGACGAGGGGACCTCTGGTTACTGCAATAGACTGACAATGATCAAGGAAGTCAGCTTTTCACAACAGGAATTGCCCGTGGGTCAAAACAGATTGAACTACCTTAATCCATTCACCAGGAAGCATGAGCACAGAAAGAGTGTAAGGAGCATTTGGCCCATATGTTTGTACTGCAGTATTAAGCTCCCTCAGATCTTTAAAGTGCAGCCAGCTGGGCAGGAGCAGGCACTTGATCCTCAGCCTCGATTTCTGTTTCACTATCTCCCCCACTGGCAGCTCCGCCCTCGCTACCAGACTTGGAGAGGTCATCATTAGGAGGTGCAGCTGTGTTAACTGAGGGTACAATTTCTGTGGAGGCAGATTCGGCTTGGGCGGTTGAAGGGGAGTCCTCTGAAGTGGAAGTGGGCGGGTTATAGCTGGTGGCTCCTGTGGAGCGGGCAATTACAGGGAAAGCCAGCATTTTAGATTTTACACCCTCCCTGAGGATTTTTTCTTTTTTGTGCAGCCCGAGGCTGCGGCTGGGGCACGGGCAAGGATTGTTTCCTTAAGGGATGCCTGTAAAAAGGTGGGTGTACTGTTTCTGGAGCTGTAAAACTTCTTGTAACCCTGCAACTTGAGATGCAAGTTTGTCCCTGGCATCTATGAGAGTGGGGATGGGCAATGTTGGAGACCAGGGGGTGGGTGCGCAGATTGGCAGAAGGTAGGGAGGGATCCTGTATGGAGGGGCTGAAGCATGAGGCTTACTAGGACAAAGGACCTCTTCTTCCAAAGTGTCTGCGTCCGTAGGAACCAGAGGCCCCTCAGCCAAGGGTTTTTTTTAAAGACTGGATTGATCAGTGGCATTTCTATAGGAGACGGATCCACTGGGAGAGGAGTCTAAAGAGAAGCCTAAGGGGCTTCAGGCATGTCTGTATTTACTGAAGTGGGTTTCTTGTTGGGGAGGGAGCTCACTGAAGCCTCCCCAAACAAGGGGCAGAGACAGTATTCTACAACCAACAAAAGCTGCTGTTTCTGAGGATCATCAACCGCACTTTCTACTACGTCACGAATAAGTCCCCAGTAAGTGAAAATATTTGCAGGAACAGCATTGGGGTCCTGCCTGGTCAATATATCATTTAATGCTCGACCTAACCTTTGCCATTTTTTACGATGTATCTCTGCCCCGTCAATTATAAACCAGGGGCAAGCTTGATCTATAAAAATAAAAAAGTTTATCAAATCTTTTTTCTTAACTCAAACTCCCCTTTTCTTGAGTGAAGCTTTCAGGACTCTGATGAAGACTGCTTCCTTTGACAGTTTAGTTCCCATTTCTTAATGGAGAGGAATTACTCACCGAGGACAGCTTCTCCTATGAGTGGTAGGAGCGTTCCTCAAACAGCTTATTCTTCTAGTTGCAACGAAAATCTCTTGGAGCTAATCTCCTGGGTCCTTGCCAGGCAAAGCTCCATGCCTTGAACCCCACGTTCTAGGCGCCATCTGTCCCATTCAGTAGGACTTAGTTATTCCGTGGGTGGAGGAGGATGAGGCCTGCCAGAGAAACAGGTGGAGAAAGGGAAGCAAGACCAAGCAGAGAGTTGTCAAGGTCTGTTCAATGGAGGCTAAGAGCCTGGTTATAAGCACACAATGAGAAAAATAGGGAGGGGTGAGGGGGTATAGTAAAATACAGAGAAAGGGATGGACATCTGGGGCAGATGCTGATTGCAGGCTTCAAACATCTTGCAGCTTATCTTGGAATGTTGGCCCTAAAACGGTCCTGGGCAGCCTTCAAACATTCTGCAGCTTATCTTGGAGTGTCAGCCCTAACTAAAAAGTCCCAGGCAGCCATCAAACATCTTGTAGCTATTTTGGAGTAAACTGTCCCAGGCACCAAATGGAGACATGGAGGAGGAGGTGAAGCTGGCTTTATCTAAGCAGTTCTAGGCGCCAAGTGGATACATGAAGGACGGAGTGAAGCTGGCAGTTTCAGGTGCCAGGTGGAGACAATGAAGGAGGGGGTGACATAATTCCCATCAAAGGGTCAGCCTGATCTTCAGGGTGAGAGTTGTTGTGGGTCTAGTTTCCCAGTTTGGTCTCTCACACAGCTGGATCTCCTGGAGGCATTTCCCCAAATGAAAGTCCTTTCTCTGTGAACTCCAGCCTGTGTCAAGTTGACACAAAACTAGCCAGTACAATGTCACAGCATGAGTGTCTTTGAAGCTTAAATAGGAGGAGATAATATGCTCGACTTACAACATTGAACCATTTTTCTAGTCCAAAGTGCCCAAAATTTCAATATTTCTCCAAAAATTTGGATAGTCAGGCCTGTCACAGAAACATACCACACTTTGCTACCAACTTTTGGCGTAGTTAATTTTCTATCTCTGTGAGGAGAAACCATAAGAAAGAAAACTTAGAAAACAAAATACTTAATTTAGAGCTTGCTTACAGTGTCAGAGTGTGAGTGTCAGAGCTTGAGTCCATCATGTTCATCATAGAAAGGAGCCTGGCAACAGTCTGGCAGGCAAAGTGCTGGAGCAGTAGTTAAGTGCTTACATCCTTATCTGCAAGACAGTGGCAAAGAGTGAAAAGCTCATTAGGAATATAATCTTCCAATCCTCCCCAAGTGATGAATGTCCTGCACCAAGGTCACAAATTTTAATCTCTTCAAGCAATTCAATCTACTGAGAACCAAGCATTCAACATATGAGCCCGGAGGGAGCATTCTTATTTGAAACAGCATGTGAACCATGCTTCATCTTAAGTAATTTAGCTTCGATTCTTCTTTTTAACTCTTAAAACAAAATTTAATATTAAACACAACACTTTGAGTAAAAACTAAAATGGTTCACTTTGACATCTTTTAAGTTGCACATTCTGTAGTGCATAAATGTAATAGGTTAACTCTTTTATTAATTTTTTAAGATTTGCAGATCAAGGTCCATATTTGACCATGGGAATCGTGTAAGCAAAATTCCATTAAAAGTAAAATTTTAACAAATTCTGTTGCAGAAATAAAACATTAGTAGAATGCTTGGTAACTTTAAAAGAAGAAGCTCCATGCATGACACTTAACCCATTAGAGAGTAAGGTTTCTATGCCTGCAGTGGAGAAGCGATGAGGGACACATGAAGAACAACCCTACTTAGGGTGACTTTGTGAAATCTAAGTTCTTTTTAAATGTTCGGTATTAGACTACATGGAAGTATTATTTGTCTCCCATCGGAGATAGTCATTCAGTTCCAATGGCCTTTCAGGAACTCCTGAATCAAGTTGGAAGCCTAGGAAGATTCCAGATCCTTCAGATCTCTTTTGTTCTCTTCCTCGTAGGCCTTGTGGTACCTCATATTACAATGGAGAACTTTACTGCAGCCATTCCCAATCATCGCTGCTGGGCCCCCATCCTTGACAATGACACTGCCTCTGATAATGGCAGTAGGATCCTGAGCCAAGATGACCTCCTGAGGATCTCCATCCCCCTGGATTCCAACCTGAGACTGGATAAATGTCGTCGTTTTGCCCAACCACAGTGGCATCTTCTTCATTTGAATGGCACTTTCTCCAATGAGACAGAGCCAGACACTGAGCCCTGTGTGGATGGTTGGGTGTATGACAGGAGCAACTTCCTTTCTACCATTGTGACTGAGGTAAGTCATCCCCAAAAAGAAATTCATGATAGGGCTTTTCCAGTGCCACAGTAGTGGATATTCATTTAATTCACTCTTCAACTTTTAGCTAACATTAATTACTGACATATTAAATGTGAAACATTTCTCATTCTTCTAGCATTTTATTCTAAGGATGACCACAGATTATCACTGTTTTCTAGCATATATATATATATATATATATATATATATATATATATATATATATATCTCACATCTGTGCTTGGTGCACAAAGAAGTAAAAGGAGGGTGTTGTCTCACAGGAAACTGAAATTACAGATGTTTGTGAGCCACTATGATTATGCTAAGAACTCAGGTCCCTTGTCACGGCAATAAGTGCTCTCTATTGCTTAGGCATCTCTTCAACCTTAATCGCTTCAATGAATGTATGAATTCATTTTAAGCAAATACTTATGTGTCTTCTTAGATATGTTATGACAAGACAGTGTTATTCAGCCTTGATTTAAAATGTAAAAGAACTGGGCGAGTATATAAAACATCAAGGTCATCTAAGGCTATTGCTCCAAGGTAGAATGATTATGTTTCACATGTGTGATCCAGGATTCCATCTCAGCATTGCCACAGAAAAGATATTTTTACCTCTATAACAGGCTTGAATGTTTCTCATTATTGGAACACTGTACCACGTGGTTAAATACTTTTACCAAAAATAAGGAAATAAAAGTAAAGAAATAAGGGGGGGGATGCAGTCATTTCTAGGCTCTATCTATACCTAATGGAATTACATGAGACTTTATACACTGATATGTGTGATCCAGAAAAGTCCTTAAGTTTCTCAAATGATTGCACTTCATGACCTATTTGAGAGAACTTCTTAGTATGTTTTAAAATGATTAACAGAAGCTACAGAGAGTTAAATGAAGTTTCTTAGAGAAAGGTAACTTTAGCTGATAGTAGAAATAATATTGATTTCAAAAGCAACGTTGAAGAGTAAGATAGGGCTATAAAATAATATTAGGGGTTATGGTGAACGCTTAGGATAAATGGCCCTGAGTAGCTATAATTTCTGATTGGTCATTTTCTTCTTTTCTAGTGGGACCTGGTGTGTGAATCTCAGGCACTTAATTCTGTTGCTAAATTTTCATTCATGATTGGCCTATTTATAGGGGCTATCATATGTGGCCATTTGTCAGACAGGTGAGTGTGTTTAAAGTGCTCCCACCTACTCTACATGTACTTTTAGCAGCTGTGACCCATTGAAGATGAAATCTTGATTGTACATTATAGTGTTCTAGTTCTGCCATTGAACCAAAAAAAAAATCTATGAACAGATGTTCAAGAGTCAGGTCAACAAGACATTTTAGAAATAGAGAAAGAGTTAACTATGGAATCAAGACTAAGAAAAGCCACACCATTAATTTCATGGTCTTTACATATTTTATATAAAACAGTGTTGTCCTTGGTCAAGGCACTTGGCTCCCTTCTTTTTGGACATTTAATTGAGTAGATGTGATGCCAAGTGAAAAAAATACAGTATTTTAGTTGCTTGATCATGACAAGCAGAATGTCTTTTGATGCTTGTGAAATATACAACCATGTATATGTGATATGTTGGTTTAAGGAGATAGTTGTCTGAGTCCTGCCATCCCAGAGATAACGCTTCCATCTTACTGCCAGGGTCAAACTAAGTTCATGTTTCCAGGCCAGAAACCAAGTTCTATCCTGTTTCTCCAGATTTTTTTCTTTTTTTTTCTTTTTGTCTTTTAACCAGTAAATTAGAAAAGAATGTAAAGAGAGAAGTTGCCTGTTATCTAAACTAAGATACCCAAGTCATAAATGTATATAACTGATAGCCTGTCATAGACCTAATTGACTACATGCAGCTTGTTCATTCATTTGTTCACTAATCATTTTGAGTTATGTGCTAGATGTTGAGAATGAAGTCTGACCTTCAAGGCTGTGAGTCAAGGACATGGTAACTTCGATAAAGCCCAACCACATACATTTACTCCCTTTATGTGACTGGCTGGCCCCAGTCAGTGACAAAATCTTAATGGAAATTCCCTTTCTCCACCCTTTGTGTCAAAATGTGACTAGACAATGCTATAGCCCCCTATATCCCCGTTTGCTTTGTGGTTTCATCCTTTAAAAATACTGTAAAAATTTCCCTTCAACAACATGGTTCAGATCCTGAGCTGACCACCTGCTTGACTGATCAGAGAATTTTAACCTCACTTTTTGAAGTGATTTTTCTCAGTTTCTCCCAGAACCCAACATTGGGAAGTAATACCTATCACTTCCATGCTTGCTTCTGCTCACACATCTTCTGAGTGTTACAGAGTCCATAAGATTATGTAATTAGGCAAGTAAATACTGCAGTGAGTAATTGTGGAATAAGAATTGGCATCTTGTGCCTGATAATATGCTTTTTAAATCAACAACAATTTCTGCAAATCAACTTGATTCAGCTTTCTTTCCTGTTATATGGACATTCCTTAAAACAAATTAGGTTGAAGCAGAGCTGAACCAATCACATATTTTGAGACAGGATGTTTACTAGGAGATGAAACAAGGGATGTTCTAGGGGAGGTGAAACATTCACTCTGCAGGGAAGATCAGGAGGCAAACAATCAAATAACTTAAAGAAATCCCTGACTTGTTGAATGTAATATTAAAAAACAATACATATTATCACCAGCTATGCTCTAGTAACTTCGTTACTCCTCCCCCGATGAGAGCTGTAAGCCAGGGTCTTCCCAATTTCCTGCAGTTTGCCTGCCTCTGAACCTCTTGCTATCTTCCCATCCATCCTTCCCCTGTGACTAGCTGTCAAAAATCCCCATAACCAAGTAAAATGAAAACTCTAGAGGCTTGTAATTTATCATTCAGATTTGTATCAGTAAATTCTTAACCCACAAGATTCTTACATAATGAACTCAGAGCCAACTGATATTGATACAAGCTGCCTACCTAGATTGGACAGATTGTCAAATATTATTCTACTCTTTTATGATACTCATAGTTAGCTGTGGCTATTTAAAGCCATGAGGATCAGGCTTTTCCTCTCCTTCCTCCATCTATACTTTCCTCCTGTCCTCTCTGTCCCTATCTGTTCCATCTCTAAAATACTCAGCCTGCCTTCTTTCTCCATTGCCCAATCACAGGCTCTAGCCTTATCTTGTGCCTGCCCTCACCTGCATACAGATAGCAATCCACAACATATTTTGATACAGGATGTTCACTGGGAGATAAAACAAGGGATATTCTAGGGGAGGTGAAACATTCACTCTTCAGGGAAGCTCAGAAGTTAAACAATCAAACAACTTAAAGAAGTCCCTGAATTGACCAGATTACTTAGTCCCCTCCTTTTTCATGTATTTGTAAGTAGTAAGTATTTCTCAGAGACACTCAGAAACGCTAGAACGCTAGAAAGGGCTCAGACCAGCTGAACACTCTGGAAACACAGAATTCATTAAAGGTACAAAGTTTCCAGGAAGAGGCTCAAACTAACTGTGTTACCAGCAAAGGCCACCTACTAACCTGTAAACTATCTGTGGGCCAGACAGGACTCTGTGTTTCCAGCTTTCATGAGCTATCTCCCATGCAGGATGTGCTTGGTGATAGAGTTGTCTTTGACTAATGTTACTCCTTTAAGGAATTTCTCACCCATATTCATATGAGTAGCACAATAAAATTCATTGGTTCAGCAAGTTAGATTTTTGTGGTATCTTTTCTTTAGTCTCTTTTCAGTTCTCTATTTGAAGTAAGTAGATGTTTGTTAATATCTTTCAAAAATAGTGTCTCATAATTCTACCATGGAACAATATTAGTTTCTTCTTTGAGGAGTGCTACAGAAAATGTCAATACTCAAAAAAGGGGGGAGTATACTTAATGAGATTCTAGGAAATATGTGTCAAAACTTTAGATAGTGTGATATAATGAAACGGATACATTAGAGACTGTTGAAGTTGGGGCCTGGTTCTTCTTTCTAGCTCTATGCTCCTGGAAATAAGACTCAAAATACATTTACAAAAACCTTGTCCATAAAGTTATGTTCTTCTATGATTATATCATAACTAAAGATAACCCAGTTATTTCAACCTATATTCTGCCACATGGCTGTTTGCCTGTGCTCAGGTAACATTCATCTATCTCCTCACATTTTTCAGGGTCGATCTCCACACCCTAATTATATCCCTGAATCCTTTCTCTCTCTCTGTCATATGTCTAACCCTTATTTCTTGCCTAAGCCATAGGCTATAGGCTTTTTAATTGACAGGAGATACATCTATACAATACACAATATAGTCTGTCTACAAGTGAAGAAATAAAACAAAGAATGTTTTTTAAAAGAACTGGTTAATAAAGCCACCAAAGTCACAGAGTACTAAATTTAAATAACTAAATCAATCAAGAACAGTGTACATGAACAATGGAAAACTGAATTCCAGAATTTCTATATTTTAGTGATTCTTCTTTTGGAAAGAGACATCAAAGCTACCACCAAAGGCTTGCCCTTTAAGCATCGTTATATTTATCAATTTTATAAATGACTATTTTCTCTGAGGATATACAAGATATATTTATAGAAGTATATAATATTTAAGCCAACCAACCTTTATAATATCTGCCATCTAATCATTTTACTTAATATACTATTTATTTATGCATTCTTTTCCAATCTAAATTGAGTCATATTTACATAAGACATGTATGTTATATAAATACTTGTCTTAGTTAGGGTTTCTTTGCTGTGAAGAGATACCATTACCAATGTAACTCTTATACAGGACTGTTGTGGTAAATACAAGCTGTGCACCTAGATTGGGCATATCTACCACTACACTACCGTCTTCCCCATCTATGAGACCCCTTATAACTTGCGGTTTCTCCAGGCCAGGTTCTTCTGCTCCACTTTCCTTCTTCCTCCTCCTCCATGGTGTCTTTCTCTCTCTTTCTCTCCCAAAACCATCAGCTCCATCTTCCCCTCTTTCTCTGCCTGATCACTGGCTCTAGCCTTTATTTTATAAATTAAGGTGGGAAGAATCTTTACAGGAAATCACATGAGTGCTGACTCATTTCTTGTTTGAAGCCCCTCACAGGCGAATGAAATTAACATCAAATATAATTAGCCCCAGGGATATCTGCAACACAGGGCATTTAATTGTGACTGGCTTACAGTTTCAGAGATTCAATACATTATCATCATAGCAGGAAGCATGCCAGTGTACAGTCAGACATGAAGCTGATATATCATCATCAGAAATGCTGAACTGACCTGCCTGAACTCTTGATGTCTTGGTTTTTCATCTGGATCCAGTCAGGACACAGACATCAGAGATTAATACAATCGTTGGTGTGGACTTCTTAAAACCAACCAACTCCCCCATTTTCCCTACCCTTCCCCCTCCCTTCAAAAATATCTCAACACCCATATTAAATTTGAAGAATTTATGAAGAGTCGTTGTCTCAGTTTTCTAGGCTTTGGAGCTGAGGGTGGTTATTATAGGTCTTTCTAGGGAATGTAGGAATGGTCATAATTGGAACAGGGAGGAATATCTAGAATTGATTGCATAGCCATAATCTCATTTGGTAGAAATCTTCTTAATTGTTACTAAGCTGAAGTCATAATTTCTTAAATGGTATGTAATTTGATGCAAAATCAAAGGTTTTCATTGGTATAAAATTATTCTATTGATACTAAAAATTTTGATGTGCAGGGCTTAGACCCAGTCCTTCTATTGCTGTTATTATAAACAGATCTGAGATGTTTACGCCTGTGAGTTAAGGGCCAAATAGGAAATTCATGACTCTGAGTTTATTGTTAGGGTGTTTTCAGTAATTTTAATTAGAAATGGCTGATTGTAGAGAACAGTTCCGATTACTTCACATAAATAGTTAGTTTTCAAAAATGTCAGAAGTCCTCAGAATGTGACATTTAATGTTATTTATTCACTTGTTGTGATTAGTCTGCTCTTGACAGCTTTCTCTGTCTCGGATTCAAAGAAGAAACTGGGCATCTTTGAGTTACTCCAGTTGTGGCGAAACAGCCACAAGGCAAGAATTGCCTCACTTCATCTACAGACATAATACTGTCCAAAGAAAGGGCACAATTACAGCTCAGGACAGCTTAATTCTGCCGAGACAGTGTAGGCTAGGTCTTAATATCCCTGTTTCTCTAAGTCTGTCAGAAGATCCTTGCCAGTAGGTTGAAGACTGATGCTTCAATGTGTTGAAGTAAGGGACTGTTCAAGTAATCAGTAGGCTCTATAATTTGGCTAAGTTTTGGAAGCTGTGTTAGGCTTCCTATTAATATCAGTCATTCTTGAACTTATGATGGGGTTGAAAAACTACATAGTCTCCCAGCCAACCTAGGATTTTTACTTTGATAGGAACTGATTTGAGAGGATGGTTTTCAGATGGCATTCAATCTAAAGCCAAGACATAGCCAGGTGCAGAACTATAGACTTTTAAGTAAGGATAGATGACAGAAGTTCTATTTAATTAACAAAGACGATTTACTGGGTGTTATAAGTGGTCTCATAGATGGAGAAGATGGTAGTGTTGGCTGTATATTATGTAATATAAATCTCAAAATAAAATTTTAGTAACATCAAGATAACCTTTCTGTTTTATTCTGTGGAATCTAGTACTTCAGGGGGTCTTCCTCTATCAAATCTGATCCATATAACTCTGGAAGGTATAAATACCTTAATCACCTTTACAAAAATTCAAAGGCAAAACCCTTTCCTCAAATCAGCATATCCTTCAGTTGGTAACCAGGAAAACCTGTAGCTTTCCCTCTGTCCCAGAGGAACAATAAAACAACCACAATAATCAAAATCACACACATTTTAGCTTATTTAGGCTTTTCTAATGTGTCATATCAGGATATTAACTCAAAATTCCTATGGAGTCCACATTAGAGAACATGAGTCTCCTGCAGTCTTTATTATACCACCTTTAAAACAAATGATTCACACTCTGTCTATACCTGCTTATAAGAGGCAGCTTGTCAAACCAGGATTTATACCCAGAATTCCTGTGAAGCCTAAGTTAGACAGAGTGTGAGTATCTTGTAAGACTTATTAGAGCAATATCCCGTCATGTGGGATTCAGTTATTCGTGGGTGCGAGGGGGACTGCACACCTGAACGAAAATGGGAGGAAGGGGAAGAAAAGCCAAAGACCAAGTAAAGTTGTCAAGGTATTCGTTTATTATTCTGAGGTGCCTTGTATTAAAGCATACATCGCAGGGAATAGGGAGTGGTCGAGGGGGAATTTTACAAAGAACACAAAAGAGGGCATCTGCTGACATGAGGGCCAAAGTCAGGTGCCAGGCGGCGGGTACTCTGCATCTTATCTCCGGAACATAGATCCTCCTTAACAGCCTTGGGGTGTCAGGCCAGGCTCAGGCGTAACTTATGTTCTTGGAAGTCATGAGAGTCAGGAAGAGACAGGGAAGAGAGGACTATAATTCAGCTTTTATAGCCTCAGGTGCCAGGAAGGGAATAGTGAGGAGGGAGTGATAACCAGCTCCTAGCACGAGGCCATTTGGCCTGTCAGGGAGATTGTGAAGGGCTCGCTTTCTCACGGGATGGTCTCTGACATCTCCCCCTTCTGAATTAAATTTAATAAGTCCACACTAAACTGAGGTGATCAAATGATTTTCTCATCCTTGGATGAGTAGGTATTAACCATGGCTGGGGGGACATTGACCCGATTCCTCCCGTGGGTGCTGTCATGACCCACACTTGTGGCTCTTGGTATCTTTTGGGGAAGGGAGGCAGAGCCTTAGAAAATTTTTTTATTTGTAAATGAAACTAGATACCAACCTCCATCCAAACCAGGTGTGTCTCTCAGGCAACTCAGAAATGGTCTATTTGGACCTTCCCCTGAAATGCTTAGCTTGGACCCAGGCTGGGCCCATACTGGATTCGTATTATCATGAACCAGCCTGCACAGTTCTGAATTTTGTGCAGCTCCCAAAGGAAAATTGTCAACCTCAGATTCAGCAAGACCTCTACAAGAATTGTACCAATTGTAACACCACAATTTGTGACTCTTAAGCTATATTAGGGGCTGGAGGTCACCCTTTCTCGTCCCTATTATCTCCAAAGCCTGAGGAACCAAGGGGACCCTGCATTAGCAGCAAGGGTGGAAAATTGGAGACGAGTTGCTTTTTCTTCCTTAGTGGGAGGAGGATCTTCTTAGTCTGAGTCCTGGATATCCAGCTGATAGTAGTGGACTGCAACCGGCTTACTTAAACCAGCTTCAATCTGTGACTTAACAAAACTGATTAATTTTCTAAAGGCCTAGGGGCCAAAAGACAAAAGCAGTAAAATACCCATGAAAGGTCCCAAAAGGGTGGGAAGTAAGGTAATGAGCCAAGGAGAAGTGGAAAACCAATTTTTATACCAATATTCTTGTTTCTCTTTGTTGTGTTTTCTCTCTTCTAAACTAGCTCTAACTTTGTCTATGCTATCTTGAACTAAGCCAGTCTTGTCAGAATAAAAACAACACTCCTCTAATATCTGAAATTTCTGTTTTTGTAGCCTTAATATTTGTTATATCCTGTCTTATTGTTAAGAGCACTACTTCTAAGACATTAACCTTTGCCTCCAATTTTTTATCTAGAATAAGTTGTTAATATTCTTATGCATATCATTAACAAAATGAGCAGTATGCAGCTGTTGATCTAAAGCTGTGGTATATATTGAAGTTAAAATTACAATTAAAACAGTATGTCTTAAAATTGCTCATTTGACCTTTTCCAAGTTTGCATTCTCGTATTTTTAAACCAAGGATCATTTCCTAACTCTAACAGGCAGCAAAACATAAGCAGGTCTCTTTTAACAAAATCATAACATCAGATTCCTTATCTAAATTAGGATCTACACAATTTGTTAATTGACAACAATTACAATGAATGTGAAAAGACTTGTCAAGATTGGTGATCTTAACTCTTAAAATTATCTAACAATATAGCCTATATGTGAGGTACACAAGCTTTCACAGCTATAGGGGTGTTAGCCTGAATGGCCAAAAACAGTGTCTCTGATGAAATCTTGTTAAATACACTGTAGCAGTCCCTCCGCCTCACAGGTCATCATTTATAATTGTCCTCAAATTGACACCAGGTCAGCTCTCCTTGCTGTAGCCCATGGCGGAGATAGGAAGTTTCTTCATCTTGTTTGCAAGAGGCTGCTCTCCCTGATTCCTCTTTCTCTGTGTGCTCAACACAGTTTTCTTGTCATCACTGCCAGGGCACTCATGAACTCACACGTCAGTCTGTCACACGAATCATTTTGGAAGCTAGCATGCTTCTGCAGCATTCTGTGGGATAAAAAAAAAAAAACAGAAAAACTGTACTTGACTCCCAGCCACAGTGCAGAGTAACTTATCAGTTTCTGCTCTGCAAATTGAGACTGCTTTTTTTAACAAGTTAAACTAAATCAAAGGATGGACAGCCAGCAGATAAAGTTTTCACCATTTATATTTTTCAACATGAAACACAGAACAACAATCATTCAAAGAACAAAGCAAAAGCAAACATAAATAGACAGACACATGGACCGTTTGGTGCACCAAAACCAGACAATAGACAGTCAGGGAATAAAACTTGACGTCTCAAAGGGACCCAGATATCCTAACCAGAGCTAAGAATATCTCCATAGGAGCCAGAGAGGAAGCAGGACGTCTCCCGTTTTCCTTCTGTCCCTAGGAGAGCTCTGAAATAGCTTATTTTCATTTTCTTACTTTTTGCTAAAAGATCCCAAACAGGGGATAACTGCTTTTCTGAAACTTATTTTCTCTCTCTCATGTTCAGACTCTAATTCTTTATCTCCTTCTTCTGGGAATTCTGCCAGAGAAGGAAGAGGAGTCACAGTGATAGCTTCTGATAGTTACTCCTCAATAAGAAAAGATGGTTGCAGGGACCGCATAGGGACTCTCATTAGCTAGTTTATCATTTTAATCTCTACTTACCTTTCACCATTTTTTACAATGTATCTCTGCTTCATCTATAATAAACCATGGACATACCTGGTCTATGAAAATAAAAAAGTTCATCAAATCTGTCTGTTTAACTCTAACTCCTCTTTCCCTGGTTACTATCTTTAAGCCTTTAAGGAAGGCTGCCTCTTCAGATAGCTTATATCCCATTTTGTGGAGTGGAGATGAATCAACTCACCGAGGACTTCTTACTCCCATGAGCAGCAGAAGCGGTCCTTCACTACTTCTAAATTCGTGGGGTCTCAATGAACTTCCCTGGAACCTCCACTGGAAGGAAATACGATTCAAACCTCACCCTCATGTTGGGCGCTACTTATCCCGTCCCATGGGATTCAGTTATACGTGGGTGTGAGGGGGACCGCAAACTTGGAAGAAAATGGGAGGAAGGGGAAGAAAAGCCGAAGACCAAGCAAAGTTGTCAAGGTCTTCATTTATTATGCTGAAGTGCCTTGTTTTAAAGCATACACCGTGGGGAATAGGGAGGGGTTGAGGGGAAATTTTACAAAGAAAGAAGCGGGCATCTGCTGACATGAGGGCCAAAGTCAGGCACCAGGCGGCAGGTACTCTGTATCTTATCTCCGGAACATAGATCCTCCTTAACAGCCTTGGGTGTCAGTCTGGGCTCAGGTGTAGCTCATGTCCTTAGAAGTCATGAGAGTCAGGAAGAGATAGGGAAGAGGGGACTATAATTCAGCTTTTACAGCCTCAGATGCCAGGAAGGGAATAGGAAGGAGGGAGTGATAACCAGTTTCTAGCACGAGGCCATTTGGCCTGTCAGGGAGATTTTGAAGGGCTGGCTTTCTCACGGGATGGTCTCTGACAGAGCAATATCTTTATACCATCTTTAAAGCAATTAATTCAAACTTCCAGTAATATCTGCCTATAGGAATCAGATAGTTTTTAATTGTAAAGCTCTCTGCCTAGAGCAGCCATCCTGTTATACCATCTATCTGTTGTGCTCTCTACCTGGAGTCACAGACACTTATTTAATAATACCCAGTATAATATCTATCTGTTATGCTCTCTAGCTGAAGCCAAGACTTCTATTATTTAATACCTGTTCATAGTAGGTTATTAACACTGATCTCTCTACTTGGAGTCAGTGACTAATATTCCTATCTAGTTCTGAACTGCAGGTGAAGTTTCCCATCTTTAAGTATCAAAAGGTTATATTTCTCTCTTTATATCAATGAATTACCTGGTCCAGAGCCTTATGTACCTTTGTTTCCTGATTCTTTATTCACAGGGAGGAGCTGAGTGTAGAAAGACACACCTTGTCTGTGTCCCTGTTTAGGGGTTGGGGAGGCAGGTTGGGGAGGGAAGGATACAGGAAAGCGAACACAGAAAGGCTCTCTTGGGCATAGATGCTTCTCTGTCATTCTCTGTGAGCCCCTCAAACCCAGTAAGCTTCCTATCCACTGTGCTGCAGTCTATATGACTGCCTCAGCCCTAATCAGGGATTGGGGGCAGTGAATTTTTATCTCAGGTTAGTTGAGTTCAAATCAATATGTTGGGCACCAATTTGTTATGGTAAAACTCCAACCCAAATATGCCCCAGCAGTGAAAACACAACTCAATTAATGTGAATAAAAGCTGTGTGCCTAGATTAGGCAGATCTACCACTACACTACCATCTTCCCCATCTATGAGACCCCTTATAACTTGGGGTTTCTCCAGGCCAGTGCTTCTGTTCCATTTTCCTTCTTCCTCTTCCTTCATGGCATATCTCTCTCCTCCTCTCCAAAATCATTCAGCTCCATTGTTTCTCCACCCAATCACTGGCTCTAGCTTTTATTTTACAAATTTAGGTGGGAAGAAGGTTTACAAGAAAATCACCTGAGTGCTGACTCATTCCTTGTCAGTAATTCCTTGACTCATTAGCCCCTCACAGGCGAATGGTATTAATATCAAATGTAATTAGCCCCAGGGCTATCTGCAACACAGGACATTTAATTGTGACTGGCTTACAGTTTCAGAGGTTCAGTACATTATCATCATGGCAGGAAGCAGGTCAGTGTATAGGCAGACCTGATGCTAGAGAAGGAGATGAGAATTCTATATCTGTTCCAAAGGCAGGCAGAAGGATATTGTCTGCTGCAGGCAGCCAGAAGGAGACTCTCTTTCATACTGGGTAGATCTTAGCATTGAGACCTCAAAGCCTATACCAACAGTGGCATACTTCCTTCAACAAGGCCACAACTACTTCAGGAAGGCCATACCTGCTAATAGTGCCTTGTTCAATCACAAACACATAAACAATATGCTTAGCTGGATGGGGTTTTCCCCTGAGGTCCCACATCCTTTAATCTCTTTATCTTCTTGAACACAGATCACTTTCTTGTACCATACATTTTGTATTTTTTCTTTCTCATCTTGTGTTTTTTTTTTTATCTAAATGCTCTTCATAAGTTTGAAATCAAGTAACCAGATAACAGAAATTATTCTAGGGTCTTTTGAGATTTCCTTTGCTAATGCAATGACTCTAAATCTCCTTTCCTTAGCCTCAGTTAGACTCTGAACCAGGGTGAAAAGCAACCACATTTCCCCCTAAAATATTACAAAACACTCTCTGGGCAACGGACTAACATTATTGTCCTCTGAAACCTCTTGAGCCAGGGCTCTAATCACTCTTAGCGACAACATCTTCCATATTCCTACTAGGCCCATTTTGAGTTAAAGCATTCCACTGATTTCCAAATTCCAAAATGTCCAAATCCACATTCCTCTCGACAAAAACATGGTCAGGCCTGTCACAGCAATACACGACTCCTGGTACAATGTCGGTCTTAGAGTTTTATTGCTGTGAAGAGACACCATGTCCATGGCAATTCTTATAAATTTAATTTTGACTGCTTTGCTGTTTCAGACATTCAGTCCTTCATCATCATAGCAGGAAGCATGGCACTGTTCAGGTAGACATGGTGCTGGAGAAAGAACTGGAAGTTCTGTATCTTGATCCAAAGGCAGGCAGAAAGAGAATGTATTTTGCAGGTAGCCAGGAGAAGGCTTCCTTCCACACTGGGAAGATATTGAGCATTGAAACCTCAAAGCTCACCCCCACAGAAAGTGCATTTATAAATACACTTTCCAACAAGGCCACATATATTTCAACAAGCCCACACCTCCTAATTGTGCTACTTTCCATGGTCCAAGAATATTCAAACAACTGCAGTACTTATGATATGAAGTGTATAATTCAAGTTATGATGTGACTAAGATGGTGAGAGATGCAAATAACACTTATGTTTGCTAGTTCCCATTTGTTAGCACAGCTGCTCCTATAAATTCTATACAAATGATTTGTTCAATTTGACAGAAAGTATTGCATTTCTAGTATTCTGAGAAACTCAGAATTTTGTTTTCCTGTGCTAAATCTGTCTTCCTTTGTGTTTATTCATTCTCTGTGTTGCTCATTTCTCTGAAAATTTCTAGAAGTCTCTTGCCCTGCATCATGACTGTCTTATAGCTTGTACTACAAAGTGGCATAGAAATTTCAATGTCAATAGATTCATATTCAGGAAACGTAGCTTTTACAAAGGCACAGATTAACTATTACTAAGATGTTACTGTAGCTGTACTAAAATTCCAAGTGCTCGCTTAGGTACCTAGTTTTATGTATTTTATACTATGCTTATGTGTCCACCAAAATTTCATGTGTTTGAATATTTTGTACTTTAGCTAATTAAGGTGTTTTGGGAGGACACAGAACATTTGGTAATGGAGATTGCTTGGAGGAATTGAGTTGCTTGTGTACATATTGTGAGAAATACCTATGTGAGGTCTGGTATGATCTCCATTTACTGGTTCATTCTCTGTCTGAGTCATTTATCTTATGCACATACTGAACAATTACCATGATTTATTTATTTTGTATCTGTTGGTACTCTACCAAAATACTTCTACCTTAAGTAGCTTTTAACAAGTATCTTGTCATATCAATGAAACAAATCAGTAATAAATATGCTAAGTATATTATGTGTTATGGTATCTTTATGATATGCTATAATGTTAACATAGTATTTTATCATATGGCATGAGTTAGTCAAATTTCTGGTAAGGAATTGAGAAAAATATTGTTTAACTATGTATTTATTTATAAAAATAAAAAAATCTCTTGTTCATGCAGCCTCTATTATTTATAATTCCTTATTATTTATAATTATATCTGCTTTGAAGTTTCAAGCAAACCGAATTGTTCCTCTAATCTAATTTTTTTTTTCTTTTTCTCAGGTTTGGGAGGAAGTTCATTTTAACATGTGCTTTATTACAATTTGCGATCACTGAAACCTGTGTAGCTTTTGCTCCCTCCTTCTTCATCTACTGCTTACTTCGATTCCTGGCAGGAATGTCTGTGGAACCCATATCAGTAAATAGTAACTTGCTCAGTAAGTCAAAGAGTTTGAAATGGGCCCTTGCTCAAACTTAGGTCTTGACCCTCAAATCCCTTTCAAGTCAATGTATCTTTTTCTTTCAGTTTTAGAATGGACAAACCCTAAATTCCTAGGCATGGTGGCAGTGCTTACATCTTGTGCTGCTAGTATTGGATACATGATATTGGCAGGCCTGGCTTTTCTATTTAGAATCTGGCATCACCTCCAGCTAGCAATGTCTGTGCCAATATTCTTCTTCTTTATACTCACAAGGTATGAGCTTCCTTTCCTATGCTGTGTTATAGAATTCTGTGACAATAATGAACAGGTATAAGGACAAAAGAAATGCATTTCTCTTTAGTCTACACCTAATAGTGTGTGCTTCTCTTTGTAATTATGGGACAGGAGGACAAGAACCACTGTCAGATAAGACTGAGGGGACTGAATTCTGCCTAAACTTGAGGTAAACATTAAATAATTTTATAAAATCGTACACAAGTGTGACAAAAGTTACTGGTACATTGAAGGATTCGCTTCTTATACAAAAGTTGCGTTTAACTGCAAATTCTGTATTTCACTAATTAAGTAGATGAAATGTATGACATCTAAATAAGTTCATAGCATGAATAAACATTTAATACTAAAGTAAGTATATTGAACATATTGAATATGTTATTCTAGTAGAAAAATATACACTGTTTGTTAGTTAAGTTCTTTTATGCAGAGTTTAAGTTTCTTTGGTAGGAAAAACAAAACAAAACAAAACAAAACAAATCAAAACAAAATTAGAGTAGCAGTGAAGGCAGCCTGAATATCTTCCTATTTTTTTTCTTTCTGTCTTTATGTGGTAGCTATTATTGGTTGTCTACTTGACTATATCTATAATAAATTAAAATTCATAAATGAAAAGCACACCTGTGAGAGGTAGTTTTTGCTAGGTTTTAAGTAGGTGAATCTACTTCTAGTCCAGACCTCTGAAGTAGGAAAATACATATTTTTTATTTGGATCTTGAGGCAAGAAGACACTTAATCTGGGCCATACTTTCTGCTATACACCTACAAAAGGACATGGAAGAAGAAAGCTTTTGCTTTTTGTCTGCTTGCGCTCATATTGTTAGCATTCCTGGAATTGGGACCTATTTCTTTGGCATTTCAGAGTATACAGAAGACCAGCTTTGTGGAACTGACCAACTACTAGATTCTTGGACTTTCCATTCACAGCTACTCATTGTTGGATTAGTTTGATTGCAGCCTGTAAACCATCCTAATAAATCTCATATATATATGTATATATACATAGATATATATGTACACATATATGTATAATATGCATATATTGTGCTAATTTATTTGCAATGCTAGAGCAGCTATTCTTTAAAAACCTAATCCTCCACAGTGAGAAGTCCCAGAAGACATGTCCATCATTAATCCTTATAAGACACAAATTGCTGAGAGAGGCCCCAGATCATTTGTAGAGTTTTATTGTCATACTTTTTCTTGTGGCAGATAATAGTATTAGATATGCTGTTGGTCATTCAGATGAATTAAAGACAATGTGTTTAATTTGGCTCCTGAGGTGGCAGATGCCAGGGAGTAGCAGCACTGATTCACCAAATACAAGGTGATTATACTTACTGCAATATACAGTGTGATGGTTTTGAATAAATATTGCCCCCATATGTAGTTGCTGTATTACAAATGCTATGTTCCCCATAAAATGCTTGCACAAGTGTCTGCATGTAGTTTTTGGGAACCTGACCCCAGTTTGTTCTGATTGGTACATAAAGATGCCAATAGCCAATAGCTGGGGAGAATAGAAAGAGGCAGGAATTTAGAATTTCCAGGGCTTGGGACCAGGAGGAGAAAAGGAAGAGGTAGATAAGCCATGCTGGGTACAGTGTGTGGACAAAGGAGAGACAGAGGCTGCAATGTGGTAGAAAAGCAAGGAGAGGATCCCAGGCTCTGGGCTAAGAAATTATGGCCCAGAGGGCACCATAAATTAATCCAGAGTGCCCAAGGTGGTATATAGAATTAGTAAGTAATAACTCAGAATTAACAGCATGGAAGTTAGGTAGTGGCCCAGCTCTTGTACTGTTTAAGATGTATTAAAATAAAAAGGTCATATGAGTCTTTGGTTTTTTAAATTTTTTATTAGATATTTTTAAATATACATTTCAAATGCTATCCTGAAAGTTTCCGATACCCTCCCCCCCAACCTGCTCCTCTACCAACCCAATCCCACTTCTTGACCCTGGCATTACCCTGTACTGGGGCATATAAAGTTTGCAATACCAAGGGGCCTCTCTTCCCAGTGATGGCCTACTAGGCCATCTTCTGCTACATATGCAGCTAGAGATACGAGCTCTGGGGGTACTGGTTAGTTCATATTGTTGTTCCAGACTATAGGGCTGCAGACCCCTTCAGCTCATTGGGTGATTTTTCTAGTTTCTCCATTGGGGGCTCTGTGTTTCATCTTATAGAAGACTGAGCATTCACTTCTGTATTTGCCAGACACTGGCATAGCCTCATACGAGACAGCTATACCAGGGTCCCTTCAGCAAAATCTGGCATATACAATAGTGTCTGGATTTGGTGGCAGATTATGGGATGGATCTCCAGGTAGGGTGGTCTCTGGATAGTCCATCCTTTCATCTTAGCTCCAAACTTTGTCTCTGTAACTCTTTTCATGGGTATTTTGTTCCCTTTGTTAAGGAGGAATCCCCATTGTTCTTCCCTCTTCTTGATTTTCTTGTGTTTTGCAAATTGTGTCTTGGGTGTTCTATGTTTCTGGGCTAATATTCATTTATCAGTGAGTGAATATCTAATGACTCCTTTTGGGATTGAGTTAGCTCACTAAGGATGATATCCTCTAGATATATCCATTTGTCCAAGAATTTCAGAAATCCATTGTTTTTAATAGCTGAGTAGTACTCCATTGTGTATTTTACCACATTTTCTGTATCCATTCCACTGTTGAGGGACATCTGGGTTCTTTCCAGTTTCTGGCTATTATAAATAAGGCTACTATGAACATAGTGGAGCATGTTTTCTTATTACCAGTTGGACCTTCTACTGGGAATATGCCCAGGAGAGGTATTTCTGGATCTTCCGGTAGTACTATGTCCAATTTTCTGAGGAACCACCAGACTGACTTCAAGAGTGGTTGTAGAAGATTGCAATCCCACCTGCAGTGGAGGAGTGTTCCTCTTTCTCCACATCCTTGCAACTATCTGCTGTCACCTGAATTTTTGATCTTAGCCATTCTGACTGGTGTGAGGTGGAATCTCAAGGTTGTTTTGATTTGCATTTCCCTGATGATTAAGGATGTTGAACATTTTTTCAGGTGCTTCTCAGCCATTAGGTATTCCTCAGTTGAGAAGTCTTAGTTTAGCTCCGAACCCCAGTTTTTAATGGGGTTATTTGAATTTCTGGAGTCCAGCTTCTTGAGCTCTTTGTATATATTGGATATTAGTTCCCTATCAGATTTAAGATTGGTAAAAATCCTTTCCCAATCTGTTGGTGGCCTTTTGTCTTATTGAGTGTGTCTTTTGCCTTACAGAAACTTTGCAATTTTATGAGGTCCCATTTGTCGATTCCTAATGTTACAGCACATGCCATTGCTGTTCTGTTTAGAAATTGTTACCCTGTGCCCATATCTTCCAGGCTTGCCCCCACTTTCTCCTCTATAAATTTCAGTGTCTCTGGTCTTATGTGTAGTGATTGATCCATGTAGACTTGAGCTTTTTACAAGGAGATAAGAATGGATCAATTCACATTCTTCTACATGATAACCACAAGCTGTTCCAGAAACATTTGTTGAAAATGCTGTCTTTTTTCCACTGGAAGCTTGTAGCTCCCTTGTCAAAGATCAAGTGACCATAGGTGTGTGGATTCATTTCTGGGTCTTCAATTCTATTCCATTGATCTACCTGTCTAGCGCTGTACCAGTACCATGCAGTGTTTATCACAATTGCTCTGTAGTACAGCTTAATGTCAGGCATGGTGATTCTACCGGAGTTTTTTTTTTATTGTTGAGAATAGTTTTTGCTATCCTAGGTTCTTTATTATTCCAGATGAATTTGCCGATTGCCCTTTCTATCTGAGTGAATAATTGAGTTGGAATTTCGATCGGAACTGCATTGAATCTGTAGATTGCTTTTGGCAGGATAGCCATTTTTACTATATTAATCCTGCCAATCCATGAGCATGGGAGATCTTTCCATCTTCTGAGATCTTCTTTAATTTCTTTCTTCAAAGACTTGAAGTTCTTATACAAGCTTTTACTTCCTTAGAGTCACACCAAGGTATTTTATATTATTTGTGACTATCGTGAATGTTGTTGTTTCCCTAATTTCTTTCTCAGCCCATTTATCATTTGTGTAGATAAAGGCCATTGATTTATTTGAGTTAATTTTATATCTAGCTACTGCACTGAAGCTGTTTATCAGGTTTAGGAGTTCTCTGGTGGAATTTTTGGGGTTACTTATATATACTATTATATCATCTGCAAATAGTGATATTTTGACTTCTTCCTTTCCAATATGTATCCCCTTGTCTCATTTTGTTGTTGAATTGCTCTGGCTAGAACTTCAAGTCCTATATTGAATCGGTAGAGAGAAAGAGGGACCCTTGTCTAGTCCCTGATTTTAGTGGGATTTCTTTGAGTTTCTCTCCATGTAGTTTGATGTTGCCTACTGGTTTGCTATTGATTGCTTTTATTATGTTTAGGTATGGGCCTTGAATTCCTGATCTTTTCCAACTTTTATCATGAATGGGTGTTGGATTTTGTCAAATGCTTTCTCAGCATCTCACAAGATGATCATGTGGTTTTTGTCTTTGAGTTTGTTTATATAGTGGATTACGCTGATGGATTTCTGTATGTGAAATTATCCCTGCATCCCTGGAATGAAGCCTACTTTGTCATGATGGATGATCGTTTTGATGTGTTCTTAGATTCCGTTTGTGAGGATTTTATTGAGTATTTTTGCATCGATATTCATAAGGGAAATTGGTCTGAAGTTCTCTTCCTTCGTTGGATCTTTGTGTGGTTTAGGTATCAGAGTAATTGTGGCTTCATAGAATGAATTGAGTAGAGTGCCTTCTGTTTATATTTCGTGGAAATGTTTTAGGAGAGTTGGAATTAGGTCTTGAAGGTCTGATAGAACTCCCCACTAAACCCATCTGGTCCCGGGTCTTTTTTGGCAGACTATTGATGACTGCTTCTATTTCTGTAGGAGAAATGGGACTGTTTAGATGGTTAATCTGATCCTGATTTGACTTTGGTACGTGGTATTTGTCTAGGAAGTTGTCCATTTCATCCAGGGTTTCTAGTTTTGTTGAATATAGCCTTTTGTAGTAGGATCTGATGATGTTTTGGATTTCCTCAGGTTCTGTTGTTATGTCTCCTTTTTCATTTTTGATTTTGTTAATTAGGATACTACCCCTGTGCCCTCTAGTTAATCTGGCTTGTTATCTATCTTGTTGATTTTTCTCAAAGAACAGCTCCTGTTTTAGTTGATTCTTTGATTAGTTCTTTTTTTTTTTTTACCACTTGGTTGATTTCAGCCCTGAGTTTGATTATTTCCTGCCATCTACTATTCTTGGGTGAATTTGATTCCTTTAGTTCTAAAGCTTCTAGGTGTGCTGTTAGGCTGCAAGTTTATGCTCTTTCTAGTTTGTTTTTGGAGGTACTCAGGGCTATGAATTTTCCTCTTAGGACTGCCTTCATTGTGTCCCTTAAGTTTGGGTATGTTGTGGCTTCATTTTCATTAAACTCTAAAAAGTCTTTAATTTCTTTCTTTATTTCATCCTTGACCAAGGAATCATTGAGTAGAGTGTTGTTCAGTTTCCACGTGAATGTTGACTTTCTATTATTTATGTTGCTTTTGAAGATCAGCCTTAGTCTGTGGTGATCAGATAGGGTTTGTGGGATAATTTCAATATTTTTGTATCTGTTGAGGCCTGTTTTTGTGACCAATCATATAGTCAGTTTTGGAGGAGGTACCATGTGGCACTGAGAAGAAGGAAAATCATTTTGTTTTAGGATAAAAGTTCTGTAGATATCAATTAAATCCCTTTGTTCCATAACTTCTGTTAGTGTCCATGTGTCTCAGTTTAGTTTCTGTTTCCAGGATCTGTCCATTGGTGAGAGTGTGTTGTTGAAGTCTCCCACTATTATTGTGTGAGGTGCAATGTGTGCTTTGAGCTTTACTAAAGTTTCTTTAATGAATGTGGCTGCCCTTGTATTTGGAGCATAGATATTCAGAATTGAGAGTTCATCTTGGCATCTTGGTAGATTTTTACCTTTTTTTTTTTAATCTCTTTATAGCCATGGCTGTCCTGGAGCTCACTTTGTAGACCAGGCTGGCCTCAAACTCAGAAATCCGCCTGCCTCTGCCTCCCAAGTGCTGGGATTATAGATTTTACCTTTGATGAGTATGAAGTGCCCCTCCTTGTCTTTTTTGATAACTTTGGGTTGGAAGTCAATTTTATTCGATATAAGAATGTCTACTCCAGCTTGTTTCTTTGGACCATTTGCTTGGAAAATTGTTTTCCATCCTTTTACTCTGATGTAGTGTCTGCCCTTTTCCCTGAGGTGGTTTTCCTGTAAGCAACAAAATGTTGGGTCCTTTTTGTGTAGCCAGTCTGTCAGTCATTGTCTTTTTATTGGGGAATTGAGTCCATTGATGTTAAGAGTATTTAAAGAAAAGTAATTGTTGTTAAAGTTGGAATTCTGTTCTTGCAGCTGTCTTCTTTTAAGTTTGTTGAAGGATTACTTTCTTGCTTTTTCTAGTTTCTAGTTTCTGTCCTTGTGTTTGTGTTTTCCCTTTACTATCCTTTGAAGGGCTGGATTCGTGGAAAGATATTGTGTGAGTTTGGTTTTATCATGGAATACTTTGGTTTCTCCATATATGGTAATTGAGAGTTTTGCTGGGTATAGTAGCCTGGGCTGGCATTTGTTTTTTCTTAGGGTCTGCATAACATCTGTCCAGCATCTTCTGGCTTTCATAGTCTCTGGTGAGAAGTCTGGTGTAATTCTAATAGCCATGCCTTTATATGTTACTTGACCTTTTCCCCTTAATGCTTTTTAATATTCCATCTTTATTTGGTGCATTTGTTGTTCTGTTTCTTATGTGTCAGGAGGAATTTCTTTTCTGGTCCAGTCAATTTGGAGTTCTGTAGACTTCTTGTATGTTCATGGGCATCTCTTTCTTTAGGTTTTTGGGAGTTTTCTTCTATAATTTTGTTGAAAATACTTGCTGGCCCTTTAAGTTGGAAATCTTCATTTTCATCTATACCTATTATCTGTAGGTTTGTTCTTCTCATTGTGTCTTGGATTTCCTGGATGTTTTGAGTTAGGATCTTTTTGCATTTTGTATTTTCTTTGATTGTTGTGTCCATGTACTCTATCGAATCTTCTGCATCTGACATTCTCTCTTCCATCTCTTGTATTCTGTTGCTGATGCTCACATCTATGGTTCCAGAACTCTTTCTTAGGTTTTCTATCTCCAGCATTGTCTCACTTTGGGTTTTCTTTATTGTTTCTATTTCCCTTTTTAGGTCTTGGATGGTTTTGTTCAAATCCATCACCTGTTTGGTTGTGTTTTCCTGTATTTCTTTAAAGACTTTTACCTCTTTAGCAGTGTTCTCCTGTATTTCTTTAAGTGAGTTATTAAAGTCTTTCTTGATGTCCTCAACCAGCATCATTAGATATGATTTTAAATCCGAGTCTTGGTTTTCGGGTGTGTTGGAATATCCAGTACTGGCTGAGGAGGGAGTGCTGGATTCTGATGATGATGAGCGGTCTTGGTTTCTGGTAGTAAGATTCTTATGTTTGCCTTTCGACATCTGGTAATCTCTGGAGTTAGTTGTTATAGTTGTCTCTGGTTGATGCTTGTTCCTCCTGTGATTCTGTTAGCCTCTGTCAGCAGAACTGGAAGTCTAGCTCTCTCCTGAGTCTCAGTGGTCAGACTACTCTCTGCAGGTAAGCTCTCCTCTTGCAGGGAAGGTGCACAGATATCTGGCATTCAGACCTGCCTCCTGGCTGAAGATAAATGCCCAAAACCGGGCCTGTCCCAGAAGCTGTGTCACTTCTGTAGTCCACACTCTCACTTGAGCAAACTAGTCTCTGAGGTTTCCGGGACCCAAGATGACTTCCCTACCTGCTCTGACAGAGCATTCCTGGGAAAACACCTTTCCTCTGGTGGGAAGGTGCCTGGATGTCTGGAACCTGAAAAGGGGTCTGTCCCAGAAGCTGTGTAGCTTCTGCCTGTCACAGAAACTGTGTCACTTCTGTAGTCTGCACTCATGTGAGTTTTTTATTTGGGAACATAGACCATTTAGGCAGGCAGTGAACCACCACCCAGATTTATTATTTTATTTCATTTTTGTCTTTTTTCATTATTATTAATCATTCCATTAGTTTACATATCAAATGATATCCCACTACCTAGTTACCCATCCACCACTCCCTCCCCCCATCATCCCACATCCACTCCCTTCCCCTACCCTTTCCTTTATGAGGGTGCTCCCTCACCCACCTACCCTCTCCCACCCTACTACTATATTATGCTGGGGCATCAAACCTCCACAGGACCAAGGCCCTCCCCTCCCATTGCTGTCAGACAAGGCTATCCTCTGCTACATATGTATCTGGAGTCATGAATCCCTCCCTATACACTTCTTGGTTAGTGGTCTAGTCTCTGGGAGCACTGGTCTGGCTAGCCAATGTTCTTCCTATGGGATTGCAATCCCCCTCCACTCTTTTGATCCTACTGCCAGCTTCCCCATGGGATTCCTGAGCTCAGTAGATGGGTGGCTCTAAGCATCCACATCTGCATTTGTCAATTGCTGGCCAGACCTCCTGAGGAACACCCACACCAGGTTCCTGTCAGAAAGTGCCTCTTGACCATAACAACACTCTATGGTCTGGTGTCTGCAGACAGGATGGATTCCCAGGTTGGGCAGTCCCTGGATGGCCCTTCCTTCAATCTCTGCTCCATTTTTGTCCCCTTTCTTCCTTTGGACTGGCTTCACAAGCAACCAGATTCTTGGAACAGGGGAATTCTGGGATAGCTTAGCTTGGCATTCATTCATAAATTAGCCTGAGATTAGGCTCATAGGGAAAATAGAAGGGGATTTAATTAAATTTAAATACAAAGGAAAGGATGCTAATCCAAGACATATAAAGACAAAGGGGATATAGTTATATATCCACAGATACCAATCTCCTTAGAAGGGAAGAACAAAGGAAAATGGCACTGTTTTAAAGATAGAAGGGAGAAATAGTGGTAACTGCTTTAAGTGCTCTTAAGTATACATGGAAAAATAAAGAAATTCAGGCCTTGATCTCAAATGTAGGAAACAAATACATGGAGATAAAGAGAAAACCTATATCAACAGATAATAACAATTATTTAAAATTGTTTTAATTGCTTTGAGTTGTTTTAATTATCAAAATGAATGTTGTTATAAGTCTGGTGGTATTACTGCCATTACTAATCCTCAGTGAAAGAGGTCAGGTCCTACAAAAAAGGAGGTGGCTAAATTGAACCAATTGATTTTGGGTTTCTGGACCAAAGACATGCTGTTTTGGGAGAGAAGCTCTGTATTTGTATTGACAGGAAAGGAGAAAAGGCTTTGGATATGCCTTCCTGAGTAATATGGATCAGATATGATTGGGAAAGGTCACCTAGAGATCTTTGCTACAGACAGGAAAGAGAAATTCTAGAAGACCAAACAGGAGAGGTAACATGAATTGCTGATCTCTCCACGTGGGAACAGCCCTAAAACTGGCTTAGACATTAAAAAAAAGTCTCTAACCAAAATCTCAGCTAAATCTTTCTTAAACTTAACACACAAATCATGGCCTGCCCCCAAGTCCTCCATCCCACATATCTCATCCCATCCCTTCTCCCACTTGCCTCCTAGAGGGTGCTCCCCCACTACCCAAGTTCCCCCTTCCCTGGGGCCTAAAGTTTTCTCAAGGATTCAGCTTATTTCTATCACTAACGACCGACCAGGCAGATCTCTGCTATATTTGTGCCAGGGTTCTCAGAGCAGCCCATGTATCCTCCTGGTTGGTGGGCCAGTATTATGGGAGTTCCCAGGGGTCTGAGTCAGTAGACACTACTGGCTTTCAGATGGGGTCACTCTCCCCTTCAGCCATACCAGGCTCCCTTCTGTAAGTATATCATAACATCAGTAATAGTGTCAGACCTTGGTGCCCTCCCATAAGATAGATCCCAAGTTGGGCCAGTCATTGTACTGCCTTTCCTTCAGTCTCTTCTCCATTTTTGTCCCTGCAGTTCTTTTAGACAGAAACAATTCAGGGTCAGATATTTTGACTGTGGGTTGGTAACACTGTCCCTCTTCTTGAGGCCCTGTCTGTCTACTGGAGGTGGACTCTTGAGTTCTCTCTCCCCATTGTTGGGAATTTTTACTAAGGTCATGCCCATTGATTCCTTAGAGTCTCTCTCCTCCCGGGTCTCTGTTACTTTTAGAGGATCCCCACACATCCCGCTCCCAGGGCTACTTATTTCAATTTATTCTCTTGGCCCTCTGAGCTCCTCCCCACCAAACCTGGTGCTGTTTCCCTTTCCTCCTTCCCTTTTCCCACCCAGGTCCCTGCCTACCACTGCCTCCCTTGGTTATTTTCTTCCCCCTTCTCAGTGGAATTGAAACATTCCCACTTGGGCCTTTCAACTTGCTACACTTCTTACTGTCTGTGGATTTTATCCTCAGTACCCTGCACTTTTAGCTAATATCCACCAATCACTGAGTTCATACCATGTATGTCCTTTTGGGTCTGAGTTACCTTACTCAGGATGATATTTTCTAGTTCCATCCACTTGCCTGCAATATTCATAATGTCCTCATTTTAAATAGCTGAATAGTATCCCATTGCATGAATGAACCAAATTTTCTGTATCCATTCTTCCATTGAGGGACATCTGGGTTGTTTCCAACTTCTGGCTATTGAAAATAAGGCTGCTATAAACATAGAGGAGAAGGTGTCCTTGAGGTATGATGGGGCATCTTTTGGGTGTATGCCCAAGAGTGGTATAGCTGTATCTTCAAGTAGAACTATTTCCAATTTTCTGAGGAAACTCCAGATTGATTTCCAGAGTGGTTGTACCAGCCTGCAATCCCACCAGCAATGCAGGAGTGTTCTTCTTTCTCCACATCCTCGCCAGCATGTGCTGTCACTTGAGTTTTTGATCTTAGTTATTCTGTTTTGTATGAGGTGAAATCTCAGGGTTATTTTGATTTGCATTTCTCTGATGACTAAGGACATTGAACATTTGTTTAATCTTGCGCACGCTCGACTGGCCAGGAAGAATGACGCTGCAACAGGATCCTTCCACACACGTTTATTGGGAGAGCTTGATTGCAGAGGCGAAGTGACCCCAAGCCCAGAACTGGTGCTGCTTATATAGGCCTAGGAGAGGCGTTCTCTCTCATCTGATTGGTTAACTTGTCTCTCATCTGATTGGTTAACTTTGGTCAATTCTCAAAACCTCATCTTGGCAAAAGAACCTTTACTGCCTATGTATGTGTGGTGGTCAGCAGTAGCCAACTGCCACTCTGCAACTGCCACTCTGTAACTGCCACTCTGAAACAGCTTCCCACATCTCCCTTTTTGTTTTAATAAAATGAGGCTGGTCTAGGTCTGTGCAATTATGTCCATCCGCCGTGGCTCCTGTTTTAGGTCGTTCCTCTAATATCACAGACTTTCCCGTCATAGGGTAACCCTATTGCCACTGGGCCCCATATCTTAGGTTGGTCTGTGCATGAGGAAAGTTGCTCATCTCTGGATACCGCAGTGCTGTGTGACAGTAACTGCTAAATGACCTAGGGCGAACTCTACAAAAGAGGCCAGCCAAAAAATGAATTAGTGGGGAAATCATGATCACCCTATCGCGTGCAATGAGGAAACCTCAGCGATGTGCAAGGGCTGATCAATGATCGTTGAGTCTCTCTCATCCCAGTGCAATGGATCCATAAATCCGTGGGGTGCAAGAGCAGAGAACTCAGATGCCAACTAATTCTTGAGCATATATAACCAACCTTCAGGGGAGGTGCCGTTTTCAATAGCTAAAAGTGCCTGAGTTATAATCACCTTGTCATGTTTTTGTTGGGTTCTGAATTTGCATACCAACCAGAGCATGAACACCAGTCCACAGCATATGGCAGCACCAAACAAAATCACTCCCACCCATTCTTTAATGTAAGAAAATGCAGAGGTAAGCCAAGAGGTAAAATTGCCAACAATGATGGGTTCTATTCGAGTTCCATTAAGGCTTAAAATCTGGCATTAGATGTAAAGAATTGAGAAAACACCCGAATGTGTCAACGGCATGGTTTCAGGAACACAGAGCTCTTCAGTTCTCACTAGTGGGAGCACCTCCAGCCCTCCACAGGAACATCCACGTCCTCACAGCTCCACTTGTTTTGAATTGCTCTGGTCTGCCGCTCTGGGACCTGCAGCTGTTATCGATCCCGAGGAAACACAAACAGACCCTCTCTCCCAAACCAATTGAGAGTGCTCCTCTCTTACCTGATTCAGTGCCTCATTGTCTCTCTGGAGTTCTGCAACACTGTCAACACCGGTGGGCAATGATTTCCACGCCCTTATGGCAATCTGATTCACCTGCTCAAACACCTGCACTGGATATCCTGTCTGTTGTTGTGCAAAGCGACCTTGACCAAACAGCATATCCCTATCCCATGCTGGATTTCCTGCAGTAGAGTTAGTTGCTGCCTGTTCATTTGCAAATTCAATAAGGAAGGCTTTCCAATCTAAATACTGCCCAGGTGAAAGGCACGCCTTCACCAAGACTGCCCAATTGGACTGTGTCATGCAGTGTCTATTCAAGGCCTCTACTTGAGCCACAGTATAGGAGGCAGTTAAGTCGTACGTCCACATGGACTCAGCCAAATTCCTGATTACTTTGAAATCTAGACGCTCATGATATCTCTGCTCTGCTTGGTTGGTGAAAATAGGACATCCCAGCAAGGAGAATCTAACCTCTCTCCAAACCTCCAGACAAAAGGTCTTTGAGAGAGGTCCTTTCTGTCCACCTGATAACACTGTCTCCCTTCTTTTTCTTTTTTCTTTTTAAGCCCTTCTCCTCTTCTGACATACTCTCTTGTTGCTCTGTAAGGGTTTTCTGACCTGTCTTGACTGCCTCTACACACAGTTTCAAACAGTAACAGAGTCCATATATCAGAACAAACAAGACCAAAACTATCAGACCTACCCACAAAGGGTCAATGGGAGAAAAAAGCATAACTCATGAACCTTAACTTGTCCCAAAGCTGGGAAAAGAAATAAATATGGTGGCTTGGGGGGGCTCTGCCCCATCAATCCATCCACTCACCCATCCATCTATATGTATATGTCTGTTTGTTTATATGTTTGTGTGTATGTATGTATATATGTATACACACACACATATATACATATATATATATACATATATATATATATATATATATATATGTATGAATGTAGGTATATGTGTATATATGTAAGCATGTACGAACACTTGTGGAGATGACTGAAGGTTGGGCCCGCTAGAAAGTGTGTGTATGAATGTATGTGTGTCTGTGCATACTTGTGTATGTAAAGGATTCTAATGCTTTTATTTTATTTGTAACATTTATATCTATAAGGTAATTATTTTATACAGAGAGAACTTTTGTCTATAAAAAGCTAAAAGCCAGTAATAAAAGGTGATATAGCCGTTTTTAACTTCTGGTTTGTGTTTTCTCTGTGAGTGACTCTTTTTTTCCTCTCTGGTTCATGAAGAGTTAACAAGCTTGATCAGTGAGGGGCTCCTGGCTGCCTGGCCAGAGAAGGGGGCACTAGCAATAAATTCTTTACTTAATCCCCTGCTCTTAAGCAACAGGTATTAATTTGTCTGAAGCCACTGGCTTCTGGCTCTAGAAAAATGAATCAAGGAGAGTAAATATTATTTATACTAAGCAACCTCCACTTTCACAAAACCAAGTTTGCTCCTCTGCCTTCACTCCACCCCAGTGGGCTGCCATCTGAAGAAAACCCCAGTGCCAGGACAAGTTCCCAGCCCTTATGCAGTTGCTTCCACCATGCAAATGAAAAGCAGGACCAGTTTTACTTTGCTTGCAAGGACATATGTCAGCAGCTAATTAGAAGAAGTTACAAATGCAATTTGGATGATACAAAATTTATACAATGCTTTTCATTTAGAGAAAAGAACACATTATTAAATGATATTTCCTATACTATAACAAGGAAGTTGGTATATTGTGGGGCAATGGGCTATGCACAAACAGCCTGGTTTCCAGTGGAGCTGAGGTCTTGAACTCCAGTGGTACTGGATGGGTGGTAATTTCCATCTACATGGGATGGTAGGGTTTGACCATGTCTCCTGGAACCCTGGCTCTTGTCAAAGTTATCACCCCTACAGCCCCCACAAAAGAGGCATGTGGCTATCAGTCACGTAGACAATGTCCCAAGATTCTGGCCTTCTGGCTAGACTCCTCCCCACAGTTACCTAGCAACAGCAATATAACAAGACCACTATAAGAGGGGCTGCCTGGCCCCTCCTCACTCTCTTTAAGCTTTCTTACTATCTAGCTCCCCTTCTCTCTCTTTTTTCTTTCCCACCTCTCACTCTCTAAGATTTTACCTCTCTCTCTCTAAGCCTTCACCTTTCTTACTCTCTCTTTTTCTCTCTTTTCCTTCTCCCTTCTCTCCTCTTGGCCATAGCCAGTCTCTCTCTCTCTCTCTCTCTCTCTCTCTCTCTCTCTCTCTCTCTCCTCTCTTTCCTCATGCCTTTCTACAATAAAGCTCTAAAACCATAGATTGTCTCTGTTCATCAAGGCCTGGACTACAGACACTCACCTGTGTGGGAACCATCCAGTCCCCCTTTTCCCTCTGCCCTCTTCCCTTATCTCTGGGGCCTAGTGCTGCCCCAGGGCCCCTATTCTGTCCTCAGCTCCTCTGCCATATCCAGTGTGGGATGCTGGAGACTGAGAACCTGGAAACTGGAGCTTTCCCTTGTCAACCCCCACCATGTGGGGTCAGTGGCTTCACACAGCCAGATGCCCATCTGGGGCTGCATAGAAAGAGTCCAGCAGTCCTCCCGCATCCGCCTGCCCAGAGCACATGAACTCTGGCCAGACATGGGCTCTCTTCCTTCCACCTCTTCCCCTACACCCACGGCCCCAAAGTATATGTCCGTGGAATCATCCCTCATAGTCTAGTTCCATGCATCACACTACAAATGTATAATAGGTAGAGGGAGACAGATCCCCACTAGGGATCTAGGTATGCATTTCAGAAGTGCAGTGCATTATGTGGCTGAATCATTCTTCACTTTTAATGAAGCTATTAGACGACAAAAGATTATAGAGATTGATATATTAGAATATTGTAGGTATTCAATTAAAAAACAAATTTTTGAAGGTTAAATTTTGTATGGAAAATGACATTACAAGTATTGTTTCTCCCTCCAACTTCCTTGACAGGTGGATGTCAGAGTCAGCTCGGTGGCTGATTGTGACCAACAAACCCCAGAAGGGCTTAAAGGAACTTAGAAAAGTTGCACACATGAATGGAATGAAGAATTCTGGAAATACCCTAACCATGGAGGTAAGCATAATGGGTGATGGTTATGACATGAGGAAATACAATCTTCACATGTGTATGAGTTAGTGCCCAAGATGCACTATGCTGTCATTAAGAACACTGCATGTGAGAGTTTCATTCTAATGAGACTGAAAGCACTGATGTTTTATCTCCTTTGCTTCTTGAATTCAGTTTGCAAAATTCTTCTGCAGAGGATTTCATTCACAAAGAACTGTTTTAGTGGAATGTTAGTGATATATGCTATTGTGCTACATTTAATACATTTAGATATATATTGTCATTTTATCCTTTCATTAATCCCACAGTACCCTACAGGGCATAAGAGGAACATAGGATGATGGTGGGATTAAACTGACTCTTTTCTTCTTCCCAACAAATACTCAACTACTTTTTCTCTCTGTGTGTCTTTTATTTTTTGGTGAACTAATATGATACATTAAGATTTCTTAAAGGATCTATTTATAGGAGCATTGGACAATATACAAGAGGCTACATTATTTTAAAAAAATCCCTCTCCCCCATCTAGAACAATCATTAATCATCCATCATATCTCAAGATGATGGAACTTTATTCACTGAATTTCAGGCATGTCTAGTGCAGATAACCACAGCTGTTGAGAGTGCAATGGTCATGTCATGCCTTGAATACAGCATTACATATCACACTGTACCTAACTTTAGAGCTTATATTATGTTATAACTCTCTTTCTTTATGGTTCCTGATTTTTTGAAATAGTGTTGTAGACATCTAGTTTACGACTTACTCATTTAATAATTATTTAATTTAATAATCACTTATCTTCTGAAGAAGAAGCTTTTAGTAACTTTCTTAAACTGTTGAAAGAAGCTTCTCTGATCAAAACTGAAAACAGCATTAATATATGATTAATATATGAACATGAACAAAATCATTAGGAGACACTTAAACTGGCACACAATACCGATATAGATAAAAAGCTGAATTAGCTCTACTGCTAGGGCCCAAGAGTCCATTATTGAATAAAATGATGTAGACAATTGACTAGCAGCAGCCTACATAACAACTTTCAGTGCAGTGAGACTAACCAGCAGAGAATAAGATTCCAGGTTAGTTTTAGCTTGGTATTTATATGTCCAGCAACCAGAAGTTGTAGTATATTCAGCATTTGACTCTTATCATTCTTTCTATTTGGAATCCAGTCAAGATAGAGTGAGTAAGGTAGTACTGATCCAGTGAAGATAGAGCAAGTCAGGTAGTATTGATCCAGTCTCTAAGAACAGCAGAGGTCTTATGATGAGTGGCAGAGCAAGAGGCACTTGTACAAAGACACTGTCAATAAGACAAAAAGGCCACCAACAGATTGGAAAAGGACCTTTACCAATCTTAAATCTGATAAGGGACTAATATGCAAATATAAAAAGAACTCAAGAAGATGGGCTCCAGAAAATCAAATAACCCCATTCAAAATGGGATGCAGAGCTAAACAAAAACTTTAAACTGAGGGATAACGAATGGCTGAGAAGCACCTGAAAAAATGTTCAGCATCCTTAATCATCAGGGAAATGCAAATCAAAAGAACCTTGAGATTCCATCTCACACCAGTCAGAATGGCTAATATCAAAAATTCAGGTGACAGCAGATGCTGGCGAGAATGTGGAGAAAGAGGAACACTCCTCTATTGCTGGTGGGATTTCAAGCTGGTACAACCACTCTGGAAATCAGTCTGGCGGTTCCTCAGAAAATTGGGCATAGTACTAACGGAAGATCCAGCAATACCTCTCCTGGGCATATAATGAGAAGTAGTTCCAATAAGGACACATGCTCCACTATGTTCATAGCAGCCTTATTTATAATAGCCAGAAACTGGAAAGAACCCAGATGTCCCTCAACAGAGGAATGGATACAGAAAATGTGGTAAAATACACAATGGAGTAGTACACAGCTATTAAAAACAATGAATTTATGAAATTCTTAGGCAAATAGATGGATCTGGAGGATATCATTCTGAGTGAGGTAACCCAATCACAAAAGAACACACATGATATGTACTCACTGATAAGTGGATATTAGTTCAGAAAGTTGGAATAACCAAGATACAATTTGCAAAACACATGAAAATCAAGAAGGAAGACCAAAGTGTGGTTAATTCATCCCTTCTTAGAACGGGGAACAAAATACCCATGGAAGGAGTTACAGAAACAAAGTTCAGAGCTGAGACAGAAGGAAGGACCATCCAGAGACTGCCCCACCTGGGGATCCATCCCATAAACAGCCACCAATCCAGACACTATTGCATATGCCAGCAAGATTTTGCTGACAGGACCCTGATATAGCTCTTTCTTGTGAAGCTATGCCAGTGCCTGGCAAATACAGAAGTGAATGCTCACAGTCATCTACTGGATGAAATACAGGGCCCCCAATGGAGGAGCTAGAGAAAGTACCCATGGAGCTGAAGGGGTCTGCAATTCTATAGGAGGAACAACAATATGAACTAACCAGTATCCCCCAGAGCTCGTGTCTCTAGCTGCATATGTAGCAGAAGATGGCCTAGTCAACCATCATTGGGAAGAGAGGCCCTTGGTCTTGCAAAGATTATATTCCTCAGTAGAGGGAAATGCCAGAGCCAGAAAGCAGGAGTGAGTGAATCGGGGAGCAGGGTGGGGGGAGGGTATAGGGGACTTTCGGGATAGCACTTGAAATGTAAATGAAGAAATATCTAATAATTTTTTTTTAAAAAAAAGAAACACAATCTCTGAAAACTGTGTGAAAAGAGGCTTCCCATTAAAAAAAAGAGGCACTTGCACATGTCTGATAATTAGTACTAATTGTAAATTTTAAGGATCTTTCATCAGTGGCTGATGTTCTGCCAGACAGGCCTACAAGGACTTATTTATATTAAATTAGTCTGTGTGAATGACAGAATGGTTATCTTGATTAGTAAAATTGATTAGAAATGACTACCTTAAAGGAAGACAACATTGTTCCCTGTGATTGAGTCCTAAGGCACATAAGAAGAGGCAGCTAGCTGAGAATAATATTCAATTTTCTCTTCTTCTTCCTCTTGCATGCATACACAATGCAACTATCTTCCATCTCAAATTCCTGTTAGGTGACCTTCCTACCTGAAATTACTATACAATTGATGTATGTGCCAAAATAATCTTTTTCATGTTTAAAAACATTTTTGTAATACTATCTTATCACATCAGCAGGAACACTAGTTTAAAAAAATGGCATTGAAGATGAGGTCTTTGTCATGGTAAAACTCATATGCACTCTCGGTGCCTTTGTACTCATTGAGGGAAGAATCTTGAAATATTAGAAACTCTGTAGTGAAAAGCCCTTGAATATTGTAAGTGTGGCTCAAGGAGCCATTCCAGTGTCTCCTGGGAAATGAGAATGATGAAAGAAACACAGGAAGTGCAAGTAGAAACCATGACTTTCCGAATAGCCCACAGGTCCTTGACCTCAGTTCATGGGGATTCACATTCCAGGAAAGCAGCTACCCAGGAAATTGTTTTCATGGGGGGTAATAAATGGAAGGGCAGACTCCACTTTGAGCTGCTGACAGAACGTGAATGTGTGACCACATAATACTGGTTTTGCAAACATGAAATGAAGATAGAGTGAGTCAGGGAGTGAGTACAGATCCAGGCTCTAAGAGCAGCAGAGGCCTTAGGATGTGGGGCATGGCAGGAAGCACTTGCAGCATTCCCTCCAAGAGCACTGCATAAAGCTGTGAAGTTGAATATTCTGTGCTGAAATGGAGATTCCTGGATGTTGTAGACATCAGAACCACAGGATGTCTGTGGCAGAACATTGCACACATGAAGTATAGTTGTCTCAAGATAAAAGTTATATGTGCTCAAAACAATATTAGAAAAGCTGACTACCAAATACTTTAGAACCAGGACATTCTGTTTTGAACCACAGACTGAAAACATGAAACTTGTACTGAGAAGTCTTATGTCATCTTGACATACATAATAGAGGTATTTAAAGTAAGGAAACCTTACTTGGGAAAATTGCTCAATAAGACCCTGCTTTGAGGCATTTTTCCTTTTCTTTCCTTTTTTGCTTATTTGTTTTTTGTTGTTATTTTTTTCAATTTTCATTATTTTACTTATTGACATGCCAGTCATTGTCAAGTCTCCTTGTCTTCCTCCCACATTTCTTTATCCCATTGTTCATCTCCCTTGCCTCTGAAAGGGTGCTCCCCTGCCATCAGCCTCCAGCTCTTCCCTGTGGCTTCAAGTCTCTGCAGGATTAAGCAAAACTTTTCCCACTAAAGCCTGAACAGGCAGGCTGCTGTTATATGTGTGCCAGGGGCCTCAGACTGGCCCTTGTATGATTCTTGTAGGTGGGTCAGTCTCTGGGAGCTTCCTGGCATCTGAGTAAGTTGAGACTGCTGGTCTCCCTGTGGGGTCACTCTCCCCTTCAGCTTCTTCAATCCTTCCCCTAATTAAACCATAATTCAACTCTGACTTAATTCCAATGGTTGGGTATAAGTATCTGTTTCTGTTTCAGTTGGCTGCTGTTAGGGCCTCTCAGAGGACAGCTATGCCAAGCTCTCATCTGTAAGTACATCATAGAATTAGTAGTAGCGCCAGGCCTTGGTGCCCTCCCATAAGATGGATCCCAAGCTGGGCCAATCATTGGACTGCCTTTCCTTCAGTCTCTTCTCCATTTTTGTCCCTGCAGTTCTTTTAGACAGGAACAATTCAGGGTCAGATATTTTGACTGTGGGTTGGTAACACTGTCCCTCTGCTTGAGGCCCTGTCTATCAACTGAAGGTGGACTCTGAGTTCCCTCTCCCCATTGTTGGGAATTTTTACTAAGGTCATGCCCATTGAGTCCTTAGAGTCTCTCACCTCCCCGGTCTCTGTTACTTTTATAGGATCCCCACACATCCCACTCCCAGGGCTACTTATTGTAATTCATTCTCTTGGCCCTCTGAACTCCTCCCCACCAAACCTGGTGCCTTTCTGCCTTCCTTTTTCCCACCCAGGTCCCTGCCTACCTCTGCCTCCCTAGATTATTTCCTTCCCCCTTCTCAGTGGAATTGAAACATCCCCACTTGGGCCTTTCAACTTGCTACACTTCTTACTGTCTGTGGATTTTATCCTCAGTACCCTGCACTTTTAGCTAATATCCACCAATCACTGAGTACATACCATGTATGTCTTTTTGGGTCTGAGTTACCTTACTCAGGATATTTTCTAGTTCCATCCACTTGCCTGAAAAATTCATGATGTCCTCATTTTTATTAGGTATTTTCTTCATTTACATTTCCAATGCTATCCCAAAAGTCCCCAATACTCTCCCCCCAACCCCTCTACCCACCCACCCCCAATTTTGGCCCTTACATCTCCTGTACTGGGGCATATAAAGTTTGCAAGTCCAATGGGCCTCTCTTTCCAGTGATGGCCGACTAGGCCATCTTTTGATACATATGCAGCTAGAGTCAAGAGCTCCCGGGTACTGGTTAGTTCATAATGTTGTTCCACCTATAGGGTCGCAGATCCCTTTAGCTCCTTGGGTATTTTCTCTAGCTCCTCCATTGGGGGCCCTGTGATTCATCCAATAGCTGACTGTGAGCATCCACTTCTGTGTTTGCTAGGCCCCGGTGTAGTTTCACTAGAGACAGCTATATCAGGGTCCTATCAGCAAATACTTGCTAGTGTATGCAATGGTGTCAGCGTTTGGAGGCTGATTATGGGATGGATCCCTGGATATGGCAGTCTCTAGAAGGTCCATCATTTTGTCTCAGCTCCAAACTTTGTCTCTGTAACTCCTTCCATGGGTGGTTTTTCCCAATTCTAAGAAGGGGCAAAGTGTCCACACTTTGGTCTTCGTTCTCTTGAGTTTCATGTGTTTTGAAAATTGTAACTTATATCTTGGGTATTCTAAGATTCTGGGCTAATATCCACTTATCAGTGAGTACATATCATTTGAGTTCTTTTGTGATTGGGTTACCTCACTCAGGATAATGCCCTCCAGGTCCAACCATTTGCCTAGGAATTTCATAAATTTATTCTTTTTAATAGCTGAGTACTACTCCATTGTGTAAATGTATCACATTTTTTTGTATCCATTCCTCTGTTGAGGGGCATCTGGGTTCTTTCCAGCTTCTAGCTATTAAAAATAAGGCTGTTATGAACATAGTGGAGCATGTTTCTTTCTTACTAGTTGGAACATCTTCTGGATATATGCCCAATAGAGGTATTGAGTGATCCTCTGGTAGTACCATGTACAATTTTCTGAAAAACCACCAGACTGATTTCCAGAGTGGTTGTACAAGCTTGCAAACCCACCAACAGTGGAGGAGTGTTCCTCTTTCTCCACATCCTCACCAGCATCTGCTGTCACCTGAATTTTTCATCTTAGCCATTCTGACTGGTGTGAGATGGAATCTCAGGGTTGTTTTAATTTGCATTTCCCTGATGATTAAGGATGCTGAACAATTTTTTCAGGTGTTTCTCAGCCATTCGGTATTCCTCAGGTAAGAATTCTTTGCTTAGCTCTGAGCCCCATTTTTTAATGGGGTTATTTGATTTTCTGGAGTCCACCTTCTTGAGTTCTTTATATATTATGGATATTAGTCCTTTATCTGATTTAGGATACGTAAAGAACCTTTTCCAATCTATTGGTGGCCTTTTGGTCTTTGAAGTTGTCTTTTGCCTTACAGAAGCTTTGCACTCATGAGGTCCCATTTGTCAATTCTCGATCTTACAACACAATCCATTGCTGTTCTTTTCAGGAATTTTTCCCCTGTGCCAATATCTTCTAGGCTTTTCCCCACTTTCTCCTCTATAAGTTTCAGTGTCTCTGGTTTTATGTGGCGCTCCTTGATCCACTTATTTTTGACCTTAGTACAAGGAGATAGGACTGGATCAATTCTCATTCTTCTACATGATAACCAGCAGTTGTGCCAGCACCATTTGTTGAAAATGCTGTCTTTATTCCACTGGATGGTTTTAGCTCCCTTGTCGAAGATCAAGTGACCATAGGTGTGTGGGTTCATTTCTGGGCCTTCAATTCTATTCCATTGGTCACTTTTCTGTCGTTATAACAGTACCATGCTGTTTTTATCACAATTGCTCTGTAGTACAGCTTTAAGTCAGGCATGGTGATTCCACCAGAGGTTCTTTTATCCTTGAGACGAGTTTTTGCTATCCTAGGTTTTTTGTTATTCCAGATAAATTTGCAGATTATTCTTTCTAATTCATTGAAGAATTGAGTAGGAATTTTGATGGGGATGGCATTGAATCTGTAGACGGCTTTTGGAAAGATAGCCATTTTTACTATATTGATCCTGCCAATCCATGAGCATGGGAGATCTTTCCATCTTCTGAGATCTTCTTTAATTTCTTTCTTCAGAGACTTAAAGTTCTTATCATACAGATCTTTCACTTCCTTAGTTAGAGTAACGCCAAGGTATTTTATATTATTTGTGCCTATTGAGAAGGGTGTTGTTTCCCTAATTTCTTTCTCAGCCTGTTTATTCTTTGTGTAGAGAAAGGCCATTGACTTGTTTGGGTTAATTTTATATCCAGCTACATCACCGAAGCTGTTTTTCAGGTTTAGGGGTTCTCTGGTGGAATTTTTAGGGTCACTTATATATACTACCATATCATCTGCAAAAAGTGATATTTTGACTTCTTCCTTTCCAATTTGTATCCTCTTGATCTCCATTTGTTGTCGAATTGCTCTGGCTAGGACTTCAAGTTCTATATTGAATATCTATGGAGAGAGTGGACCGCCTTGTCTAGTCCCTGATTTTAGTGGGATTGCTTCAAGCTTCTCACCATTTACTTTGATGTTGGCTACTGGTTTGCTGTAGATTGCTTTTGTCGTGTTTAGGTATTGGCCTTGAAATCCTGATCTTTCCAAGACTTTTATCATGAATGGGCATTGGATTTTGTCAAATGATTTCTCCACATCTAACGAGATGTTCATGTGGTTTTTGTCTTTGAGTTTGTTTATATAATCGATTACGTTAATGGATTTTCATATATGAAACCATCCCTGCATCCCTGGAATAAAACCTTCTTGGTCAGGATGGATGATTGTTTTGATGTGTTCTTGGATTCGGTTAGCGAAAATTTTATTGAGTATTTTTGCATCAGTATTTATAAGGGAAATTGGTCTGAAGTCCTCTATCTTTGTTGGATCTTTCTGTGGTTTAGGTATCAGAGTAATTGTGGCTTCATAGAATGAGTTGGGTAGAGTACCTTCTACTTCTGTTTTCTGGAATAGTTTGTGCAGAACTGGAATTAGATCTTCTTTGAAGGTCTGATAGAACTTTGCACTAAACCCATCTGGTCCTGGGCTTTTTTTGGTTGGGAGACCATTAATGACTGCTTCGATTTTTTTAGGGGATATGGGACTGTTTAGATCATTAACTTGATCCTGGTTTAACTTTGGTACCTGGAATCTGTATAGAAATTTGTCCATTTCATCCAGGTTTTCCAATTTTGTTGAGTATAGCCTTTGTAGAAGGATCTGATGGTGTTTTTGGATTTCTTCAGGGTTTGTTTTTATGTCTCCCTTTTCATTTCTGATTTTGTTAATTAGGATGCTGTCCCTGTGCCCTCTAGTGAGTCTGGCTAAGGGTTCATCTATCTTGTTGATTTTCTCAAAGAACCAGCTCCTCCTTTGGTTGATTTTTTGAATAGTTCTTCTTGTTTCCACTTGGTTGATTTCGCCCCTGAGTTTGATTATTTCCTGCCTTCTACTCCTCTTGGGTGAATTTGCTTCCTTTTTACTAGAGCTTTTAGGTGTGTCGTCAAGCTGCTAATGTGTGCTCCCTAGTTTCTTTTTTTTTAATCTATTTTTTCCATTTTTTATTAGGTATTTAGCTCATTTACATTTCCAATGCTAAACCAAAAGTACCCCATACCCACCCCCCACTCCCTTACCCACCCACTCCCACTTTTTGGCCCTGGTGTTCCCCTGTACTGGGGCATATAAAGTTTGCAAGTCCAATGGGCCTCTCTTTTCAGTGATGGCCGACTAGGCCATCTTTTGATACATATGCAGCTAGAGACAAGAGCTCCGGGGTACTACTTAGTTCATATTGTTGTTCCACCTATAGGGTTGCAGTTCCCTTTAGTTCCTTGGGTGCTTTCTCTAATTCCTCCATTGGGGGCCCTGTGGTGCATTCAACAGCTGACTGTGAGCATCCACTTCTGTGTTTGCTAGGCTCTGGCATAGTCTTACAAGAGACAGCTATATCTGGGTCCTTTCAGCAAAATCTTGCTAGTGTATGCAATGGTGTCAGCGTTTGGAAGGTGATCATGGGATGTATCTCTGGATATGGCAATCAATAGATGGTCCATCCTTTTGTCTCAGCTCCAAACTTTGTCTCTGTAACTCCTTCCATGGATGTCTTGTTCCCAATTCTAAGAAGGGGCAAAGAGTCCACACTTGGGTCTTCCTTCTTGAGTTTCATGGATTCACTTCCAAATTTTGTCTCTGTAACTCCTTCCATGGGTGTTTTGTTTCCTATTCTAAGAAGGGGCAAAGTGTCCACACTTTGGTCTTGTTCTCTTGAGTTAAATGTGTTTAGCAAATTATATCTTATATCTTGGATATCCTAAGATTCAGGGCTAATATCCACTTATCAGTGAGTACATATTGTGAGAGTTCCTTTGTGATTGGGTTACCTCACTCGGGATGATGCCCTCCAGGTCCATCCATTTGCCTAGAAATTTCTTAAATTCATTCTTTTTAATAGCGGAGTAGTACTCCATTGTGTAAATGTACCACATTTTCTGTATCCATTCCTTTGTTGAGGGGCATCTGGGTTCTTTCCAGCTTCTGGCTATTATAAATAAGGCTGCTATGAACATAGTGGATCATGTGTCCTTCTTACCGGTTGGGTCATCCTCTGGATATATGCCCAGAAGAGGTATTGCTGGATCTTCTGGTAGTACTATGTCCAATTTTCTGAGGAACTGCCAGACTGATTTCCAGAGTGGTTATACAAGCTTTCAATCCCACAAACAATGGAGGAGTGTTCCTCTTTCTTCACATCCTCGCCAGCATCTGCTGTCACCTGAATTTTTCATCTTAGCCATTCTGACTGGTGTGAGGTGGAATCTCAGGGTTGATTTGATTTGCATTTCCCTGATGATTAAGGATGTTCAACACTTTTTCAGGAGCTTCTCTGCCATTCGGTATTCCTTGGGTGAGAAATCTTTGTTCAGTTCTGAGCCCCATTTTTTAATGAGGTTATTTGATTTTATGGAGTCTACCTTCTTGAGTTCTTTGTATATATTGGTTATTAGTTTCCTGTCTGATTTGGGATAGGTAAAGATCCCTTCCCCATCTGTTGGTGGTCTTTTTGTCTTATTGACGGTGTCTTTTGCCTTGCAGAAGCTTTGCAATTTTATGAGGTCCCATTTATCCATTCTCGATCTTACAGCACAAGCCATTGCTCTTCTATTCAGGAATTTTTCCCCTGTGCCCATATCTTCAAGGCTTTTCCCCACTTTCTCCTCTATAAGTTTCAGTGTCTCTGGTTTTATGTGGAGTTCCTTAATCCACTTAGATTTGACCTTAGTAAAAGGAGATAGGAATGAATCAATTCGCAATCTTCTACATGTTAACAGCCAGTTGTTCCAGCACCATTTGTTGAAAGAGCTGTCTTTTTTCCACTGTTTGGTTTGAGCTCCCTTGTCAAAGATCAAGTGATCATAGGTGTGTGGGTTCATCTCTGGGTCTTCAATTCTGTTCCATTGTTCTACTTGTCTGTCGCTATACCAGTACCGTGCAGTTTTTATCACAATTGCTCTGTAGTACAGCTTTAGGTCAGGCATGGTGATTCCACCAGAGATTCTTTTTATCCTTGAGAAGAGTATTTGCTATCCTAGGTTTTTTGTTATTCCAGATGAATCTGCCGATTGCCCTTTCTAATTCGTTGAAGAATTGAGTTGGAATTTTGATGGGGATTGCATCGAATCTGTAGATTGCTTTTGGCAAGATAGCCATTTTTACTATATTGATCCTGCCAGTCCATGAGCATGGGAGATCTTTCCATCTTCTGAGATCTTCTTTAATTTCTTTCTTCAGAGACTTGAAGTTCTTATCATACAGATCTTTCACTTCCTTAGTTAGAGTCATGCCAAGGTATTTTATATTATTTGTGACTATTGAGAAGGGTGTTGTTTCCCTAATTTTTTCTCAGCCTGTTTATCCTTTGTGCAGAGAAAGGCCATTGACTTGTTTGAGTTAATTTTATATCCAGCTACTTGATTGAAGCTGTTTATCAGGCTTAGGAGTTCGCTGGTGGAATTTTTAGGGTCACTTATATATACTATCATATCATCTGCGAAAAGTGATATTTTGACTTCTTCCTTTCCAATTTGTATCCCATTGATCTCCTTTTGTTGTTGAATTGCTCTGGCTAGGACTTCAAGTACAATGTTGAATAGGTCGGGAGAGCGTGGACAGCCTTGTCTAGTCTCTGATTTTAGTGGGATTGCTTCTAGCTCCTAAGTGTTTACTTTGATGTTGGCTACTGGTTTGCTGTAGATTGCTTTTTATCATGTTTAGGTATGGGCCTTGAATTCCTGATCTTTCCAAGACTTTTATCATGAATGGGTGTTGGATTTTGTCAAATGCTTTTTCTGCATCTAACAAGATGATCATGTGGTTTTTGTCTTTGAGTTTGTTTATATACTGGATTATGTTGATTGATTTCCGTATATTGAACCATCCCTGCATCCCTGGGATGAAACCTACTTGGTCAGGATGGATGATTGTTTTGATGTGTTCTTGGATTCGGTTAGCAAGAAATTTATTGAGGATTTTTGCATCGATATTCATAAGGGAAATTGGTCTGAAGTTCTCTATCTTTGTTGGGCCTTTTTGTGGTATAGGTATCAGAGTAATTGTGGCTTCATAGTGAAGAATAGAAAATTACTGGCCTCTTGTGAAAACATGAATTTTTTACCTCGGAGCCCACCCCCTCCCATTTAGAGATTGTTCCCATAACACTCCTAAACTTTTCACCCCAAAACTCCTCACCCTAAAGTTCGAACCCTCCCAACTAAAAACTGTTCCAAGAACATTTTTGAGATAAAGGCCTCCTGGAACAACCTCAAAATGAACCAGGTACTCCTTAGTTACGTAGGTTCCTTGATAGGACATGACTCCTTAGTTACGTAGATTCCTTTGGCAGAACTCCCTAGTGATGTAAACTTGTACTTTCCCTGCCCAGTTCTCCCCCTTTGAGTTTTACTATATAAGCCTGTGAAAAATTTTGGCTGGTCGTCGATTCTCCTCTACACCACTAGGTGCCACTAGGTGTATGAGTTTCGACCCCAGAGCTCTGTGTGCTTTCATGTTGCTGCTTTATTTCGACCCCAGAGCTCTGGTCTGTGTGCTTTCATGTTGCTACTTTATTAAATCTTACCTTCTACATTTTATGTATGGTCTCAGTGTCTTCTTGGGTACGCGGCTGTCCCGGGACTTGAGTGCCTGAGTAAGGGTCTCACTTCGGGGGTCTTTCAATAGAATGAGTTGGGTAGAGTACCTTCTGTAGTGGCTATTCCTGGTTGTCAACTTGACAATATTTGGAATGAACTACAATCTGGAATTGGAAGGCTCACCAGTGACCCTTATCTGGAGGCTTGGAGATCCTTATCTGGATCTTGGTTTGAAGATCTTGAGCCATAGTGGCTATGGATTCCAGAAGATTGACTCTCCGAGTTTAAGGAACACACCTTTAATCTGGGCTACGCCTTTCATCTGGGATTAAAGGTGTGGTGGAACACACCTTTAATCTGGGCTACACCTTCTGCTGGAGACAATATAAGGACATTGGAAGAAGGGAGTCTAGCTCTTGCTCCTTCGCCTGCTTGCTTCGTGAGACTGAGTAACTGCTAGATCCTTGGACTTCCATTCACAGCTGCGACTAACAATTGTTGGGAATTGGGCTGCCGACTGTAAGTCATCAATAAATTCCTTTACTATCTAGAGACTATCCGTAAGTTCTGTGACTATAGAGAACCCTGACTAATAAACCTTCTGTTTCTATTTTGTGGAATAGTTTGTGAAGGACTGGGATTAGATCTTCTTTGAAGGTCTGATAGAACTCTGCACTAAACCCATCTGGTCCTGGGCTTTTTTTGGTTGGGAGACTATTAATGACTGCTTCTATTTCTTTAGGGGATATAGGACTGTTTAGATTATTAACCTGATCTTGATTTAAATTTGGTACCTGGTATATGTCTAGAAACTAGTCCATTTCATCCAGGTTTTCCAGTTTTGTTGAGTATAGCCTTTTGTTGAAGGATCTGATGGTGTTATGGATTTCTTCAGGATCAGTAGTTATGTCTCCCTTTTCATTTCTGATTTTGTTAATTAGGTTGCTTTCCCTGTGTCCTCTAGTGAGTCTGGCTAAGGGTTTATCTATCTTGTTGATTTTTCTAAAAAAAAAAAACAGCTCCTCGATTGGTTGATTCTTTGAATAGTTCTTGTTTTCACTTGGTTGATTTCACCCCTGAGTTTGATTATTTCCTTCCTTCTACTCCTCTTGGGTGAATTTGCTTCCTTTTGTTCTAGAGCTTTTAGGTGTGTTGTCAGGCTGCTAATGTGTGCTCTCTCTAGTTTCTTTTTGGAGGCACTCAGAGCTATGAGTTTTCCTCTTAGAAATGGTTTCATTGTGTCCCATATGTTTGGGTATGTTGTGGCTTCATTTTCATTAAACTCCAAAAAGTCCTTAATTTCTTTCTTTATTCCTTCCTTGACCGAGGTATCATTGAGAATAGTGTTGTTCATTTTCCATGTGAATGTTGGCTTTCTATTAGTTATTTTGTTATTGAAGATCAGCCTTAGTCCATGGTGATCTGATAGGATGCATGGGACTATTTCAATATTTTTGTATATTTTGAGTCTTGTTTTGTGACCAATTATGTGGTCAGTTTTGGAGAAGGTACCATGAGGTTCTGAGAAGAATTTATATTTTTTTGTTTTAGGATAAAATGTTCTGTAGATATCTGTTAAGTCCATTTGTTTCATCACTTCTGTTAGTTTCACTGTGTCCCTGTTTAGTTTCTGTTTCCAGGATCTGTCCATTGGTGAAAGTGGTGTGTTGAAGTCTCCGACTATTATTGTGTGAGCTGCAATGTGTGCTTTGAGCTTTACTAAAGTTTCTTTAATGAATGTGGCTGCCCTTGTATTTGGAGCATAGATATTCAGAATTGAGAGTTCCTCTTGGGAGATTTTACCTTTGATGAGTATGAAGTGCCCCTCCTTGTCTTTTTTGATTACTTGGGGTTGGAAGTCGATTTTGTTAGATATTAGAATGGCTACTCCATCTTGTTTCTTCACACCATTTGCTTGGAAAATTGTTTTCCAGCCTTTTACTCTGAGGTAGTGTCTGTCTTTTTCCCTGAGATGAGTTTCCTGTAGGCAGCAAAATGTTTGGTCTTGTTTGTGTAGCCAGTTTGTTAGTCTATATCTTTTTATTGGGGAGTTGAGTACATTGATATTCAGAGATATTAAGGAAAGTAATTGTTGCTTCCCATTATTTTTGTTGTTAAAGTTCTTGTTGCTGTCTTCATTTAGGTTTGTTGAAGGATTATCTTCTTGCTTTTTCTAGGGCGTGGTTTCCGTCCTTGTACTGGTTTTTTTCTGTTATTATCCTTTGAAGGGCTGGATTCGTGGAAAGATAATGTGTGAATTTGGTTTTGTCGTGGAATACTTTGATTTCTCCATCTATGGTAATTGAGAGTTTGGCTGGGTATTGTAGCCTGGGCTGGAATTTGTGTTTTCTTAATGTCTGTATAACATCTCTCCAGGCTCTTCTGGCTTTCATAGTCTCTGGTGAAAAATCTGGTGTAATTCTGATAGGCTTGCCTTTATATGCTACTTGACCTTTTTCCCTTACTGCTTTTAGTATTCTATCTTTATTCAATGCATTTGTTGTTCTGATTATTATGTGTTGGGAGGAATTTCTTTTCTGGTCCAGTCTATTTGGAGTTCTGTAGGCTTCTTGTATGTTCATGGACATCTCTTTCTTTAGATTTGGGGAGTTTTCTTCTATAATTTTGTTGAAGATATTTGCTGGTCCTTTGAGTTGAAATCTTCATTCTCATCAACTCCTATTATCCGTAGGTTTGTTCTTCTAATTGTGTCCTGGATTTCCTGGATGTTTTGAGTTAGGATCTTTTTGCATTTTCCATTTTCTTTGATTGTTGTGCCGATGTTCTCTATGGAATCTTCTGCAGGTGAGATTCTCTCTTCCATCTCTTGTATCCTGTTGCTGATGCTCATGTCTTTGTTTCCAGATTTCTTTCCTAGGGTTTCTATGTCCAGCGTTGCCTCACTTTGTGTTTTCTTTATTGTGTCTTCTTCCCTTTGTAGGTCCAGTATGGTTTTGTTCATTTCCATCACCTGTTTGAATGTGTTTTCCTGTTTTTCTATAATGACTTCTACCTGTTTGGTTGTGTTTTCCTATTTTTCTTTAAGGACTTGTAACTCTTTAGCAGTGTTCTCCTGTATTTCTTTAAGTGAGTTATTAAAGTCCTTCTTGATGTCCTCTACCATCATCATGAGATATGCTTTTAAATCCAGGTCTAGCTTTTCAGGTGTGTTGGGGTGCCCTGGACTGGGCGAAGTGGGAGTGCTGGGTTCTGATGATGGTGAGTGGTCCTGGTTTCTGTTATTAAGATTCTTACATTTACCTTTCGCAGTCTGGTAATCTCTGGCGTTAGTTGTTATAGTTATCTCTGTTTAGTTATTGTTCCTCTGGTGATTTTGTTACCTTCTATCAGCAGACCTGGGAGACTAGATCTCTCCTCTGAGTTTCAGTGGTCAGAGTAGTCTCTGCAGGCAAGCTCTCCTCTTTCAGGGAAGGTGCACAGTTATCTGGCATTTGTACCTCCTCCTGGCCGAAGATGAAGGCCCAAAACAGGATCTTTCCGAGAAGTTGTGTTGCTTTGGCCTGTCACAGAAGCCATTGTTTCAGTAGTCCACACTCTCACCTGTGTAGACTACTTTCCGTGGAGTCCTGAAACCAAGATGGCTTCCACGGATCCTGAGGCAAAGGCCTCCCAGGCTGAGTGGACACCTGTCCTCTGGCCAGGAAGGTGGCCGGATGTCTGGAACCCAAAAATGGTGCTGCCCCAGAAGCTCTGTGGCTCTCACCTGTCCCAGAAGCTGCTAGCCTCTGTAGTCCACACTCTCACCTGTGCAGACTGCCCACCGCGGAGTCCTGGAACTGAGATGGCTTCTGCGGAACCTGAGGAAGAAGCCACCCGGGCCAGGAGTACACCTGTCCTTTGGCCAGGAAGGTGGCTTGTTGTCTGGAGCCGAAAATGGCGCCACCTCAGAAGCTCTGTGGCTCTTGCCAGTCCCAGAAGCTGCTAGCCTCTGTAGTCCACACTCTCACCTGCAGAATGCCTGCCGCGGAGTCCCAGCACAAAGGTGGCTTCCGCAGAACCTGAGGCAGAAGCCTCCCAGGCCGGGAGGACACCTGTCCTCTGGCCCCAAAGGTGGCTGGTTGTCTAGAGCCAAAAATGGTGCCCGTCACTTGAGTTTTTGATCTTAGTTATTAGTTTGGTATGAGTTGAAATCTCAGGGTTATTTTGATTTGCATTTCTCTGATGACTAAGGACATTGAACATTTTAAGTGCTTCTCAACCATTTATAGATTCTTCTGTTGTGAATTTTCTTGTTTAGCTCTATATCCCAGTTTGTATTCAGGTTGTTTGATTTTTTGGAATTTACCTTTCTGCATTCTTTACATATCTTGGATATTAGCACTCTATCAGATGTAGGGTGAGTGAAGTTTTTTTCCCAACATTTTCTAGTTCCATCTAGTTGCTGATTTAACCTATTGATGGTGTCTTTTGCCTTACAGAAGTTTTTCAGTTTTTTATTAGATAGTTTCTTTATATACATTTCAAACGCTATCCCGAATATTCCCTATACCCTCCCTCCTCCCTGCTCCCCTTCCCACCCTCTCCCACTTCTTGGCCCTGGCACTCCCTTGTACTGGATCATGTCTCATTTATCAACTGTTGATCTTAGAGCCTGAGCCATTGGTGTTCTGTTCAGGAAACTTTCCCCAGTGCCAATGAGTTTGAGGCTCTTTCCCACTTACTCTTCTATTAGATCCAGTGTATCTGGTTTTATGTTGAGGTCCTTGATCCACTTGGACTTGACTTTTGTTCAAAGTGGTAAATATGGATTCATTTTTATTCTCCTACATGCAAACTGCCAGTTAGACCAGCACCAGTTATTGAAGACATTTTCTTTTTTTCCATCGTATGTTTTTGTCTTCTTTGTCAATGATCATGTGTCCATAAATATGTGGGTTTACTTTTGGGTCTTCAATTCTATTCCATTGATCAACCTGTCTGTTTTTGTACCAATACTGTGCGTTTTTACATCACTATTGCTTTGTAGTACAGCTCGAGGCTAGGGATGGTGATTCCCCAGAAGTTCTTTTATTGCTGAGAATTGTTTTGGTTATCCTGTTTTGTTTGTTTGCTTGGTTTTTTTTTTTTTTTTTTTGATATGAAGTTAAGAATTGCTCTTTTCATGTCTGTGAAGACTTGTGTTGGAATTTTGATGACAATTGCATTGAATCTGCAGATTGCTTTTGGTAAGGTGGCTGTTTTCACTTTGTTAACCCTACCATTCCATGAGTATGGGAGACCTTTCCATCTTCTGAGGTCTTCTTTGATTTCTTTTCCTCAGGATTAGAAATTCTTGTCTTGCAGATGTTTCACTTTCTTGGTCAGGGTTCCACAAAGATATTTGAGAGTATCTGTGGCTATTGTGAATGGTGTTGTTTCCCTGATTTCTTTCTCAGCCTGTTTATCATTTGTGTAAAGGAAGGTGACAGATTTATTTGAGTTAACTTTATATCCTGCCATTGTGCTGAAGTTGTTTATCAGCTGTAGGGATTCTCTGTTGGAATTTTGGGGTGGATGATGTATACTGTCATATAATCTGCAAATAGTGATACTTTGACTTCTTTCTTTCTAATTTGTTTCCTTTTGTTCTCTTTTTGTTGTCTAATTGCTCTGTCTAGGCCTTTGAGTATTATATTTAAAAGATAGGGAGATAATGGGGAACCTTGTCCTGTCCTAGATTTTAATGGGATTGCTTCTAGTTTCTCTCCTCTGAATTTGATTTTGGCTCTTGTTTTGCTATATATTGCTTTTATTATGAATAGTTACATGCAAGGTTTTCTGATCTCCCCAAGACTTTTGACATGAGATGTATCCCGAGCTTTTGTGTCCGCCGGCAAGAACATGCTCAGGACAACCGGAATCTTCTGCGGCAAAAGCTTTATTGCTTACTTCTTCAGGAGCAAGAGAGAGAATGGCAAAACCCCGTCCCTTTTAAGGAGAATTATCCTCCGCCTAGGATGTGTTGCTCCCTGGTTGGCTGCAGCCCATTGGCCGAGTTGTCATCACAGGGAAGGCAGAGCACATGGAGTGAAGAACTACCCTGGCACATGCGCAGATTACTTGTTTACTACTTAGAACACAGGATGTCAGCGCCATCTTGTAATGGCAAATGTGAGGGCGGCTCCCCACAGAGGGGTGTTGTATTTTGTCAAAAGACTTTTTAGATGTCTGATGACATATGTGATCATGTGTCTTTTTCCTTTTTTTAACCCTTTAAAACATTAATTATTCCATTTATTTACATCTTAAATAACATTTCACTTCCTGGTTAACCGTCTACCAACTTCCCATTCCATATCTTTTTTCCCTCTTCCTCTTTGGCTGTATGAGTGTGCTCCCCTATCCACCCACAATCTTCTGCCTAACAGCACCAGCATACTTCTATGCTGGGGCATCAAACCCTTTTGGAACTATGTACTTTCACTCCCATTACTGTCAGGCAAGCCATCCTCTGCTACATATGTATATGGAGCCATGGATCCCTCCAGGTACACTTCTTGGTTGGAGGTCTTGCATCTAAGAGAACTGGGTTGTCAGGCCGGCCTATGTTGTTCTTCCGATGGGGTTGCAATCAGCCTATGCTCCTCCAGTTCTTTCTATAGTCCCCCCACCAGGTTCCCTGAGATCAATTTGGTGGTTGCCTCCAAGTATCCACATCTGTATTGGTCAGTTGCTGGCCAGACATCATCCACACCAGGTCCTCTCATCAAGTGCCTCTTGACCATGGCAACTGTGTTGGGCTTGGTGTCTGCAGACATGATGGATCTCCAGATGGAGCAGTCCCCAGTTGGCCCTTCCTTCAGTCTTTGTTCCATTTTTTTATTTTGGACAGGAACATTTCTAAAAAATTTGAGATGGGTGGGTGATCCTATCTCTCAACCAGGGGCTGTGCTTATGCACTTGAGGTGGTCTCAACAGGTTCTGTCTCCCTCTTCTCTGTGCATTTCAGCTAAAGTCATCACAGTTGGGTCCTGGGATCTTCATATTTCCATGGTGTATGGGACAGTTCAGTGGCTATCCCCAGTTCCTCATCTTCCCTGCTATATAATTTTGGTTGATTTTGTGATCTTTTGTACCTCTCTCACATATCCTCCAGTTCCTGAAATGCCCCTTTGTTTCCTCCCCCTTTTCTTTCCCTCCCAGGACCCCTCTTCCTCCAACTTTCCTCAATGCAGGACTGAAGCAGCCACACCCTAGTCTTCCTTCCTTCTAAGATCCATATGGTCTGCAGGTTATATCATGGGAATTGTGAGCTTTTGGGCTCATATCCACTTATCAGTGAGTACTTACCATGTGTGTTCTTTTGTGTATGAGTAACCTCACTCAGTATTATATTTTCTAGTTCCATCCACTTGCCTGCAAATTTTATGAAGTCATTGTTTTTAATAGCTGCATAGTACTCCGCTGTGTAAATGTATCACATTTTCTGTATCCAGTTTTCTGTTGAGGGACATGTGGGTTGTTTCCTGGTTCTGGATATGATAAATAAGACTGCAATGAACATAGTGGAGTATGTGTCCTTGTTATATGTTAGAACATTTTTTGGGGGTTTATGCCCAATCGTGCTATAGCTGGGTCTTCAGGTAGAACTATTTCCAGTTTTCTTAGGAACCACCAGACTAATTAATAAAATGTTTTGACCAGCATGCAATCCCACCAGCAATGGAAGAATGTTCCTCTTTCTCCACATTGCCACCAACATCTGCTGTCACCTTATTGTTATTTTAATCATTCTGATGGAGTGTGGTTGAATCTCAGGGTCATTTTGATATGCATTTTCCTGATGACTAAAGATATTGAACATTTCTTTAAGTGCTCCTGAGCTATTTGAGATTCATTGGTTGAGAATTCTCTATTTAACTCTTTGTACTCCACTTTTGAGTAGAGTGATTTGGTTCTTTGGAGTCTAACTTCTTAAGTTTTTACATATTTCGGATATTGGCCCTCTATCTAATGTAGGGTTGGTAAATTTATTTTCCCAATCTGTGGGTTGCTGTTTTGTCCTCTTGATAGTGTCTTTTGCCTTACATAGGTTTTCAATTTTATGAGGTCCCATTTGTTGATTGTTTATCTTAAAGCATAAGCCATTAGTGTTCTGTTCAGAAAGTTTTCCCTGTGCCCAAGTATTCAAGGTTCTTCCCCACTTTCTAGTCTATTAGATTCAGTGTATCTGGTTTTATGTGGAGGTTCTTGATCTACTTGGATTTGAGCTTTGTACAAGGAGGTAAGAATGGATCAATTTGCATTCTTCTATATGCTAACCACAAGTTGAACAGCACCATTTGTTAAAAAAGCCGTCTTTTTTCCACTGAATGGTTTTAGCTCCCTTGTCAAAAATCAAGTGACCATAGATATGTTGATTCATTTCTGGGTCTTCAACTCTTCCATTGATCTACCTGCCTGTCTCTGTACCAATACGACACAGTTTTTATCATTGTTCTATAGTATAGCTTAAGCTCAGGGATGGTGAGTTCTCCAGAAATTTTTCTAGTGTTGAGAATAGTTTTTGCTATCCTGTTTTTTTCTTATTCCAATTGAGTTTGAGAATTGCTCTTTCTAATTTTATGGGGAATTGATTTGGAATTTTGATTGGGATTGAATTGAATCTGTAGATTGCTTTCAGTAAGATTTGTTTCTTCAGGGATTTGAAGTTCTTGTCATACAGATCTTTCACTTGTTTGGATAGAGTCACACCAAGGTATTTTCTATTATTTGTGACTCTTGTGAAGAGTGTTGTTTCCCCAATTTATTTCTCAGCCCTTTCTGACTTTTAGTAGAGGAAGGCTACTGATTTGTTAGAATTAATTTTTTATTCAGCCACTTTGTGAAAGGTGTTTATCATCTGCCAGAGCCCTCTGGTAGAATTTTTTGGGTCACTTACATATATTATCATATCATCTGCAAATAGTGATACCTTGACTTTGTCTTTTCTAATTTGTATATTTTTGACCTCATTTTGTTTTCTAATTGCTGTTGCTAGACTTTGAGAACTATATTGAATAGGGAGGGAGAGAGTGGGCAGCCTTGTCTTATCCTTGATTTTAATGGGATTGCTTTGAATTTCTCTCCACTTAGTTTGATGTTGACTATTGGTTTGCTGTATATTGCTTTTTTTAGACTTAGGTATGAACCTGGGATTCTTGATCTTTCCAATACTTATCATGAATGGATGTTGTATTTTGTCAAGGGCTTTTTCAGCATCCAATGAGATGAATATGTGTGTCTTTTTGTTGAGTTTGTTTATATAGTGAATTACATTGATGGATTTCCATACATTGAACCATTCCTGCATTCCTGGGATGAATCCTACTTGATCATGTTGGATGGTCATTTTGATGTGTTCATTGATTTGGTTTCTGAGAATTTTATTGAGTATTTTTGCATCAATATTCATAAGGGAAATTGGTCTGAAGTTCTCTTTCTTTGTTGGGTCTTTTTATGGTTTAGGTATCAGAGTAATTGTGACTTCATAGAATGAATTGGGTAGTGTTCCTTCTATTTCTATTTTATGGAATAGTTTGAAAATTTCTTCACTAAAGCCATCTGGCCCTGGGATTTTTTTTTTTTTTTTTTTTTTTTGGTTGGGAGAATTCTAATGACTGCTTCTATTTCCTTGGGGTTATGGGCCTGTTTAGATGATTTATCTGATCCTGATTTAATCTTTGTTCCTAGTATCTGTCTAGAAAATCACCCATTTCATATAGGTTTTTCTGTTTTGTTGAGTGTAAACTTGTAGTAGGATCTGATGATTTTTTTTTTTAATTTCCTCGAGTTTTGTTCTCATGTCTCCCTTTTCATTCCCGATTTTTTTTTTTTTTAATTTGGATACTGTCTCTGTGCCCTCTGGTTAGTCTGGCTAAGGGTTTATCTGTCTTGTTAATTTTTTTCAAAGAACCAGTTTCTAGTTTTGTTGATTCTTTTTGTAGTTTTCTTTCTTTCTACATGATGGATTTCAGCCCTGAGTTTGATTATTTCCTGCCATCGACTCTTCTTGGGTGTATTTGCTTCTTTTTGTTCTAGAGTTTTCAGATGTGCTGTTAAGCTGCTAGTGTATGCTTTTCCAGTTTCTTTATGGAGGCACTCAGGGCTATGAATTTTGCTCTTAGCACTGCTTTCATTGTGTCCCATAAGTTTTGGTATGTTGTGCCTTCATTTTCATTGAATTCTAAAAAGTCTTTAATTTCTTTATTTCTTCCCTCATCAATTTATTATTGAGTAGATAGTTGTTCAGCTTCCACATGTATGTGAGCCTTGTGTTATTTTTCTTGCTGTTGAAGACCAGCCTTAGTCTACTGTGGTCTAATAGAATCTATGGGATTAATTTAATGTTCTTATATCTGTTGAGGTTTGTTTTGTGTCTGAGTATATGGTCAGTTTTTGAGAAGGTAACATGAAGTCTGAGAAGAAGGTATATTCTTTTGATTTAGGGTCAAATGTTCTGTAGATATCTGTTAAAAGCATTTGGCCCATAACCTCCTTTAGTTTTACAGTGTCTCTTTTTAGTTTCTTTTTTTATGATCTGTCCATTGGCGAGAGTGGGATTTTGAAATCTCCTACTATTATTGTGTGAGGTTCTATGTGTGCTTTGAAGTTTAGTAATGTTTCTTTAAAAACTGTGGATGCCCTTGAATTGGGGGAATAGATGTTCAATATTGAGAATTTCTCTTGGTGTATTTTTCCTTTGATGCATATGTAGTGTCCTTCTCCATCTTTTTTTTTTTTTTTTTGATAACGTTTGTTTGAATGTCTATTTTGTTGGTTATTAGAATGGCTATTCCAGCTTATTTCTTGGGACCAATTGCTTGGAAATTTTTTTCCTAGCCTTTTATTTTGAGGTAATGTCTGCCTTTGTCACTCAAGTGTGTTTCCTGCATGCAGCAAATTGCTAGATCTTGTTTATGTATCCAATTTGTGAACCTATGTCTTTTTATTAGGGAATTCAGTACTTTGATGTTAAGATATATTAGGGACCAGTGATTTTTTGTTCCTATTATTTTTGTTGTTAGAGGTGGAATTATGTTTGTGTGGTTTTCTTCCTTTTGTTTGTTTTGAAAGATTAATTTATTACTTTTTTTGGGTGTAGTTTCCCTGCTTTTGTTGGATTTTTCCTTCTCTTATCCTCTGTAAGGCTGGATTAGTGGAAAGATATTCCTTAAATTTGATTTTGTCTTGGAATACCTTGGTTTCTCCATCTATGGCAATTGCAAATCTTGCTGGATATATTAGCCTGGGCTGGTATTTTTTTTTTTAGGGTCTGTATTTCATCTGCCCACAATTGTCAGGGTTTTAGAATCTCTATAGTGAAGTCTGTTGTAACTCTGATAGGTCTGCCTTTATTTGTTACTTGACTTTTTTTCCTTACTGCTTTCAATATTCTTTCTTTGTTCTGTGTATTTTGTGTTTTAATTATTATATGACAGGAGGAATTTCTTTTCTGGTTCTCTGTGTTTGGTTTTTGGTAGGCTTCTTCTACATTTATGGACATTTCTTTTGTCAGGTTAGGGAAGTTTTCTTCTATAATTTTGTTGAAGATGTTTGCTGGCTCTTTGAGTTGGGAATCCTCACTCTCTTTTATACCTATTATTCTTAGGTTCAGTCTTTTCATTGTGTACTTGATTTCTTGAATGTTTTGAGTAGCTTTTTGCTTTTTGTATTTTCTTTGACTGTTCTGTCAATGTCTTCTATGGAATCTTCTATGCTGGATTTTCTCTCTTCTATCTCTTGTATTCTCTTGGTGATGCTTGCATTTATGACTTCTGATCTCTTTCCTTGGTTTCTAGCTCCAGGGTTGTCCCCTTTTTGTGATGTCTTTTTGTTTTTATTTTCATGTTTAGATTCTGGATTTTTTTTAAAATTCCTTGTCCTGTTTGATTGTGTTCTCCAGTATTTCATTTATTTATTTATTTATTTATTTATTTATTTATCTAGATTTTCACTATCTTTTTCTTACATTTCAAATGTTATCTTTTTTACTTGTTTCCTCTGAAGAATCCCCCCTCTCCCATCTCCATTCTCTGTGCTTTCATGAGGATGCTTCCCTTCCACCCACTCACTACCCCCTCACCACCTTGGCATTCCCCTACACTGGACATAGAGCTTTCACAAGCCCAAGGGCTTCTCCTCCTACTGATGCCAGACAATGCCATCCTCTGCTACATATGGGGCTGGAGACATGTGTCCCCCCATGTGTACTCTGGATGGTGGTTTAGTCTCTGGGAACTCTGAGGGGGCCTGGTTGGTTGATACTGCTGTTATTTCTATGGGCTCACAAACTCCTTCAGCTCCTTCAGTCCTTTCTCTAACTCCTCCATTGAGGACTCCATCCTAAGTACAATATTTGTCTGCAAGCATCTACCTCTATATTTGTCAGGCTCTAGCAGAGCCTCTCAGAAGACAGCTATATCAGGCTCCTGTCTGCATGCACTTCTTGGCATCCTTATAAGTGTCTGGGTTTGGTGTCTGTATATGGGTTGGATCCCCAGGTGGGGCAGTCTCTGGATGGCCTTTCCTTTAGTCTGTGCTCCACACTTTGTCCCTGTATTTCCTTTAGACAGGAGCCCTTCTGGGTTAAGAATTTGGAGATGAGTGGGTAGCCTCATCGCCGACCTAGGGTCCTTGACTAACCTCTGGATATGGTCTCTACCGGTTCTCCCTCCCCTTTGTTGAGCTTTTCAGCTAATCCTTGTTGGATCCTGGGATTGTCTTTCTTTCCTGGCATCTGGAACTTACAGGTTGCTCTCCCACTTTCCCATCTCCCAATGCTACACACCTCTGTTCAAATTCCTGATCCTCTGTATATCATCCCAGTCTCCTCCCATACATGATCCTGTCCCTCTTTTTCTCCCTTCCCCTCCTCTCTTCCTCCCAAGTCCCTCCCACCCTCTACTGCCTGTGAGTATTTTGTTCCCCCTTCTACAAAGAACTGAAACATTCACATTTTGATCTTCCTTATTCTTGAGCTTCATATGCTCTATGAATTGTATCTTGTGTATTCTGAGCTTTTGGACTAATACCCACTTATTAGTAAGTGCATACCATGTGTGTTCTTTTATGATTGGTTTACCTCTCTCAGGATGATATTTTATAGTTTCATCCATTTGTCTAAGAATTTTATGAAGTCATTGCTTTTAATAGCCAGTAGTACTTCATTGTGTTAGTATAGCACATTTCCTGTATCCATGTTGAAGGACATCTGGGTTCTTTCCATTCTTTAAGGGAGTTCTCTATGTCCTTCCTAATGTCCTTTGTCATCATCATGGGGTGTGATTTTAAATCAGAATCTTGCTTTTCTGCTGTGTTAGGATATCTAGGGCTTGCTGTTGTTAGGGAATTGGGTTCTGTTGAAGCCAAGTAGCCTTGGTTTCTGTTGCTTAGGTTCTTGTGCTTGCCTCTTGTCACCTGGTTGTCTCTGGTATTAGCTTATCTTACTATCTTAGACTTAGCTTTTCTCTCCTTTGAGCCTGTGAGCCTGTTGTGAGCCTGCTGTGAGCCTGTTGTGAGCCTGTTTTGAGACTGTTGTGAGCCTGTGGTGAGCCTCTTGTGAGCCTGTTGTGAGCCTGTTGTGAGCCTGTGAGCCTGTGAACCTGTGATCTTAGATGTGTCAGCACACCTGAGAGACCAGCTCTCTCTGGGTGGGATTGGGGTGTGGAGAGCTGTGGCACAGGGTTAGCTCCAGGCACAGATGGAAACTACTACTTTTTCAGAAGACAAGAGCTTGTTTCCCAATATCCACATTGTTGTCTCAAAGTTACTTATACTTCCAGCTCCAGGAGATCCAATGCCACCTTCTGGCCTACAGTCACTTCTATACATGATGCATATACACATTGAGAAAGAAGCATGTACATGGATAACAATGAAAATAAATCTAATAAAAAGTAAGCATCTTTTCCTGTATTTCTTAAAGGATTCATTCATTTCCTCTTTAAAGTTCTCTGTCACCATGATAAGATTGGATTTAAGGTCTTCTTGTGTTTTGACTGTGTTAACATATCCAGGGCTTGTTCTTGCAAGATAGTTGTACTCTGGTGGTTCTATATTGACATGTTTTTTTGTTTGTTTGTTTGTTTGTGTTCTTACCCGTCCTTTAGTCACCTGTTTGTCAATTGTGTCGGCTGGATGTTCTTGATGCCAGCAGGACTCCTCAGGGAGGCATGCAGAACCTGACAATGGATCTGTGAGAATAGGACAGTGCTTCCTTCTGCTGTCTATGCCAGAGATTATTGGGAAAATTGTCTAACCTGGATGTCTTTGGGGCTCCTGCAGTCCTCCTCAGGGAAGCAGGGTGCTCCCAGGGTCCTGCACGGCTCCTTAGGATGTCAGGATGAGCTGTTTTCCATGTGATAGTAGTCAAGGGACCACACATAACTCACCTTTATTGGCCATCCCATGTGGACCCCACTTTCTTCCCCTTCTCTTTTATCCCTCCAAATCCTCCTACATACCTCTTAGGCTCCCTTTAAAACTCATGACTTCTTTGCTTTGTTTTTATATACACTCATGTTATATGCATATATGTTTATATTCCTAGATAAACAAGTAAAATCTAATCATTTTGTGTGATTTCAGTGCTTACCATTTGGTATTGGAAACCACTTGATATCCTTTTCTCAGGAGAATGTTATTTCACCCTCTCTCAGCCTTCATTTTTTACTGTTAGTCTCTCTAGGACAGTTCAAGCTTTGAGGACTTTCCCCAGCTCAATTTAGCATGTTTGTTGTCTTGGCCGGTTAATTTTTAGGCAGTCACATTAGGGAGACTTTATGTGTGTTGCTTCTGAAAGTCATAGGATTTTGTATTTTTAAACTGTGTTAGAAATGTTCCAGTAGATAAACATGTCCCTCAGCTAAAGGATAAGACCATCCACCCAACTCAAAAATTTTGACCCAGAATTGGTCCTGTCTAAAGGAAATGCAGAGGCAAAAATATGGAGAAGAGACTGAAGGAAAGGACATCCAGAGACCACTCCAACTTGGGTTCCATCTCATGTACAGACACCAAACCCTGATACTATTGCTGATGCCAAGTTGTGTTTGCAGACAGGAGCCTGGCATGGCTGTCCTCTGAGAGCCTGACTGAGACAGATGCAGTTACTCACAGCCAACCATTGGACTGAGCCTGGGAACCCCTATAGAAGAATTGGATGACAGACTGAAGGAGCTGAAGGGGATTGCAAACCCCTTCAAGAAAAGCAGTAGCAATTAACCTGATCCCTCAGAGCTCTCAGTAACCAAGCCTTCAACCAAAGAGCATACATGGGCTGGTCTATGGCCTCTGCTCCATATGGAGAAGAGGACTGAGTTGTCTGGTCTGAATGGGAAGGGATGCCCTTGATTTTGTGGAGGCTTGATTCACCAGAGAAGGGAAAGGCTAGAGGGGTGAGGTAGGAGTTGTTGTGTGAGGAAGCAACTTCTAAAATATGAAAAGGAGGAGGGATGGGTTGAGGTACTCATTGGGGAGTAATGAGAAGAGGGACAGCATTTGAAATGTAAATAAATAAAATAATTAATAAAACGCAATAAAAATAAATCTTTAAAAAAGATTATAAAGATTGTATCTTTGAAAAACATGGAGGTATTCCCCCCCCCCAAGATTAAATGTCCATGAAACTGTATAAAAAAGAAGACGGCCAGGTCTGAGGACTTAAAAATGGTGTGTTTGAATTTCAAGTTAACAATACAGTGATATCTGGTGGTTAATTTTGTTTTCCAACTTGACAAATATCAAGAATCACTTGGGATATAGTCCCTATATGTATAGCACCATAGCTATACGTATAGGGACTATTTAGCTTAGTGTAGATTCTGAAAATTCCTGTGCATTATTATCTTGCTTGGTTGAACTGAAATAAAAAGATCCCACCTAAAGAAGGAGTAGTAGTGCTGAACTTGAGCCTTGGAATATAAAAAACAGATGAACCTAGCTGAGCAAAAATATCTATCATCTTCTGTATCCAACCACAACACGCCTAAATGCTGCATTATCTTGAAATTTTTGTTATTAAGTCACTCATTTCATAGTATGAATTCTACCTCATGAATGTTTTCATATCATGGCCAGTATGTAATCCTCCATTAATCTCTGTTCATAGAACTCTAGGGATTTTCTGTATAGCATCTAAGAACTCCTCCAAATACCCCAGCAGAGCACAACCAAATATAAAGAACAATACAGTCAGCTTTGTGCAACAACTTCACATATCTGGTATACATTTTCTATGTTGATTACTTTCACAATGCCATGACTAAAATTCCTGGAAGAAACAGATTAAAGAAAGAAAAATCTCAGTTTGTGCCATAAATTCAAGAGTTTAATTATAGAGGACAGACCATGGCAGAATTTGTGGGAGCAGGTATTGGTGACAGACTATTCTCACATCATCAAGACCAGCATTCATTACTTCAATTGAAGTCTAGATTATAAATATCCTATTTGACAGGAAGACTCTACCATCTAAAGGCTTATTACCCTCCAAAATATCACCACCAGCATTTCAACATGAAACTAGGAGATATAACTTTTTATATCATACTCAACTAAATTTTAGGCATCATGAAGACAGTGAATTGTGTCTTCCTTTAAATAGTATGAGGTTTAAGCTAAAATCAAGAGTCTTGCAAAGAATTATTTTTCCTGAATCTATTTTCAGTCATTCAGAATCAGTGGAAGCCCAACATAAGCAGCATTACCATCTAAACTCAAAGGTCTAAATAAATGAATTTTACGTTAAAAACCTCTTCAGTTGTTTTTTTTTTCTAATTTTTATTTCCAGAACCAAGGATTCTTTTAATGTTAAACAACCACCTATAATCCCTTGTTTAATATACTTCACTGTAGAAATCCCCTGAGTATTTTTGTCTTGTGGGCTTTCCTTTCACTCTAATTTTTGGCTGTAAATGTATCTTTGATGTTCATATTTTCAGTATAGAAAATCAATAGTTATTGGTCTGGTCTTCTATAAGTGTATGTAATACCCCAGCATTCTCATCATTTTGTGACAATTAAACAGACTCATGGTTTTATTTTCGAAGGTTGTGGAAGCAAGTATGAAGAATGAACTTGAGGCAGCAAAGAGAAAATCTTCTCCAAGAGACTTGTTCCACACACCCATCTTACGAAATCGGATATGTGTCCTGTCCTTTATGAGGTTTGCTTACAATGTGCCTATTAAAATAGTGTAGGGACAAATTTTTTTCACTGACAGATTTGATATGCCAATTTCTGTTGCTAGAAGTAATCCAAGAATTTTGAGTATAGCCACACAGAACTTACTGTGCAGTGAAGAGTGTGTACATCCAAACTTCATGCCAGGCTCATCACCATGGGCTGATGGTGAGAATGCCAAACACACTATAAACTTGGATGTTGTTACTCCCCAGTTGTCTCATTTCACTTCAAAGAAGATTTAAAAAAACTCCAATACAATGTACATAAATACATTGAACTGAAGAACATGTATAAATATAAAGATGGAACCTTCATTCAGGTGAGTGTATGGAAACACCCACCATGTATACTACAAACCCACTAACACTTTTCAAAACTTCAAGAGTGATTACGATGTGATCACTCATTACACAATGATTCTTGGTAGCTATAAAATGATACCCTAGATGTAAAAAATCCCCAAAGCCAAAATGCCTTCATAGTAAAACTACTAGAATTTGGTTTCTTGTTCAATATTATTAGCACCTGTTAAACATCAATTCTAAACCTTATGATATGCTGTTTTTCTTTTTTTCACTACAGATATTTATTTACAGTATCTATTTTTGGCCTATCACTTCACCTCCAACACCTGAGTACTAATATTATCCTGTTGCGGTTTCTCAGTAGTGCATTGGGCATACTAATTAGTGTTATTGGACATTTTGTTCTTAATCACATGGGACGTAGAATAACCCAGCTGGTTCTCATGTCCCTGAGGGGAATCTTCATGTTGACTGCTGTATTTGTACCTCAAGGTAAGGAAAGAGTACAAGGTAAGAAAAAAAAAAAACCCAAACCCAAAACCAAAAAGACTATGTTCTTCCATTTTTTTCAGGATTTATCATCCCTTACATACAATATATCTGAGTACTAGTCAAATAATTTCTGGTTGCCATGCTGGAAACTGAAGGCACATACTCCATTAAGGATCTGGATAAAAACAGAAGTCAAAATTTCGTAAGAATATTTATTACAGTTAAAAGTGTCTGGAGCTGGTGCCATTTATTAACATTATAGATTATTCATTTTTGGTCATTACATTTTTTATTTTAGCCATATATGTTTTAGGCCTTATAATTCTACCCCAGACTACACAAAAATGTCTGACTAACTGTATGTACTATGTATGCCAGTTGGGTTGTTAATCAAGAAAATAATTTTTAGTTGTTTTGGAATATATGCGATGTGCTAAGAAGAACAAGTAGACCAAGAATTAAAAATCTCAAGACTGAATTTACTAAATTAAGTAAAGTATATGTAATAAGTAGTGGTACTTATGTGGTCCATTCCTTTGCTAAAATGCAGGATTGTAATATGTTTTTTTAAAAAAAATCCCACGATGATGGGTTCTATAACTCTCTCTTAGTTTCTCTCTCTCTCTCTCTCTCTTAGTCACTGTCTATTTCTGTGAAGAGACACCATGATTAATGGGGAGTCTCATAAATGAAAGCACTTAAATGGAGGTTTGCTTAATGTGTCAGTGATTTAGTTCACTATCATCATAACAAGGCTCATGGTCATAGAAAAGCAGGGACCTGGTAAAGCAGCTAATATAAACATGATTCATAGACCAAGGGAGAGACTGGCCTGGGATGGGCTTTTGACACCTCAAATTCCAACCTATGATACAATTCCTCCAGTACACCTACTTATCATTCTATTGTTTTCCAATAGTGTCACTGGCCCCAGTGACTAAGCATTCAAAACTATGAGTCTTGAGGGGTCATTCTTATTCGAACTATCACTTTCAATCTCTGGGCCCGGTAGGCATTCAGTCCAACTTCAAAAGTCCCCTCAGCCGATTGCTGTCTCCACACTGTTTATAACTCCATAATTTAAGTCTCTCTCACACTCACAGCTATCTCTTAAATCCAATCGGTTGTAAATTCAAAATAAAAAACCTGATCACATCCAATATACAATGGCACAGAATGTTCATTACTATTCAAAAAGGAAAGATATAGACAATGTGGAGCTACTATCCCAAAGCAAATGAAAACCTGTAGGGCAACTCCAAACTCTGCACTTCCATGTCTGATATCAAATGCCCTTTTGATTCCAAACTCCTTTCATCCTTGTTTGCTGTAACTCATTTCTATGTCTTGGTTTGGTTCCACTCCTGCTCTGCAGCTCCCCTTAGCATGTATGACTGTGGCAACATGAACATCTTGAGGTCTCAAATGAAAGCCAGGGTTCACTTGCATAACTTCAGACTATGGTCTCTTTTGGTCTCCATCAGGGAACTGCCTGACACATGCTTGCAATCAGATGATTTCCTCAGTCATGGTGGTATATATAACCCCATTTTTACACCCTTGACTTTTAGTCCAGATCCAATTGTCTAAACCTATCATGTTTGGCTGCTTAATGGGGTTGGAACTTGGCCTCCTTATTTAATTATATTAGCACCAGCTTTCTTTTGGGGATGGTTTTATTTGCAACTTAAGTTTTTTAAAAACAGTTTTGAAAAGTTGGAAGCATACCTAGTTTAGTGCTCACACTGAGGTTATCACTCCATTTATTCCACTGAGCTTTAGACTTTTTTTAAAATCTCCTTAATAACCAGCCTTAGGTCTATTATAGTTACTGGCACTCATTTTCTCCTCAAACTATACATTTTGCATTATTTTTATTTCTCTGTTTGTTGGGCTGAGGATGTATGGGAAAAGGGAGGAGGGAGAGAACCCACATCTTGCCAGAGTTCCTGTGCTCTGGGCAGGAGGATGGGGGAGGACTGCCAGACACTTTCCACTCGGCCCTGGTTGGGCATCTGGCTGTGTGAAGCCACTGACCCCACTCGGTGTGGGGTGGACAAGGGGCAGCCCCTGGTACTAGGTTCTCAGTCTCCAGCATCCCACTCTGGATATGGAAGAGGAGCTGAGAATAAAATAGGGGCCACAGGGCTACACTCTCTGCCTCAGAGACATGGGAAGAGGGCAGAGGGAGAGAGGTTCAGACGCAGGCGAGAGTCCTAATTCCAGTCTGTGGCTGGAGCACAGGAAGGCCTTCCATTGGGAGATTAGAAACAGCTCATTAGAAGAAAGCCTATCCCATCGTCCAAGCACAGTGGGCCTTGATGAACAGAGACAGTCTATGGTTTAAGAGGTTTATTGTAGAAAGGCAGGGGGAAAGAGGAAAGGTAAAACCAAGAGAGAGACCAGCCATGGCCAAGAGGAGGGAAGGGGGAAAGAGAGAGAGAGGAGAGAAAGGAAATAAGAAAGGTGAAAGCTTAAGAGAGTAAGAGCTTAGAGAGAGAAGGTGAGAGAGGGAGGGAGGGGAGGAGGGAGGGAGAGACAGAGAGAGAGAGAGAGAGAGAGAGAGAGAGAGAGAGCAAGCAAACAGCCCCTCTTATAGTGGGCTTGTTAACTTGTTGTTGCTAGATAACTGGGAGAAGTCTAGAGTGAAGGCCAGAAGCTTGGGACATAGTGTTTGTGACTACTAGCCATGAGCCTCTCCTGTTGGGGCTGTGTGGGCAGTAACTTTGACAGGATCCAGGGGTCCAGGAGACATGAGGTGGGAATTCTGTCCCATGCAGGTGGGAATTACCACCACCAGGTTCTACTGGGTTTCAGAACTGAGCTCGACTAGAGACTAGACTGTGTATAGCCCAATGCCCCACAAATCCTCCTTTTATTTTTATAAAAAGGTGGGGGGTCACTGTGTGACTGTGTCATTTGTGGTGAAAATTTAAGGTGGTATGGAAGTATCAGAAGGAAACATATAGCCTAGAGAAGTAGAACAACTAAGCCAGAGTAGTAAAAAGGGTTAAGGGCAAGGGTTGGGAAGTCAAGAGATTATACAATCAATTAATTGTTTCATGGGCAGTACAGTTTGAACAGCTATAACATCAGTTTTGAACAGTAATTAATCTAGATAGACATTATGTTTTACTCACTATCATGTAACTTTCTCCAAGTTCAGTAGCAATTGGCTTTGGCAAGAGGGTTCATCTGTAGCTGGAAGGTCCCAAGTCTGTCTTTTGTGGGGATCAGCACCTGTCTCGGGAGTCTTTAGTCAGATGAGGTTTTTGGAGGAAGGCAGCTTTGATGTCTGTAAGTCTCAGGAGATAGTGTTGTCTTAGGTGGATCTGTGGCAGCAGGCACGATGTGGAGATGGACCTGTAGAGTAATTGTAACAGAGGAGCAGATCCCCAGCAGAGATCTAGTCTGTCTGTGTATAGCCCAATGCCCCACATCTGTTCTGTCCTTTTCATGTACATCTATATACTAGTGATCACTAATAACCTTGCGACACAATCAATATTAGGCTGTCTTGTAATCTTTTCTGTCAGAGTTAATTAATCCCAAACTATTTAGTCTGAAACATATTTTATTTTTTTCAGGGCAGGGACAAAAAGCAGCAACATTCTTTGCTTTCAAATCACAGGAATTGTCTCTGGCCCGTTACTAGAACTTTTCCCATCTGAAATTTATTTTGCCGGGTCCTCACCCCTCAAATAAGCCTTAGCACTGTCCTCCATTCTTCTACTAGTATAGCCCAGTAAGCCTCACTTAAATCATTCAACCACTCTTCTATTCTAAGTCCCAAATGCTTTCAGTAATGTTTTAATAAACAATGGTCAAGATATCCCAAATATGGTCAGCTGAGTCTATGGTGCCAGTATCTGTCTTAGTGACTGGTCTATATTTGTGAAGAAATATCATGACCAACCAACTCAACTCTTATGAGATCAAGCGTGTAATTGGGGCCTTGCTCGAAGTTGCAGAGGTTTAGTCCAATATCATCATGGTAGTCAGCATGGTTGCAGGAAGCATGGATAGAGAGAAGTGTGGTACAGATGGGTAGGTGAGAGCTTTATCCTAATCCATGGTTGAAAGATATTGGGCCTGGATTGGGCTTCTGACATCACAATTACCAACCCCAGTGACATATCTCCTTCACCAAAGCTACACCCTATAATACTTCTAATAATTGCAAAAGGTTCTATTTTCTGGTACTAAGCATTCCAACATATGAGTTTATGGAGAGCATATGTGTGTGTGTATGAATATATGAATTTATATATGAATATATATTCTTCTTATTTGTTTTTATTAGATATCTTCTTTATTTACATTTCAAATGTTATCTCCTTTCCCTGGTTTCCCTCTGGAAACACCCTATCTCACTCCCCCTCCCTCTGCTTCTTGGAGGGTGTACACCCCTCCACTCCTGCAGCCCTGCCCTGGCATTCTCCTACACTGGGGCATAGAGCCTTCACAGGTCCAAGGGCCTCTTCTCCCATTGATGCCTGATAAGACCATCCTCTGATACATATGAGGCTGGAGCCATGGATCCCTCCATGTGTACTCTGGTTAGTGCTTTAGTCCCTGGGAGCTCTGAGGGTTTGGCTGGTTGATATTGTTGTTCTTCCTATGGGGTTGCAACCCCCTTTAGCTCCTTCAGTTCTTTCCCAAATTCCTCCATTGGGGACACTGTGCTCAGTCCAATGGTTGGCTGAGAGCATTCACTTCTGTATTTGTCAGGTACTGGCAGAGCCTCTCAGGAGACAGTTATATCAGGCTTCTGTCAGCATGCACTTCTTGGCATCCACAATAGTGTCTGGGTTTGGTGACTGTATATGGGATAGATCTCCAGGTGGAACAGTCTTGGATGGCCTTTCCTTCAGTCTCTGTCCCACTCTTTGTCTCTGCATTTCTTCCCGTCCGTATTTTGTTCCCCTTTCAACAAGGATTGAAGCGTCCATACTTCAGTCTTCCTTCTTCTTGAGCTTCATGAGGTCTGTGAATTGTATCTTGGGTACTCTGAGCTTTTGGGATAATATCCACTTACTAGTGAGTGCATATCATGTGTGTTCTTTTGTGATTGGGTTATATCACTCAGAATGATATTTTTTAGTTCTATCCATTTGTCTAAGAATTCAATGAATCCATTATTTTTAATAGCTGAGTAGTACTCCATTGTATAAATGTATCACATTTTCTGTATTTACTCCTCTGTTGAGGGACATCTGGGTTCTTTTCAGCTTCAGGCTATTATAAATAAAGGTGCTTTCAACATAGTGGAACATGTGTCCTTGTTATATGTTGAAGCATCTTCTGAGTATATGCCCAGGAGTGGTAATGCTGGGTCCCCAGGTAATACTACGTCTAATTTTCTGAGGAACTGCCAGACTGATTTCCAGAGTGATTGTACCAGTTTGTAATCCCACCAGCAATGGAGAAGTATTTCTTTTTCTCCATATCCTCTCCAGAATCTGAAGTCTACTGAGTTTTTGATCTTAGCCCTTCTGACTGGTGTAAGGTAGAATCTCAGGGATGTTTTGATTTGCATTTCCCTGATGACTAAGGATGTTGAGTATTTCTTTAGGTGCTTCTTGGCCATTTGAGTTTCCTTAGGTGAGAATTATTTATTTAGCTCTGTTCCCCATGTTTTAATAGGGTTATTTGGTTCTCTGGAGTCTAACATCTTGAGTTTTTTTGTATCATTTGTATTGGATATTAGCCCTGTATTGGGTGTGGGATTGGTAAATTATTTTCCTAATCTGTTGGTTGTTATTTTGTTCTATTGACAGTGTCCTTTGCCTTACAGAAGCTTTTCAATTTTATGAGGTCCCATTTGTAGATTCTTGATCTTAGAGTGTAAGTCATTGGTGTTCTCCTTAGGAAATTTTGCCCTGTGCCCACGTGTTCAATGCTTTTCTCATTGTCCTAGAAGAAATTCTTATTTTTTATTTCTGATGAATTTGCCATCTCAGCAGTACAAGCCTCCAGTTTTATGACACTCTCTTGTTTTTTTTTCCATATTTATCATGGATTTCAATGGCCTATGATTCTTTTTTTTTTTTTCTATGATTCTTTAAGAGTTTGAATTCTTTTCTGATTCACCCCATGACAGTCTCATATTCTGCATGGAGGATCATTGAGTCCCTAGGGAGGAAATATGAAAGTGACTTCTGTCTGGACTCACCACTGTCTGAAACATGAAGGAATGACCACAACTGTTCAAAATCCTTGATTCTCCACAAACCATCGTGAATAAATTGGTCACATTTCTCAACATACTAGCCATTGTAGGATTTATTTTCTCTGTGCTGGTTTTCCTCTCTGTATTTTATACTTGCACACACCTCTGATGAGGTATTATCATTGTTATCTTTGTTTTGGGAATTGAGAACTACAAATTACTATACAAAAGCTGAACTAACCACAACCCTTGGTCTTTCTTTCTCTAGAAATGCAGACCCTGCGTATTATTGTGGTCACATTGGCAGCAGCACTTTCTTCTCTATGTATGTGTGTTAGTAATCTTCATATAAATGAGCTACTTCCAACCACATTAAGGTACAAGTTTCAAGTCAGTCACAGAATAACTTCTCCATTCATTCTATGTAACTAAAGGAAGAAAACTAAAGACTGGGTAGATATCTAACCGTTTAGTTATAAAGAGAATGTTTATAACTTTAGTATCCTGAAATTTCACTTTGTTTTGAGATATGTAAGTCTACCAAAGTACTACTACTTAGTATCTCATGTAAATAATGAAACAACTGAAAAGGTGTTTTTTATAAGCAACAGCACACTCTAAATTTGTTTACTTTTATTATATTTATTTAAGGCAATTTTATATGGGCATGGCATATATTTTTATCATATTAATTTCCATTATTCTCTCTGATCATCTTATTATTTTTACTTAATTCATTCTACCTTACAATTGAATGCTCTCATACCCTAAATTTTTTTAGGGTGTGTAGGTGAGGATACATTTCTTTAAATTGGAATACAATATAATCAGTTGCTTTATAACATCTCAGAGATGCTCTTCGTGCTGATTCAACTCCATCAGTCCCCGATCCACACTTCTGCTGGTCTTCTACTGCTCAGTAAATCCCTTTATTTTAGTCACCTTTATAGTCAAACTCTTATCCATTTCGAGATATGTTCTACCTCTTTTTGTATTTGCTTCCCAGTTTTAGAGCCTATACCCATAACTCATATATGTACACACATAAATAAAGCTAAAATATAAGATAAGTTATATATATTACTCTTTCTGTTTCGTTGCGTTGAATAAGGAAGTGTCTTCATGGTCTGAATCTGACCAAAAATATTACAAAATGAAATAAATTTGAGAAGGAAGAGTAAGTTACCAAGATCCTTAAATTTAATTGCACTGTTTTTTGTCAAGTAACAGGTTTTAAGGTTTTAAAAAGGATCAGTATGTTTCTAAGACACAAGTTTCAAGTGTGCATTTTTACCAGATTTTTTTTGTGTGTGTGCTGTATTCTTGCTCCAAGGGCAACAGGTATGGGAGTCATTGGAATGTTTGGTAATAGTGGATTATTCCTGGCCCCCCTGTTTATGCTGTTAGCAACATACTCTGCCAACTTGCCCTGGATCTTCTATGGAGGCTTCTCTATCCTCTATGGGTTTAGTGTGTTTCTCCTTCCTGAAACCAAGAATCAACCTCTTCCTGACTCCATCCATGATGTAGGAAATGAGTGAGTAAAACTTCTCAGTGTTCTTTAAGGGAGTTGTTTGCTAATGGACTATGCTGAGGAAGGTAAAGCAGCAATGAAAAACAAGATCAATTGTGTTAATTTATAGTGGTCACTATGTTTAATTGGGGAGTGTATTTCCTATATATGCTGATATTTGGGGTTATTTTAATTGTAGTCAGTATTTTTGAATAGGGACAAATAGTAACCCATTTGAACTGTAGATTCAAATGTTCCTAGAGGCTCTCTACGTCAGAGAGGCTACTTATGCTCAAGCTATGCCAGGACAAATTTACTGGTTTTATTGGTATTCTGTGTGTGTGTGTGTGTGTGTGTGTGTGTGTGTGTGTGTGTGTGAAACTAACAGTCTACATGTTTGAGTATGCAAAGCTCATGGAATAATTTAGGATAAATAAATAACATACAAACTAAAGGACATGCCATAGATGAATGTGTATCTAAGTGATTCATGCTTCTATTCTCTGTGACATTACAATTGCCTTGTTTTTTCTAGAAATGAAAATGTTCAGGTAGAGAATAATATATAGGTTAATTAAGTGGTCTGAACAAGGAAATTAATGAACTAGATTTTAATAGTTTTGAGTGTACTTCAAGTGCTTTCCTCCAAAACTCATTTGGTAATCCCCTGATAACCAACGTGTAAAGTACTAAATCTCTCTCATAACTTAACAGAGAATTTATTTTACAATATTTACCAAAAATCCTTCAGAAGTAGTCACTGTTTCAAAGGTGATGGGTGAAAGTAGATTATTTTGTGAAAGACCACACTATTTTTCCCCAGATTTTACAAATTTTGTTTTCATGTTTATTTTTGTTGTTGTTGTTGTTGTTGTTGTTGTTGTTGTTGTTGTGTGCCCTAGTTGGAAAGACTCAAGACAAGCAAAGGAGGAGGATTCCATCATTAAAGTCACAAGGTTTTGAGGAACTCCTGGAATTGTCATCTGATCCAAGAGAAGAAAATTGTATTCAGGACATGGTGACAATTTTCCCAGATGATTACTCAGAATTCTTTTTTGATATTATCAAACTTCTTGATAAATAAAGATTAAAAAGAAAACACAGATCACATTCTAATTGCTCCAATACATTATTATATGTCAAGTATCTATGAGCAATCCCATAATTGATTTGAAGAATTAAAAAGAACATTGGAAGAATTGAAAAGTACATTGAAAGAAATCCTGCTTGACATTTTTTGTAATCATGTACACCTATTATGTTTTTGGATGGTATATGTATTCAATTTTTCCACTGCTATCATATAATACTTGAGGAAATTAAAGGAAGAAATCTTTACTGTTTTCCCCAAATCCATATCACTAGCATCAGTTCGTAGTTACTAGGAGGCACTTCATCTCTGGTGTGAAGCAGTAGTATGGTTGGAGTAAATGTTAATTTCATACTTGCAAGTAAGGTAAGGAGGGAGGTAAAGATGGAGTGTGGGAGGGAAGGAGGGAGGGAGGGAGAGAATGGGAGAGAGAGAGAGAACACAGGAGAAGGAAGTAAAAGAAGGAAAGAGGCAACATTGGAAAAGAGTAGAGAAAAGTAGCTGAATATGGACAAGAACAAAGGAGAATCCTGAAAGCAATGCTTCCCCAAATTTTTGCAGCAAAATAACTCTCCAAACTTCCCCACCTCAAATTTTCTGTTCTTTCACTATCACCAAATGGAGGGGACTGATTCTCCAGTAGATGAAACTTTTTGAGTTATTTAAATCCAAGTTATAACAAGAAGATTGACTACATTTGAAAAACTGCCTTTTAGCACTAGAAAGAACAGTGGAAAGATTGCATAGGTTTTGCATACAGAAGAATATGCATAATGAAGATACAAAGCAAAGGATGGGTGATAACTGGCTTACAAAGTAGGACAATTAGACTAACAGTAACAAAGCAATACACTGATAACAGTGACACATCCCTTCAATGTGTTTGTTTGTATAACCAGTTTTGGTTGGAGGCCAGGCAAAGAGAAAGAGTGCACTGTGAGTGGGTGAGGAAGAAATTGCTTAAAAGAAGGTTATAGTTGAACAAAGTTGACATAAAAAGGAAGGAGAAATATGGTAGGAGCAGAAATCAGTGGGTGAATAGTGTGGCGGACAATACAGAGAGGGCATGAGGAAGAATAACTAACATTAAGCATCTTTAAATAAGGTATTTTAAAAATACTTTTTACTTTTATCAGATGTATATTTCATATATAACACATACATACATGCACACACACACATAAATGTACATGAAAAATCAGTGGTAATTAGCTGATTCAATTATACGGTGAAAGAAAGGAAAAAAATTTCTCTCAAAGATTGATGATTATAAAGCAAAAAATTGAATTGTAAACAGAGGGTAACTCACCTAAAATCGTTAGTCTTAATCAATTCAAGATTACTTCCCCTCGAATTTGCATCTGTACCTCAGAGCAAATCCAGTAATCCAGCAACCCCACTCTGCCTACACTCACAGAAAACTTGATCCCCAGAAGTTCTGACCCCTCCATGCTCACAGGTGAGTCCCAACACCTGCTTCAATACATGGCCTAAATGGGACCACTCAGGGCTCAGAGAATGCAGAACCTCCAGTCCTGTGGAGATAAAAGTTCCTTCCAGTATGCATCTATGCTCTGGACTAGATCTTGTGCTTAAGGTCCCATCCCCACCCCTTCCACACCCAGGGAGAGCCTGACACCCATGAGTTCTGACACAGGCAGGCTATAGATCAGGCTCTCCAGATACTCTTCCATATCCATAGACAACCTGACACAAAGAAGCCCAACATAACCAGGCTTAAGGTAAGAACAGGCTCCTGTCTGAGACAGCAAGACCAGTTAACTAGAGACATAACCAGATGGCAAGAGGCAAGAGTAAGAACATAAGCAACAGAAAACAGTGCTACTTGACAACACCAGAACTCAGTTCTCCCACCAGAGCAAGTCCTGGATACCCTAATATACTGGAAAAACAAGATTCTGATCTAACTTCCCATCTCACGAGGAATTAAGTAGTACCTTACATAGGACATAAAGAACTCTCTTAATGAAATACAGGAGGCCATTCTGGTCCCACCAGCACAGGGGTAGCTTGGGCACGGAGGCTGCTGATACCCGCAAGATACCCACAAGACCCGCCATGGGATCTTAAGACCTCTGGTGAGTGGAACACAGCTGCTGCTCCAATCCAATGGCGCGGGACCTGAGACTGCATTAATTAGGGAAGCAGAAAACCCGGCCTGATCAGGGACACAAGTCCCTTCTGGTCCCACCAGCACCGGGGTACCTTGGACATGGAGTCTGCGGACACCTGCAAGGTATACACAGGACCTTCCACGGGATCTTAAGACCTCTGTGAGTGGATCACAATGTCTGCCAGGAGGCAGGTTTGAATACCAGATATCTGGGCACCTTCCCTGCAAGAGGAGAGCTTACCTGCAGAGAGTACTCTGAACACTGAAACTCAGGAGAGAGCTAGTCTCCTAGGTCTGCTGATAGAGGATAACATAAACACCTGAGGAATAAGATCTAACCAGAGACAACTACAACAACTAACTCCAGAGATTACCACATGGCAAAAGGCAAACGTAAGAATCTTACTAACAGAAACCAAGACCACTCACCATCATCAGAACGCAGCCCTCCCACCCCACCCAGTCCTGGGCACCCCAACACACCCGAAAAGCTAGACCAGGATTTAAAAGCTAAAAAACTATTTTCCAAGCAAATGGTCTGAAGAAACAAGCTGGAGTAGCCATTCTAATGTTGAATAAAATAGAATTCAAACCTAAATTTACCAAAAAAGACAAGGAGGTACACTTCATACTCATCAAAGTAAAATCCTCCAAGAGGAACTCTCAATTCTGAATATCTATGATCCAAATGCAAGGGCAGCCACATTCATTAAAGAAAATTTAGTAAAGCTCAAAGCACATATTGCACCTCACACAATAATAGTGGGAGACTTCAACATACCACTTTCATCAATGGACAGATCGTGGAAACAGAAACTAAACAGGGACACAGTGAAACTAACAGAAGTGATGAAACAAATGAACTTAACAGATATCTACAGAACATTTTATCCTAAAACAAAAGGATATACCTTCTTCTCAGCACCTCATTGTACTTTCTCCAATATTGACCATATAATTGGTCACAAAACATACCTCAACAGATACAAAAATATTGAAATCATCCCATGAATCCTAACAGACCACCACGGACTAAGGCTGATCTTCAACAACAACATAAATAATGGAAAGCCAACATTCACGTGGAAACTGAACAACACTCTTCTCAATGATACCTTGGTCAAGGAAGGAATAAAGAAAGAAATTAAAGACTTTTTAGAGTTTAATGAAGATGAAGCCACAACATACCCAAACTTATGGTACACAATGAAAGCATTTCTAAGAGGGAAACTCATAGCTCTGAATGCCTCCAAAAAGAAAATAGAAAGAGTACAACCTAACAGCTTGACAACACACCTAAAAGCTCTAGAAAAAAAGGAAGCAAATCCACCCAAGAGGAGTAGATGGCAGGAAATAATCAAACTCAGGGGTGAAATCAACCAAGTGGAAACAAGAGGAACTATTCAAAGAATCGACCAAACGAAAAGCTGGTTCTTTGAGAAAATCAACAAGATAGATAAACCCTTAGCCAGACTCACTAGAGGGCACAGAGACACCATCCTAATTAACAAAATCAGAAATGAAAAGGGAGACATATCAACAGACCGTGAAGAAATCTAAAACACCATCAGATCCTTCTACAAAAGGCTATACTCAACAAAACTGGAAAACCTTCATGAAATGGACAAATTTCTAGTCATACCAGGTACCAAATTTAAACCAGGATCAAGTTAAAGATATAAACATTCCCATATCCCCTAAAGAAATAGAAGCAGTCATTAATGTTCTCCCAACCAAAAAAAGCCCAGGACCAGATGGGTTTAGTTCAGAGTTCTATCAGACCTTCAAAGAAGATCTAATTCCAGTTCTGCTCAAACTATTTTAGAAAATAGAAGTAGAAGGTACTCTACCCAACAAATTCTATGAAGCCATAATTATTCTGATACCTAAACCACAGAAAGATCCAACAAAGATAGAGAACTCTGGACCAATTTCTCTTATCAATATCGATGCAAAAATACTCAATAAAATTCTCGCTAAACAAATCAAAGAACGCATTAAAACAATAATCAATCCTGACCAAGTAGGTTTCATTCCAGGGATGCAGGGATGGTTTAATATTCGGAAATCCATCAATGTAATCGATTATATAAACAAACTCAAAGACAAAAAAAAATATGATCAACTCGTTAGATTCGTAGAAACCATTTGACAAAATTGAACACCCATTCATGATAAAAGTCCTGGAAAGATCAGGAATTCAAGGCCCATACCTAAACATGATAAAAAGCAATCTAGAACAAACCAGTATCCAACATCAAAGTATGTGGTGAGAAGCTGGAAGTGATCCTACTAAAATCAGGCACTAGACAAGTCTGCCCACCTTCTCCCTACCTATTCAACATTGTACTTGAAGTCCTAGCCAGAGCAGTTCGACAATAAAAGGAGATCAAGGGGATACAAATTGGAAAAGAAGAAGTCAAAATATCACTTTTTGCACATGATATGATAGTATATATAAGTGACCCTAAAAATTCCACCAGAGAACTCCTAAACCTGATAAACAGCTTCGGTGAAGTAGCTGGATACAAAATTAACTCAAACAAGTCAATGGCCTTTCTCTACACAAAGAATAAACAGGGTGAGAAAAAAAAATAGGGAAACAACACCCTTCTCAATAGGCACAAATATTATACAATACCTTGGTGTGACTCTAACTAAGGAAGTGAAAGATCTGTATGATAAGAACTTCAAGTCTCTGAAGAAAGAAATTAAAGAAGATCTCAGAAGATGGAAAGATCCCCCATGCTCATGGATTGGGAGGGTCGTCATTGTAAAAATGGCTATCTTGCCAAAAGCAATATATAGATTCAATGTAATCCCCATCAAAATTCCAACTCAATTCTTCCATGAATTGGAAAGAGCAATCTGCAAATTCATCTGGAATAACAAAAAACCTAGGATAGCAAAAACTCTTCTCAAGGATAAAAGAACCTCTGGTGGAATCACCATGCCTGACCTAAAACTTTAATACAGAGCAATTGTGATAAAAACGGCGTGGTACTGGTATAGCAACAGAAAAGTAGACCAATGGACTAGAATTGAAGACCCAGAGGTGAACCCACACACCTATGGTCACTTGATCTTCTACAAGGGAGCTAAAACCATCCAGTGGGAAAAAAGACAGCATTTTCAACAAATGGTGCTGGCACAACTGGTGGTTTTCATGTAGAAGAATTCGCATCAAGCCATTCCTATCTCCTTGTACTAAGGTCAAATCTAAGTGGATCAAGGAGCTCCACATAAAACCAGAGTCACTGAAACTTATAGAGGAGAAACTGGGGAAAAGCCTCGAAGATATTGGCACAGGGGAAAAATTCCTGATAGAACAGCAATGGCTTGTGCTGTAAGATCGAGAATTGACAAATGGGACCTCATGAAACTGCAAAGTTTCTGCAAGGCTAAAGACACCGTCAATAAGACAAAAAGACCACCAACAGATTGGGAAAGGATCTTTACCTATCCTAAATCAGATAGAGGACTAATATCCAATATATATAAAGAAGTCCAGAATGTAGACTCAGAAAATCAAATAACCCCTTTAAAAAATGGGGCTCAGAGCTAAACAAAGAATTCTCACCCGAGGAATACCGAATGGGTGAGAAACACCTGAAAAAATGTTCAACATCCTTAATCATCAGGGAAATGCAAATCAAAGCAACCCTGAGATTCCATTTCACACCAGTCAGAATGGCTAAGATCAAAAATTCAGGTGACAGCAGATGCTGGCAAGGATGTGGAGAAAGAACACTCCTCCACTGTTGGTTGGATTGCAAGCTTGTACAACCTCTCCGAAAATCAATCTTGCAATTTTTCAGAAAATTGGACATGGTACTACCGCAGTATCCATCAATATCTCTCCTGGGCATATATCCAGAAGATGTTCCAGCTAGTAAGAAAGAAACATGCTCCACTATGTTCATAACAGCCTTATTTATAATAGCCAGAAGCTGGAAAGAACCCAGATGCCCCTCGACAGAGAAATGGATACAAAAAATGTGGTACATATATACAATGGAGTACTACTCAGCTATTAAATAGAATGAACTTATGAAATTCCTAGGCAAATGGTTGGACCTGGAGGACATTATCCTGAGTGAAGTAACCAAATCACAAAAGAACTCAAATGATATGTACTCACTGATAAGTGTATATTAGCCCAGAAACTTAGAATACCACCAAGATATAAGTTACAATTTGCAAAACACATGAAACTCATGAAGAATGAAGACCAAAGTGTGGACACTTTGCCCTTTCTTAGAACTTGGAACAAAACACCTATGGAATGAGTTACAGAAACAAATTTTGGAGCTGAGACAAAAGGATGAACCATCTAGAGACTGCCATATCCAGGGATCCATCCCATATTCAGCCTCCAAACACTGACACCATTGCATACACTAGCAAGATTTTGCTGAAATGTCCATGATATAGCTGTCTCATATTATTTATTAAAGATTAAAGCAAAGTTGCATACTAAAAAAAAAAAAAAAGAAATGCAGGAGAACACAGGCAAACAAAAGAAGCCCATAAAGAGTAAAACACAGAAATCTATTAAAGAAAAACAGGAAAGTGAAACTTAAAAATGAACAAATTGAACAAATCTCTCCAGAATCTGAAAATGGGAATAGAAATGTTAAGGAAAACACAAATGGGGAGAACGTTGGAGATGGAAAACCTGGGAAAGAGAGCAGGAGTCACAGATGCAAGTATCAGCAAGAGAATACAACACATAGAAGAGAGAATCTCAGGCATAGAAAATACCATAGAAGACACTAATACAACAGTTAAAGAAAATGCAAAGTGCAAAAAGGTCCTAACCCAAAACATCCATGAAATCCAGGATACAAGGAAAAGACTAATCACAAGAATAGTAGGTATAGAAGAGAGTGAAGACTCCCAACTCAAATGACCATCTTTAACAAAATTATAGTAGAAAACTTCTCTAAACTAAAGAAAGAGATGGCCATAAACATACAAGAAGCCTATAGAACACCAAGCAGATTGGAACAGAAAAGAAATTTCTCCCATCACATAATAATCAAACACCAAGTGCACAGACGAAAGAAAGAAAGAAAGAAAGAAAGAAAGAAAGAAAGAAAGAAAGAAAGAAAGAAAGAAAGAAAGAAAGAGAATATTAAAAGTGGTAAAGAAAAAAAGTCAAGTAACATATAAAGGCAGACCTATCAGAATTAGATCAGACTTCTCAAAAGAGACTCTAAAAGCCAGAAGATCTTGGGTTGATACCATACAGGTTCTAAGAGAAAAAAAGAAAACAAAACAAAAATAAAAACAAAACAAAACAAAAAAAAAGCCAGCCCATGCTACCATACCCAGGAAAAGTCTCAATTACCACAGATGGAATTACCAAGATATTCCTTGACAAAACAAAATTTAAACAATATCTTGGGGTGTGAACTCAGTGGACAGTCCCACATAGTCCAGAGGACTCTCCACCCCCCCCCCAATTGCCGTAGCACACACAGGATCTTAGGATCACTGGTGAGTAGAACATACATCTGTTCCAACACCACCAGAAGTGCTTGGGCCATCAGAAGCAGGGACACAGGAACCCCGCTCGACCAGATCCTTGGGTTCCTTTCAGCCGGCACTATTCTATCTTGGTTTTGGACTCAGCAGATAGCCTCATGGTTCCCAGAGGAGGAACCACTTCCCGGCACTCTAATACCCCAGGATATTAGGATCCCAGGATCCCAGGATCCCAGGAGGTTTGTCATACCAGGTTCTCAGGGTCTCAGAGGAAGCTTGACTGCCAAGAACTCTGACATACCCAGAATCTCAGAATCAGAGGATCCCAGAATCACAGGACCACAGAGAAAGCTGGACTCTGAAGAATTCTGACACAGCCAAGATTACAGGTAGAACAGCCTACAATCAGATATATCAAGGACAGGGTGCACTTGAGATAATCAGATGGTGGGAGGCAATCAGAAGAACAGAAGCAACAGAAACCAATGTAGTAACCAAGTATGGCATCATCAGAACCCAACTCTCCCATCATAGCAAGTCCTGGATATACCACCACACCAGAAAAGCAAGATATGAATCTAAAGTCACTTTTCATGATGATGATGATGGAGGACTATAAGAAGGACAGAAATAACTCCCTTAAAGAAATACAGGGGAACACAGGTATACAGTACAACCACTTAAAGAGGAAACACAAAATCCCGTAAAGAATTACAGGAAAACACAACCAATCAAGACTAAGAATTGAACAAAACCATCCAGGATCTAAAAATGGAAGAAGAAACAATAAAGAAATCACAGAGGGAGACCACTTTGGAAATAGATAACCCAGAAAGAATTCAGGAGCCATTGATGCAAGCATAACACAGCAGAACAAAAGAGATAGAAGGGAGACTCTCAGGTGCAGAAGATACCATAGAAAACAATGACACAACAATCAAAGAAAATGCGAAATGCAAAAATATCCTTGCCTAAACATCCAGGAAATCCAGGACACAATGAGAAGAGAAAACCTAAGAATAATAGGTATATACAAGAAAGAAGATTTCCAACTTAAAGGACCAGTAAATATCTTCAACAAAATTATACAAAAAACTTCCCAACCTAAAGTAAGAGATGCCCATGAACATACAAGAAACCTACAGAACTCTAAATAGTTTGGACCAGAAAAGAAATTCCTCCTGTCACATAATAATCAAAACACCAAATGCACAAAAAAAGAAAATATATTAAAAGCAGTAAAAGAAAAATGTCAAGTAATATATAAAGGCAGACCTATTAGAATTACACTTGACTTCTCCCCAGAGACTATGAAACCCAGAAGATTCTGGACAGATGTCATACAGACCCTAAGAGAACACAAATGCCAGCCCAGGCTTCTATACCCAACAAAACTCTCAATTACCATAGATGGAGAAACCAATGTATTTCATGACAAAACCAAATTTACACAATATCTTTCCATAAACCTAGCCTTTCACAGGATAATAAAGGGCAAATTTCAAGAAAAAGAGCGAAACTAAGCTCGAGAAAATCAAGAAAGTAATTTTTCAACAAACCCAAAGAAGATAGCCACATGGACAAAATTCCACCTCTAGCAACAAAAATAATAGGAAGCAACAATGACTTTTCCTTAATATCTCTTAATATCAATGGATTTAATTCCCAAATAAAAACACAGAGACTAACAGATTGGTTATGTAAACAGAACCCAACTTTTTCTCCATACAGGAAATCCACCTCAATGACAAAGACACACACTAACTCAGAGTAAAATGCTGGAAAACAATTTTCCAATCAAATGGTCCCAAGAAACAAGCTGGAGTAGCCATTCTAATATCAAATAAAATAATCTTTCAACCTAAAGTTATCAAAAAAGATGAAGAGCAACAATTCATACTCATCAAAGATAAAATTCACCAAGATGAACTCTCAATTCTGAACATCTATGCTCTAAATGCAAGGACATCCACATTAATTAAAGAAACTTTGCTAAAACTCAAAGCACACATTATACCTCATACAATAATAGTGGGAGAATTCAACACCACACTCTCATCAATGGACAGATCATGGAAACAATAACTAAACAGAGACACAGTGAAACTAACAGAAATTATGGGACAAATGGATTTAACAGTTATCTATAGAGCATATAACCAGTCACAAAACAGACCTCAAAAGCTACTAGAATATTGAAATAATCCCATGCATTCTATCAGATCACCAGGGACTAAGGCTGATCTTTAATAACAACATAAATAATATAAAGCCAACATTCACATGGAAGCTGAACAACACTCTACTCAATGATATCCTGGTCAAGGAAGAAATAAAGAGATTAAAGACTTTTTACAGTTTAATGAAAATGAAGCCAAAACATACCCAAACTTATGGAACACAATGAAAGCAGTCCTAAGAGGAAAACCCATAGCTCTGAGGGCTGCAAAAAAGAAACTAGACAGAGCATACACTAGGAGTTTGACAGCACACCTAAAAGCTTTGAACAAAAGGAACCAAATTCACCCAACAGGAGTAGACAATAGGAAATAAACTCAGGGCTGAAATCAACCAAATGGAAACAAAAAGAACTATTCAAAGAATCAACCAAAGCAGGACATGGTTCTTTGAGAAAATCAACAATATAGATAAACCCCGAGCCAGACTAACTAGAGGGCACAGGGACAGTATTCTAATTAACAAAATCAGAAATGAAAAGGGAGATCTAAAAACAGAATCTGAGGAAATCCAAATAACCATCAGATCCTACTACAAACGCCTATACTCAGCAAAACTGGAAAATCTGGATGAAATGGAAAATTTTCTAGACAGATACCAGGTACCAAAGTTAAATCAGGATTAGATTAATGGTCTCAATTGTCCCATATCCTCTAAAGAAATAGGAACAGTCATTAGTAATCTCCCAAGCTAAAAAAAATCCCAGGACCAGATAGGTTTAGTGCAGAGTTATAACAGATATTCAAAGAAGACCTAGTTCCAATACTCTTCAAACTATTCCACAAAATAGAAACGGAATACACTCTACACAATTTGTTCTAAGGGTCACAATTACTCTGATAAATAAACCACACAAAGACCCAACAAAGAAAGTGAATTTCAGACCAGTTTCCCTTATGAATATCGATGCAAAAATACTCAGTAAAATTCTCGAAAACTGCTCATCCATCATGATCAATAGGCTTCATTCCAGGGATGCAGGGATGGTTCAATATATGGAAATCCATCAATGTAATCCACGATATAAATAAACTCAAAGACCAAAACTACATAATCACCTCATTAGATGCTGAGATGGTATATATAAGTGACCTCACAAATTCCTACAGAGAACTCGTAAACCTGATGAACAACTTCAGTGAAGTAGCTGGATATAAAATTAACTCAAAGGAATCAGTGAGTCAACTTTCTCTACACAAAGGATAAACAGGCTGAGAAATAATTTAGGAAAACAACACCCATCAAAATAGTCACAAATAAAAAACCTTTCTGTGATTCTAACTAAGGAAGTGAAAGATCTGTATGATAAGAACTTCAAGTCTCTGAAGAAAGAAATCAAAGATCTCAGGAGATGGAAAGATCTCCCATGCTCACAGAGTGGCAGGATTAATATAGTAAAAATGGCTATCTTGCCTAAAGCAATCTACAGATTCAATGCAATCCCCATCAAATTTCCAACTCAATTCTTCACAGAGCTAGAAAGGGTAATTTGCAAATTCATCTGGTATAACAAAATTCCTAGGCTAGCAAAAAAATTCTCAACAAAAAAGAACCTCTGGTGGAATCACCATGCCTGACCTAAAGGCATACTACAGAATAATCATGCTAAAAACTGCATGGTATTGGTACAATGACAGACAGGTAGATCAATGGAACAGATTTAAAGACCCAGAAATGAACCCACACACCTATGGTCACTTGATCTTTGACAAAAGAGCTAAAACCGTCCAGTGGAAAAAAGACAGCATTTCTAACAAATGCTGATTCACCTGGCAGTTATCATGTAGAAGAATGCAAATTGACCCATTCTTATCTCCTTGTACAAAGCTCATGTCTCAGTGGATCAAAGAACACCACATAAAACCAGAGACACTGAAACTTATAGAGGAGAAAGTGGGGAAGAGCCTTGAATATATGGACACAGAGGAAAGATTTCTGAACAGAACACCAATGGCTTGTGCTGTAAGATCCAGAATCGACAAATGGAACCTCAATATTGCAAAGCTTCTGTAAGGCTAAGGACACCGTCACTAAGACTAAAAGGCCACCAACAGATTGAGAACAGATCTTTAACAACCCTACATCTGGTAGGGGGCTAATATCCAGTATGTATAAAGAACTCAAGAAGTTGGACTCCAGAAAACCAAATAACTCCACTAAAATATGGGGTTCAGAGCTAAATAAAATTTCTTAACTGAGGAATACCGGGTGGCTTAGAAGCACCTTAAAAATGTTCAACATCCTTAATCATTAGGGAAATGCAAATCAAAACAACCCTGAGATTCCACCTCACACCAGTCAGAATGGCTAATATCAAAAACTCAGGTGTCATCAGATGCTGTGGAGAAAGAGGAACACTCTGAACACTCCTCCATTGCTGGTGAGATTGGAAGCTTGTACAACCACTCTGGAAATCAGTTTGGCAGTTCGTCAGAAAATTGGACATAGTACTACTATTGGAAGATCCAGCAATACCACTCCTTGGCATATACACAGAAGATCCTCCAACAAGTCATAAAGTCACATGCTCCACTATGTTCATAGCAGCCTCACTTATAATAGCCAGAAGCTGGAAAGAACCCAGATATCCCTTAACAGAGAAATGGATACAGAAAATGTGTACATTTACACAATGGAGTACTACTGATCTATTGAAAACAATGAATTTATGAAATTCTTAGGCAAATAGATAGATCTGGAGGATATCATCTTGAGTGAGGTAACACACTCACAAAAGGACACACATGATATGCACTCACCGATAAGCTGATATTAGCCCAGAATCTCAGAATTCTTCTTAGAAGGGGGAACAAAATACTCATGGACGAAGTTACAGAGACAAAATTCAGAGCAGAAACTGAAGAAATGACCATCCAGTGACTGCTCCACTTGGGGATCCATCCAATAAACAACCACCAAACCCAGACACTATGACAGATGCCAACAAGAGTCTGCTGAGAGAGCCTGATATAGCTGTCTCCTGAGGGCCTCTGTCAGTGCCTGGTAAGTACAGTAGTGGATGATCACAATCATCCATTGATGGAGCATAAGGTCCCAAATGAAAGAGCTATAGAAAGTACCCAAGGAGCTGAAAGGATCTGAAGTCCCTTGTTAGGAACAACAATATGGACTAACCAGTACCCCCAGAGCACCTTGGAACTAAACCACCAATCAAAGAAAACACATGGTGGAACTTGTGGCTCTAGCTGTATACATAGTAGAGGATGTCTTAGTCAAGTATAATGGGAGGAGAGTCCCTTGGTCCTGTGAAGGTTCTATGCCCCATTATAGGGGAATGCCAGGACTGGGAATGGGGGTTGGGGGAGGGGATAGGGGATGTTCGGAGGGAAAAGTAGGAAAAAGGATAACATTTGAAATGTAAATAAAAAATATCTAATAACACACATATATATGTATACTCATAGCTCTGAGTGTCTCCAAAATGAAACTGGAGAGAGCATACACTAACGGCTTGACAGTAAACACACACACACACACACACACACACACACACACACATACACACATATATGCTGACAGACTGGTTACATAAATAGGACCGTACATTTTGCTGTATACAGGAAACCCATCTCAGTGACAAAGACAGACACTACCCTAGAGTAAAATGCTGGAAAACAATTTTCTAATCAAATGGTCCCAAGAAAAAAGATGGAGTAGCCATCCTAATTTCAAATAAAATCATCTTTCAACCTGAAGTTATCAAAAAAGATAAGGATGGAGACTTCATACTCATCAAAGTTAAAGTTTACCAAGATGAATTCTCAATTTTGAACATCTATGCTCCAAATGCAAGGGCATCCACATTCATTAAAGACACTTTACTAAAGCTCAAAGCATACATAGCACAGCACACAATATTAGTGGGAGACTTCAACACCCCACTCTCATCAATGGTCAGATCATGGAAACAGAAACTAAACAGACACAGTGAAACTAACAGAAGTTATGAAACAAATGGATTTAACAAATAGCTATACAAAATTTTACCCTAAAACAAAAGGATATACCTTATCCAAAATTGACCATGTAATAGGTCACAAAACAGGCCTTAACAGAAACAAAAATATTGAAATAATCCCATGCATCCTATCAAAACCGCGGACTAAGGCTGGTCTTCAATAATAACATAAAGAACAGAAAGGCCACATATATATGGAAGGTGAACAACAATCTACTCAATGATAACTTGGTCAAAGAAGAAATAAAGAAAGAAATTAAAGAATTTTCAGAGTTTAATGAAAATGAAGCCACAACAGACCTAAAATTATAGGACGCAATGAAAGCAGTCCTAAGAGGAAAACTAATAACTCTGAGTGTCTCCAAAAAGAAACTGGAGAGAGCATACACTAATGGCTTGACAACACATCTGAAAGCTCTAGAACAAAAAGAAGCAAATTCACCCAAGAGTAGCAGCCAGCAGGAAATAATCAAACTCAGGGCTGGAATCAACCAAGTGGAGCCAAATAGAACCATACAAAGAATTAAGCAAACCAGGAGCTAGTTCTTTGAGAAAAGCAACAAGATAGATCAACCCTTAGCCAACTAACTAGAGGGCACAGGGACAGTAACCTAATTAACGAAGTCAGAAATGAAAAGGGAGACATAACTATAGAATCTGAGGAATCTAAAAAAATCATCAGATCCTACTACAGAAGGGTTTACTCAACAAAACTGGAAAACCTGGATGAAATGGGCAATTTTTTAGACAGAAACCAGGTACCAAAATTAAGTCAGGATCAGATTAAAGATCCAAACAGTTACATATCCACCAAAGAAATACAAACAAAGAAATACATTTATTCTCCCCACACACACACCATAAGACCAGGACAGGATGGGTGTAGTGCAGTGTTATATCATATTTTCAAAGAAGACCTAATACCAATGCTCCTCAAAGTATTCCATAAAATAGAAACAGAAGGTACTCTACCCAATCCTTCTATGAAGCCACAGTTTCTCTGATATCTAAACCACAAGACCCAACAAAGAGAACTTCAGACCAATTTCCCTAATGAATATTGATGCAAGAATACTCAATAAAATTCTCACAAACTGAATCCAAGAGCACATTAAAAGTATCATCTTCAATACACAGAAATCCATCAATGGAATACACTATACTTTTGGAGACCTACATTGAGCCATAAGCCAAAGTCCCCCCTCCCCCTTGAGAAACTTCAAATCTTTTGAGAGATGTTGGAAATGGACACTGAGTCATAAGCCAAAGTTCCCCTCCCACTGGAGAGACTTCCAACCTTTTGAAATGACAGCTGAGAGAACATCAAGGTCAGATAATAGTAACTGCAAATTTCCGGAAAGGACCACAGGATGTTCCCTGAGCTAAGAATAGATAGCATGCTCCCGGGCAGTTGTGCAGAACCACCCCCGTCCCTGGGCTGAGGCATGGGCAAGTTTCTCCCTCTTTACTTCCTCCTCCTTACCTTTTATTCTGTAACCTTACTTGCAATAAACAGACCTTGATAGGATCGTCTACTTGGTCTCCTCCTTCTTTCCCACCTGTTTCTCTTTCAGGCAAGGCTCCCCTCGGACCCCAAGAATAACTGGGTCCTGCGGTTTGGGGCCGCCCAACATGAGGACCGAGGTACGGAACTTCACTAGACAGAGCCCATTTTTCTTAGAAAGTTGCCGCGATGAAGTCGTTTTGATGATCGCTCTCACTGCTCATGAGAGAAAGTCATCCTTGGTAAGTTAACATTTCTCCATCCTATAGAAATGGGCCAAAACCTTTCTAAAGAGGTGCGTGTCATTAAGGATCTCAAAGCCTCTCTCAGGGAAAGAGGAGTTAGACTTAAAAAGAAAGATTTGACAAAAATTTTTATCTTTGTCTCCCAAGTCTGTCCATGGTTCATAATCAATGGACCAGAGATTCATCCCCTTAAATGGGAAAGGGTAGGATGTGATCGTAATGATCTTTTAAATACAGAAGGATCAGATGCAGTGCCTACTCAGACCTATCAGTTATTGGGGTCTTATTAGAGATGTCATTAAGTCATCTTCGGCTGAGGCAGGCAAGATTGTTTCATTGGCTGAGGATTTCCTTAAACCAATTTCTCGCTCAGCCTCTATGTCCCCTGTAAAGATTGCAGACCCACAGTTGCCACAACCTCCCTCACCATGCCCCTCCATTATTATTGATATGTCTTTCTCAGAGGACCTGGCTGATTGCCCCCAAAAGCCTATCCAACCCCTCTATCCTCAACTGCCCAGCGATGCAACTGCATCCAGTGACCCAAAATTAGAAGAATCAAAGCTTGCCTACTTCATATAAAGTTATTATAGATTTAAAAGTTTGTTTGTTTTTTTGTTTTTGGTTTTTGGTTTTTTTGTTTTTATTTTTTTTTTATTTTTTATTTTTTATTTTTTTTTTTTTTGCATCCTGATAATTGTAAAGCGGCTTCTAGTGAACTGATGATCACTGGTAAATTTTTCCTCTAGGTATGGCTAATATAGCTTTTAAAAAATATATTTTTATTAGGTATTTTCCTCATTTACATTTCCAATGCTATCCCAAAAGTCCCCCAACCTCCCCCAACTCCCCTACCCACCCACTCACATTTCTTGGCCCTGGAGTTCCCCTGTACTGGGGAATAAAAATTTTGCATGTCCAATGGGCCTCTCTTTCCAGTGATGGCCGACTAGGCCATCTTTCGATACATATGCAGCTAGAGTCAAGAGCTCCGGGGTACTGGTTAGTTCATAATGTTGTTCCACCTATAGGGTTGCAGATCCCTTTAGCTCCTTGGGTACTTACTCTAGCTCCTCCATTGGGGGCCCTGTGATCCATCCAATAGCTGACTGTGAGCATCCACTTCTGTGTTTGCTAGGCCCCGGCATAGTCTCACAAGAGACAGTTCTAACTATCATTTCATCAAAATCTTGTTAGTGTGTGCAATGGTCAGAGATTGGAGGCTGAATATGGGATGGATCTTTGGAAATGGCAGTCTCTAGATAGTCCATCCTTTTGTCTCAGATCCAAACTTTGTCTCTGTAACTCCTTCCATGGGTGTTTTGTTCCTAATTTTAAGAAGGGGCAAAGTGTCCACACTTTGGTCTTTGTTCTTCTTGAGTTTCATGTGTTTCACAAATTGTATCTTATATCTTGGGTATTATAAGTTTCTGGGCTAGTATCCACTTATCAGTGAGTACATATCATGTGAGTTCTTTTGTGATTGGGTTACCTCACTCAGGATGATGTCCTCCAGGTCCAACCATTTGCCTAGGAATGTCATAAATTCATTCTTTTTAATAGCGGAGTAGTATTCCATTGTGTAAATGTACCACATTTTTTGTATCCATTTCTCTGTTGAGGGGCATCTGGGTTCTTTCCAGCTTCTGGCTATTATAAATAAGGCTGCTATGAACATAGTGGAGCATGTTTCTTTCTTCCTAGTTGGAACATCTTCTGGATATATGCCCAGGAGAGGTATTGTGGGATCCTCCTGTAGCACTATGTCCAATTTTCTGAGGAACCAGCAGACTGATTTCCAGAGTGGTTGTACAAGCTTGCAATCCCACCAACAATGGAGGAGTGTTCCTCTTTCTCCACATCCTTGCCAGCATCTGCTGTTACCTGAATTTTTGATCTTAGCCATTCTGACTGGTGTGAAATGGAATCTCAGGGTTGTTTTGATTTGCATTTCCCTGATGCTTAAGGATGCTGAACATTTTTTCAGGTGCTTCTCAGCCATTTGGTATTCCTCAGGTGAGAATTATTTGTTTAGCTCTGAGTCACATTTTTTATGGAGTTATATTTTTTTCTGGAGTCCACCTTCTTGAGTTCAATATATATATATATATATATATATATATATATATATATATATATATATATATATAGTATATTAGTCCCCTATCTCTTTTAGGATAGGTAAAGACCCTTTCCCAATCTGTTGGTTGCCTTTTTGTTTATTGATTATGTCTTTTGCCTTACAGAAGCTTTGCAGTTTTATGAGGTCCCATTTGTCAATTCTCGATCTTACAGCACAAGCCATTGCTGTTCTATTCAGGAATTTTTCGCCTGTGCCAATATCTTTGAGGCTTTCCCCCACTTTTTCCTCTATAAGTTTCATTGTCTCTGGTTTTATGTGGAGTTCCTTGATCCACTTAGATTTGACCTTAGTACAAGGAGATAGGAATGGCTCGATGCGCATTCTTCTACATGAAAACCACCAGTTGTGCCAGCACCATTTGTTGAAAATGCTGTCTTTTTTCCCACTGGATGGTTTTGGCTCCCTTGTAGAAGATTTAGTGACCATAGTTGTGTGGGTTCATTTCTGGGTCTTCAATTGTATTCCATTATTCTACTTATTTGTTGCTATACCAGTACCATGCAGTTTTTATCACCATTGCTCTGTAGTACAGCTTTAGGTACTACATGGTGATTCCACCAGAGGTTCTTTTATCCTTGAGAAGAGTTTTTGCTATCCTAGGTTTTTTGTTATTCCAAATGAATTTGCAGGTTTCTCTATATAATTTGTTGAAGAATTGAGTTGGAATTTTGATGGGGATTACATTGAATCTGTAGATTGCTTTTGGCAAGATAGCCATTTTTGCAATGTTGATCCTGCCATTCCATGAACATGGGAGATATTTCCATCTTCTGAGATCTTTTTTAATTTCTTTCTTCAGAGAATTGAAGTTCTTATCATACAGATCTTTCACTTCCTTAGTTAGAGTCACGCCAAGGTATTTTATATTATTTGTGACTATTGAGAAGGGTGTTGTTTCCCTAATTTCTTTCTCAGCCTGTTAGTCCTTTGTGTACAGAAAGGCCATTGACTTGTTTGAGTTTATTTTATATCCAGCTACTTGATTGAAGCTGTTTATCAGGTTTAGGAGTTCTCTGGTGGAATTTTTAGTGTCACTTATATATACTATCATATCATGTGCAAAAAGTGATATTTTGACTTCTTCTTTTCCAATTTGTATCTCCTTGATCTCCTTTTGTTGTCGAATTGTTCTGGCTAGGACTTCAAGTACAATATTGAATAGGTAGGGTGAAAGTGGAAAGCCTTGTCTAGTCCCCCTGATTTTAATGGGATTGCTTCCACCTTCTCAGCATTTACTTTGATGTTGGCTACTGGTTTGCTGTGGATTGCATTTATCATGTTTAGGTATGGGCCTTGAATTCCTGGTCTTTCCAAGACTTTTATCATGAATGGGTGTTCGATTTTGTCAAATGCTTTCTCTGCTTCTAAGGAGATGATCATGTGGGTTTTGTCTTTGAGTTTGTTTGTATAATGGATTACGTTGATGGATTTCCATATATTAAACCATCCCTGCATCCCTGGAATAAAACCTACTTGGTCAGTATGGATGATTGTTTTAATGTGTTCTTGGATTTGGTTAGCGAGAATTTTATTGAGTATTTTTGCATCGATATTCATTAGGGAAATTGGTCTGAAGTTCTCTATATTTCTTGGATCTTTCTGTGGTTTTTAGGTATCAGAGTAATTGTGGCTTCATAGTATGAGTGGGATAGGGTACCTTCTACTTCTATTTTGTGGAATAGTATTTACAGAACTAGAAATAGATCTTCTTTGAAGGTCTGATAGAACTCTGCACTAAACTCAATTGGTCCCTGACTTTTTTGGTTGGGAGACTATTAATGACTACTTCTATTTCTTTAGGGTATGTGGGACTGTTTAGATCGTTAACTTGATCCTGGTTTAACTTTGATACCTGGTATCTGTCTAGAAATTTGTCCATTTCTTCCAGGTTTTCCAGTTTTGTTGAGTATAGCTTTTTGTAGAAGGATCTGATGGTGTTTTGGATTTCTTCAGGATCTGTTGTTATGTCTCCCTTTTAGTTTCTGACTTTGTTAAATAGGATGCTGTGCCTGTGCCCTCTAGTGAGTCTGGGTAAGGGTTTATCTGACTTGTTGATTTTCTCAAAGAACAAGCTCCTCGTTTGGTTGATTCTCTGAATAGTTCTTCTTGTTTCCACTTGGATGATTTCACCCCTGAGTTTATTTCCTGCCGTCTACTACTCTTGGGTAAATTTGCTTCTTTTTGTTCTAGAGCTTTTATGTGTGTTGTCAAGCTGCTAGTGTGTGCTCTCTCTAGTTTCTTTTTGGAAGCACTCAGAGCTATGAGTTTCCCTCTTAGAAATGCTTTCTTTGTGTCCCAAATGTTTGGGTATGTTGTGGCTTCACTTTCATTAAACTCTAAAAAGTCTTTAATTTCTTTCTTTATTCCTTCCTTGACCAAGGTATCATTGAGAAGAGTGTTGTTCATTTTCCACGTGAATGTTGGCTTTTCATTATTTATGTTGTTATTGAAGATCAGCCTTAGTCCATGGTGGTTTGATATGATGCATTGGACAATTTCAATATTTTTGTACCTGTTGAGGCATGTTTTGTGACCAATTATATGGCCACTTTTGGAGAAGGTACCATGAGGTGCTGAGAAGAACATATATCCTTTTGTTTTAGGATAAAATGTTCTGTAGATATCTGTTGAGTCCATTTGTTTCATAACTTCAGTTAGTTTCACTGTGTCCCTGTTTAGTTTCTATTTCCATGACCTGTTCATTGATGAAAATGGTGTGTTGAAGTCTCCCACTATTATTGTGTGAGGTGCAATGTGTGCTTTGAGCTTTACTAAAGTTTCTTTAATGAATGTGGCCTCCCTTGCATGTGGAGCATAAATATTCAGAATTGAGAGTTCCTCTTGGTGGATTCTACCTTTGATGAGTATGAAGTGTACTTCTTTGTCTTTTTTGATAACTTTTTGTTGGAAGTCGATCTTATTTGATATTAGAATGGCTACTCCAGCTTGTTCCTTCAGACCATTTGCTTGGAAAATAGTTTTCCAGACTTTTATTCTGAGGTAGTGTCTGTCTTTCCCCTGAGATGGGTTTCCTGTAAGCAGCAGAATATTGGGTCCTGTTTGTGTAGCCAGTCTTTTAGTCATTGTCTTTTTATTGGGGAATTGAGTCTATTGATATTAAGAGATATTAAGGAAAAGTAATTGTTGCTTCTTATTATTTTTGTTGTTAGAGTTGGCATTCTATTTTTGTGGCTGTCTTCTTTTTGGTTTGTTGAAGAATTAATTTCTTGCTTTTGTAGGGCATGGTTTCTGTCCATGTATTGGTTTTTTTTCTGTTACTATCCTTTGAAGGGCTGGATTCATGGAAAGATAATTTGTGAATTTGGTTTTGTCGTTGAATAGCTTGGTTTCTCCATCTATGATAATTGAGAGTTTGGCTGGGTATAGTAGCCTGGGCTGGCATTTGTGTTCTCTTAGTGTCTGTATAACATCTGTCCAGGATCTTCTGGCTTTCATAGTCTCTGGTGAAAAGTCTGGTGTAATTCTGATAGGCCTGCCTTTATATGTTACTTGACCTTTTTCCCTTACTGCTTTTAATAATCTATCTTTATTTAGTGAATTTGTTGTTCTGATGATTATGTGTCGGGGAGAATTTCTTTTCTGGTCCAGTCTATATGGAGTTTTGTAGGCTTCTTGTATGTTCATGGGCATGTCTTTCTTTAGGTTTGGGAAGTTTTCTTCTATAATTTTGTTGAAGCTATTTGTTGGCCCTTTAAGTTGAAAAATCTTCATTCTTATCTACTCCTATAATCCGAAGGTTTGGTCTTCTCATTGTGTCCTGGATTTCCTGAGTTAGGTTCTTTTTGCATTTTGTATTTTCTTTGATTGTTGTGCTGATGTTCTCTATGGAATCTTCTGCATCTGAGATTCTCACATCCATCTCTTGTACTCTGTTGCTGATGCTTGCATCTATGATTCCAGATTTCTTTCCTAGGGGTTCTTTCTTCAGTGTTGCCTCACTTTGTGTTTTCTTTATTGTGTCTACTTCCCTTTTTAGGTCTTGGATGATTTTATTCAATCCCAGCACCTGTTTGGTCGTGTTTTCCTGCAATTCTTTAAGGGATTTTTGTGCTTCCTCTTTAAGATCTTCTACTTGTTTAGCAGTGTTCTCCTGTATTTCTTTAAGTGAGTTATTAAAGTCCTTCTTGATGTACTCTACCATCATAATGAGATATGCTTTTAAATCCGGGACTATCTTTTTGGATGTGTTGGGGTGCCCAGGAGTGGGTGGGGTGGGATTGCTGTGTTCTGATGATATTGAGTGGTTTTGGTTTCTGTTAGTAATATTCTTCCGTTTGCTTTTCGCCATCTGGTAATCTCTGGAGTTAGTTTTTATAGTTGTCTCTTGTTAAAGCTTGTTCCTCAGGTGATTATGTTAGCCTCTATCAGCACTCCTGGGAGACTAGTTCTCTCCTGAGTTTCAGTGTTCAGATTACTGTCTGCAGACAATCTCTCCTCCTGCAGGAAAGGTGCCCAGATATCTGGTGTTCGAAACTGCCTCCTGGCAGAAGTTGTGATCCACTCACCAGAGGCCCTTAGATTCCATGGAGAGTCCTGTGGTGACCTTGGGGTTGTGTGCAGACTCCGTCCTCAAGGTACCCCGGTGATGGCGTGGACTGGAAGGGACTTGTGACCCTGGTCAGGCTGAGTTTTCTGCTTTTCTAATTAGTGCAGTATCAGGTCCCACGTGATTGGATTGGAGCAGAAGTTGTGTTCCACTCCCAAGAGGTCTTAAGATCCCATGGAGAGTCCTGTGGGGATTTTGGGGGTGTCCGCACACTCTACACCTAAGGTGGGAAGGGACTTGTAACCCTGGTCAGGCCGGGTTCTCTGCTTCCCTAATTAAGGCAGTCTCAGAGGTATCTGAGACATTTGGATTGGAGCAGAAGTTGTGTTCCATTCACCAGAGGTCTTAAGATCCCATGGAGGGTCCTGTGGGGACCTTGGGGTTGTCCACACACTACGCACCCAAGGTGCCCCGCTGGTGGCACAGACTGGAAGGGACTTGTGACCCTGGTCATGCTGAGTTTTCTGATTCCCTAATTTATGCAGTCTCAGATCCCATGCGTTTGGATTGGAGCAGAAGTTGTGTTCCACTCACCAGAGGTCTTAAGATCCCATGGAGGGTCTTGTGAGGACCTTGGGGGTATCCCCAGACTCTGTGCCCAAGGTGCCCCAGTGGTGGCACGAACCGGAAGGGACTTGTGACCCTGGTCAGGCCAAGTTTTCTGCTTCCCTAATTAATGCAGTCTTAGGTCCCGAGCGATTGGATTGGAGCAGAAGTTGTGTTCCACTCACTAGAGGTCTTAAGATCCTGTGGATGGTCCTGTGGGGACCTTGGGGGTGTCTGCAGACTTCACGTCCAAGGTGCCCCGGTGCTGGCGTGGATTGGAAGACCTAATATAGCTTTACATTATGTAAGACATTTTTATTGTCTCTGCTTCAATAAAGAAGCTGAGAGTTTGAATCTTTCAGTGTATATTGTTTCCTAAGTGGAAAGTATTTTATTAGCTAATGCCTCTAAAGGGAAGTTTACTTCAAATCTTTGCTTTCACACAATGAGCTTTAAAGTTCTGTGGAGTAGTTGTTGCTCCATAAGATTCAGAATCAATATCTTGTTTAACATTTAGCGTTTTAGTTATACTAGAAAATTGTGGTACAGAAAAAATAATCTAAGAAAGAAAAATTGATTTGCTTCAAAATTTTATTTTCAAAAGCTTCCTGGAGATGTTAATTGGCTAAGTCCCTCTGAGGAGACTGATTTGGAGGAAGAGGCTGCCTGATATCGCAACTCTGATTGGCCACCCATTGCGAACACAGTGGCACATTCTAGGCCCCCTCATTACCCCTCTGCTCCTGGACTTTGTGCACCCGTGGTCATTCCACAGCCTCCACAAAATGATTACCTTTTTTTTTTTTTTTTTTTTAAAGATTTATTTATTTATTATATGTAAGTACACTGTAGCTGTCTTCAGATACACCAGAAGAGGGCATCAGATCTCATTACGGGTGGTTGTGAGCCACCATGTGGTTGCTGGGATTTGAACTTCAGACCTTCGGAAGAGCAGTCGGGTGCTCTTACCCACTGAGCCATCTCACCAGCCCCCAAATGATTACCTTTTACAGGCCAAATATCAGCTATCTAAACAAATTTCCGACCTTAAAGAGTTCCTAAAATTACATAAATAGTTTGCCCATCTCACCACAGAGCTCTCCTCTCTTCAGGAGACTGTGAGACAGACTGTTTTCCCTGGTCTATTGATGGCTCCGGTCCCTTTCCCTGCCATCTCTGACAGCCATCAGGCTCATTGGATGGCTAGCTAGCCACATTCTCACCCTAACAAAGCCTCCCAAAAACTCATTCTAACAAAACCTCCCAGAGAGTTAGTTCAAAAAAATCCTTGGCATTCCCTGTGTTAACCCACCAGAGTGCCAAAGTGGCTTCCTCATCAGAGGAGGACCCTGCCACTGATACAGAAAATGGCGATGAGGATAAAAAAGCAAGTGATTGTGAAACTGAAAATGCGACTGTGGCAGCAGCTCCTGAGGACCTGCCACGAGAGATGACTTAGTATAAAAGATTAAAGCTTAAGCCTCTTAAGGGTCTGAATACTGCAGTCAAAAATTATGGTCCTAATGAATCTTTTACTGTTTCCATGCTTGAAGCCCTCTCCAGAGGGGGATACCTTACTCCCACTGAGTGGTTTAGAGTAACCCAGGCAGTTTTGACTCATGGACAGTTTTTGTCTTGGAAAGCTGATTTTCTAGATAGGTGCCAATCTCTCACAAGGCAGAACCAGAGAGATCCCAAAGTGCCTGTGGCTGAGTGGACTCTTGATAAACTCAGCGGACAGGGGAAATATGTGTCTGAGAAGTGCCAACTTAAATTCCCCAGCAGACTCCTGTCACAGGTTAATGAGGCTGCCCTTGGGGCATGGCGGGCTGTCCCTTCAAAGGGCTCAATGACTACCCCATTGACCAAAATTATTCAGGGAGCTCAGGAGTCTTACAATGAGTTTGTGGGGAGACTCTTAGAAACTGCTGAAAAGATCCTATGCCCTGAGGAAAATAATAGCAAGTTTGTAAAACAGTTGTAAAACAATGAGAATGCCAATTCTGCCTGTAAGGCTGTTCTTCAAGGCCAGACTAAAAATAAGACTCTTGGTGACTTCATGATACTTTTCGGTGATGTAGATACCTTCACCCATAGGATTTCACAGAGCCTTTCTCAGAGTGTGAATTTGGCTGTGGGGGCTGCCTTGCAAGCTGTTGGCCCTTCCAAAAGTTGTTTTAAACGTGGAAAGCCTGGACATTTTGCCAAACAGTGCCCCCTGACACAGGGCGTATCGACTGCTATACCTTGGCCCACGGGGGCAACACCCCCAATGCCTAATACTGTGTGCTCCAGGTGAAAAAGAGGCAAACATTGGGCGAATCAATGTCGATCCAAGACATTCCCATTCAGGGAAATGGCTTGAATGGCCAGCCCGGGGCCCTGAGACCCATCCATTTCCTGCCAGCCTCGGGGACCAGCCAGCAGACAATAATGTCTCAGCCTGTGGCTGCTCCATTCAATTCTTCAGAACAGCTCCAGGGAGCGCAGGACTGGGCCTCTGTACCTCCACTAGTACATTTTTAAAACCTGAAGATGGTGTTGAAACCTTACCTACTGGTGTTTTTGGTCCTTCTCCCTGTAATATGTTTTTTTCTCATTCTGGGAAGTGCCTCATCCACCATCAAGGGCCTCATTGTTCACCCTTCCCTGGTTGATAATGACTTTATACGAGAAATTAAGATTTTAGCTAGTTCGAGCTCAGGGTCAATCTTACTCCCTCAAGGACAGTGGGTTGAGCAGGCTTTGCCCCTCCCATTGAACACCATTGAGCTCAGGAGTCTTACACTGTGTTTGTGGGGGCAGAACCTGGTTATTGGGAGGCATTGGGGGGCCTCTCAGCCAGGGTCCTCGGATCTTTTCTGGGTCCAGATGGTGTCTAGAGAATGTCCTACACTAAGCCTTAAGTTAGAGGGGCGATGGTTTGAGGGCATTGTGGATACAGGGGCTGATGCCACCATCCTTGCAAAAAATTCCTGGCCTTTGGCTTGGCCACTTCAACTTTCCCTTACACATTTACAGGGCATTGGCCAGTCTAAAAATACCTTACAGAGTTCTAAAAATTTGACATGGGAAGATTCAGAAAGGAATTCTGGCACAGTGCAGCTTTTTGTTGTTGAAGTCCTGCCAGTTAATTTGTGGGGAAGAGATATTCTCTCTCAGATGAAAGTAAGTATGTGTAGTCCAAATGAGATTGTAACCCAACAGATTTTGTCTCAAGGCTTTTTGCCAGGACAAGGCCTAGGAAACGAGGGCCAAGGCATTCCTACACCCATAAGCATTTCACATAAGAGTGATCTCACTGGGCTAGGTTATCAGTTTTTCTTGAGGGCCATTGCTCCCCCTGCTGCTGCTGTTGTTGCTTCCCACATCAAAATTTTAATTATACCTGGGTGATACTGAATGGTGTGGGAGATGTTGCAACCTCCACCTCCCGTATCGCCACCTTGGCCCACCCTGGAGGTAAATCTTTGCCGATTGGTGTTCAGGGCCAGTCCTGACTGGGGGACACCTAATCATTTCCTCCCACAGCCCAGGGCACTTGAATTGAAGGATTCCAAAACTGACCCTGGTTGCAGTAATGCCATCAGGAAAGCTGCCCTTGCCCTTTTAAAATGGGGACTTTATGTGTGCCCTGGTGGACATAGAGATCAGTCCCTGGCCAGAGGGTGTGTGAATGAAAAGGATTTTATTGTGCTTCCTGGGGATGTGAGACTACTGGACATATCTCCTGGAATCCAACTTCCTCTTGGGATCTCATTACAGTTCAGAGGCGGTATCCAGTAAAAGGAGTTTACAGCTGGGGGGCAGGGAGGATGCCTTTAAAGGCCAAGTGTGGGGCAGATTCAGACCTCCAGGGCTGGTGTAACCCTTTGTTAATTACTTTTACAGAGAAAGGAAAAGAGATCACTTGAGAAAATTCCAGGGGTTGCAGAGTGAGGTCTCCACCTTTATAAAGATGGTCCTGATCATGGATTAATCTTTAAAATAAAATTGCTCAAAACCATCCCCAACCAAAAGCTGGTTGCCATAGGACTTAATCCTATGTTTCACCCCATGGTTCCTAAAGAACCTGTGGCCCCTAAAGGGACCGTTTCCTCTTATACCGATGTCCCTATTACCTTCTTTCAACCCACACTCCCTGTAGGCTCGCCCTCCTTGGCAGAACTTATTGTTACCATAATTAATGCCTCGCTACAAGCCATTCATGAGGCCAATTCTACCCTTCTAGGGATTGTTGGATTTGTTATTTGTCCCAGCCTCCTTTTTATGAAGGGATAGCCCTTTTTGGAGAGGTGATTGCCACCAATGATACTTCCTTTCTGAGATGTCATCCGGAGTCTAAAGAAGGGCTGACTCTTAGCCAAATATCTGGTATTGGTCTCTGTCTTTTGGGACCCCAGATGCTTCCCCCCTTGCCCCTGTTTGAAGTGTGTAATCAAACCCTGGTTGTTCATAATACCTTTCAATATGCTATGGCTCCTAATAATACTTATTTTGCCTAATCGTCTGGTTTAACTACCTTTATAGTTACTTCCACCTTTCTAAAAGGCAGAGAATATTGGGTTTTGACTAAATTTCTCCCTCACTTGACAGTACTCCTGCCTGATGATTTTCTAAGATTCTGGGAGAGAGGGTCCACACTTCCATCGAGGCACAGGAGAGAGCCAATCACAGATGTAACCTTCTCGGTTCTCCTTGGATTAGGAGCTGTGGGGGTAGGAACAGGGATTGCCTCCTTAGTGACCTCCAATCAACAGTATACCCAACTTGGTATGGCTATAGATAGAGATCTTCAAGAGATGAAGGCTGAGTTAAAGAACCTTAAAGATTCTGTTACTTTACTTTCTAAGGTAGTGCTACAAAATAGAAGAGGGTTAGATTTGCTTTTCCTCCAACAAGGAAGACGGTGTTCTGCTTTAAGAGAGGAATGCTGTTTTTATACAGATAAGACAGTGTTAGTAGAAGATAGCCTGAAAAGAGTGTTTAGAAAACAGAAAAAGAGAACGAGAAAAAAGTCAATCCTGGTACCAGAATTGGTTTTCCACTTCTCCATGGCTTTCTACCTGTTGCTCAGTATTTTGGGTCCTGTGGTAGGACTACTTTTGCTCATATCCTTTGGACCCTGGACATTAAGAAAATTAACAGAGTTTGTCAAATCACAGGTTGATGCTGCCTTTGGGAGACCAGTGTAGGTCCATTATCATTGTCTGCCGGTCAGAGATATTGATGTTTGGTCTGTGATAAGGAGTCTTGCCGGCGAGGACACAAACACAGGACACACACTCAGATTCTTCTGCAGCAAAGCTTTAATGCATCTCGAGAGAAAGATCATCAGCTTCTGGGGAGGAGGAGACCTAGAGCACAGGAAACCTGTCCCTTTTATAGCCCACGAAGAGCGGTTGGAGACGTGCCTCGCCCTGATTGGCTGCTCACCATCAGCCCAGATGACGCCATGGGAAAGGCAGGGCACAAGGAATGGAAAAATACCCCAGCACATGTGCAGACTACTTGTTTACCAGTTAGAACACCGGATGTCAGTGCCATCTTGTAATGGTGATTGCAAGGGTGGCTCCTCACATCTCCCCCTTTTCTTTTATATAAGAGCAATAGGCCACCCATAATGAGAGTGGAGATAGAGGTCAAATCTCCAGTGTGCAAGCAAAGGGGCCTAACACAAAACCTCCTCCCAGGCTTGTCACCCGGAGGGGTCCTGGTCTGGTCCCGTGTCATTTTTCCTGGGGGAAGGGCACTTGGACACTCAACCTTCATACAAGATGACATGTCTCCCTAGAATAAGCTCATTTTATGCTGCAGAGCCTTTCTACTGCAGTGCTAAGCCATGCAAATCTCTCGGGTTGCTGTAGCACACTCACTCTATCCCGTGCAATGAGACTAGCTTCGTGGGGTGCAAGAGCTGAGTAGCCAGCTACCTATTGCTTAAGCATAGATAACCATAAATCAGGGGAGGAACCGTGTTCTAATGCTGCAAGTTCTTGGGTTATCACCATCTTGTCCCTTTTTGTTTGAGCTTTAAGCTTACAGACCATCCAGAGCAAAAGCAACGCTCCACCGCCTATGATCATGGCAAACAATCCTACCCCCACCCATTCCTTGAAGTAGGAGAATGCAGAGGAAATCTAGGTGGAGAAGCCCTCCGTCAGTGAAAGGTTGAGACGCGTAGAATTCACTTGTAGAATAGCAACTCTCAATTCTCGAAGCGTTTGTTCAAATTCCATAGTCCAATTCTGTAACATATAACGAGATAAAGCTTTTGACAAATTTGCTGCCCTTGTAAAATTTTCATATTGAACTGAAGTAACACAAAGACCAGGCATTTTGTATTCACAACCTAACTGAGCCAACTGCCAGAGAATATCCACCTGCTCTTGGACTAGGTCGATGCGCTGATTTATCAGCATCAACCCTCCTTGTATCTGTGAGTTGGCTGTGGCCTGTTTATCCAAGGCCGTTGTGACCGTCATAGAAAGCTCATTAATAGTTTGTGTTGTTTGCACAGAAGTAGATAGAGCAAGTGCCGAGGCTGTGACAAAGGCTGCGACCACCGCGGTGGCCACCAGTCCAACTATAATAGCAGAGATACCAAAATCTCTTTTTCCTGGAAACAAAGTCAAGCTATTAGGGGCATCTACAGGAACAGGAACAAATCTAGGCATGCGGGTAACTAAAGTAAAAGGATATTTCTTAGCATCCCAGCATAGGGCATAAAAACATTTTTCTTGTGAGCAATCTATCTCTATCTGATTTTGATTTAAGCTTTTGCTACTTACCACCCACAAAAACGGGGGCCATATACATACTGGGGTGGGGCGGTAAAATTTACCTCTTTTTGTATTTTATATTGAACATTGGAAGTGGTCCATTTAAAGTTCGAACCCTGTTTTTCATTCCTGCGTTGACCCTTACAGTCAAAAGTCATTTCTCCTTTTTCACTAGAACCTCCTCCGATCATTGCCATAGGGGCAAGATTAGTACAGCTTCCATTAACTCCACAAAGTAGCCACTGATCAAAAGGATTGGTATTACTTCGAAGGGGGTCCATATGACTAAAATAATATCCTGCAAAGGTATCATTAAACTCTCTACTAATGTATGGTGAAAAGGAAAAATAGTTCTCTACTGCCCAAGTATATCTTTTAGCTTGGTAGCCTGTCCAAAACAGCATTACATCTTCCATGGACTCTTCCCTGCAAAAGGGTGCCATTCTAGGTTGTGAAGGCGGCTTATTTTTAGATCTTCCACCTTTTCGACTGGGCCACCATCCTCTAATAACTATGGCGTCAGCCTTCATGTCAAAAGCTGCTCCACCAAAGGAGACTTTTTTTAACCAAACTGCTGATTGATTATACAAGGATATATATACATTGAGTCTTATCTTGTAATGAGGAAATTAGCACAAAGCACAGACTTTCCTGTATAAAAAAGGTTCTATTTTCTTGTAAAGCCTGGATCTGTTCATCTAAGGGTAAATAAGCAATTCCCAGTTTTTTATTTGTAGTGAAAAAGCGTGGAAATATTTGTGCATTGTGCATAACTGGCATAGGAAGAGGAAAAGTTGACATAATTCCCTATCTGAACTCTCCATTTATACTAGGAACCAGAATCTCCAGCATTACAAGTATGATCCAGCGACGTCTTGGGATCTTGTTCTTGTGATTCACCGTCTAAGAGCTGAATCCTTCAAGTGAGGCGCTCTAGAATCCAAAAGGGATTATCTTCCTCCTGTGGAAAAACACAAATAGCTCCCCTGGATCTTATTAAAATAGGATCTGGGCCTTTCCATTTTCCTGTCAAAACATCTTTCTACTTTGCCATTTCCTTAGGCCTATCAGGTTCTGAACAGTGACGTTCAGCCGCAGTATGGCCTTGAGCATCAAGATTTAAAAAATTAAGAGTGAAGAGTGCCATAGAAACAGCTACTCTTGGTACTATGGGTAGAGCTTCCTCGACTCCCCTCTTTTGTTTAATTAGGTAAGACTTGAGGGTGCGATGGGCACGTTCCACAATGCCTTGTCTTTGAGGATTATAAGGAAGGCCAGTCAGATGCGTCACATTCATCTGATGACAGAATTGTTGAAATTTTTGAGAAGTATAGGCTGGTCCATTATCTGTCTTAAGAATTTTAGGTTGTCCCCAAGCACTCCATGCCTCGAGGCAATATTGAATTACATGTGAAGCCTTTTCTCCTGTTAGAGGTGTAGCAAATATAATACCAGAACAGGTATCTATAGAAACATGTAAATATTGAAGTCTTCCAAAGGATGAGATATGGGTAACATCCATTTGTCAGACCTGTAAAGGTCTTATGCCACATGGGTTTATTCCTACATGAGAAACAGGCAAAAATTTACAGCAATTTTGACATTGAGTAACAATTCTTTTAGCTTCTTTTCTAGTTAATGAAAAACGACAACGAAAAGTTTTAGCTGTCACATGAAAGCGCTTATGAAATTCTTTTGCAGCTTCTGTCTGAGAAGACAGAGCAACAGCCACAATCTTGGTAGCTTTATCTGCCAAATCATTTCCCAAAGACATAGGACCAGGAAGGCCCGAATGCACTCTGACATGAGTAATATAAATAGAGAATCTTCTATTTAATAATACCGATTGTATTTGTTGAAAAATATTGACAACTTTGCTGGAAGGTTTTTTTTTCCATTTTTATTAGGTATTTAGCACATTTACATTTCCAATGCTATACTAAAAGTTCCCCATACCAACCCACCCCCACTCCCCTACCCACCCACTCCCCCTTTTTGGCCCTGGCGTTCCCCTGTACTGGGGCATACAAAGTTTACGTGTCCAATGGGCCTCTCTTTCCAGTGATGGCCGATTAGGCCATCTTTTGTTACATATGCAGCTAGAGTCAAGAGATCCGGGGTACTGGTTAGTTCATGATGTTGTTCCACCTATAGGGTTGCAGATCCCTTTAGCTCCTTGGGTTCTTTCTCTAGCTCCTCCATTGGGAGCCCTGTGATCCATCCATTAGCTGACTGTGAGCATCCACTTCTGTGTTTGCTAGGCCCCGGCATAGTCTCACAAGAGACAGCTACATCTGGGTCCTTTCAATAAAATCTTGCTAGGGTATGCAATGGTGTCAGCGTTTGGATGCTGATTATGGGGTGGATCCCTGGATATGGCAGTTTCTACATGGTCCATCCTTTCATCTCAGCTCCAAACTTTGTCTCTGTAACTCCTTCCATGGGTGTTTTGTTCCCAATTCTAAGGAGGGGCATAGTGTCGACACTTCAGTCTTCATTCTTCTTGAGTTTCATGTGTTTAGCAAATTGTACCTTATATCTTGGGAATCCTAGGTTTGGGGCTAATATCCACTTATCAGTGAGTACATATTGTGTGAGTTCCTTTGTGAATGTGTTACCTCACTCAGGATGATACCCTCCAGGTCCATCCATTTGGCTAGGAATTTCATAAATTCATTCTTTTTAATAGCTGAGTAGTACTCCATTGTGTAGATGTACCACATTTTCTGTATCCATTCCTCTGTTGAGGGGCATCTGGGTTCTTTCCAGCTTCTGGCTATTATAAATAAGGCTGCTATGAACATAGTGGAGCATGTGTCCTTCATACCAGTTGGGGCATCTTCTGGATAAATGCCCAGGAGAGGTATTGCTGGATCCTCCGGTAGTACTATGTCCAATTTTCTGAGGAACCGCCAGACTGATTTCCAGAGTGGTTGTACAAGCCTGCAATCCCACCAACAATGGAGGAGTGTTCCTCTTTCTCCACATCCACGCCAGCATCTGCTGTCACCTGAATTTTTGATCTTAGCCATTCTGACTGGTGTGAGGTGGAATCTCAGGGTTGTTTTGATTTGCATTTCCCTGATGATTAAGGATGTTGAACATTTTTTCAAGTGCTTCTCTGCCATTCGGTATTCCTCAGGTGAGAATTCTTTGTTCAGTTCTGAGCCCCATTTTTTAATGGGGTTGTTCGATTTTCTGAAGTCCACCTTCTTGAATTCTTTATATATGTTGGATATTAGCCCCCTAGCTGATTTAGGATAGGTAAAGATCCTTTCCCAATCTGTTGGTGGTCTTTTTGTCTTGTTGACGGTGTCTTTTGCCTTGCAGAAACTTGGGAGTTTCATTAGGTCCCATTTGTCAATTCTCAATCTTACAGCACATGCCATTGCTATTCTGTGCAGGAAATTTTCCCCTGTGCCCATATCTTCAAGGCTTTTCCCCACTTTCTCCTCTATAAGTTTCAGTGTCTCTGGTTTTATGTGAAGTTCTTTGATCCACTTAGATTTGACCTTAGTACAAGGAGATAAGTATGGATCGATTCGCATTCTTCTACATGATAACAACCAGTTGTGCCAGCACCAATTGTTGAAAATGCTGTCTTTCTTCCACTGGATGGTTTTAGCTCCCTTGTCGAAGATCAAGTGACCATAGGTGTGTGGGTTCATTTCTGGGTCTTCAATTCTATTCCATTGGTCTACTTGTCTGTTTCTATACCAGTACCATGCAGTTTTTATCACAATTGCTCTGTAGTAAAGCTTTAGGTCAGGCATGGTGATTCCACCAGAGGTTCTTTTATCCTTGAGAAGACTTTTTGCTATCCTAGGTTTTTTGTTATTCCAGATGAATTTGCAAATTGCTCCTTCTAATTCGTTGAAGAATTGAGTTGGAATTTTGATGGGGATTGCATTGAATCTGTAGATTGCTTTTGGCAAGATAGCCATTTTTACAATGTTGATCCTGCCAATCCATGAGCATGGGAGATCTTTCCATATTCTGAGATCTTCTTTAATTCCTTTCTTCAGAGATTTGAAGTTTTTATCATACAGATCTTTCACCTCCTTAGTTAGAGTTACGCCAAGATATTTTATACTATTTTTGACTATTGAGAAGGGTGTTGTTTCCCTAATTTCTTTCTCAGCCTGTTTATTCTTTGTATAGAGAAAGGCCATTGACTTGTTTGAGTTTATTTTATATCCAGCTACTTCACCGAAGCTGCTTATCAGGTTTAGGAGTTCTCTGGTAGAATTTTTAGGGTCACTTATATATACTATCATATCATCTGCGAAAAGTGATATTTTGACTTCCTCTTTTCCAATTTGTATCCCCTTGATCTTCTTTTGTTGTCGAATTGCTCTGGCTAATACTTCAAGTACTATGTTGAAAAGATAGGGAGAAAGTGGGCAGCCTTGCTTAGTCCCTGATTTTAGTGGGATTGCTTCCAGCTTCTCTCCATTTACTTTGATGTTGGCTACTGGTTTGCTGTAGATTGCTTTTATCATGTTTATGTATGGGCCTTGAATTCCTGATCTTTCCAAAACTTTTATCATGAATGGGTGTTGAATCTTGTCAAATGCTTTTTCTGCATCTAACAAGATGATCATGTGGTTTTTGTCTTTGAGTTTGTTTATATAATGGATTACATTGATGGATTTTCGTATATTAAACCATCCCTGCATTCCTGGAATAAAACCTACTTGGTCAGGATGGATGATTGCTTTAATATGTTCTTGGATTCGGTTAGCAAGAATTTTATTGAGGATTTTTGCATCGATATTCATAAGAGAAATTGGTCTGAAGTTCTCTATCTTTGTTGAATCTTTCTGTGGTTTAGGTATCAGAGTAATAGTTGCTTCATAAAATGAGTTGGGTAGAGTACCTTCTACTTCTATTTTGTGAAATAGTTTGTGCAGAACTGGAATTAGATCTTCTTTGAAGGTCTGATAGAACTCTGCACTAAACCCGTCTGGTCCTGGGCTTTTTTTGGCTGGGAGACTATTAATAACTGCTTCTATTTCTTTAGGTGATATGGGACTGTTTAGATGGTCAACTTGATCCTGACTCAACTTTGGTACCTGGTATCTGTCCAGAAATTTGTCCATTTCGTCCAGGTTTTCCAGTTTTGTTGAGTATAACCTTTTGTAGAAGATTCTGATGATGTTTTGGATTTCTTCAGGATCTGTTGTTATGTCTCCCTTTTCATTTCTGATTTTGTTAATTAGGATTTTGTCCCTGTGCCCTTTAGTAAGTCTAGCTAAGGGTTTATCTATCTTGTTGATTTTCTCAAAGAACCAACTCCTCGTTTGGTTAATTCTTTGAATAGTTCTTCTTGTTTCCACTTGGTTGATTTCACCCCTGAGTTTGATTATTTCCTGCCGTCTACTCCTCTTGGGTGAATTTGCTTCCTTTTTTTCTAGAGCTTTTAGATGTGTTGTCAAGCTGCTAGTATGTGCTCTCTCCCGTTTCTTCTTGGAGGCACTCAGAGCTATGAGTTTCCCTCTTAGAAATGCTTTCATTGTGTCCCAAAGGTTTGGATACGTTGTGGCTTCGTTTTCATTAAACTCTAAAAAGTCTTTAATTTCTTTCTTTATTCCTTCCTTGACCAAGGTATCATTGAGAAGAGTGTTGTTCAGTTTCCACGTGAATGTTGGCTTTCCATTATTTATGTTGTTATTGAAGATCAGTCTTAGGCCATGGTGGTCTGATAGGATACATGGGACAATTTCAATATTTTTGTATCTGTTAGGCCTGTTTTGTGGCCAATTATATGGTCAATTTTGGAGAAGGTCCCGTGAGGTGCTGAGAAGAAGGTATATCCTTTTGTTTTAGGATAAAATGTTCTGTAGATATCTGTTAGGTCCATTTGTTTCATAGCTTCTGTTAGTTTCACTGTGTCCCTGTTTAGTTTCTGTTTCCACGATCTGTCCCTTGATGAAAGTGGTGTGTTGAAGTCTCCCACTATTATTGTGTGAGGTGCAATGTGTGCTTTGAGTTTTACTAAAATGTCTTTAATGAATGTGGCTGCCCTTGCATTTGGAGCGTAGATATTCAGAATTGAGAGTTCCTCTTGGAGGATTTTACCTTTGATGAGTATGAAGTGTCCCTCCTTGTCTTTTTTGATAACTTTGGGTTGGAAGTCGATTTTATTCGATATTAGAATGGCTACTCCAGCTTGTTTCTTCAGACCATTTGCTTGGAAAATTGTTTTCCAGCCTTTCACTCTGAGGTAGTGTCTGTCTTTTTTCCTGAGATGGGTTTCCTGTAAGCAGCAGAATGTTGGGTCCTGTTTGTGTAGCCAGTCTGTTAGTCTATGTCTTTTTATTGGGGAATTGAGTCCATTGATATTAAGAGATATTAAGGAAAAGTAATTGTTGCTTCCTTTTATTTTTGTTGTTAGAGTTGGCATTTTGTTCTTGTGGCTGTCTTCTTTTTGGTTTGTTGAGGGATTACTTTCTTGTTTGTTCTTGGGCGTGATTTCCATCCTTGTATTGCTTCTTTTCTGTTATTATCCTTTGAATGGCTGGATTCGTGGAAAGATATTGTGTGAATTTGGTTTTGTCGTGGAATACTTTGGTTTTTCCATCTATGGTAATTGAGAGTTTGGCCGGGTATAGTAGCCTGGGCTGGCATTTGTGTTCTCTTAGTGTCTGTATAACATCTGTCCAGGCTCTTCTGGCTTTCATAGTCTCTGGTGAAAAGTCTGGTGTAATTCTGATAGGCCTTCCTTTATATGTTACTTGACCTTTCTCCCTTACTGCTTTTAATATTCTATCTTTATTTAGTGTATTTGTTGTTCTGATTATTATGTGTCGGGAGGAATTTCTTTTCTGGTCCAGTCTATTTGGAGTTCTGTAGGCTTCTTGTATGATCATGGGCCTCTCTTTCTTTATGTTTGGGAAGTTTTCTTCAATTATTTTGTTGAAGATATTTGCTGGTCCTTTGAGTTGAAAATCTTCATTCTCATCCACTCCTATTATGCGTAGGTTTGGTCTTCTCATTGTGTCCTGGATTTCCTGGATGTTTTGAGTTAGGATCCTTTTGCATTTTGTATTTTCTTTGACTGTTGTGTCGATGTTCTCTATGGAATCTTCTGCACCTGAGATTCTCTCTTCCATTTCTTGTATTCTGTTGCTGATGCTGGCATCTATGGTTCCAGATCTCTTTCCTAGGGTTTCTATCTCCAGCGTTGCCTCGCTTTGGGTTTTCTTTACTGTGTCTACTTCCCCTTTTAGTTCTAGTATGGTTTTGTTCATTTCCATTACCTGTTTGGATGTGTTTTCCTGTTTTTCTTTAAGGACTGCTACCTGTTTGGCTGTGTTTTCCTGCTTTTCTTTAAGGGCCTGTAACTCTTTAGCAGTGCTCTCCTGTAATTCTTTAAGTGACTTATGAAAGTCCTTCTTGATGTCCTCTATCATCATCATGAAAAATGCTTTTAAATCTGGGTCTAGATTTTCAGTTGTGTTGGGGTGCCCAGGACTAGGTGGGGTGGGAGTGCTGCGTTCTGATGATGGTGAGTGGTCTTGATTTCTGTTAGTAGGATTCTTACGTTTGCCTTTCGCCATCTGGTAATCTCTGAAGCTAGCTGTTATAGTTTTCTCTGTTAAGAGCTTGTACTTCAGGTGACTCTGTTCGCCTCTATAAGCAGACCTGGGAGGGTAGCACTCTCCTTGGTTTCAGTGGGTAGAGTATTCTCTGCAGGAAAGCACTCTTCTTGCAGGGAAGGTACCCAGATATCTGGTGTTCAAACTGGACTCCTGGCAGAAGTTGTGTTCCACTCACTAGAGGTCTTAGGATCCCGTGAGGAATCCTGTGTGGGCCCTTGCGGGTGTCAGGCAACTCCGCTGGCCAGGAAGCCCTGGGCTGGAGTGGAGCGGAAGGGGCTTTTGTCCCGGGTCAGGCCCGGGCAGTCTGCTTCCCTATGTACCGCAGTCTCAGGTTCCGCGCGATTGGATTGGGGCCGGCGCTGTGTTCCACTCACCAGAGGTCTTAGGATCCCGTGGGGGGTCCCGTGTGGGACCTTGCGGGTGTTGGGCAAGACTCTGCTGGCAAGGTAGCCCGGGGCTCGAGTCGAGCGGAAGGGACTTGTCAGCTGGAAGGTTTTATTACTCTAGCTGTCTCAAGAAGATTAACTGCATTAACTACATAAGAAGAATCTGATACAATGTTAAGCAGCCCTGGAAAGGTTTTAAGAACCTCCAGTACCACTAGACATTCTACGATTTGTGGTGAGGTTTCATTATATTGTTTTGATACTACCTTGTTATCAACCACATAGGCACCTATACCAGTTTTTGACCCATCAGTATATACTATAATCCCATTTCTAAGTGGATCCTTAACCGTCACTTGAGGAAACACAACAGCCTGATTCTGAGCAAATTGTAAAATTGGATGTTTTGGATAATAGTTATCAATCTGTCCTGAAAAGGAGGTGACTAAAACTGCCCAATCATCAGATGTAGCTGCCAAGGTTTGAACCTACGCTGCAGTATAAGGCACGATTAAAAGATTAGGATCTCGTCCAAAATGAGTGATAGCCGCTTTTATTCCTCTAAGCGCAAGCTGTGCAACTGCATCAGGATACCAATCTATTATTTTAGCAGGAGATGCATTTGGATGAACCCATAATAAAGGTCCATTTTGCCACAAGACTGCGGTTGGTAATTGGGCTGTCTTAAAGACACACAAATCAAAAGGTTGTGATTTATCAATGTGTTGTAATTGAGCCTTTTGTAAAGCACTCTCTACCTTTTGTAAAGCCTGATTAGCAGCAGGAATAAGGGTCCTAGGGGAGGAGATATGAGGATCTCCTTCTAAAATATCAAATAAAAGTTTTAACTCAGCTGAAGAAATCTTTAAAAATGGTCTCAGCCAATTTATATCTCCTAATAATTTCTGAAAGTCATTTAAGTTGTGTAAATGATCTCTGCGAATTTTCAATTTTTGATGAGTTATACTAGTGGGAGATATAATGGTTCCCAGAAATGTGCCTACTTTTGAAATTTGCACCTTCTCTGCTGCTATTTGTAATCCCCATTGTTCTAAAATTTGTATCAAAAAAGGGTAAGATTCTTGCAAAGTCACCATGTCCTTATGTGAAAGGAGAATGTCGTCCATATAATGCAAGACAAGTAAGGTGGGGAACCGATGTCTCACCGGTTCCAGGGCTGCTTGTACAAAAAGTTGACACATGGTAGGACTATTTGCCATGCCCCGAGGAAGTACGTTCCACTGAAATCGTTTATCAGGCTCCATATGGTTAAGGGCTGGAACAGTAAAAGCAAACCGTGGCCTATCTTGAGGACATAAAGGTATAGAAAAAAAGCAATCTTTAATATCTATAATAACAACTTTCCAATGTCTGGGCAGGGCAGATAATAAGGGCAATCCCCATTGAATGGAGCCAAAAAGTTTCATTTGGGCATTAATTGCTCTAAGATCATGGAGAAGCCTCCATTTTCTTGATTTTTTTCTTAATTACAAAAATAGGTGTATTCCAAGGTGAAGTAGAGGGCTCTAAATGACCCAAGCGTACCTGTTCCTTGACTATTTTAGTTACTAAGATCATGGAGAAGCCTCCATTTTCTTGATTTTTTTCTTAATTACAAAAATAGGTGTATTCCAAGGTGAAGTAGAGGGCTCTAAATGACCCAAGCGTACCTGTTCCTTGACTATTTTAGTTACAGCTTCTAATTTTTCAGAGGATAGAGGCCATTGAGTAACCCATACAGCCTCCTCTGTAAGCCATGGTATAGGCAGAGACTTCTCAACGGCCCCTAGAAAAAACCCAGACCTTGTCTCCCTTTATTACCTTCTTGAGGGATAGGTTTAAGTCTACCCTGCTCTTCTTTTCCTAATCCCTTTCCTTTCTTATAACCCATTTTATTCATGATTTTAACAGCTTGTGTAGAATACTCATTTGTTAAGGTCAGGCCCATTTCTGAGAGAATGTCTCTCCCCCATAGATTAACTGGTAATGGAAGGACATAAGGGGTGAATAAGCCTCTCTGACCCTCTGAAGTCTGCCACTCCAATCGTGTAGAACTGATTGTAGGACACGATTGATAACCTAGGCCCTGCAGTGAGTGGGAAAATTTGTTCACTGGCCAGGTCTGGGGCCACCAATGTGAGGAGATGATGCTCTTATCAGCTCCTGTATCCATAATTCTCTGAAAGCTTTTACCATTAATGGTTAAATGCAGCGTGGGTCTATTATTTAATGGCATAACTAAGTATGCTGCATCTTGACCAGAAGAGCCCATACGATTGTTTCCATGTGTTTGTACACTTTCTTCTTTTCCTGTAGGTAATAGGATCATTTGTGCAATCCTATCTCCTGATGTAATAGAAAAAATTCCTTGAGGGCAACAGCAAAGGACTTGAATTTCTTGTAAATGATTATGATCTACTATTCCAGGATAAACTATAAGTCCTTGCACAGTCAGTGATCCTCGTCCTATTATCAGGCCCACTGTTCCTGGAGGTAAATGTTTCGGAGCCTCAACTGGGATAGGCTGAACATTCATTTGTGGCATGAGTAAGAAGTCGGTGGAGGCACACAGGTCCACTCCTGAAACTCCTTTGGGTTCATTTCCTCTAAGTTGCTCTTACTTTTGATAAAATTGACTCCCATATTTGTGAGGGCCCTGGGATCAAGGGCCCATAACCCCGTTTTTTGGCAGGCGGTGATTAGATTCATTGATTGGGGGCAGGAGCCTCCCTTTTATATCACGAATTGAGCGACACTCACTAGGTTTGTGATAACCTTTTCCACAACTAGAGCAAAGAGTAGTCACTCGGGCCTGCTCTGGAAGGGGGCAGTTTTTCTTTAGATGGCCTACTTTTCCACAGTTAAAGCAAGCTCTTTGTTTGCTGGCAGAGGGGCGCTTTTGTGTCTGTAATATCGCTGCAGCCAGCCCTGCATTGGTAAGTGGGCCTCCTAGCTCTCTACATACCCTAAGCCAATCCTGCAATCCCTTGTTTTTTCTTGGTGTAATAGCAGTCCTGCATTTCTGTGTGGCTTGTTCATAAACAAGCTGTTCAATTAGAGGCATGGCCTGTTCAGGATCTCCAAAAATCCTTCCTGCTGCCTCACATTCTCGCCACAAAGTCTGAGAATGGCTCCTGGGGGCCCTGGATGATCTTTGTAAGGTGGCCTCCAGCTTCTCCCTTTCTTGTAAGAGCTTTCCAAGCCTTAATGGCAGCCGCTGATATTTGAGCATATGCTCCCCAATGACAATTAGTTTGCTTGGTGGCATACTGTCCTTGACCCGTTAACAATTCAAAAGTCCATTGTCTCTGATTATCATCCTCTGCTGCAGCATTAATTCTTGCCTGATTCTGGGCAGCATCATACCATAATGCTTTCCATTCCATGTATTGGCCCATATTAGGTAGAGTGGCTTTAACTGTCATTTGCCAGTCCGCCGGAGTCATTGCTACATTGGCAAATCTCTCGACCTGTACCAAGGTGAAGTTGGTATTAACTCCGTAATTACAGACAGATTCAGCAAGTTCCTTAATTTGTTGATATTCTGCAGGAGCATGTATGCGTCCTGCACCATCTCTAGCATCGAAAACTGGAAAAGCCTTCCGAATCTTTTTTAATTCCTCCTGAGGCAGAAAGGAACTAGTACCATAACTTGTTTGATATGATGGAGGTGCTGAGGGCTTGGGCAACTGCTGTATGCCCCCCTTTATTTTAACCTTTTGCTGTACCTTTGGATAAGGGCCATACCTTTCCCTCTCATATTTTGCTGCTTCCTCTTCTAATTCTGCCTCTTCACTAGAATCTAACTCATCAGAATCTGAGCTATCAATCTCTAGGGCTTCTAAATCTAGGGTGGGGTAAATGTTACTAGGTTTACTTGTAGGGGGCGCACTGTTACCGTCCCCTTTCATATCTCTCCCCCTATTTAACTTCTGGGGAGGTCCTTTTTCCTTATCTCTCCCCCTATCTAACTTCCAGGGAGGTCCTTTTTCCTTCATGTCTGTTTTCTTAGGAGCTCCTCTCACTCTCACTCCGGTCAGTTTCTGACATGCTGTCCTGAACCTCTTCTAATGTTTCTTGTCCCTCAACCACTGCAGGTCAGCCGGTCTCATCTTCTAAGCAATTATCAGTTTCCAAATTGCCTTGGTGCCTAGACGCAATTCTCCTTCCTCAATTTTTCTATCTAGATCTCTTCCTAGTTTATTCCATGAAGCAATGGTCAGTGAGCCTGAGCAAGCATACCATGGGGCGACACGGTTGACCTCGGAAACAAAATTTTTTAGGGTGCATGTGGCAATCTTGAGGTCTCTCTGCTTAAAAACAGCTTGTAGTGCGTTTACAACCAATTGTGAGGACCCCATCATACCTGCGGCTTATGTACGTCCGACTTAAGGCACAAAAAAGCAGAAGTGAAAGTAAACCACACTCCGCTCCAAAAAAGCAGAAGTCTGCTTCCGAGGCAGCTGCTCAAAAAATCAGAAGAAAATCTGCTCTTAAAAGCAGAAGTCCACTTTTAAAGCAGAAGGCTGCTTCTAAAGCAGAAGTCTGCTCCTGGAGAAGAAGTGAAAGTAAAGTGAAAGCAAAATGCCATGCTCTGCTCCCTTATGTAGGAGAGACTGACCGAGTGTGATGGTGCTGCCGCTTATCTACGTCGGACTGACCGCACCTCAAAATTAACACCAACCACAATGAACACAACAAGCCACCAGGAGAAAGAAGATAAGCACCAGAGTTACAAAAACCAAAGCTTCTACCGACCCGTCCCACGGTGCTTTTAGATTAAGACCAAAGTTAAAAGGAACAACAGATTCAAGATCAGACATGACTTACCGAACTTACCTACTGCAGTTCTGAATCTGCCCTGTCTCCAGGGGGTCTCCTTGGTGCCAGCTATGTTGAAGTCCCAGGTTTCGGCACCAGATGTGGTCTGTGATAAGGAGTCTCGCCGGCGAGGACACAAACACAGGACACACACTCAGATTCTTCTGCAGCAAAGCTTTAATGCATCTCGAGAGAAAGATCATCAGCTTCTGGGGAGGAGGAGACCTAGAGCACAGAAAACCTGTCCCTTTTATAGCCCACGAAGAGCGGTTGGAGACGTGCCTCGCCCTGATTGGCTGCTCACCATCAGCCCAGATGACGCCACGGGAAAGGCAGGGCACAAGGAATAGAAAAATACCCCAGCACATGCGCAAACTACTTGTTTACCAGTTAGAACACTGGATGTCAGCACCATCTTGTAATGGTGATTGCAAGGGCGGCTCCTCACATTGATAAAGAGGTATATGCTGAGCCCCCAGACGCTCCTTCAGCAGGCTTAGATTTCACAGCCTTAGATACAGAAAACAATCCTGGATGGTTTGGCAAGCTATGGAGACATCAAGGTTGGAAATAGCATGCTGCCACATACCAGAGGCACACCCATGATAGGCTGTAGAGCACCTCAATGATGGGATTATTGTGAGTCCATAATCCAGGGGCCCACTCTGAGATAAGAGTGCTGGATGTGGGGGCAACTCACATAGCCTAACACAGAGACTCTACCCTCAAAAATCAACCACTTTGGGTGGTGGTTGTGGATACACTTCATGTAGCCTAAGTCAAATGCTCCATCTTCCATATGGACAAAGGCTGAAAGCTCCATCTATAATGTAAAAGAGGGGGAGATGTTGGAGACTGACATTGAACCATAAGCCAAAGTTCCCCTCCCTTCTTGAGAAACTTCTGACCTTTTGAGAGATGTTGGAAACTGACACTGAGTCATAAGCCAAAGTTCCGCTCCCTTCTAGAGAGACTTCCAACCTTTTGAAATGACATCGGAGAACATCAAGATCAGATAATAGTAACTGTAAACTTCCAGAAAGAACCACAGGATGTTTCCTGAGCTAAGAAAGATAGCATGCTCCCGGGCAGTTGTGCAGAATCACCCCTGCCCGCGGGCTGAGGCACGGGCAAGTTTCTCCCTCTTTACTTCCTCCTTCTTACCGCTTTTATTCTGTAACTTTACTCACAATAAACAGACCTTGATAGGATTGTCTACTTGGTCTCCTTTTTCTTTCCCGCCCGTTTCTCTTTCAGGCAAGGTCCCCCTCGGGCCTCCAAATAACTGGGTCCCACGGGTCAGGACACTATACAAACAAACTCAAAGAAAAAGACCACATGATCATCTCATTAGATGCTGAGAAAGCTTTTGAAAAAATCCAACACCTGTGCATGATAAAAGTCTTGGAAAGATCAGGAATTCAAGGTACATACCTAAACATAATAAAATCAATATACAGCAAACCAGTAGCCAACATCAAACTAACTGGAGAGAAACTTAAAACAATACCAGTAAAATCAGAGACTAGGCAAGGATGCCCACTCTCTCCCTACCTATTCAATATAGTACTTGAAGTCCTAACCAGAGCAATTAGACAACAAAAGGAGATCAAAGGAATGCAAATTGGAAAGGAAGAAGTCAAAATATCACTATTTGCAAATGATATGATAGCATATATAAGTGACCCTAAAAATTCCACTAGAGAACTCCTAAACCTGATAAACAACTTTAGGAAAGTGGCTGGATATAAAATGAATACAATCAAAGCAGTGGCCTTTCTCTACACAAAGGATAAACAACCTGAGACAGTAATAAGGGAAACAACACCCTTCAAAATAGTCACAAATAATATATAATAGCTTGGTGTGACTCTAACTAAGGAAGTGAAAGATATGTATGATAAGAACAAGTCTCTGAAGAAAGAAATCAAAGAAGATCTCAGAAGATGGAAAAATCTCCCATGCTCACGGATTGTCAGGATTAATATAGTCAAAATGGCTATCTTTTCAAAAGCCATCTACCTATTCAATGCAATCTCCATCAAAATTTCAACTCAGTTCTTCATATACTTAGAAAGAGAAATTTCCAAATTAATATGGAATAGCAAAAAACCTAGGACAGCAAAAACTCTTCTGATAAAAGAATCTCTGCTGGAATCACCATAAATTGTGATAAAAAGCAATAGTGAAAAATGCTGCACAGTACTGGTATAGTGACAGGATAGGTAGACCAATGGAATAGAATTAAAGACCCAGAAATGAACCCACACACTTAATGGTCACTTAATCTTTGACAAGGGAGCTAAAACCATCCAGTGGAAAAAAGACAGCATTTTCATCAAATGGTCCTGGAACTACTGGCAGCTATCATGTAGAAGAATACCAATTGATCCATTCTTATCCCCTTGTACTAAGGTGAAGTCTAAGTGGATCAAGGAACTCCACAGAAAACCAGAGACACTGAAACTTATAGAGGAGAAGGTGGGGAAAATCCTCGAAGATAGGGGTAAAGGTGAAAAATTCCTGAAAAGAACAACAATGGCTTGTGTTGTAAGATCAAGAATCGAGAAATGGGACCTCATAAAATTGTAAAGCTTCTATAAGGCAAAAGACACCGTCAATAAGACAAAAAGGCACTAACAGACTGGGACAGAGTCTTTACCAATCTTAATCAGATAGGGGATTAATATCCAATATATACATATAATGAACTCAAGAAGGTGGACTCCAGAAATTCAAATAACTCGATTAAAAATGGGGTACAGAGCTACACAAAGAATTTTCAACTGAGGAATACCAAAGGGCTGAGAAGCACCTGAAAAAAATGTTCAACATCCTTAATCATTAGGGAAATACAAATCAAAACAACCCTGAGATTCCACCTTACACTAGTCACAATGGCTAAGATATAAAATTCTGGTGACAGCAAATGCTGGTGAGGATTTGGAGAAAGAGGACCACTCCTCCATTACTATTGGGTTTGCAAGCTTGTACAACCACTCTGGAAATCAATCTGGAGGCTCCTCAGATAATTGGACATAGTACTGGAAGATCCAGCAATACCTCTCCTGGGCATATACCCAGAAAATGTTCCAATTGGTAATAACGACATATGCTCCACTATATTCATATCAGCCCTATTTATAATAGCCAGAAGCTGGAAAGTACCCAGATTTCCCTCAGTAGAGGAATGGATTCAGAAAATGTGGTATATTTACACAATGGAGTAATATTCAGCTATTAAAAACAATGAATTCATGAAATTCTTAGGCAAATGGATGCATCTGGAGGATATCATACTGAGTGAGGTAACCCAATCACAAAAGATGTTTCTTGACATGCACTCACTAAGTAGATATTAGCCCAGAAACTTAGCATACCCAAGATACAATTTGCAAAACACAAGAAAATCATGAAGACCAAAGTGTGGATACTTCATTCCTTCTTAGAATAGGAAATAAAATACACATGTAAGGAGTTACAGAGACAAAATTTGGAGCTGACATTAAAGGATGGACCATTCAGAGACTGCTCCACCCGGGGATCCATCCCATAATCAGCCACCAAATGTAGACACTATTGCCAGCAAGATTTTGTTGAAAGAATCCTGATATAGCTGTCTCTTGTGAGGCTATGCCAGTGCCTGGCAACTACAGAAGTGGATGCTCATAGTCTTCTATTGGATGGAGCACAGGGCCCCCAATGGAAGAGCTAGAGAAAGAACCCAAGGAGCTGACATGGTCTGCAACCTTATAGGTGGACCAACAATTTCAACTAACCTGTAACTCCATAGCTCGTGTCTCTAGCTGCATATGTAGCAGTAGATGGCCTAGTCTTCCATCATTGGGAAGAGAGGCCCCTTGTTCTTGCAAACTTTATATGTCCCAGTACAGGGGAATGCCTGGGCCAAGAAGTGGGAGTGGGTGTGTAGGGGAACAGGGTGGGGGGAGAGTATAGGGGACTTTCGGGATAGCATTTGAAATGTAAATGAAGAAAATATCTAATAAAACAATTGAGAAAAAAAAAGAGTTGATAAATGAAACCTCATGTAACTGGAAAGGACATAGCCAATAGGACAAATCAGCAACCTGCAGATTGAGAAAAAAAAAAAACAATCTTAACTATCTTCATATCAGAAAGAGGGCTAATATCCTAAATATATAAAGAATCCAAGAAGCTAACCACAAAGAAACTTAACAACACAATCAATGGGCTAAAGAGAGAATTTACTAAACAGAGAATTTACAATGGTGAATCTTGAATTGATTAGAAACACTTAAAGAAATGTTTAAAGTCCTTAGTTATCAGGGAAATGTTCATCAAAATAATCCTGAGATTCCACTTTACACCAGTGAGAATGATTAAGATCAAAACCTCAGGTGAGGATGTTGAAACACTCCTTCATTGCTGGTGGGATTGCATACTAGTAGATTAGCTCTGGAAATCAATCTGGAGGTTCCTCAGAAAAATGGAAATAGATCTCTCTGAAGACCTAGATCTATCATTCTTAGGCATATACCCAAAAGGTGCCACTCATTGCCACAGAGGCACATGTTCAACTATGTTCATAGCAGCCTTATTTGTAATAGGCAGAAGCAGAAATCAATGCAGATGTCCCACAAGGGAAAAATGGATACATAAAATGTGGTTAATTTCCACAATGGAATACTATTCAGCTATTAAGGAGGAAGATATCATGACTTTTGAAGGCAAATGGTTGGAACTAGAAAATATCATCCTCAGTCTCCAAAAGACAGACATGGTAAGTACTCACTAATCAGAGGATATTAGCCAAAAAAAGTACAGAATACCCAGGATACAATCCACAGAACTCAAAAATTAACAAGCTGAAGTGCCCAAGTGAGGATGCCTCAATCTCATTTGGAAATGAGAAGAAAGCATTCACAGGATGGGGGAGGGAGTGAGGGAGGAACTTGGGTGGGAAAGGGGAGAGAGAGGAAGAGGAGAACATGATCAAGTATTGGGTAGGGCAAACAGGACTGAACACCCTGGTGGTGTTTGTTTTAAGGGCATGAAGTGGGGTCATGGAAAGTAGCTGAGCCTTGGCACTGTGTGTCAGGGCAAGGCTTACAAAAGAGATCCAAGAAGAGGGACCTTTGCCATTTTGGAAATGGTGATATTATGGAACAGCATCTGTGATTAAATGGAGCCATCTGGATCTTAGAAGTCAGACAATGTATGCTTCTGAGGCTGAGGCCAGAAAGGTGGGCCCCTCGAGGAAGCACAGAGGATTATGAATGAATCCCAGATATTGAGCCTTTGATTTGTTTGTACAGTTGGTATTTGATTTTGCCTTATTGAAGTTATGCCTTGCTTCTTACCTCTTAAATTTAAAAAGGGAGTACTTTTAAAAGGACATTTTATTTTTAATATTACAGTAACCTACAGTTAAGAAGTCTTAAACTTCTTTAATTTCTCAGATCAGTTGTCCAAGCTACTGCTATAATATTGGCATATTGTAATCTGGGCATGATTACCTTTAATAAACCATCTGCTCATTTTATTTTTCAAAAATGTATAACTTAAAATATCCAGTGAATATACAATTCAACATGTGTAAATATAAGCTCAAATTCTACTCTTCATTCAGCAATAATACCTCTCTATCCATTTCTATCACTAAGTTGGATAGCTTAGATGTTTAGAAAAATGTAATGATTAACCCATACTTCATCCTTGCTTCCTCCTTTTCTTCCATCTCTACTTTTTATCTGCTCACTTGTGATCTTAAGTTTTTATGACTAAATTCAGAAGTGAGAACAGTGATTTTTTGGTTTATTGACAGCTTGTTACTTGAACTTGGAGTTACTCTTTATGGTAGAGATTTTCTTGACACATTGAAGCATCCTTGGCTAGATCTCTCTAATCATACCTCCATGGACTTGTGTGCACTTTTGTTTATTACTGCTCTGACCAACACTTAACTCATATTTCTGAAAGTTCACACAAAATATGGATCCTGTGGCTCTCTGATAGAAGCTCCCTTTTAGAATCCTAACAGAGTATTTGATTTTTCCAATGAAACATTGTATTATAAAATTGCAGTTCACAGAGAAGGGGGTGCAGATACTTCTTACTCCCCACCCTAACCTATCACATCAGACAATTTTCCCTGGCCCCTCCACTCTTGGTTTTCATGCCTATGTTACTAAGTCAGTACATTTTCCTAATCCAGAAATCCACATTATTTCAAATAATTTTTGATCAAACAGACTCACTTTAAGATAAAATGTAGCCACCAGTGGCTACATGAACTGGGTTCCTGAAAGGAAAACTGGGGTTGTATGGGAGATAGGGCTAGAAAAGAATGAAACCCAGACAAAGTTTCTGATCAAGGCCCAATGTTTACTTTTTGAGTCTGAACTTAAAAGGGGGGACCCATCCCCCACTACTCTAGAATCTCATGGCTTGTCAGGATCAGCTCAGCCTTTCAGCAGGTAGTAGTGTCTTGGAGGAAGCTGCAGATATAGGAGGACAATAGACTTTACCTAGGTTGGAAAACTCACCCTAGGTGAGCTAGCAGGCTGTGGCATAAACAAGGTCTAAATTAGCCCATTTAAGGCTGGGGGAGGGCACAATTCCTCCCCTTTTATTTATTAAAAATTAGCTGGACTGGCGCATAAGATTTACTTATGCTCCATTGTTTTGCCTGGGAATTATGGTGGCTGATGGTTGCGTCTGTCTTAGGACTGAATCTATTGGACTCTTTCTAACCCATCCTGGAGAAGACATGCTGCTTGTTTGTATTTATTTGCATAAACATGGCCTTTTAGTGTTATGAACAAAACTGGCCTCTTGGCACATGTCTCTGTCTTAGGTTGATAAGAGCCATAGACCTGTAGCCCATCCTTGACTGCCAGTCCTCATAGGAAACTTTTTTCCCATTTAGACCAAAGCCATGATATGCACTAAATGCATCTCTTCATAGCAATAAATAGCTGCCATCTGAGCTTTGCTGAAGGTGAACCAGTATGGAGGTAACAGACCTTCTTGAAATGCAAAGCCAAAAGTTAAAAGCAACAGGATTAAGGTTGTCTGTGGAGATGTCCCAGGAACTCAATTCAGTTGCGAATTAGCAACAATCAAACCCAAACTTGGGTCTCCCGAAGTGGGGGAGGTGGCTTTGAGAAACAGCAGAAAAACCATTACTTCACAGGAAATAGTGGAGGCTATGTTCCATGTTAATAAAGAATTTTAGCCATCATCATGATTGGTCTCACACTTATTTGAAGACTCAGGAACTGTGTCCACTTGAACCAATCTTTCAGGTAGCAATCTTGTTCTGTCTTCTTTTTGTGAGTAAATCACAAACAGAACCTCTCCCTCATATTAAAACGGGATCTGGACCATTCCACATATTAATTAAGGGGCCCTGCCATTTAACCATGGCATATGAACTGGAAGTGACTGGATACCAGTGGCAATCTGCTGCAGACTGACCTTCAGCATCAGTTTGCAAAAAATTAAAACAAATATGACAAAAGCAAGGTATGCTTTTGGTGACCTTGGGGGTATGATTCCCCCCTTTTTGTTTTTAAAAGCCAATTTTTCAGAGTCAATGCACACATTCAACAATTCCTTGTCCAATTGGGTTATAGGAATTCTAGGTTTATCTTCAGTACCAAATTCCTTACAAAATGAAATAAAATTGTTGCCAGTATAGGCTTACTCATTATCTGTCTTAATGACTTTAGGTAATCTCATAGCATTAAAGGCTGGTAAACAATGGTCAGTTACATTTTTAGAGCTTCTCTGTTGGGAGCTATTAAGACAATGCTATTGTCCTGATCTCTGAATTGGGCCTCTCCCCCCGAGAAGAAAAGGGGGTCAAAAGCTGGCCACCGACACACCGTTCAGAGAACAACCACAGAATGTTCCAGCCCTAAGTCAGCACCGATGTCCTGACCACACCCTGATACCACCAAGTTCCTGCTTCCCCATGTAACTGCCTAAAGAAAAATTTCTACTGCCCCACCCCTCCCGCTGATTAGTACTTGTACTTCCCCTTTTGCTTGTGCATTTCTACTGCCCCACCCCTCCTGCTGAAAAGTACTTCCCCTTTTGCTTGTGCATTTAAGCCTTGGGCCTTTCTCAATAAAGCGAGACCTTGATACTACTCAGACTGCTTCCGTGTGTCGTTCATTGCATAGGGTTCTCGTATCTCTCTACCCCCCATTTGGTTCTTAGGAGAAGGTCCCCTCGGGACCCTCGAATAACTGGACCTGCTGGACGGGTCAAGTGGCGCCAGACGTGGGGCACGAGTTATGACCACCCTCTGGATAATGGATTCAAGAGGTACCGCGTAGACAGTGAGACAGTTCCCTGCTACTTCGCTCGAGTGTCACAGATGTCGAGAAGTAAGCCTGGGCATAAAATTGTTGTCCCATTCACCATGGGGAATGTTCTGTCCAAAGAGACAGTTTTTATTCAAGAGATGAAGGGGTCTCTTTAGGAGAGAGGGATAAGAGCTAAAAAAGAAAGAAAAGGATTTAATAAAATCTTTTTGTTTTGTGAACGAGAGATGTCCATGGCTAGTATTGAATGGTCCTGAAATACACCCTTTAGCCTGGAATAAAGTAGGCAAAGAAGTCAATAGTTTAATAAAACAAGGAGAAGATGTCCCTGAGTCCTTTTTTAGTTATTGGGGAATCATCAGAGACCTCCTTGAGCAGGCAGAAAAGGGTGGAGAGGGCACCCGCCTCCTAGCCCTTACTGAAGATTTTTTAGAAAACTCCTGATCCCTGTCTCACAAAAGTGAAACTGAGCCTCCAGCGAATCATCAGTCTCAGCAGTCTTGGCCGTCATCAATTATTGATGCCCCGGCCTCTAAGGACTCCCTGCCTTCCCCTCTTTCTCCCAAAATTACATTAGATTCTAGAAAAGGGGCTACTGCTCGACCCTCTGTTAGACCAAAAAGGATTACCCCATTTTTGTATAAGGAGTTGTCAGATGAGCCCCTCGATCCTGCCTCGGAGGCAGAATTGGATGAGGAAGCCTTCAAATATGAACAAGACCACTATGGTCCCGGGCCCGGTGCCCATCTTACCATCAAGCCCTTCAATTTCCACCCTCTTCTTTATTTGCCCCCCTTTCCCCCTAATCCTCAGCCTAATCCTCAGCCTGTATCGCTGGCCCCTTCGTCCATTCAGTGATTACTTCAAACTAAAAGAGAACTTCAGACTCAGATCACCCATCATAAAGATGTTCGAGGGTTTCAAAAGGAGCCACAAGACCTCAGTATAGAGACTCAGAGTCTACAAAGAGTCCTCATGGGGAACCTTCAAGGTCCCATCTCAAAAAAATCCTCAAACTGGCCGCAAAGGTCCCTCTCAGAAACAAGGGAATAAAAAATTGGCTTATCCTGTCCTCACTGGAGCTCAAGCCCGTCAGGCTGCTCCAGGTCATGAGGACCCCCCCACTGGCTCCTCTGATAAAGATCAGGGGGATCCAGAGAGTGATGAGGAGGGGGATCAAGCAAACTGATTCCGATGAGGGTGGCATGTCCCCGATGAAGGGTTGGACACTAACAGCCAACCAGTCTACAAAAAGCTAAAACTGAGACATGTAAAAGATCTTCATTCAGCAGTCAAAAATTATGGGGTTAATGCCCTGTTCACAGTATCTAAATTAGAAGGTTTAGCAGGAGAAGGCTACTTGATACCCAATGAATGGAATAAAGTTGTTCAGTCTGTCCTCACTAGAGGCCAATATTTAACTTGGAAGTCAGAGTTTGTGGACAGAGGAGAAAATTTGGCTGCAAATAATAGAATCCTACTAGTAAGACAGCCTCCTGGACTGCAAATAAAATTTGAGGTAAAGGCAATTTCGCTGCAGTCATAAGACAATTAGGGCTCTCCCCTGGTATCCTCACCCAGATGGCACAGGTGACCCTGGGAGCTTGGCGAACTGTCCCTGCTGCAGGGGCGCTAACTACACCCCTAATCAAGATTATACAAGGGCCCCAAGAGTCCTATGCGCAGTTCATTGCAAGACTGAAGGAAGCAGCTGAGAGAATTTTGGGACCTGAGGAAAGTGAGGGTCTGTTAGTCTGACAACTTGCTCTTGAAAACACCAATTCAGCATGTAGGGCTGCCCTGAGAGTTAAAACCAAGAGTTTAGATATAAATGGTATGATCAAGCTTTGTAATGAGGTAGATGTGTTTTCTCAACAAGTTTCTAAGTCTATTAACCTGGCCATTGGAGCTGCTCTACAACTAAATAGAGGAGAAAAAACTTGCTACAGATGCAACCAACCTGGACATTTTGCTAGAGAATGCCCTACACAAAGACAGAGCACCCTAGTCTCAACCATGCCTGCTACCCAACAAATGTTTCCCCCCCTCCCCCGGCCTTTGCCCTAAGTGCAAGAGAGACCACCATTGGGCATGAGATTGCCGATATAAGACTGATATCAATGGCCACCCACTACCTGGTCCAGGGAAATGGCCAGAGGGCCCCCTGCTGGGCCTGTCTCCCCTGATAACAACTGCAGACAACCCCCTACCCCCCACGGGAGATTGTGCAGGGCCACGGCAGGGAATGCAGTGTTGGACCTGTGTTCCTCCACCAGCAGGATTATAACTCCAGAGGAGGGAACAGTGGTCATCGAAACAGGTGAATTTGGGCCCCCTCCCCAAAAGACATTTTTTCTCATCATCGGCCTAGTGTCCAGACTTTTACAAGGCCTAATGGTGACTCCTATAGTGGTCGTCACCGACTACCATGGGGAGATAAAAATATTAGTCACTGCCATGCAGGGACCACTTACTCTTAGGGCTGGAGAGCGCATAGCCCAAGCCCTACCACTCCCACTATTCGGCCATTTTCCTTATATGAAAGAGGAGCAAGGACCATCCTCCCCGGGATCCTCAGAAGTCTACTGGGCACAGAAAATAACCGATTCACAGCCCATGCTGACTTTGTTTCTAGAGGGCAAAGAGTTTCAAGGGCTCCTGGATACTGGGGCAGATGCGACAGTAATTTCCTTAACACATTGGCCTACAGCCTGGCCCTTACAGCCCACTGCCACTCATTTAAAAGGCATAGGTCAAACACAGGACACTTTACAAAGCTCTAAACTGCTAACATGGTCAGAGAAAGAAAACAATACTGGACCTGTTCAACACTTTGTGGTCAAAGGCCTTCCTGTAAATCTATGGGGAAGAGACATACTCTCCCAAATGGGGATGATAATGTTTTGTCCCAACGAGACTGTCACCAATTTGATGCTAAAAACAGGGTACCTCCCAGGGAAGGGTCTAGGGAAAGATGAACAAGGAAGGATTTCTCCCATTATGCCCACAACCAAAAATAATAAAAAGGGTTTAGGAGCAGACATTTTTTTTCCTTAGAGACCACTGCTCCTCCTGCATTCCAGGCAGACAAAATATCTTGGAAGTACAATGATCCTGTCTGGATTGATCAGTGGTCTATGCCTCAAGAGAAAGTTCAGGCAGCCTTACAGCTGGTTCAGGAACAATTGAGACTGTCACATCTTGAGCCTTCTACCTCCCCGTGGAACACACCGATATTTGTCATAAAAAAGAAAAGTGGAGCCTGGAGGCTGTTACAGGACCTTCGAGCTGTAAATAAGACCATGATGCCGATGGGGACACTTCAACCAGGCTTACCATCTCCTATCGCAATTCCCAGAGGTTATTCTAAAATTGTCATAGATATTAGAGATTGTTTCTTTTCTATCCCACTTCATCCCCAAGATTGTGTCCGTTTTGCCTTTTCCATTCCCATTGTAAATCATGTGGGACCAAATCCCCATTTTCAATGGTGGGTTTTACCCCAGGGAATGGCTAATAGCCCTACCTCATGCCAGAAATATGTGGCACAGATTATTAACCCTTTGAGACAAGAATTCCCTGATGCCTATATAATTCACTATATGGATAACCTGCTCTTTGCCACAAAAGAATTATTCTCCACCCATGTGGTTGCCCAGGCCGTGGTTAGGGCCCTCCAAAGGTGGGGGTTTGTCATAGCTCCTGATAAAATTCAAGTTCAGTACCCTTTTATGTTTTTACATTTTCAATTAGAACCCATTAGAGTACATTCCCAGAAATTAACTATCCACACCTCACAGCTGAGGACCTTAAATGATTTCCAAAAGTTGCTAGGAGATATAAATTGGTTATGTCCCTATTTAAAATTAACTACCGGAGATCTAAAGCCCCTTTTTGATATACACTGGGGAGATTCTTACCCAAACTCCCCACGAAATTTATCTCCTGCTGCACTAGAGGCTCTCCATAGGGTAGAGTCAGCCATTATTCAACAAACCATGGGCTATTATACCCTCCTTCAACCCCTGTCTTTGATAGTCTTTTCCACACCCTTTGCACCCACTGGCCTATTATGGCAAGATGATAATCCCCTTTTCTGGATCCATTTGCCAGCCACACCTTCAAAGGTTCTCCCTGTTTATCCTTCTCTTATATGTCAGGTGATTATCCTAGGAATCAAGATGGCTACCCGTCAATTTGGAAAAGCTCCTGATACTGTTATTTTACCTTATTCTTCTGAGCAGCTTTCTTAGTTACAGTCACAATTTGATGAGTGGACTATATTATTATCCTCCTTTCAGGGAACCTTTGATACACATTTACCAGCCAATAGGTTGGTTCAGTTTTTGCAAACCACCCCTTTTGTCTTCCCCTAGGTTACCCAGCTGCAGCCTATATCCAAATCCTTAAATGTGTTCATTGATGGGTCCAGTAATGGAAGGGCTGCTATCCTTGTCAAAGGATAACGCCAAAACATTGAGACCACCTTCACCTCGGCCCAGCTGGTGGAGCTCCGAGGAGCTTTACAAGTGTTTGAATCAGTCTCATCTCCCTTTAACTTGTATTCAGATAGCCATTATGTGGTAAGGGCTTTGAGAGCTTTAGAGGTGGTCCCTAGTATTCAACCCATCACTGCCACTTTTCAGATGTTTCTTAAAATACAACTGCTCATAAGAGATCGAGCCTACCCGTTTTTTTGTAGGGCATATTCAAGCCCACACGGGACTTCCTGGACCCTTGTCCCAGGGAAATGATCTTGCTGATAAGGCCACTCGGCTTACATGCCTTACTATCGAGCCTGACCCACTGTCACAGGCTCAGACAGCCCATACTTTACATCATCTCAATGCACAGACACTCATACTACGATTCAACATAACCAGGGAACAAGCCAAATTGTTAAACAGTGTAAAAATTGTCTTACCCTGTTGCCAGAACCACATTTAGGAGTTAACCCACGGGTCCTTGTCTCCGGAGAACTCTGGCAAGTGGATGTAACTCACATCCCATCTTTTGGGAAGCTTAAATTTGTACATGTGTCCATCCATACCTTCAGTGGGTTTTTGTCTGCCTCTGCCCACACTGGAGAAGCTACCAAAGATGTTATAAATCATTCATTGTATGCCTTTTATGTCATGGGACAGCCCAAAATTATCAAAACAGACAACGGTCCTAGATATACCAGTCTTAAGTTTAAACAGTTTTGTGCACAATTACAGATCAAGCACATTACTGGAATTCCCTATAACCCTCAAGGGCAGGGAATTGTTGAAAGGGCCCATCAGACCTTGAAGAACACCCTGACTAAGCTCAGGGCACAAGAGACTATCTACACCCTTAAGGGAAATTCAAAACAGCTACTGTCTCATGCACTTTTTGTGCTTAACTTTTTAACTCTAGACATAAGTGGTCGCTCAGCAGCTGACCAACTTTGGCATCCTAAAACCAGTCTAGAATATGCTCAAGCACTATGGAAAGATCCCCTTACAGGGATTTGGGACGGGCCAGACCCCATCATCATCTGGGCAAAAGGCTCAGCCTTCATCTATAATTTCAAGGAAAGGGGAGCCAGATGGCTCCCTGAAAGACTAATTAAGCCATTTAATACCACCCAGGGTGGTGCCTGAGAAGATGTTTCCTGTTTTCTCTTGTATATCGCCATAGATAGATCTCTCACCATATTTATGATGCTGGTCATGACGGCGACAGCCAGGCAAGCCCAGACCTATCAGGTTTTTAACTATACCTGGATTATTCAAAATCAGGCTGGAGACATAGTTAACTCCAGCTCCAAGATTAGTGCCGAGCCACATTGGCCCGAGTTAGAAGTAGACATCTGTGTCCTCGAATTGGGTGCACATGCCGCCAGGGGCACCCCTGATTATTATATGCCTCAATTAACAGCAGTTAACACAGGTGATAAAAAGATTGATCCAGGTTGCAGCAGTGATATATGTCATACTGCCCTGGCCTTATAAACTGCAGGTATATATGTCTGTCCAGGAACTCATCGAGATAGATCTCTAAATTATAAATGTGGCTATGAAAATGATTTTTACAGTGCCTCTTGGGGCTGTGAAACCACTGGGGATACCTATTGGACCCCATCCTCCTCTTGGGATTATATTACAGTTAAATGACTTCACCCCAATTCCAAAGTCACCTCCCCTGGAAAACAACCACTTAATACCTATTGTTCCCCCCAATTCTTCTAGACAAGGGTGGTGCAACCCATTAAAAATTGGCTTTACAACAGCCGCAAGGACTGCTGACTGGACCAAAAGAGGACTGATTCTCTTGGGGGTTGCGTATATATAAAGAGGGCACAGATTGGGGATTGACATTCAAGATTAAGCTACAAAAGAAAATCCCCAACAAATATAAACCAAATATAGGACCTAACCCCCAATTACATCACCCTAATTCCTCAAACAGTCCCCGACTTCCAGGTACCTGCCCCACTGTTCCTGCCCCAGGGCGTGCTATGACCCTATTTCAGCCCACTTTCCCTGCGGGGGCCTTCCTCTTCTACTGATTTAATGTGGTCTCTATTGAATGCTTCTGCTTTAGCCTTGTTGGATAAGACACAAAGAGATAATGCATCAGAATGTGAAGATTGTTGGATGTACTTTTCTGCTTCCCCGCCCTTTTATGAGGGTATAGCCTTATTTGGAAATTTTACCCTGCTTTCAGATGCTAGGCAGCTTCCTTTTGAGTCAGTTCAGCTTACCTTGACAGAACTCTCTGGGATAGGAAGTTGTGTGTTGGGCCCAGGCATGATCCGCCGCGGCCCTTGCTAGAGATTTGCAATAACACGTTTAGAGTAAATAAAAATGGGTTTTCTTATCTTCTTGCCCCAAATGATAACTTTTTGGCATGTTCCACAGGCCTTACATGGTACATTATTATACAAGATTTTATAAATAATAGAGATTATTGTGTCTTGGTTCAGCTTTTTCCAAATTTTAGTATTCATAAGTCAGATGACTTATTAAAGTTTTGGGACCGAGTTTTGCCATCCTGCCACAAAAGAGAGCCTATCTCAGAGGTGACTCTTGCAGTCCTTCTTGGCCTGGGTGCTGCTGGGACCGGAATTGCAGCCCTTATGTCATCTCAACAGAATGAGTGCAATTACCATCTGCTCAATGAGGCTATTAGCCAAGATATAGAGAATATAAAAAGGGGCCTAGATGATCTTACTGATTCCTTGTGCTCCCTTTCAGAAGTTCCCCTTCAAAATAGAAGGGGATTAGATTTGCTCTTTCTACAACAAGGAGGCTTATGTGCTGCACTTAAGAAAGAATGCTGCGTATATGTTGATAAAACTGGATTAGTTAAAGATAGCATTATCAAAGTTACTGCCAATTTAGAAAAAAGAAAGAGAGAGAGAGAGAACAACAGGAGTCATGGTATCAAAATTGGTTTTCAACCTCCCCCTGGCTTTCGACCTTGTTACCCTCCCTTTTGGGGCCCCTATTGGGACTCCTATTATTGATTTCCTTCGGTCCTTGGGCATTTCAGAAATTGACCCGATTTGTTAAATCTCAAATTGATTCATCTCTTTCAAGTGCATTTGTTTCAGTTCATTACCATCAGCTGGACGTTGGTGATAGCAAGCAGGTTACTGGAGAAGAGTCAGACGTGGATACTGCTTCATCACCCTCGGCTCGGGGAGAGAGACTCAATTTCCATAAAATGCTTAAGTAAGATCATTCCCCTCCCCCCTAAATTTGGCCATCAGTCTCATGCCACAAATCATTTATAGATTGCCGTAGTCTGTGCTTCCGACATGGTAATATACATTCTCACCACATTGGAAACTAAACAGTCATCCCAGGCTAGACACATCGAAAAATTGGAACTTGAAGCCATCGCCCGTGAGAGTTGTGAGACTAAGTACTACACAGAGATTAGTGTGGAAGCTATTAGACAGTCTCTGAGAGGCATGTCTGATTGCATGAAGGTTGAATGCCCTAGGGTCCTTCCTCCAGGAAAAACGGCACAGGAGCAGGTCAGGGTTGCTCTGGGTAAACATCTGTGGGCCTGAGAATCAATCCTGTACATGGCCCCCTAACATTGTACACTGGGGATCAGACCTCTACCTCTACCCACGGAGCTTGCTTCATTCCTAAATCCCTTGGGTAGCCCAGGTTATACCCAACAGACTGGAACCGTTAATTCAAGCCTCATAGATGACTTGTCCTTGTGTCCTTTGTGGTTTTAGAGAATCACCCAGTGAGCAAACAGACATTTAGGCGGACATTAAAAATGTAGCTACAAATTTATTATACAATATGCCTTTATACAAATATTAAAATGGGGGAGATGTTGGGAGCTATTAAGACAACGCTATTGTCCTGATCACCGAATTGGGCCTCTCCCCCAGAGAAGAAAAGGGGGTCAAAAGCTGGCCACCGACACACCGTTCCGAGAACAACCACAAAATGTTCCAGCCCTAAGTCAGCACCGATGTCCTGACCACACCCTGATACCACTAAGTTCCTGCTTCCCTGTGTAACTGCCTAAAGAAACATTTCTCCTGCCCCACCCCTCCTGCTGAAAAGTACTTGTTCTTCCCCTTTTGCTTGTGCATTTAAGCCTTGGGCCTTTCTCAATAAAGCAAGACCTTGATGCTACTCAGACTGCTTCCATGTGTCGTTCATTGCACAGGGTTCTCGTCTCTCTCTACACCCCATTTGGTTCTTAGGAGAAGGTCCCCTTGGGACCCTCGAATAACTGGACCTGCTGGATGGGTCACTTCTCCCATATGTAGGGAAGCAAAGAGGAATCCTGAACAAGTGTCAATACAAACACGTACATATATTTCAATTTTCCAAATTCTGCATAATGAGTTACACCCATTTGCCAAATATTATTAGGCATAAGGCCTCATGTATTAACCCCTAAATGCAGAACTGGAGATAATGTAAGACAGTTAGGGCATTGTTTTACAATCATTCTTGCCTGCTCCTTAGTGATCTTATGTCAGAATCATAAGGTATGGCTACAAAGATGAAACTTATCATGATCACGTCTAGCCAATGCAACAGCATCTGAAACTAAGGCCTCTCCTTTTAGAATTCTATCAGTGCAATCGTTACTTGCAGCTAAATGCTGAGGAAGACCAGAATGAGCTCATATATGACCAATTTAAACTGGATTTTTTTGCAAGCAAGAATGATGTTTTGCAATTGTGAAAAGAGAGATCCTGCTGGCTTATTAAAATTAAATGTACCACAACTTTCCAATAAAGGAACCGACTGCGCTACATATAGATTATCAGTAAAAAGATTAAAAGCCTGCTGATAGAGGCTAACATAAACAACTGAGGAACAGGATCTAACCAGAGACAACTACAACAACTAACTCCAGAAATTACCAGATGGTGAAAGGCAAACATAAGGTTCTTACTAACAGAAACCAAGACCACTCACCATCATCAGAATGCAACACTCCCACCCCACCCAATCCTGGGCACCTCAACACACCCAAAAAACTAGACCTGGATTTAAAAGCATATCTCTTGATGATGGTAGAGGACATCAAGAAGGAGTATAATAACTCACTTAAAGAAATACAGGAGAACACAGCTAAAGAGGTAGAAGACCTTAAAGAGGAAGCACAAAATTCCCTTAAAGTATTGCAAGAAAACACAACCAAACAGGTGATGGAATTGAATAAAACCATCCAAGACCTAAAAAGGGAAGTAGACACAATAAAGAAAACCCAAAGTGAGGCAATGCTGGAGATAGAAAACCTTGGAAAGAAATCTGGAAATATAGATGCAAGAATCAGCAACAGAATACAAGAGATGGAAGAGAGAATCTCAGGTGCAGAAGATTCCATAGACAACATTGGCACAACAACCGAAGAAAACACAAAATGCAAAAAGATCCTAACTCAAAACATCCAGGAAATCCAGCACACAATGAGAAGACCAAATCTTTGGATTACAGGAGTAGATGAGAATGAAGATTTTTCACCTTAAAGGGCTGGCAAATATCTTCAACAAAATTATAGAAGAAAATTTCCCAAACCTAAAGAATGACATGCCCATGAACATACAAGAAGCCTACAGAACTCCAAATAGACTGGACCAGAAAAGAAATTCATCCTGACACATAATAATGAGAACAACAAATGCACTGAATAAAGATAGAATATTAAAAGCAGTAAGGGAAAAAGGACAAGTAACATATAAAGGCAGGCCTATCAGAAATACACCAGATTTTCACCAGAGACCATGAAAGCCATAAGATGGACAGATGTTATACACACCTTAAGAGAACACAAATGCCAACCAAGGCTACTATACCCAGCCAAACTCTCAATTACCATTGATGGAGAAACCAAAGTGTTCCATGACAAAACCAAATTCACACATTATCTTTCCACGAATCCAGCCCTTCAGAGGATAATAACAGAAAAAAAAAAAAAACAATACCAGGACAGAAATCACGCCCTAGAAAAATCAAGGAAGTAATCCCTCAACAAGCCAAAAAGAAGACAGCCACAAGAACAGAATGCCAACTCTAACAACAAAAATAAAAGGAAGAAACAACTGCTTTTCCTTATATCTCTTAATAACAATGGACTCAATTCCCCAATAAAAGACATAGACTAACAGACTGGCTACACAACCAGGAACCAACATTCTGCTGCTTACAGGAAACCCATCTCAAAGATAAGACAGACACTACTTCAGAGTGAAAGGCTGGAAAGCAATTTTCCAAGCAAATGGTCTGAAGAAACAAGGTGGAGTAGCCATTCAAATATTGAATAAAATCGACTTTCAACCCAAAGTTATCAAAAAAGACAAGGAGGGACACTTCATACTCATCAAAGGTAAAATCCTCCAAGAGAAACTCTCAATTCTGAATATCTATGCTCCAAATGCAAGGGCAGCCACATTCATTAAAGAAACTTTAGTAAAGCACAAAGCACACATTGCACCTCACACAATAATAGTGGGAGACTTCAACACACCACATTCATCAATGGACAGATCGTGGAAACAGAAACTAAACAGAGACACAGTGAAACTAACAGAAGTTATGAAACAAATGGACTTAACAGATATCTACAGAACATTTTATCCTAAAACAAAAGGATATACCTTCTTCTCAGCACCTCATGGTACCTTCTCCAAAATTGACCATATAATTGGTCACAAAACATGCCTCAACAGATACAAAAATATTGAAATTGTCCCATGCATCATATCAGACCACCATGGACTAAGGCTGATCTTCAATAACAACATAAATAATGGAAAGCCAACATTCACGTGGAAAATGAACAACACTCTTCTCAATGATACCTTGGTCAAGGAAGGAATAAAGAAAGAAATTAAAGACTTTTTAGAGTTTAATGAAGATGAAGCCACAACATACCCAAACTTATGGTACACAATGAAAGCATTTCTAAGAGGTAAACTCATAGCTCTGAGTGCCTCCAAAAAGAAACTAGAGAGAGCACACACTATCAGCTTGACAACACACCTAAAAGCTCTAGAAAAAGGAAGCAAATTCACCCAAGAGGAGTAGACATCAGGAAATAATCAAACTCAGGGGCGAAATCAACCAAGTGGAAACAAGAAGAACTATTCAAAGAATCAAACAATCAAGGAGCTGATTCTTTGAGAAAATCAACAAGATAGATAAACCCTTAGCCAGACTCACTAGAAAGCACAGGGACAGCATCCTAATTAACAAAATCAGAAATGAAAAGGAAGACATAACAACAGACCCTGAAGAAATCCAAAACACCATCAGATCTTTCTACAAAAGGCTATACTCAACAAAACTGGAAAACCTGGACGAAATGGACAAATTTCTAGACAGATTCCAGGTACCAGAGTTAAATCAGGATCAAGTTAATGATCTAAATAGTCCCATATCCCCTAAAGAAATAGAAGCAGTCATTAATAGTCTCCCAGCCAAAAAAAAAAAGCCCAGGACCAGATGGGTTTAGTGCAGAGTTCTACCAGACCATCCAAGAAGATCTAATTCCAGTTCTGCACAAACTATTCCACAAAATAGAAGTAGAAGGAACTCTACCCAACTCATTCTATGAAGCCACAATTACTCTGATACCTAAACCACAGAAAGATCCAACAAAAATAGAGAACTTCAGACCAATTTCCCTTACGAATATAGATGCAAAAATCCTCAATAAAATTCTCGCTAACGGAATCCAAGAACACATTAAAGCAATCATCCCTCCTGACCAAGTAGGTTTTATTCCAGGGATGCAGGGGTGGTTTAATATATGGAAATCTATCAACATAATCCATAATATAAACAAACTCAAAGACAGAAACCACATGATCAACTCGTTAGATGCGGAAAAAACATTCGACAAGATCCAACACCTATTCATGACAAAAGTCTTGGAAAGATCAGGAATTCAAGGCCCATACCTATCCATGATAAAAGCAATCTACAGCATACCAGTAGCCAACATCAAAGTAAATGGTGAGAAGCTTGAGGCAATCCCACTAAAATCAAAGACTAGACAAGGCTGTCCACTCTCTCCATACCTATTCAACATTGTACTTGAAGTCCTAGCTAGAGCAATTCGACAACAAAAGGAGATCAAGGGGATACAAATTGGAAAAGATGAAGTCAAAATATCACTTTTTGCAGATGATATGATAGTATATATAAGTGACCCTAAAAATTCCACCAGAGAACTCCTAAGCCTGATAAACAGCTTCAATGAAGTTGCTGGATATAAAATTAACTCAAACAATTCAATGGCCTTTCTGTACACAAAAGTATAAACAGACTGAGAAAGAAATTAGGGAAACAACACCCTTTCCAATAGTCACAAATAATATAAAATACCTTGGCATGACTCTAAGGAAGTGAAAGATCTGTATGATAAGAACTTCAAGTCTCTGAAGAAAGAAATTAAAGAAGATCTCAGAAGATGGAAAGATCTTCCATGCTCATGGATTGGCATGATCAATATAGTAAAAATGGCTATCATGCCAAAAGCCATCTACAGATTCAATGCAATCCCCATCAAAATTCCAACTCAATTCTTCAACGAATTAGAAAGAACAATCTGTAAATTCATCTGGAATAACAAAAAAACCTAGGTAGAAAAAAACTCTTCTCAAGAATAAAAGAACCTCTGGTGGAATCACCATGCCTGACCTAAAGCTTTACTACAGAGCAATTGTGATAAAAATAAAAATGGCATGGTACTGTTATAACGTCAGAAAAGTAGAGCAGTGGAATAGAATTGAAGACTCAGAAATGAACCCAAACATCTATGGTCACTTGATCTTAGACAAGGGAGCTAAAACCATCTAGTGGAAGAAAGACAGTATTTTCAACAAATGGTGCTTGCACAACTGGTTGTTATTATGTAGAAGAATGCAAATCGATCCATTCCTATGTTCTTGTACTAAGGTCAAATCTAAGTGGATCAAGGAACTTCACATAAAACCAGAGACACTGAAACTTATAGAGGAGAAAGTGGGGGAAAGCCTTGAAGATAGGGGCACAGGGGGAAAATTCCTGAATAGAACAGCAAGGGCTTGCACTGTAAGATTGAGAATTGTCAAATGGGACCTCATGAAACTGCAAAGCTTCTGCAAGACAAAAGACACCGTCAATAAGACAAAAAGACCACCAACAGATTGAGAAAGGATCTTTACCTATCCTAAATCAGATAGGGGACTAATATTCAATATATATAAAGAACTCAAGAAGGTGGACTCCAGAAAATCAAATAACCCCTTTAAAAAATGGGGCTCAGAGCTAAAGAAAGAATTCTCACCTGAGGAATACTGAATGGCTGAGAAGCACCTGAAAAAATGTTCAGCATCCTTAATCATCAGGGAAATCCAAACCAAAACAACCCTGAGATTCCATTTCATACCAGTAAAAATGGCTAAGATCAAAAATTCAGGTGACAGCAGATGCTGGCAAGGATGTGGAGAAAGAGGAACACTCCTCCACTGTTGGTGGGATTGCAAGCTTGTACAACTACTCTGAAAATCAATCTGGCAGTTTCTCAGAAAATTGGACATGGTACTACTGGAGGATCCCGAAATACCTCTTCTGGGCATATATCCAGAAGATGTTCCAACTAGTAAGAAAGAAACATGCTCCACTATTTTCATAGCAGCCTTATTTATAATAGCCAGAAGCTGGAAAGAACCAAGCCCCTCAACAGAGAAATGGATACAGAAAATGTGGTACATTTACACAATTGAGTACTACTCAGCTATTAAAAAGAATGAATTTATGAAATTCCTAGGCAAATGGTTAGACCTGGAGGTCATTATACTAAGTGAGGTAACCCAATCACAAAAGAACTCAAATGATATGTACTCACTGATAAGTGGATATTAGCCCAGAAACCCAGAATGCCCAAGATAAAAGTGACAATTTGCAAAACCCATGAAACTCAAGAAGGAAGACCCAAGTGTGGACTCTTTGCCCCTTCTTAGAATTGGGAACAAGACATCCATGGAAGGAGTTACAGAGACAAAGTTTGGAGCTGAGACAAAAGGATGGACCATGTAGTGACTGCCATATCCAGAGATCCATCCCATAATCAGCCTCCAAACGCTGACACCATTGCATACACTAGCAAGATTTTGCTGATAGAACCCTGATATAGCTGTCTCTAAGGAGACTACACCCTGGCCTAGAAAACACATAAGTGGATGCTCACAGTCAGCTATTTGATCAATCACAGGGCCCCCAATGGAGGAGCTAGAGAAAATACCCAAGGCGCTAAAGGGAACTGCAACCCTATAGGTGGAACAACATTATGAACTAACCAGTACCCCGGAGCTCTTGACTCTAGCTGCATATGTATCAAAAGATGGCCTAGTCGGCCATCACTGGAAAGAGAGGCCCATTGGACTTGCACACTTTATATGCCCCAGTACAGGGGAACTCCAGGGCCAAAAAGTGGGAATGGGGGGGTAGGGGATCGTTTGGGCGGGTATGGGGGACTTTTGGCATAGCATGGGAAATGTAAATGAGGAAAATACCTAATAAAAAAGAAAAAAGGAAAAAAATAAAATAAAGTTAAAAAAAGATTAAAAGCATCATTTACAGACTGAAAACATTCAGTATCGCTGTAAGTTCTACTAAATGAGCTGGGACCCCAGGAGCCTCTATGACTACCTATTGATTATTCATAAGAAATGTTCAACATCATTAGTCATCAGGGAAATGCAAATCAAAACAACCCTGAGATTCCACGGTACACCAGTCCGAAGTGCTAAGATAACAAATTCAGGAGACTTCAAATGCTGGTGAGGATGTGGAGATAGAGGAACACTCCTTCATTGCTGGTGGGATTGCAGGCTCATACAACCACTCTGGAATTCAGCCTGCCAGTTCCTCAGCAACTGGACATAGGAGTATCTGAGGAGCCAATTATATCACTCCTGGGCATATACCCATAAGATGCTCCAACATATAACAGGGACATGAAAGACCCACAACGTGAAGACTCCCCCACCTTCTGAGTCAGGAGAGGCAAAACCCCCAATCACTCATGAGAAACGGACTTGATGCAAACTGCAAGAGGATTTTTATTCCAAGAGCCCTCGATGACCCACAGTCGTACACCATGCAGGGGTAGAGGACCCTGGGCCCATAGTAGCTGGGTAAGAGGGTATTTAAAGGAAGGAACCACAACCCCAGGGAGTGGGGAGGGCATCGTTGGAAAATACCAAAAATACCAGTTAAGAGTCACCAGGAAGTGCAAAGTCACAAGAGTCACAAGGAATACCTGGTAATTGTGCAGGTTATTTCTCAAGACAGTTTCTATGAGTCTCTAACAATAGCACATTTGCATAGGGGGTTCCATGAATGGTCAGGGTGGTCCTTTTTGAACAAATACTCCCTGAACCCAGGAAGTAGGTGGGTTGAGGAATGTTGATATCTGTTTTATGATTAGAATGCCTTGGAGCATTGAGTCACAAAGGTCACATTCTCAAGCCTGGGCCTAAAGGCCTAGTTTTTATGTTTCGCTTTTTCAGACACATGTTCATAGTAGCCTTATTTATAAAAGCCAGAGGTTGGAAAGAACCCAGATATCCTTCAACAGCGGAATGGATACAGAGAATGTGGTACATTTACACAATGGAGTAATATTCAGCTATTAAAAACAATGAATTTATGAAATTCTTAGGCAAATAGATGGAACTAGAAAATCATCCTGAGTGAGGTAACCCAATTACAAAAAAACACACAGGGTATGCAATCACTGATAAGTGGATATTAGCTCAAAGGTCCAGCATTTTAACATTGAACAATGGAGTTCTGATAAACTAGAAAAGCACTGACTACTGTTACCAGTTATAAACTTAAGATTTTAAATTTCCTCTGATTATGTTCTGTAGCAGAATTTATCAGAACCATTGTACCTGGTATGAATTCCAGAGTGATGACAGCTAGGCTTTGAAAATAGACTTTTGTCAGTGACTGTTATCTAACTTTAAAAAAATTATTTTATTTATTTACATTCCAGATGTTGCCCACCTCATTGTTCCCCCTATAGTTCCTCATCCCATTCCTTCTTTCCTGGAGCTTTAAGTTTCTCCAGGATTAGGTGCATCTTCTCACACTGAGGCTAGTCCATCCAGGTGTTCCTCTGCTATATATGTCATGGGGCCCCATGTCTGCTGTATGGTTGGTGGCTCAGTCTCTGGGAGCTCCCTGGGGTCCAGGTTATTTGAGACTGCTGGTCTTTCTATTGGGTTGCCCTACCCTTCAGCTTCTTCAATTCTTCCCCCAATTCAACTATAGAGGTCTCTGACATTAGTCCAATGGTTGTGTGTAATTATCTAAGTCTGCTTCAGTCAGCTGCTCTTAGGGCCTCTCAGAGGATAGCCATGGTAGGGCCCTGTCTATAAGCACATCATGGATAGCATCAGTAACAGTGTCAGGTCTTGGTGTTCCCTAACCCCTACAAGATGGAGATTTTATAGAGCTATTATTTTGAAGGATTCTCACAGCCTTTGCATAACTTAGTCTTGAGATATACCTGACAAACCAGAACATGTGAGACTTGCTTAAACTGATGCTTCTTTTAGGACAACGCCTAGACCAGATAAGAAGTTCTGATATGCAGAACTTGACTTGCTAAAGGTGCCTTTTGTGTAACAATTAAGAGACTCTGCAAAAAGTGTTTGGAGTTCAGTCTTTGAGAGGCTGATTCCCTGCTACACGAGAAGGCTAAACTCATCCTGCAGTGTCTTTACTTCTTCGATCAACCAACTAATCAATCAATCAATCAATCAATCCCATGTAATGAAGAATAAGAAGAATCTTTCCATAATGGACTTAAAGATGCTTTTTATTATGCTCAAACATCTCTTCCCATTTTATATACAGACATCTCTCAGTACAGAGAAAACTATGTTCATTCTTTATAACCCAAGGCCATAGTTTGTGAGGTGCGGGTGTGGCAGCAGTCCCAAGAAGGAGCCAGGGACTGCAGCTAAGTCTTATGACTTGCACCTGACTTCCTCATACACCTGAAAATAAGCCACAACCATCGTGAGAGCTGCACAGGTGCACCAGGATACTGCTGAATCCATTTTGGTGGAGACATGCCCCTGCTGCCCTGATTAGCTGAAGCTGCATGCCTGGTGAGGTGACATGGCCTGCCGTGAGTGGATGAGGGCTGAGAGTATATAAGAGTGAGAGGCCTGGGTCAGGGAGAGAGAGAAAGATGGAGAGAGAGAAAGATGAAGAAATAAAGTTGAAGCGAGAGGGATGAAGACTGAAGTTTTCTGAATAAACTGCTGTTAGGACTGGTGGTCATGTAGTTCTTGCTGGTTGAGAGCGGATGTGACAAATGGTGGCCCGTACAGGAAACTGACTCCCCCACCAACGAGTTCAGAACTTTCAGCAGTCAGTGTTTGCCGGCAGGGTAAGTTCACGATAAGTGAAACTTACGACCCCAGGAGTTTGGGAAGGACCTGGGATAAAATAGAGGCAAATATAAAGTTGCCAGGAAGCAGGCACAAAGTAACCCAGGAGTTTTGGGAAGGACCTCGGATAAAATAGAGGTGAATATAAAGTTGCCAGGAAGAAGGCACAAAGTAAAAATGAAAACATGGGAGCATCCTCATCGCATCCGATTTCTTCAGCTCTTCAGGAGCTCCTTAAGTCTAAAGGTTTAAAAATTCAAAGAATAACCATAGAAAAGTTTCTTGATGAGTGCAATACTGTCATGCCTTGGTTCGCCCTCTCAGGCAACCTCACAGTCGCTTGCTGGGAGAAGCTAGGTAGGGACTTAGATGTTGCCTGGGAGCAGAGGATCTTGAAGGGAGGCATGAAGGCAGTGTGGAGGATAGTAAGAAGCTGTTTGGATGATGAACGCTGTTGTAGGGCGCTAGAAGCTAGCCAGCAAATTCTGGAGCAATTAAAAGAGGAGAGGTTGTTACAATCTGAGAAGGCCAAGACATCCTCAAGCAGCTCAGAAAGTGAAACAGAAGAGGAATTAGAGCGATTGGCAAAGAGAGTGGAAAAAACCAAATTGTACCCTGACTTGGCTAGGCAAAAAGGGGAGAAGTCGAAGGAAGAGGGAAATGAGAATGAGAAAGGAGACACAGTATCATCAGGTGGACAGAAAGGACAAAACAAAAGAGTCAAGGCAGAGGAGGAATGTGAATTAGCTTCTGCTCCCCCTCCCTATGCCTCCTCGACAGCCGCCTATGGGCGGACCTTCTGTCTGGAGGTTTGGAGAGAGGTTAGACTCTCCTTGCTGGGATGTCCTATTTTCACCGACCAAGCAGGGCAGAGATATCATGAGCCTCTAGATTTCAAAGTAATCAGGAATTTGGCTGAGTCCGTGCGGACATGCGGATGTGACAATAGTTCTTTAAATACCTGGAAGATATGAGTCTATCCAGCTTTGTCACAGACAGCTGTTAGCGACCTTTTCTACAATGTGGATTTCAGTATAGATTACAAAGAGGGGCAATGTTAATATACCTAAAACATTTATCTATTTTGTAAACTAAAATAAAAATCATGTAAACTTTATAGAGTCTAGGGAGACATAAACCTTGGATCCCCCTCTCACAGATAAGACTGACTCCAATAGGTGCTTTTTCTACAATGTGTATTTCAGTTCAGACTACAAACAGTGGTTATGCTAATATACCTGAAGCTTCTATTTTTGCAAACTGAAACAAACAAACAAACAAACAAACAAACAAACAACTTGTAAATTTTAGGGAGTCCAGGGAGTCTTAAGACTTAGAATCCACTCTTACAAATCAAATGGACTCCAGATAAGTGCAGCCTGTTTTCCTACCTGCCTATTCCTAAGGGTATGTATGATCTCTTACCACTCCCCTGTTCTTGGAACTCCTCCTTTCCCCAGACTACCAGAACTGTCACCTGAGAGCTTGAAATGCAACACTTTCCTTAAGTTCCTAAACTTTAATCTCTGTACCTAGTCAATATCTGCCTCAGCAGTTTTCCACTTGACCAACAGACTCTATCTAGGAATCAGTGTGGAGTATAAACTGTTTCAAATGTCTTCGAGCCCGATATTTGCTGAATGCTGAGGTGAACCAGTCTAGCTGATGTAATTGCTCCCCATTTCTTCATCTGGATCATTGACCCAGATGCTTTTGATGAATGCTCAATTGCCTGAATCCCCTCCAAGTCTTTGACTAGCAATCCAGCCTTCAGTAGTAAATAGCTACAGAAGATAGTACATCATCCTTTATCCCTGAAATTCACTGGCATAGGGGACAAAATGTTCCCCTATAATGCTTATTGGTATTTAACAGGAAATGTACCTGTTAAGACCAAATAGACTCAGACCTATCAACAATACTTTTACAATATGGAAACTTGTAGGGTGGGGTTCATGCTCCAAAGGCACCACTCTATTCCAACTTGCATTAGGCTTATCTTTAACCTTATACTGTTGAAAACAAGAGTAGGTTGCAATATTAAATCTTTTGGTGCTTTTTTGATACTCAAATTGCCCTTTCAGTATCTCCTTTTCTTTGCCTTTTCACTTTAGAATTTTACAACTGTGATCACTAATAACCATTGTTAAGGCACAGGCAATTCTACTTGCCTGCTCTCTAGGACCTAGCAATTGGTTCATCTGCCCCTGCTGCAAGAATGCCAGGTACAACAGGTGTTCTAGGTGTGTGCTGCTGATAAATCTACCATCAGTCATACCAGTTTTATTTATTTGTGTTCCCTCTCTCTGTTGTCCCTGTGTGCCCTCTATGCCCCCTTTTTGTCCTCATAGCTCTCTCACTGCTGACTGTCTGTCTGTCTGTCTGCCTGCCTGCCTGCCTGTGTACACATCCACTTGTCTGCTTTTATTCTTTGCCAGGTCCTCACTCCTTTCCTCCATCAATAAATGTCTTTTGTATCAGATCTTCTGTATAGTGAATTTTTTCAGGGGTATATATGGATAGCCTGCCAAAGATACCCCCTAGCTGTATTATATTTCACAACAACCATGCAATAGAATCAATGTTAGGTTCTCTTGAAAACTCTGACAATGATATTAGTACAAAACCTTTGAATTTGGCCTCTGGCAGATTTCTAGGATAAGGGCAGGAAACAGACACATTCTATGCAAAACATCACAAGAATTGTCACTATCCCAGTAGCTAATATTTTTGCCTTCTGTAACCTCTTGAGCTGAGCCTCCATAGTCCTCATTAATGTCAGCACTATTGTCTTCCAAGCTTAAATATGAGCAAATACTAAGTGGAGCTTAGTAGATACTAAGATATGATGGTTTCTAGTCCAAAGTCTCCCAAATTTTCCACAATTCTCCAAAAACCTGAATAACCAGGCCTGTGACAGAAATAAACCAACTTCTGCTAACAACTTTTGTCTTAATTAATTTTTATCCATGTGAAGCGACACCAGAACAAAGATAACCAATAGAACAACATATTAAATTTAGAGTTTGCTTACAATGTCAGGGCATGAGTCCACATTCATCCTAGAAAGGAGCCTGGCACCATACTGGCAGGCAAAGCACTGGATCAATAATTAAGAGCTTATATCCTTATATGCAAGGCCAAGACACAGAGGGACAGAGAAAAGCTCACTGGAAAGGGAATGACCATTTTCAACCTCTAAACCAACCCCCAGTGAAAAATGTCCTCCAACAAGGTCACATATCTTAATTTCATCAAGTTCAATCTACTGAAAACCAACCATTCAAACATATGAATCTGGGAGGGGCATTCATATTTGAAACAGCATGTAGACATTGTTTTACTATGGAGGAGTGTTTAACTAATTTAATTTTAATTTTTTTCTTAACTCTTTTAACAGTCTTCAATATTAAACACAATATACTGAATAAAAGTTAAAGTGGGTCAAGTTGGAGCCTTATAAATTGGATGTTCTGCAATGCATAAAATGTTATAGTTTAAGTTTTTATTTTCTGAGATTTGCATATCAATGTCCATATTTGTCCATGAGGCATTGTGTAAAAAAATACTTTTAAAAGTAAATCTTTCATAAATTCATTCTTTTAATAGCTGGGTAGTACTCCATTGCATGAATGTACCACATTTTCTGTATCCATTCCTCTGTTGAAGGGCATCTGGGTTTTTTCCAGCTTTTGGCTATTATAAATAAGGCTGCTATGAACATAGTAGAGCAAGTGTTCTTTTTTAAAAAATATTTCTTTTAGGTATTTTCCTCATTTAAATTTCCAATGCTATCCCAAAAGTCCCCCATAACCTCCCCTCCACTCCCCTACCCACCCACTCCCACTTTGTGGCCCTGGCATTCCCCTGTACTAGGGCATATAAAGTTTGCAAGTCCAATGGGCCTCTCTTTCCAGTGATGGCCGACTAGGCCATCTTTTGATACATATGCAGCTAGAGTCAAGAGCTCCGGGATACTGGTTAGTTCATAATGTTGTTCCACCTATAGGGTTGCAGATCCCTTTAGCTACTTGGGTACTTTCTCTAGCTCCTCCATTGGGGGCCCTGTGATTGATCCAATAGCTGACTGTGAGCATCCACTTCTGTGTTTGCTAGGCCCCGGCATAGTCTCACAAGAGAGAGCTATATCTGGGTCCTTTCAGCAAAATCTTGCTGGTGTGTGCAATGATGTCAGCGTTTGGAGGCTGAATATGGGATGGATCCCTGGATATGGCAGTCTCTAGATGGTCCATCCTTTTGTCTCAGCTCCAAACTTTGTCTCTGTAACTCCTTCCATGGGTGTTTTGTTCCTTAATTCTAAGAAGGGGCAAAGTGTCTACACTTTGGTCTTCGTTCTTCTTGAGTTTCATGCGTTTAGCAAATTGTATCTTATATCTTGGGTATCTTAAGTTTCTGGGCTAATGTCCACTTATCAGTGAGTACATATTGTGTGACTTCCTTTGTGATTGGGTTACCTCACTCAGGATGATGCCCTTCAGGTCCATCCATTTGCCTTGAAATTTCACAAATTCATTCTTTTAAATAGCTGAGTAGTACTCAATTGTGTAAATGTACCACATTTTTTGTATCCATTCCTCTGTTGAGGGGCATCTGGGTTCTTTCCAGCTTCTGGCTATTATAAATAAGGCTGCTATTAACATAGTGGAGCATGTGTCTTTTTTACCAGTTGGGACATCGGCTGGATATATGCCCAGGAGAGGTATTGCGGGATCCTCTGGTAGTACTATGTCCAATTTTCTGAGGAACTGCCAGACTGATTTCCAGAGTGGTTGTACAAGCTTGCAATCCCACCAACAATGGAGGAGTGTTCCTCTTTCTCCACATCCTTGCCAGCATCTGCTGTCACATGAATTTTTGATCTTAGCCATTCTGACTGGTGTGAGGTGGAATTCAGGGTTATTTTGATTTGCATTTACCTGATGATTAAGGATATTGAACATTTTTTCAGGTGCTTCTCTGCCATTCGGTATTCCTCAGGTGAGAATTCTTTGTTCAGCTCTGGGCCCCATTTTTTAATGGGGTTATTTAATTTTCTGGAGTCCACCTTCTTGAGTTCTTTATATATTTTGGATATTAGTCCCCTATCTGATTTAGGATAGGTAAAGATCCTTTCCCAATCTGTTGGTGGTCTTTTTGTCTTATTGACGGTGTCTTTTGCCTTGCAGAAGCATTGCAATTTATGAGGTCCCCTTTGTCGATTCTCGATCTTACAGCAAAAGCCATGGCTGTTCTATTCAGGAACTTTTCCCCTGTACCCATATCTTCGAGGCTTTTCCCTACTTTCTCCTCTATAAGTTTCAGTGTCTCTGGTTTTATGTGAAGTTCCTTAATCCACTTAGATTTGACCTTAGTACAAGGAGATAGGAATGGATCAATTCCCATTCTTCTACATGATAACAACCAGTTGTGCCAGCACCAATTGTTGAAAATGCTGTCTTTTTTCCACTGGATGGTTTGAGCTCCCTTGTCAAAGATCAAGAGACCATAGGTGTGTGGGTTCATCTCTGGGTCTTCAATTCTGTTCCATTGGTCTACTTGTCTGTCACTATAACAGTACCATGCAGTTTTTTATCACAATTGCTCTGTAGTACAGCTTTAAGTCAGGCATGGTGATTCCACCAGAGGTTCTTTTATTCTTGAGACGAGTTTTTGCTATCCTAGGTTTTTTGTTATTCCAGATGAATCTGCCGATTGCCCTTTCTAATTCGATGCAGAATTGAGTTGGAATTTTCATGGGTATTGCACTGAATCTGTAGATTGCTTTTGGCAAGATAGCCATTTTTACTATATTGATCCTGCCAATCCATGAGCATGGGAGATATTTCCATCTTCTGAGATCTTCTTTAATTTCTTTCTTCAGAGACTTGAAGTTCTTATCATACATATCTTTCACTTCCTTATAGTCACGCCAAGATATTTTATATTATTTGTGACAATTGAGAAGGGTGTTGTTTCCCTAATTTCTTTCTCAGCCTGCTTATCCTTTGTGTATAGAAACACCATTGACTTGTTTGAGTTAATTTTATATCCACCAACTTCACTGAAATTGTTTATCAGGCTTATGAGTTCTCTGGTGGAATTTTTAGGGTCACTTATATACACTATCATATCATCTGCAAAAAGTGATATTTTGACTTCTTCCTTTCCAAATTGTATCCCCTTGATTTCCTTTTCTTGTCTAATTGCTCTGGCTAGGATTTCAAGTACAATGTTGAATATGTAGGGAGAAAGTGGACAGCCTTGTCTAGTCCCTGATTTTAGTGGGATTGCTTCCAGCTTCTCACCATTTACTTTGATGTTGGCTACTGGTTTGCTGTAGATTGCTTTTATCATGGTTAGGTATGGGCCTTGAAATCTTGATCTTTCCAAGACTTTTAATGTTTCCTGGTTCTTTAAATTGGAAAGCTTCACTCTCTTCATTTTTCTTTTTCTTTCTCTTTCTCTTTCTCCTCTTTCTCTTTCTCTCTCTCTTTCTCTTTTTCTTTTTCTTTCTCTTTTTCCATTTTTATTAGATATTTTCTTTATGTACATTTCGAATGTTATCCACTTTCCTAGCTTCCCCTCCAAAAATTCCACTATCCTCTCCTCCCCCCTGCTCCCCAACTCACCCACTCCTGCTTCATGGACCAGACATTCCCCTCTACTGGGGCATAGAACCTTACTCTCATTGATGACTGACTAGGGCATCTTCAGCTACATATGCTGCTAGAGCCATGAGTCTCTCCTTGTATTTTCTTATTTGGTGGTTTAATCCCAGGGAGCTCTGGGGTTACTGGTTAGTTCCTATTGTTGTTTCTCCTAGGGAGGTTGCAAATCCCTTCAGCTCCTTGGGTACTTTCTCTAGATCCTTCATTGGGGACCCTGTGCTCTGTCTAATGGACAACTGTGAGCATCCACTTCTGTATTAGTCAGGCACTTGCAGAGCCTCTCAGGTGACAGCTATATCAGGCTCCTGTCAGCAAGCTCTTGTTGGCATCTCCAATAGTGTCTGGGTTTGGTGGTTGTATATGGGTTGGGTGCCCTGGAGGGGCAGTATCCGGATTGTCATGCCTTCATTCTCTGCTCCAAACTTTGTCTCTATAACTGCTTCTATGGGTATTTTATTTCCCCGTCTAAGAAGGATCGAGATGTCCAAACTTTGATCTTCCTTCTTCTTAAGTTTCATGTATTTTGCAAATTGGACCTTGGGTATTCTAAGCTCCTGGTCTAATATCCACGGATCAGTGAGTGCATATCATGTGTGTTCTTTTATGACTGGGTTGCCTCATTTAGGATGATATCCTCCCGGTCCGAACATTTATCTAAGAATTTCATGAATTCATTGTTTTTAATAACTAAGCAGTACTTCATTGTGTAAATGTACCATATTTTGTATCCATTTCTCTGTTGTGGGACATCTGGGTTCTTTCCAGTTTCTGGCTATTATAAATAAGGCTGCTATGAACATAGTGGAGCATGGGTTCTTATTACAAGTTGGAGCATCTTCTGGGTATATGCCCAGGAATGGTATTGCTGGATCTTCTGGTAGTATTATATCCAATTTTCAGATGAACCGCCAAACTGATTTCCACAGTGGTTGTACCAGCTTGCAATCCCACCATCAATGGAGGAGTGTTCCTCTTTCTCCACATCATCACCAGCATCTGCTGTGGCCTGAATTTTTTATCTTAGTCATTCTGACTGGTGTGAGGTGGAATATCTGGGTTTTTTTTGATTTGCATTTCCCTGATGATTAAGGATGTTGTCCATTATTTAAAGTGCTTCCCAGCCATTTGGTATTCCTTCATTGAGAATTCTTTGTTTAGCTCTGTACCCCATTTCTTAATAGTGTTATTTGGTTTTCTGGATTCCGGCTTCTTGAGTTCTTAATATATATTGGATATTAGTCCCCTATTGGATTTAGGACTGGTACTAAGTCTGTACCAGTACCATGCAGTTTTTATCACAATTGCTCTGTAGTACAGCTTGAGGTCAGGCATGGTGATTCTACCAGAGGTTCATTTATTGTTGAGAATAGTTTTTGCTATCCTAGGTTTTTGTTATTCCACATGAATTTGCAAATTGCTCTTTATCTTTGCCAATCTGTTGCTTGCCATTTTGTGTAATTTAATGTATCCTTTGCCTTACAGAAGATTTGCAATTTTATGAGGTTCCATTTGTCAATTCCTGATCTTACAGCACAAGCCATTGCTGTGGTCACCACTGTCAGGGCACTCACAGGTCACAGGTCAGCCTGTCACATTGGAAGCTAGCATGCTCTTGCAGCAGTCTGTGAAAAAAGCAGAAACATTCCCCCTTTTCCCCACATTAAGTATCTGAACAGGATCATGCCATGTGCCAATAAGTGGATCCCTTTATCTCATGAGTATGCCTGATTATAGGGTGCCATAGACACTCAGAGAGATGTTTGGCATTTAAATTAAAAAGATATAGATTTAAAGTTCCACAGTACTGTTTCCTTGAGAATTATAGAAATCTCAGTAACATGGATAACATTAAATTGTTGACAAAACATCTCAAATGCTTGGCTGTGATAGCCAGTTTTAATTTGATTTGGAACACCAACTTTAAGAAAAAATCAACACAGGCAATGACTAACTATACTTTTAGTTGCTTTTCTTGTTAAAGCAGTTGTAATTAGAAAGACTAAAAAGGTATCACTAGTCACATGTGCATAATTTTATTTTTCTAAAGTCAAAAATGAGCATCTATTTGCAATAATTGATTAAGTATAAGTCCTCAAGAATTAACACCAATGTGTGGAACAGGTAGAAACTGAGGACACTGAGAGCAAATCTTTACAATATGACATGCACCTTTATTTATTTATTTATTTATTTATTTATTAATTTATTTTAAATATCAAATTATTATTTCAATCCATTACTATTTTGATGATGTAAAGAATGAGATTATATGGTTAATTATTTTTGTATAAGATCCATAATCTACCTGGGATATAAATCTAGCGTGGCATTGCCTTAAGAGGTCTTTTCCAGGCAATCTTCAAGATTTTAAAACACCATCTACAGCACATAATTTAATTATCTGTGCTGGACCAGGTAGAAACTCAAAAGAATAAACATGTGATCCAATTCACATATACTTTTCTCCCATATAAGGGTTGTTTTTAAATACAGTAAATGGGATGCATGCATGTATGAATTTATAGAAGATAGAAAAGCATGCATATAAGCAATTAACTTATTTTTAGGATGAATATCAATTTTATTTAAAATGATGGTATGCAATAGGTCAAATATCAATATTCTGCAATAACCAATTGCTGTTTGGAGCAAGGAATTCTTAATTCTTAATTAGCACCACAGCAGCCTTATAATAGGATGTTAAAACTTTGAGGTGAAGAAGGATGATTTTACATTAATGTTTATTCTTGCCAAAAATAGCTATGGACACATTTAATAACAATAACTAGAATATGTAGCTAATATTTGATTACCACCAATTACAATCGATACCAATGGATTACAGAAGTTTCCTCTACTTTCTGTTAAATCCTTTTTGATTCTCTCCAGTTAATTTGAATCTCACTTGATAGCACCTAACAAAGGCTTAGTTTCTCCTGTGGTGAATTTAAGGTGAGGTCTTAGCCAATTAACATCTTCTGGAAGCTTTTGAAAATAAAATTTTGAAGTAAATTTGTACCAATTTTCCAGTATAACTAAAACCCTAATTATTAAAAAAATATTGCCTCTGAATCTTATGAAGCAACAACTATTCCCCAGAAGTTTAAACTTTCCTTTAGAGACATTAGCTAATAAAATACTTTCCACTTAGGAAACAATATATACTGAAAGATTTAAACTTTTTGCTTCTTGTATTGAAGCCTGGACAATGAAAATTTCTTACATAATATAAGACTATATTAGCCATACCTAGGGGCAAAAACCTCTAATAGTCACTAGTTTACTAGAAGTAAACTCTTTACAAATAGAAAAAATAAACTTTCAAATCTATAATAATTTTATATGAAGTAGGCAAGCTATCTTGTAATGCCTTTTTAAGTTTTATAGCCTGATTGACCTTTTATAAATCTTGAATTTAGACTTTATTATAAACAACACCTGGGTAGATCTGAAAGGAAAATGTTGTTTAGCAACCTCCCTGAAGGCAGGGAGGGGTAAAGTTTCAAGAACTTCCCTAGGCTCAGTCTGCAAAACACAAGAAACTTTGCACAAATTTCCCTGAGGCTGCTCTAAGCTTTGTATCAACCCAAATGTATATATTTTCTAATCTGAGCATCTTGACCCTCCTGCAATGAGGACAGATTCCAGAGGAACAATTTAACTGTCTGTTGATGCCTCTGGTTTTGAACAATCTTTCTTAAGATGACTTATACCTTAAACACTTTCTTTTATGACCTTTTATGGTCCTGCAAGGCCGCAACCATAGCCAAACTGATTGTGTGAGGGTCTAATTTCTGCACAAAGACGAATATATCTAGTTAACTCTGCCTTGCTTTGTATGGCTGAATGGCCAAAGTGAGCAGCATTAGCACTCTTATAAGATGATTACTCTTGTAATAATCTTAATTATGAGTGAGTTAAAAATCTTAAGCTTTTGATTAAACTGCAAACTGCAGTCAATGGGACACTGGCCATTTTAACCATAATTTTTAAGTTTCCGTTGCAATATTAGAATATATCTCTAACTTTTGGTAAGTAAGACCCAATTTTAACAATTTATTCTCCTTAAAATCAATACTAGAAACATCACGATCACGTTATAAAGTTTGGCTGCCAATTCATTAATGCATGACAGTTTAAATTTTAATGTTCCATTAAAGAGACGTTGTTTTAAAATCTTATCTCTATAAGTCTACTTTTTAGGATGAGAATTACATAAAATATTATCTCAATTTAGAAGTATCTTTAGAGGAATAGTTTTCTGGGCTGGTTTATGTCAGGTGCTTTTGTTTGAAAATGACTCTAGCCCTGAGTTACTACTTTTAAGTTAACTTTGTAACCAGTGTTACATCTTTTTAATCATACCCAAATAACTTATAAGCCAATTCTCTATGACCAAGATATGCAGATCATATTTATACCTTTAAGACCAATCAAAACCAAATGAAGTGACTACAGGAATCTTATAAATTTAGATCAATCAAAGAATTTTACGTTTTATAGCTATACTTATAAGATAAAAAAGCGATTCGTCATTTGCTAAACACAATAATCACAACCTTGCAGAGAATTTTTTAGGAAAAAATGACTATCAGCTTATTTGCCTTAGAACTAAGAGGTTGCAGATTCCTTTTCTTTAAAAAAGTTTTTTTTAAGCAGGACCTCTCTTGGTGTGCTTGATTTATGGCTAAAGTAAGGGGCCTCTCTCAGCTTCCTTTGTGCAAACTGAGAGTGAATCAGCAGGTAAAGTTTTAACCATTTATTTTTATTTTACTTTTCAACATGAAACATAAAACAGTCATTCAGACAACGAAACAATCATTCAGACAACTAAACAAAAGACATACATGAATTGACACGTGATTGGTGCACCAAACATTAGACAATTTAAAGAGGGTAGAGAATTTCTCCTGTAGGTGCCAGAGAGAATAAAATAGGGCATCCCCCGATTTCTTTCTGTCCCTGGGAGAGTTCTAAAATCCATTTTCTTTTATCCCTTTCTTTCCTTTCTTGCTTGTAAGAGGCAGGTTGTCAAACCAAGATTAAAATCCAAAATTTTCTAACAGCTTCTGGCAAGCATCCAAAACTAATTTATTTAATCTGAGGGCAAATTTTTGAGAAAACACACAATCTCTATACACTAAATGTCTCAAGTAGCCTAAAAGTTTACCATGCTGAATCTTTTTGAAGCCATCATCAGTCCACACTTAGTCATATATTTTGTAGCCATCTGCAAAAACGCTCTCTATTTTCTGCAACCAGCAAAAATACCATTTATAGAATGAATTATATATGTTTTAGGAGATGATTTAACTTGCAATAAAGCCTTTTCTACGAATTTTTAGCACAGTGTAGGTTTGGGAAATTGTAAATAAGGTAACAGTAAGAAGTGACCTATATTTTGACCTTTATGAAGTCTCTTTTTATACTTTGACCATAATTTAACCATAACTTTTAATTTTACCTAAAGTATCGGAATCCACAACTAGAAGTTTTTCTTATAACTGGAGCTGTGTCCTATAATGAGCTCCACAGTTTCTGGACGGGGCTAAGAGACTGCCCCTTTAGTTTTTTGTCTTACCTGCTTCTTAGTGAGCAGAGTCCCATCCTTATGGGACTTTGATTTACATTCAATTTTCCAGTGTTTGTCACAATGCTGGGAGGGACCCAAAGGAATGCTCTTCTTGTCTCCTGAGAGATTTTTACAATCTTTTCCCAGGTGCCCCGGTTTTTTCCAACCGAAACATGTAATTCCATAAGTAGCGCCAAATTTCTTCTCTTTCCTTGCTACAGCATAAGCTATCCCCTGAATTATGGCTGGTGAGGCATCTATACATGCTTTAATATAATCTTGTAGGGAACTTGTCTTACAGATTGGTCTGTTCAGGACTTGGCACGAGGTATTCATGTTTTCCCAAGCCAATTGTTTTATTAATATATCAGTTCCTTCCGAGGGAGGAAGTATCCTACCTGCTTGCTTCCAATCCTCCAATGTTAAGCTTCCCTCCTCTGGAAACCAGGAACTAATTTTTTGCACGAAATTATAAAATTTATCTGAGACCTTTAGGCTTCTGCCAGACAACATGTGCTTAAAGACTGACAGAAACAATGTCTTCCCTTTTAACTTTTACTGACCCATAATAAAACTTACTCATCTCTTAACTGATGTACGAATCAGTTCGTCTTCAGCACGGTCACGACGAGATCCTATCTTTGCCTGAGAAAATAAAGAATAGAAAGAAAAAAGAAAGAAAAATGAGTAAAGACTAACCTGCTCTTGTGTCCCTTGTTCAGGCGCCAAACCTGCCGCAGACCCTCTGGGTCCCTGTGTCTGCGTGGAACGGGTCTCTCGAGCAGGTGGGCAAAGCGTAGGAATTGACAAATAGACGCACAAGAGAGGTTGTGTAGAATCTGAATGTAATGTCTGGTCAAGCATTAGACTGTTTTATATTACAGCGAATTATCAGGAGCTACAAATCACAATAAGACAAGGTACACTGAAATTTACCAGATACAACAGAAAGGAATTTGTAGGAACTAGATAATTGTTTACAATAGAGATTACCAGCCCCGCCTAGGATCAGCCTAATGCCAGGCAAGAATTTCACACTTTAGTGTTAATAGCACCAGGGGGTTTTAACTCTTGACAGACCTCAAGAATAATGTAGTATCACGGACCCCTAAATTCTTAGGCCTTGTAAAATCTTATCTTGTCTGGAGAATTCCCCATATATCAGGATAGTATATCAACTTACTCTTGGCATGGAATGTAGCCTGTACTAAAGATTTTTATCTCAGTGAGATTCCCAGGCTCTTTCTGCAGACCAATTGAGTTAATGGCTCTGTCTATTGTAATGCTTAATTAGTTCCTGAGTAGGTTAAACTATGTTGCTGTAAACTGGGATCTTGGAACACTGGGAGAGGCTTTAGCTATGTCAAAATTCAATCTTAAAAGGCACTTATAATAGGGCAATGCTTAATAGAGGGCACGTGGATCCATACACTAGACTAAAGCGGGAGTGGAAAATTAATTTTATCGGTTAGGGGGCTTGCCGGACTCCAGGAGGGAGTTTCCTTGAAACCCTTTTCCTCATGGCCAGCTTCCAAGCTTCCGCTTATCAAACTGACCCAACTGGAGAACGTGGCTTTCGACAGACTCCAAGAGGGAGCTTTTGTGAAACTCTTTTCCTCATGAGATAGATTCCAAACTTTCGCCGGTCAAGCTGACTCCACCAGAGTACGTGGCAGAGAAAGGGTTTCTCTGTATAGACAGCCCTGGCTGTCCTGGAACTCACTTAGTAGACCAGGCTGGCCTCAAACTCAGAAATCCACCTGCCTCTGCCTCCCAAGTGCTGGGATTAAAGGTGTGCGCCACCACCTCCCAAGGAGTACATTGTTATTAGTGCCTTAAAAACAGAATAGTGACTGTCCTTCTTATAGGACTGGGAATTAAATACTTTTGTGGGTAGCATTTGAAATCTAAGAGGTGCATGCATGTTTTTTAGAGAGTAATTTTAGAGACAGTTAACAAAATATGTTCATTATGGATATAATATTTTGCTTGGTCTTACCTATCCCCTGGGAATTGCTCATGATGTAAGTTATATTTAGTAAAGTTAATTAAATCATAGTAAAATCTTTACATTGATGGCAACAAAGGCTGTGATTTCTGGAAACAAGAAAGTTGAAGTATGGTTTATAGGCACCAGGCGTCTTGTCCAGCATTCATTGCTAGGAAGTAGAAATGGAACTAATTGTTTATCAAATTTCTATCAATGATACCAGTTCAGTGCGCAGAAAAATCTTAGTCACCATTCAAAGATGTTAAGATAATTTAACCTTCTTTGATATAGCAGCAGATTTTAAATTTCAGTGTATACATTGTATGTACATACACACGTGTGCACACACACATTTAAAGAAGTTGATTTTAGTGTTTGGGAAAGATGCTTTAGACAATGTGGCAAGTGACTATAAGTGAAGGATTTCAATCTGGTTTTCATGTAGAGGGTGGAAACCACAGTTTAATGCCATGGTAAACCAGGATAGTTCAATCCATATGAGTAGTCTAAGAATCCCAAATTTATTGCTAAAAGTTGTATGTTAAACTCTAGTCTGTGCTTTTTTTTTCTGCTAGCTTCATTCACGTCTCAGTGTGTCTTGTTTGACCATGAGTAGAAGTCCTCATTCCTAGAAAAGTAGAGTTCAGGCAGGAAAGGAGATTGATGCTCCCAAGGTTTACCTTGGGTCATCTATCATTAATTTATTATTAGCATCCCCAAAAGAGTTATACACCGAGTATACAATATTTCATGTTTGACTTATCAACATTAACCCTAAGATACATCAAAGCTGAAGAAAAAGATGTAATAAGAAATCAAAATACTGACAAAAGTTGGGAGCATTATTTTTCAAATGCCAAATATTTAGTGCAAACCAAAAATACTAATGAGATTTACAGGCACTGTATATATAATATGCAAAGGTTTATAAAGGCTTTCTGGGATTTTTTTTGTGTTTTAAAAAACTATCAAATATATTTCTTACAAATATAAAGCTTCCTTCTCCCATCTAAGAGCAATTAAAAATCTTTGAAGTTTATCAAAACTCAATACAGAACACAGGTGAAACAGACAAATTCATTTTCGTTCTGGAAAAGAATAACAACTCAGTGTTTAAGATGTCAAAAGACATAACAAATACCACTGTCTAGAAACCACTTGGAAAAAAACTGTCATCAATGCCTTTGTTCTTCAAAAGTCACCATCCACAGCTGAACAATTTCTATTCAGATACCCTATTGAAGAATGGGTCAGAATCCATCGTTGTTCAAATTCATTAACTGTGTCTTGCATCTTCATTAGCCTTTGGCTTGGACACTTCCTCTGTCTTGGAAGAGTCCTTTATTTTCTCTCTATCCTTGGATGCTTTGGAAGTTGAAGTCTTCTTGCTCTTCTCCTTTGCTGTATTCTTTGAGGTCTCTGTAGTTGAGGGGCAGCCACCCAAATCTTCTGAGAGGGCATTAATGGGGTCCCGGTCCTGATCAGGTTTCTCTGTTTTCTTAGTCAGTGGCTTCTCTGGTTTGTCCTTCCCATCATTATCCAAGAGATTCCTATATTCAGGGGGGATGGTGTCGTCTCTTTCTCCCAGTTTCTCGCTTTCTCTGCTTTGACTTTTTTCCTTCACTTTATCATCTAGTGGTTTCTTCTCATCTAGATCATGCTGTCTTTATCCAAGACTGTCAAAAAGTACAACCAAGGCATCATCGAGTCTTTATCTCTCTGCTCAGTTCCAGGCAGTGGGGATGCTGCATGGGTGCTTGGAGCAGGTGTATGGGAAACACTTCAGAAATGGCAGCAGAAAGTTTGGCACCTTCAAATTCAAGAGACGATATATTTGCCAGACTGGAGAAGTCCTGAGATGACACATCAAGAAGGAAGTCATCTTTTAAGGGTGCAAGTTGTTCCTGGGATTCTTTGGGCAGGAGTGGTTTTCCATCCTTATCCTTGACTTCTAGTCGATAATCAGGAGGCACCGTTTCTTCTTTTCCACCAAGTTTTTCGTGCTCTTCTTCTTTAGCTTTCTCCTTGACATTATCCTCCACAGATTTTTCATATTCTGGATCTGCTTCCATTATCCCCAGACTTTCAGCCAAGGCTTCAACAGCATCTTCTGGCACCAAGCCCTTCAAGGATTCAGGTTTGGGTGGTGCTGACTGTATACTGCACATGGAGGCCCAACGCACAGTCTCCCTTAGAGGAGTTTGGGATGTGTCATTAGATTTCTTTTCAGCTGGCATAGATGGTTTGTCTTGATATGTAGATCAGCCAAAATCTGCTGAAAGCTCCCCAATCAGCTCCGACTCACTCGGGCACTTAGATGTTTCTTCAGGCTCTGGCAATGGCGGTTTTCCATCTTTATCCTTTGCTGGTTTATAACCTGTACTCAGCTGGGGCTGTGTCCTCATCTTCACCACACTTCTCCTGTCTTTCTTCTTTTGCTGTTGCCCCTTTGACTTGTTCAGCATGGCTAAAGTGGCTCTGAGGATGTGGCTGCTGGGTGCCCAGTGAATCTGACAGAGCCTGAAGAGCTTGATCATTTATGACCCCCTCTTCCACCTTCCTTTTCTTCTCCTCGGGGGGAACAGAACTTCTGGTCACTCCTAGAGACTGAGCTTTGAAAATTTCCCCAGTAGACTTCTCTTTCTCACTTTGCTTTCCAGTTGAAGAATTATAGGTGAAATCAAATGACAAGGCAACTATAGCATGGTCAGTCTCCATAGGTTTAAGAGAGTCTGGAAGAGGTCGTGTGATCCCTTCATCTTTTTCCAAAAGTTTCCTATACTCTGGAGGAATAGTCCCTTCTTTTATACCCAATGCCTCAAGGAGGTAGAATCCATTGGGTCCAAAACTACTGGTCCAGTATATGGTGGATCATCTTTGTTAGTATCTTCACGTTCACCTAAGGTGTCTATCAGGTCATCCAAGACAGCATCCATGACTGACTTGTCAGATGGCTTGCTCGGTGTGGAGTGCATAGGTAAAGCTGGTGTGAATGATTCATGTTCTTTTTTCTTACCAACCACTTTGTCCAAGGCAGTGGCCACAGTTCCACCTCTAGCCACAGTCTCTCCAGCAGCAGAAGGAACACTTGAAATTTTGTCTTAGATTCTGATGGTTTCTCTGACACCATCTGTTCATTTGGTCTGGAAAGTGCTTTTTCTTTATGAACATGCTTACTTCCTGTATTTGATGTGTGCTTGGGAAGATTTTTGGGCTCTGACTCTTCCTTTGACCCTCCTTTTGACTTTTTCTCATAAACCACAGGTGGCAGGCAATCTCCTCTGCTTGACTACACCTCTTTTGTTCCTTTCTCACTTGATTGTGACTTCTCAGACTCTGTTTTCACAGTCTTAGTTTCTGTGGTACTGATACTGGGAGAAATGCTGGTGGCAGCAGAGGAAGCTGTCACCTCTTTGGATCCTTTCTTTTCTCCTGGTTTAGAAGATGATCCAATATTCTTTTCATTAACATGTGTCTTGTACCACCAACTTGCAAATGCCATGGTGACAACTCTGACTTGCTCTGCTGGGAACCTCTCGAGAAAGCAAAACGTGCACCACGATGACTCTCCTCTTAGCTGAGACCTCTATTTGTGACTATTTTGAATCGTGTTGTTTCCCTAATTTATTTTTCAGCCTGTTTATCCTTTGTGTAGAGAAAGGCCACTGACTTATTTGAGTTAATTTTATATCCAGCTAATTCACTAAAATTGTTTATCAGGTTTAGGAGTTATCTGGTGTAATTTTTGGGATTACTTATATAATCTATCAGATCATGTGTAAATGTGATATTTTGACTTCTTCCTTTCCAATTTGTATTCCTTTAATCTCCTTTTGTTGTCTAGTTGCTCTGTCTAGGACTTCAAGTACTATATTGAATAGATAGTGAGAGAGTGGGCAGCCTTGTCTAGTCCCTGATTTTAGTGGGACTGCTTTAAGTTTCTCTCCATGTGGTTTGAGGTTGGCTATTGGTTTGCTGTAGGCTACTGGTTTTCTGTATATTGCCTTTATTATGTTAAGCATGGACTTTGAATTCCTGATCTTCCTAAGTTTTATCATGAATGTGTGTTGGATTTTGTAAAATGCTTTCGCAGCATATAATGAGATGGTCATGTGGTTTTTGTCTTTAGTTTGTTTATATAGTAGATTAGTTTGTTGGATTTCTCTATATTGAACCATGCCTGAATCCCTGGGATGAAGCCAACTTGATCTTGATGGATGATTGCTTTGTTGTGTTCTTGGATTCAGTTTGCTAGACTTTTATTGAGTATTTTTGACTTGATATTCATAAGGGAAATTGGTCTGAAGTTCTTTTTGTTTGTTGGGTCTTTGTATAGTTTAGGTGTCAGAGTAATTGTGGCTTCATAGAATGAATTGGGTAGAGCACCTTCTGTTTCTATTTTGTGAAATAGTTTGAGGAGTTTGAAGGTCTGATAGAACTATGCACTAAACACATATGGTCCTGGGCTTTTTTTGGTTGGGAGACTATTAATGACTCTATTTCTTTACAGGATATGGGTCTGTTTAACTCAGTAATCTGATCCTGATTTAACTTTGGTACCTGGTATCTGTCTAGGAAGTTGTCCATTTTATCCAGGATTTCCAGTTTTGTTGAGTATTGGCTTTTGTAGTCAGATCTGATGATTTTTTTGGATTTCCTCAGATTCTGTTGTTACGTCTCCTTTTTTATTTCTGATTTTGTTAATTAAGATACTGTCCCTGTGCCTTCTATTTAGTCTGGCTAAGGGTTTATCTATCTTGTTGATTTTCTCAAAGAACCAGCTCCTGGTTTGGTTTATTCTTAGTACAGTTCTTTTTGTTTCTATTTGGTAGAATCCAGCCCTGAGTTTGATTATTTCCTGAAGTGTACTCCTCTTGGGTGAATTTGCTTCCTTTTGTTGTAGAGCTTTTAGGTGTGCTGTCAAGCTGTTCATGTATGCTTTCTCTAGTTTCTTTTTGGAGGCACTCAGAGCTATGAGTTTTCCTCTTTGGACTGCTTTCTTTGTGTCCCATAAGTTTGGATATGTGGTGACTTCATTTTCATTAAACTCTAAAAGTTTTATTTCTTTCTTTACTTCTTCTATGACTCAATTATCATTGAGTAGACTGTTGTTCAGCTTCCACATGTATGTGGGTTTTGTCTTATTTATGTTGTTTTTGAAGATCAGCCTCAGTCCATGGTGATCTGATAGAATGCATGAGGTTATTTCAATATCTTTGTATCTGTTGAGGCCTCATTTGTGACAGGTTATATGATCAATTTTGGAGAAGGTACCATGGGGTGTTGAGAAAAAGGTATATCCTTTTGTTTTAGAATAAAATGTTCTATAGATATCAGTTAAATCTATTTGTTCCATAACTTCTGTTAGTTTCACTGTGTCTCTGTTTAGTTTCTGTTTCCATGATCTGTCCATTGATGAGAGTGGGTTGTTGAAGTCTTCCACTATTATTGTGTGCAGTTCAACATCTGTTTTGAGGTTTACTAAAGTTTCTTTAATGAATGTGGACACCCTTGTATTTGGATTCTAGATGTTCAGAATTGAAAGTTCATCTTGGTAAATTTTACCTTTGATGAGTATGAAGTATTCCTCCTTATCTTTTTTGATAAATTTAGGTTAAAAATCAATTTTATTCAATATTAGAATGGCTACTCCAGCTTGTTTCTTGGGACCATTTGCTTGGAAACTTGTTTCCTATCCTTTTACTCTGAGGTAGTGTCTGTCTTTGTACCTGAGGTTGGTTTCCTTTATGCAGCAAAATGTTGGGTCCTGTTTACATAACCAGTCTATCAGTCTATGTCTTTTTATTGGGGAATTGTGTCCATTGATATTAGGAGATATTAAGGAAAAGTCATTGTTGCTTCTTGTTATTTTTGTTGTTAGATATGGAATTTTGTTCATGTGGCTATCTTCTTTTAGGTTTGTTGAAAGATTACTTTCTTGATTTTTCTAGTGCATAGTTTCCCTCCTGTTATTGGAGTTTCCCTTTATTATCCTTTGAAGGGATGGATTTGTGGAAAGATATTGTGTATATTTCATTTTGGCATGATATGCCTTGGTTTTTCTGTCTGTGATAATTGAGAGTTTTGCTGGGTATAGTAGCCTGGGCTGGCATTTGTGCTCTCTTAGGGTCTATATGACCTCTGTCCAGGATCTTCTGGCTTTCATAGTCTCTGGGGAGAAGTCATGTGTAATTCTGATAGGTCTGCCTTCCTATGTTACTTGACTTTTCCCCCTTACTGCTTTTAATACTCTTTGCTTTGTGCATTTGGTGTTTTGATTATTATGTGTTGGGAGGAATTTCTTTTCTGGTCCAGTCTACTTGGAGTTCTGTAGGCTTCTTGTATGTTCATGGGCATCTCTTTCTTTAGGTTGGGGGAATTTTCTTCTATAATTTTGTTGAAGATATTTACTGGCCCTTTAAGTTGACAATCTTCATTCTCATCTATACCTATTATCCTTATGGTTGGTCTTCTCATTGTGTACTGGATTTCCTGGGTGTTTTGGGTTAGGTTCTTTTTGCATTTGGCATTTTCTTTCATTGTTGTGTCAATGTTTTCTATGGTATCTTCTGCACCTGAGATTCTCTCTTCTATCTCTTGTATTCTGTTTGTTATGCTTGCATCTATGGCTCCTGACTTCTTTCCTAGGTTTTCTATTTCCAGAGTTGTCTCCCTTTGTGATTTCCTTATTGTTTCTACTTCCATTTTTAGATCCTGGGTGGTTTTGTTCAGTTCTTTCACCTGTATGTATGTATTCTCCTGTATTTCTTTAAGGGAGTTATTTATGTCTCTCTTATAGTCCTCCATCATCATCATGAGAAGTGACTTTAGATCCATATCTTGCTTTTCTAGTGTGATGGTGTATCTAGGACTTGCTTGTTTTCTATTGTATCTTCTACACCTGAGATTCTTTCTTCTATCTCTTGTATTGTGTTGGTGATTCTTGCATCTATGAGTCCCAATCTTTTTCTCAGGTTTTCTATCTCCAGCATTGTCTACCTTTGTGATTTCTTTTTTGATTGTACTTCCATTTTTAGATCCTGGATGGTTTTGATCAATTCCTTCACCTGTTTATTTGTGTTTCTTTAAGGGATTTTTGTGTTTCCTCTTTAAGTGCTTCTACCTGTTTGCCTGTATTCTCCTCTATTTCTTTTATTGAGTTATTTATGTCCTTCTTAAAGTCCTCTATCATCATCATGAGATCTGGTGTTAGATCATAATCTTGCTTTACGGCTTTGTTAGGGTATTTAGAGCTTGGTATGGTGGCAGAACTGGGTTCTTATGAAGTCAAGTAGCCTTGGTTTCTGTTGCTTATGTTCTTGTGCTTGCCTTTATCCATCTGTTTATCTCTGGTGTTAGCTGGACTTGCTGTCTCTGATTAGAGCTTGTTCCTCCTGTGAGCCTGTGAGCCTATCACCTTGGGTGTCTCCACACTCCTTGAGGACACGTTTTCTCTGGGCAGTATTGGTGTGCAGAAAACTATGGCATAATTAAGCTCCTGGGCACCGATGGAAACTGGAAGGATACTGTCCCCAGCTGCTCTGTAGGTTCTGCATCTGGAAATTCTGTTCTTATAAAACCTACTAACTTATGATAAATTGTTAAAGATGATTAAGACATGAAACTTAATAGTTACCTTAGAAATGATTAAATTATTTATTGTGTTCATAACTATACTAGTCAAGCCAAGTTAAACTGTAATTACAAGAATAAGCTTTATTTAGCCTACGACATATGTTTTCAAGGTGAAGCTGAATAAAATTAGTATGAAATCAGATATACTTAATAGATTATACTCCTTAAATTTTCCTGAGATCTTCTGATTGTGACATTTAACATTTTAAATGGAAGAATCTTCCTGAGATAGAAATGTCAGATCCTACAGGGAATCCAGGGAATCCTAAGATCACCCTAACAGTCAAGGTGGCACTGACTATTCCACCTATATTTTGGTATTACTAACTACTGGGGAAATCTTCCTCATGTCTCACCTTCTACCAGGGCTCTGCACAAGCTGTGGACACTGTTGAGTTGATTGCTCTACTTTGCCTGGTTCTCCAAGTTTCTCCTCCATAGGAAAATCTCTCATACCTATGTCTGAGAGCTACTGTGTGTGGCAGCTGAAGATCAAATTATCTTCTATATAACAACCAAAGACTGATCACTTCTCTTGATATAGCCATAGAGACAATGGTAGCCAAATCCACCATCTAGATAGTAGATAAGTTTCTATCATTTTAATTGACACACAGGCTTTTGGATTATACTTCCTGCTATAACTTATTCTTGTCAGAACTCTGATGGCAGTGATAGCTAGGCTAACTATCTTTGTAAGTTTAACAACACCAAGAAACCAGCTCTTTTCCCCAAAGCTGCAACTATCTTGTTACTTCATTTCATTATGTACCTTCAGGCCTTGCTTTTTCTAGAGCTACTATGTCTTCAGCTGAGAAAACCAGACAGGTTTGCCTTGCTAACTGGCTTGATATTAAAGATGGTAAACAGGTTTCAGATGTAACTTTTTACTATGTCTATTCAAAAGAACTTGCTTTGCAATGATTACTCTTAGTAATAACTACTTTATCTCTGGTAAGTGGTTAAAACTGTTTTAAGTTTATGTAAGTTCAGAGGGTCTAAGAAAGTGTTTTAAGGAACATAAATGCAAGTTTTAATGGTATAAGAAAGTGCTTTAAGGAAATAAAATGTTTCAGATTTACTCCCCCCTTTACATTATTGTTATAGTAATATTTCAAAAGTTCAAAGTTTTAACATTGATCAATGGAGTTCTGATGAACTGGAAAAGCACTGACTACTGTTATCAGTCACAAACCTGAGATTTTAAATTTGCTTTGGATGTGTTCTGTAGCAGAATTCATCAGATCCATTGTACCTGGTATGAATTCCAGAATGGTGGCATCTAGGCTTTCAAAATACAGTTTTGTTGGTGACTGCTATCTGTGTTTTAAAAAATATTTTGTTCACTTACAGTTCTCCTGTAGCTCATGTCCTGGTTCCCCCTCAAATAGTCACTCATTCCATTCCTTCTCTGCGTTGTCTCCGAGTGGGTGCTCCCCCTCAAGAGGCATTCCCACTTCCCTGGGGCCTCAAGTCTCTTGGGGATTAGGTGCATCTTCTCCCACTGAGGTCAGTCCAGGCAGTCCTCTGCCTTATATGTGCTGGGGGTATTGCACCAGGCCATGTATGCTGTCTGATTAGTGGTTCAGTCTCTGGGAGCTCCCAGGGGTTCAGGTTAGGTGAAAATGATGGTCTTCCTATGGGATTGCCCTACCTTACAACTTCTCTAATCCTTCCCCTAATTCAACCACAGGGGCCCCTAACTTCAGTCCAATGGTTGGGTGTAAGTATCTACGTCTGTCTCAGTCTACTGCTGGTAGAAACTCTCAGAGGACAACCATGCTAGGCTCCTGTCTGTAAGCATATCATAGCATCAGAAAGTTTCAGATCTTGGTACTCCCTAACCACCATGAGATGGAGATTTTATAGAGCTATTCCTTTGAAGAATTCTCATAGCCTTTGCATTACTTAGTCTGAGACATGCCTGGCAAACCAAGAAATGTGAGACTTGTTTAAGGTGATGGTTCTTTTAGGACAAAACCTAGACCAGATAAGAAGTTCTGATATGCAGAAATTGATTTGCTAAAGGTGCCTTTTTGTATAAAAATAAAAAGGCTCTGCAAAAAGGGTTCAGAGTTCAGTCTTTCAGAGGCTGATTCCCTGCTGTATGAGGAGGCTAAACTCATCCCAAGTGTCTCTCTTTTTTCAACCAACCAACCAACCAACCATCTCATACCATGTAATGAAGAATAACAACAGCCTTTTAATCATGGACTTAAAGGTGCTTCTCATTGGGCTAAAAACATCTCTGACACACACACACAAATATATATATATATCCAGCACTCAGTACAGAAAAAACTATGTTCCTTCTTCATAACCCAAAGGCATAGCTTTTTAAATAACTTAATGGCATGACTCTATCTAGCTTTCTTAAGCCAGCTATTAGCTGGTTTTTCTACAATGTGGATTTCAGTGGATTCTGAAGAGTGTAATGCTAACATATCTAAAAGATTTATCTATTTTGTAAATTTAAAAAAAACATGTAAACTTCAGGGAGCCCTGGCAGTCATAAGCCTTGGATCCACCTCTCACAGATCAAATGGACTCCGGATAAGCACAGCCTAAGTCTTCCCATCTGTCTATTCCTCAGCATTTGATCTCTCTCTCTCCTCTCTCTCTCTCTCTCTCTCTCTCTCTCTCTCTCTCTCTCTCTCTCTCTCTCTCTCTCTCTCTCTCTCTCCCCACCCCGGTCTTTGGACTCCTTCTCTCCCCAAACTACCAAAACTGTGAACCTGAGAGCTCAAAATGTAACATTTTCCTTTAAGTTGTTAAACTTTAACTTCTGTATCCAGGCAATATCTGTCTGAGCAGTTTTCCACTTCACTGACAGACTCTATCCAGGAATCAGTGTGGAGTACAAATTGCTTCAAATAGCTTCAAGCTTTGGATTTTCTGAAAGCTGAGGTGAACTAGTGCAACCGATGTGATTGCTTCCCATTTCTTCATCTGGGCCATCAAACCAGATGCTTTAGATGAATGCTTGATTTCCTGAATCCCCTCCCAGCCTTTGACTAACAATCCAGCCTTCCTTAGCCCTGGCGATTTCAGCAGTAAATAGCTACAGAAGTTTGTATATCACCTTTTATCCCTGAAATGCTGGAATGTCAGTTCATAAGGAAACTCATTTAGGCACAGGGAACAAAATAGCTCCCTATAGTACTTATTTATGTAACAGGAAATGTACCTGTTAAAACCAAATAGGCCCAGACATATCAACAATATTTTTACAACTTGGAAACTTGCAGGTTGGGGTTCATGCCCCAAAGGCACCACTCTATTCCATTTTTCATCAGGCTTATCTTTATCCTTATATCGTTGAGAACAAGAGTTGGTTTCAATAGTAGATGCTTTTCTGATACTCAAACTGCACATCCTGTATCTGCATTTCCTTCCTTTTTCACTTTAGAATTTTGCAAGTGTGGTACTAATAAATATTGTTAGGGTAAAGGCAGTTCTACTGGCCTCTTCTCAAATGCTGGAATGTCAGTTCACAAGGAAACTCAGTTAGGCATAAGCAACAAAATGCCTTCCTATAGTACTTATTTATATAACAGGAAATGTACCTTTTAAAACCAAATAAACCCAGACCTAGATTTGAAAACTTGTAGGGTGGGGTTCTTGCTCCAAAGGCACCATTCTATTCCATTTTGCATCAGCAATTGGTTCACCTGCCCCTGCCATTAGGATTCCAGGTACACATGGTGCATAAGGTGTGTGCTCCAGAAAAAACTACCATCAGTTTATTTTTTATGTTTCCTCTCTCTGTTCTTTCTGTGTGACCCTCTATAGCCCCTCCCTCTGTCCTCATGATCACTCAGTGCTGTCTCTCTTTCTGTCTGTCTGTCTGCCTGTATGCACATCCACTTTTCTAACTTTATTCTTACCCCAGGTCCTGACTCCCATCTCCTCCATCAATAAAGCTCTTTTGTACCAGATCTTTTGCATGCTCAATGTTTTTCAGGGGTTCATCTTGGTAGATCCTGACAAAGGTACCCCTGGCTGTATTATATTTCATAACAGTCAGGCAATAGAATCAAAGTTGGGCTCTCTTAAAATCTCTGCCAATGAAATTAGTCCCAAACCTTTGAATTTGGCCACTGGCAGATTTCTAGGACAAGGACAGGAAGCAGGCACATTCTCTGCAAAATATCACAAGAATGGTCACTATCCCAGTTGCCAATATTATTCCCTTCTGTAACTTCTTGAGCTGAGCCTCCATAGTCATCATTAATGTCAGCACTGTTGTCTTCCAAGCTTAAATATGAGCAAATACTAAGTGGAGCTTAGTAGATACTAAGAAATGATGTTGTACCACTTTCTAGTTCAAAGTACCCAAATTTTCCGTATTTTTCCAAAAACTGCATATCCAGCCCCATAACAGAAATAAAACACCCTCTGATACCAATTTTTGTTAAAATAAATTTTGTATCCCTGTGAAGAGAAACCAGAACAAGCACAACCTATAAAACAACATATTTAATTTAGGGCTTGTTTACAATGTCAGGGCATGAGTCCACGTTCATAAAAAGAGCTTGGCAACAATACTGGCAGGCAAAACACTGAAGTACTAGTGACAAGCTTATATTGTTATATGCAAGGTGGAGGCAAAGAGAGAGAAAAGCTAAGTAGTAATGGAATGCACATTTTAAACCTCTAAGCCTAGTCCTAGTGACAAATGTCTTTCACCAAGGCCACTCCTCTTACTTTCATCAACAATTTCCATACACTGAGAACCAAGCATTCAAACAAATGTGTCTGGGAGGAACATTCTTATTTGAAACAGCTTTTGTATGGTGTTTTGCATTAACTAATTTAACTTTAATTCTATTCCTTAACTCTTTTAGCAAGCTTTAATATTAAACACAATACATTGAATAAAAAACAAAATGGGTCACCTTGGAGCCTTTTAAATTGCATGTTCTGAAAGGCATAACATGTTATAGTTTAACTTTTTTGATTCCTGAGATTTGCAGATCAATGTCCATATTTGACCACGGAGCATTGTGTAAACAAAATACCTTTTAAAATAAATCTTTAACAAGTTCAATTGCTGAAATAGAAACAATGGTAGGAAGCTTGTTGATTTTAAAAGAAGCTAAAGAGAGAAAAGTTCATTACTAATGGCATGGACATTTTAAACTTTTGTTAGCTCACTAAAGGATAATTTTTCTATGACAGCAATGCAGAAGTTAGTAGGGACACATGAAGAACAGCTCAGGACTATTTAGGGTGTCTTTGTGAAATATAATTTTTAAATGCTTTGTACTAATACTTTTCTATAGTAAAGTATTATTTGTCCCTCTTTGTAGATAGCTATTCAGCTTCGATGGCCTTTCAAGAATTCCTGAATCAAGAGGGAAGCCTAGGGAGATTCTAGATCTTTCATATAATTTTTCATTTCCTCCTCAACGCTATTGTGACACCTCATATTGCAATGGAGAACTTTACTGCGGCCATTCCTAGTCATCGCTGCTGAATCCCCATCTTTGACAATGACACTGCCTCTGATAATGACAATAGGATCCTGAGCCAAGATGACCTCAGGATCTCTATTCCCCTGGACTCCGACCTGAGACTGGAGAAATGTCATCATTTTGTCCAACCACAGTGGCATCTTCATTTGAATAGCATGTTTTCCATGTGTGACAGAGCCAGACACTGAGCCCTGTGTGGATGGATGGGTGTGTTACAGGAGCAACTTCTTATCCACTGTGATCGAGGTAAGGCATTCCCCAAAATGATTTCATTGTGGGGTTTTACCAATAGTACAAATAGTGGATATTCAATTAGCTCAGTCTTCAACTTTAAGCCAACATTAATTACTGATATTTTAAATGTGAACATTTCTCATTCTTCTAATATTTTATTCTAAGGTTGACCACAGTTTATGAATTAATTTATTTATCAGTGTTTTCTAGAATCTAAGTATGTGGACCACCTGTGTGCTTGGTACACTAAGAGGTAAGAAGAGGGTGTTGTATCCTAGGAAACTGAAATTAGAGATGTTTGTGAGCCACTATGTATGTGCTGAGAACTGAATTCTGGTTCTTTGCAGCAGCAGTAAGTGCTCTCTATTGTTTAGGTATCTCTTCAACCTAAATCTCTTCAATGAATTATTAATTCATTTTTAGCAAATCCTTATGTGCCTTCTTGGACATGTTATGACAGGACAGTGTTATTCAGCCTCAATTTAAAATTTAAAAGAAATGGGTGATTATATAAAACCACAAGGTCAGCTAAGGCTATTGCTCAAAGGAAGAGTGATTATGTTTCATGTGTGTGACTCAGGATCCTTTATCAGCCTTGTCTAAGAAAAGATATTATATTTTACCTCTATAACAGGATAGAATGTTTCTCATTGTTAGAACACTGTATCACTTAGTTAAATACTCATTCTACCAAAAGTAACAAAAGAAAATAGGAAAAAAATAAGAGAGGGATGGAGAGAGAGGTGAGAGGCAGTCATTCAGGCTCTGTCAACAGCTAGTGAAATAATGTCAGAGTTTATATACTAGTATATAGGATCCCGAAAATTCCTTAAGTCAGATTGCATCAAGTATCTCTTCAATTAATTTGATATTTTATTTAATCATTTATTGATTTATTTATTGTTTTACACTCCAGATTTTATTCCCTTCCTCTCAGTCCACATCACATAAATTTTCCCTATGCTCCTGTCTCTAGGATGTCCCCACCCTCTACCTGCCACCTATCCAGACCTCTAAACTCTCTGGGGCTTCTAGTCTCTTGCAAGTTAGGTGCATCTTCTCAGACTAAGCCCAGACCCAGCAATCCTATGCTATATATGTGTGTTGGGGGCCTCATATCAGCTGTTGTATGCTGCATGGTTGGTGGTCCAGGATCTGAGAGATCTCTGGGGTCTAGGTTAATTAAGACTGCTGGTCCTCTTGCAGGGTCACCCTCTTCAGTTTCTCCCAGATTTTCCCTAATTCAACCACAGAAGTCAGCTGCTTCTGTACATTGGTTAGGTGCAAATATCTATATTTGACTCTTTCAACTGCTTCTTGGGTCTTTCAGAGGGCAGTCATGATTAGTCCCTTTTTGTGAGTGCTCCATAGTAATAGTGTCAGGCCTTGGGAACTCTCCTTGAGCTGGACCCCACTTTGGGCCTGTTGCTGGACCTTCCTCAGGCTCCTTTCCATTTCCATCCCTGTAATTCTTCCAGACAGAAACAGTTATGGGTCAGAGTTGTAACTGTGGTATGGGAACCTCTTCCCTCACTTGATACTCTGTCTTCCTGCTGGAGGTGGGCTCTATAAGTTCCTTCTCCCTACTGTAGGTCATTTCATCTAAGATCCCTCCATTTGATTTCTGACAGTCTCTCGCCTCCCTGGTCTCTGGTGCATTCTGGAGGGTCCCCCCAACCTCCTACCTCCTGAGGTTGCCTGTTTCCATTATTTCTGCCTGCCCTCAGGACTTCAGTCCTTTTCCCATACCTAGTACCAGATAAGATCTCCTCTTCCCCCTCCACCCTCTGACCACTCTCTCCCAGGTCCCTCTCTCCCTTCCCATTTGTGATTTCTTTCTTCTCCCTCCCAAGTGGGACTGGGGAGTCCTCACTTGGGCCCTTCAGCTTGTTCTGTGGCTTTATCTTGGGCATACTGTATTATGTTTTGGCAAGTATTCACTTATTAATGAGTATGCATGCCTTTTGGGTCTGAGTTACCACACTCAGGATGATACATTCTAGTTCCATGCATTTTCCTGCAAAAGTCAGGATGTCCTTGTTCTTAATAGTAGTATTAATGGAGTAGTATTCCATTGTGTAAATGAACCACATTTTCTGTGTTCATTCTTCTGTTGTGGGACATGTGGGTTGTTTCCAATTTCTGGCAATTACAACCAAGGCTGCTATGAACATAGTGGAACATGTGCCCCTGTGGCATAGTGGGTCAGTTTTGGGTTTATTCCCTGATTTCAAGAGTGGTTGTATTAGTTTGCAACCCCACCAGCAATGGAGGAGTGTTCCTCTATCTCCACAGCCTCACCAATGTGCTATCCCCTGAGGTTTTGACCTTAGCCATTCTGATTGGTGTAAGTTGGAATCTCAGGGTCATTTTAATTTGCATTTCCCTGATCACTAAGAACTTCAAACATTTCTTTAAGTATTTCTCTGCCATTCCAGATTCCTTTGTTGTGAATTCTTGGTTAATTTTATATCCCATTTTTTGATTGGGTTGTTTGGTTTTTTGGTTGTTAGCTTCTTGAGTTCTTTATATATTTTTAATATTAGCTCTCTGTTGAATGTGGGGTTACTGAAGATGTTTTCTCAATCTGTAGTTTGCTGATTTGTCCTATTGACTATGTCCTTTGACTTACAGAATCTTTCCTGTTTCATGAGGTCCCATTTATCAATTCCTGATCTTAGAGCATGAGCCATTGGAGTTCTGTTTAGGAAAATTTCCCCGTGCCAATAAGTTCAAGGCTCTTTTCCACTTTCTCTTCCATTAGATTCAGTGTATTTGGTTTTATTTTGAGGTTCTTGATCAATTTGGACTTGAGCTTTGTGCAAGGTGATGGATATGGGTCTATTTCCATTTCTTTAAATACAGACAGCAGTTAGACCAGCACCATTTATTGAAGATGCTTTCTTTTTCCCATTGTATATTTTTGGCTTCTTTGTCAAAGATCAATTGTCAGTACTTGTGTGGTTTTATTTCTGGGACTTTAATTCTATCCCACTGATCAACATATCTGTCTCTGTACCAATACCATGCGCTTTTTAATCACTATTGATCTGTAGCATAGCTTGAGGTCAGGGATAGTGATTCCCCTAGCCATTTTTTTATTGTTAAGAATTGTTAATTTTTATCCAGCCACGTTGCTGAAGTTGTTTATAATCTGTAGAAGTTCTCTGGTAGAAATTTTGGGGTTGCTTATGAATACTAACATATAATCTGCAAATAGTGATACCTTTGTTTCTTTTTTGCCAACTTGTATCCCCTTGATTTCTTTTGATTGTCTTATTATTCTAGTTAGCATTTTGAGTACTATATTGAGTAGATATGGGGAGAGTAGGAATCCTTGTCTTGTGCTCAATTTTGTGGGATTGCTTCAAGTATGTCTCCATTTAATTTGATATGGACTACTGGTTTGCTGTAAATTGCCTTTATTATGTTTATGTATGGGCCTTGAATTCCTGATCTCTCCAATACTTTTAGCATGAAGGGTATTGTATTTTCTCAAATGCTTTCTCAGCATCTAAGGAGATGAACATGTGATTTTTTTTATTGAGTTTGTTTATATAGTGGATTATTTTAATGGAATGTTGTATATTGAACCAACCTCACATCCCTGGGATGAAGCCTACTTGATCATGTTGAATGATGGTTTTAACATGTTCTTGGATTCGGTTTGCAAGGATTTTATTGCATAGTTTTGCATCAATATTCAGAAGGGAGATTGGTCTGAAGTTCTCTTTTTTCGTTGGGTCCTTGTGTGGTTTAGGTATCAGAGTAATTATGTCTTTATACAATGAGTTAATTAGTGTTCCTTCTATGTTAATTTTATGGAATAATTTGAGGAATATTGATATCAGGTATTCTTTGAGGGTTCGGTAGAATTCTGTACCAAAGCCATCTGACCCAGGACTTTTTTTTGGATGGGAGGTTTTTAATGACTTCTTCCATTTTCTTAGGGGATATGGGACTGTTTAGATAGTTTACCTGCTCTTGATTTAACTATGGCACATGGTATCTGTCTAGAAAATCACCCATTTCATCTAGATTTTCCAGTTTTGTTGAGTCTAGGCATGTGTAGTAGAATCTGATGATATTTTGAATTTCCTTAATTTCTCTTGTTATGTCTCCCTTTTCATTTCTGATTTTGTTAATTTTGATATTTTCTCTGTGCCCTTTAGTTAGTTTGGCTAGGGGTTTTTCTCTCTTGATGAATTTCCCCAAGAAACAGCTTTAGGTTTTGTTGATTCTTTTTATCCTTTTCTTTGTTTCTATTTGGTTGATTTTGGCCCTGAGTTTGAGTATTTCTTGTTGTCTACTCATATTTAAGTATCAATTATATCACAATTTACAAGGTGCTAATACAATAATTTCTGAGCCAATTGATAATGATAAATGCCTTATTCCAATTATCTAACCTTATGATGCCACAACTACTTGTAGGTGGTAAATGCCACGCAGGTTCACGTCTACAACCATCTCTCTTTTCCTCCTACCCTGAGACACTCCCTCTCTCTCTGTAACTCTTACTCCAACTCCTTTTACCCTGTCCAATCATAAACCTACCCTGTACTAATATAATTGGAAAGGGAAAATTCTGCAACACTTCTTGTACATTTATGGCCATCTCTTTCTTTAGGTTGGGGATGTTTTCTATGATTTTGTTGAACATGTTTTCAGGTCATTTGACCTAGGAATATTTGCTCTCTTCTATTCCTATTATTCTTACGTTTGATCTTTTCATTGTGTGCTGGATTTCCTGGATGAATTGTGTTAGGAGTTTTTTATGTTTTAAATTTTCTTTTACCCGTTTCCGCAACGGGTTTGCGGTCAGAACGCAGGTGTTGTGAAAGACACCACTTATTACAAGCAAAAATGGGAAAGGAAAAGACTTGTATCAACATCATAGTAATCGGACGTGTAGATTCCAGCAAGTCCACCGCACCAGCCACCTGATCTACAAATGTGGTGGTATCGACAAGTAAACCATCGAAAAGTTTGAGAAGGAGGCTGCTGAGATGGGAAAGGGCTCCTTAAAGTACACCTGGGTCTTATACAAACTGAAAGCTGAGTGTGAGCGTGGTATCACTATTGACACCTCCCCATGGAAATTCGAGACCAGCAAATACTATGTGAACATCATTGATGCCCCAGGACACAGAGACTTCATCAAAAACATGATTACAGGCACATCCCAGGCTGACTGTGCTATCCTGATTGTTACTGCTGGTGTTGGTGAATTTGAAGCTGGTATCTCCAAGAACGGGCAGACCCTTGAGCATGCTCTTCTGGCTTACACCCTGGGTGTGAAACAGTTGATTGTTGGTGTCAACAAAATGAATTCCACCAAGCCACAATACAGTCAGAAGAGATACGAGGAAATTCTTAAGGAAGTCAGCACCTTGAAGAAAATTGGCTACAACCCTGACACAGTAGCATTTGTGCCAATTTCTGGTTGGAATGGTGACAACATGCTGGAGCCAAGTGCTAATATGCCTTGGTTCAAGGGATGGAAAGTCACACGCAAAGATGGCAGTGCCAGTGGCACCACACTGCTAGAAGCTTTGGATTGTATCCTACCACCAATTCGTCCAACTGACAAGCTTCTGCGACTGCCCCTCCAGGATGTCTATAAAATTGGAGGAATTGGAACTGTCCCCGTGGGCCCAGTAGAGACTGGTGTTCTCAAACCTGGCATGGTGGTTTGCTCCAGTCAACGTAACAACTGAAGTCAAGTCTGTTGAAATGCACCATGAAGCTTTGAGTGAAGCTCTTCCTGGGGACAATGTGGGTTTCAATATAAAGAACGTGTTGGTCAAAGATGTTAGACGAGGCAATGTTGCTGGTGACAGAAAAAACGACCCACCAATGGAAGCAGCTGGCTTCACTGCTCAGGTGATTATCCTGAACCATCCAGGCCAAATCAGTGCTGGCTATGCTCCTGTTCTGGATTGTCACATAGCATGCAAGTTTGTTGAGCTTAAAGAAAAGATCGATCATTATTCTGGTAAGAAGCTGGAAGATGGCCCCAATATCCTGAAGTCTGGTGATGCTGCCATTGTTGATATAATCCCTGTCAAGCCCATGTGTGTTGAGAGCTTCTCTGACTACCCTCCACTTGGTCATTTTGCTGTTCGTGACATGAGGCAGACAGTTGCTGTGGGTGTCATCAAAGCTGTGGACAAGAAGGCTGCTTGAGTTGGCAAAGTCACCAAGTCTGCCCAGAAAACTCAAAAGGCTAAATGAATATTACCCCTAATACCTGCCACCCCAGTCTTAATCATTTGTGGAAGAATGGTCTCAGAACTGTTTGCCTCAATTGGCCATTTAAGTTTAATAGTAAAAGACTGGTTAATGATAACAATGCATCATAAAACCTTCAGAAAGAAAGACTGTTTTGTGGACCATTGTTTTGTGTGTGGCAGTTTTAAGTTATTAGTTTTCAAAATCAGTGCTTTTTTAATGGAAACAACTTGACCAAAAATCTGTCACAGAATTTTGAGACCATTAAAACAAGTTTAATGAGAAAAATTTTTTTCTTTGATCATTGTATCTAAATCTTTTAATGTATCTTCTACACCTGAGATTCTATCTTCCATCTCATGTATTCTGTTGGTATTACATCTTTTCTGTAATTCCTGACTTCTTTCCTAGGTTTTCCATTTTAAGTGTTGCTTCCATATGTTTTCTTTATTGTTTCTACTTCCACTTTTAGGTTTTGGACTGCTTTGTTCAATTCCTTCACCTGTTTGATTGTGTTTTACTGTATTTCTTCAAGGGATTTATTTGTTTCCACTTTAAGAGCATCTACCTGTTATCCTGTGTTTTATTGTATCTCTTTTATTGAGTTACTTACATCCTTCTTTTTTTGTTTTTCTTTTTTTTATTAGGTATTTTCCTCATTTACATTTTCAATGCTATCCCAAAGGTCCCCCATACCCACCCCCCCAATCCCCTACCCACCCACTCCCCCTTTTTGGCCCTGGCATTCCCCTGTACTGGGGCATATAACGTTTGCAAGTCCAATGGGCCTCTCTTTGCAGTGATGGCTGACTAGGCCATCTTTTGATACATATGCAGCTAAAGACAAGAGCTCCCGAGTACTGGTTAGTTCATATTGTTGTTCCACCTATAGGGTTGCAGTTCCATTTAGCTCCTTGGGTAATTTCTCTAGCTCCTCCATTGGGGGCAGTGTGACCCATCCAATAGCTGACTGTGATCATCCACTTCTATGTTTGCTAGGCCCCGGCATAGTCTCACAAGAGAGAGCTATATCTGGGTCCTATCAGCAAAATCTTGCTAGTGTATGCAATGGTGTCAGCATTTGGAAGCTGCTTATGGGATGGATCCCTGCATATGGCAATCACTAGATGGTCCATCCTTTCGTTACAGCTCCAAATTTTGTCTCTGTAACTCCTTCCATGGGTGTTTTGTTCCCATTTCTAAGAAAAGGTATAGTGTCCACACTTTGGTCTTCATTCTTCTTGAATTTCATGCGTTTGGCAAGTTGTATCTTATATCTTGGGTATCCTAAGTTTCTGGGCTAATATCCACTTATCAGTGAGTACATATTGTGCGAGTTCCTTTGTGATTGGGTTACTTCACTCAGGATGATACCCTCCAGGTCCATCCATTTGCCTAGGAATTTCATAAATTCATTTTTTAATAGCTGAGTAGTATTCCATTGTGTAAATGTACCACATTTTCTGTATCCATTCCTCTGTTGAGGGGTATCTGGGATCTTTCCAGCTTCTGGCTATTATAAACAAAGCTGCTATGAACATAGTGGAGCATGTGTTCTTCTTACCGGTTGGGACATCTTCTGGATATATGCCCAGGAGAGGTATTGCGGAATCCTCCGGTAGTACTATGTCCAATTTTCTGAGGAACTGCCAGACTGATCTCCAGAGTGGTTGTACAAGCTTGCAATCCCACCAACAATGGAGGAATGTTCCTCTTTCTCCACATCCTTGCCAGCATCTGCTGTCACCTGAATTTTTTATCTTAGCCATTCTGACTGGTGTGAAATGGAATCTCAGGGTTGTTTTGATTTGCATTTCCCTATGGTCACTTGATCTTTGACAAGGGAGCTAAAACCATCCAGTGGAAAAAAGACAGCATTTTCAACAAATGCTGCTGGCACAACTGGCGGTTATCATGTAGAAGAATGCGAATTGATCCATTTCTATCTCCTTGTACTAAGGTCAAATCTAAGTGGATTAAGGAACTCCACATAAAACCAGAGACACTGAAACTTATAGAGGAGAAAGTAGGGAAAAGCCTCGAAGATATGGGTACAGGGGAAATATTCCTGAATAGAACAGCAATGGCTTGTGCTGTAAGATCAAGAATCGATAAATGGGACCTCATAAAATTGCAAAGCTTCTGCAAAGCAAAAGACACCGTCAATAAGACAAAAAGGCCACCAACAGATTGGGAAAGGATCTTTACCTATCCCAAATCGGATAGGGGACTAATATCCAATATATATAAAGAACTCAAGAAGGTAGACTCCAGAAAATCAAATAACCCCATTAAAAAATGGGGCTCAGAGCTGAACAAAGAATTCTCACCTGAGGAATACCGAATGGCAGAGAAGCACCTGAAAAAATGTTCAACATCCTTAATCATCAGGAAAATGCAAATCAAAACAAAACTGAGATTCCACTTCACTCCAGTCAGAATGGCTAAGATCAAAAACTCAGGTGACAGCAGATGCTGGTGAGGATGTGGAGAAAGAGGAACACTTACATCCTTCTTAAAGGACTCTATTATCTTCACAAGATAGGTCTGCTTCCTGATTTTCAGGTGTATTGGTGTATTCAGGACTTTCTATGTTGGGAGAACCAGATAAGATGATGCCAAAGTATATTGGATTTTGTTGCTTGTGGTCTTATGCTTGCCTCTTTGCATCTGGTAATATCTGCTGTTATCTGGCCTGGATACTTCTCTCTGGAGTCTTTCTCCTGTGTCCTTGAGTTGGTGCAAGTCTTCTGGTAGGCCTGTTGCCCTGTGTGCAGCAGATCTCCTGGCAGGCCTTCAGAGGGTTGGGTCTTCAGAGGTGTATTCAAGCTGTTGTATTGCATCTAGCTTTTCTCCTAAGAGGGCTTTACCATGTGGGGTCTGTTATCCTGTGTGCAGCAACATTCCTGGGAGGCTCTTAGACTGTGGAGTCAGTTGCATTGTGTGCAATAAAACTCTCCATAGGCCTTCAGAGTGTTCAGTCTTCAGGGGAGCTGAGAAGCTGGTGATCTGCCCTTGTGGAAGGTGTAGGACAGTTGAATTCGGGGTGAAGAGGGTTGCACTATGATCTGTACTGAGTCGGCTGGGCTCCTTGGGTTCCCAGCTCCTGTGGTTGTTTGAGAGGAACCCTTGCCTATTGACCTCTGTGCAGCAAAACTCCTGTGATGCTTTCAGACTCTGGGGTCTTTAGAGGAGCAGAAAATCTGGTAATCTGCCCTGGTGGAAGTCAAAGACTAGAAGCTTTTTGTAATATTCTTCTGCATAAAATTTCATTCACAAAATTAATAATTGTAATGGAATATGTTAGTGATATATATTAGTATGCTTAATTCTGATATTTAGTATATGTATTTTTGATAATTTCTCTTTTATCTATTCATTATTCTCATATTCACCTACAGAAAGTGAGAGGAACATAAGGATGATAGTAGAATAAATATGAGTCTTTTCTCTTCCCTCTGCCCCAAAATCCTCAACTACTTTTTCCCCTTTGTCATGTGTGTGTGTGTGTGTGTGTGTGTGTGTGTGTGTGTGTAAACACACATATATGTATGATGTATGTATGTATGTATATATACATATATATAATGACAAATATATGTATACAAATATATGAAGTGAAAGATCTGTATGATAAGAACTTCAAGTCTCTGAAGAAAGAAATCAAAGAAGATATCAGAAGATGGAAAGATTTCCCATGCTCATGGATTGGCAGGATCAATATAGTAAAAATGGCCATCTTGTTGAAAGCAATCTATAGATTCAATGCAATCCCCACCAAAATTCCAACTCAATTCTTCACAGAGATAGAAAGAGCAATTTTCAAATTTATCTGTAATAACAAAAATCCCAGGATAGCTAAAACTGTTTTCAACAATAAAAGAACTTCTGGGGGAATCACTATCTCTGACCTTGAGATAAAAGCTGTACTACAGAGCACTAGATATAAAAACTGCATGATCTTGGTGCAGAGATGAGCAAGTAGATCACTGGAATAGAATTAAAGACCCAGAAGTAAACTCATACACCCATGGTCACTGGATCTTTGACAAAGAAGCCAAAAGCATGCAGTGGAAAAAGGCAGCATTTTCAACAAGTGGTGTTGTTTCAACTCGTGATTTGCATGTAGAAGAATGCAGATTGATCCATTTTTATCTCCTTGTACAAAGCTCAAGTCCAAGTGGAACAAGGACATCCACATCAAACCAGTTATGCTGAATCTGATTGAAGATGAAGTGGGAAAAAGCCTCGAACACATTGGCACATGAGAATATTTTATGAAAGAACACCAAAGACTCCTGCTCTAAGATCAACAATTGAAAAAATTGAAATGTATCTTTAAGGCAAACAACACTGTCAAAAGGGCAAAACAGCAGCCTACAGATTGATAAATGATCTTTACCAACCCTGTATCTGATAGAGGTATTTTCCAAAATATACAAAGAACTCAATAAGATAGACTCCAGAGAACCAAAGAACTCTTAAAAAATAATGGGTTATAGGGTTAAACAAAAAATTCTCAAGTGAGGCATCTCCAAAGGCTGAGAAGTACCAAAAGAAATATCCAACCTTATAGAAGCTTTTCAGTTTCATGAGGTCCCTTTTATCCTTCTTTATCTTAGAGCATGAACCATTAAAGATTTGTTTAGGAAATTTCCCCCCATGTCAATGGCTTTGAGGCACTTTCTCATATCCCACAGTAGCAAAGATTTACATTAATGGATTTTCATATATTGAAGCAACTTTGCATTGCAGTGATGAAGCCCTCAGTTAGTTTGGCTAAGGGTTTTTCTATCTTGTCATTTCTCTCAAAGAACTAGCTTTTGGTTTTCTTAATTCTTTGTATAATTCTCTTTGTTTCTATTTGGTTTATTTTAGGCCCTGAGTTTGACAATTTCCTGCCATCTACTCCACTTGGGTGTGTTTGCTTCTTTGTGTTCTAGAGCTCTCAGGTGTGCGTTAAGTTGCTAGTGCAGTATCTCTAGAGAGCACTAGAGATAAAAACTGCATGATCTTGGTGCAGAGATGAGCAAGTAGATCACTGGAAAAGAATTGAGACCAGCACTATTGAAGGTGAAATCTTCTGGTAAGCTTAACTGTGTGAGAGCCACCCACATGATACTGATTTGGATACAAGGGAGCTTCTAGATTGAATGGGTCAAGGAAGTGCAGTGGAGGCTTGGTACTGTTAAAAGTCAGGAAAGGCTGTTTGTGCAGGCCAGCCTCAGTTGTGGTAGAGACTCAAGTATATTGGAGATGCCAGGATTGTGGTATAACCAACAAGGCATCGAAACATGTGGAATAGAATCAGTCTAGCACAGTGGTTCTTAGCCTTCCATGTCTGTGACCTTTAAATATATTTCTTCATGTTGAGATGACAACCAACCATAAAATTATTTTTGTTCCTACTTCATAATTGTAATTTTGCTACTTTTTAGAATTATAATGTAAATGCCTGTATTTTCTTATGGTCTTTTGTGACTTAGTGAATGGGCCATTAGATCCTCAAATGGAGCCTGACCCACATGTTGAGAACCACTGGACTAGATTATAAGACAACCTTGTGTGACAGTTGGCAAATTGATATAAGTAGCACTGTTCAAGCCCTTTGGAGTCTGGAAGATCATAAATTCAAGATGCCAGACATTTAGCTATAGGATGTAATTTACTCTGTTGGACATTTTTTTATACTTTGATTCGCCTTCTCTCTTGGAAAGCAAAACTCTTTAAAGTGTTTAAACATTTAAAGACTATTGTAGGCTTAGATTTTTCAAAACCTACTTATAATAAATGGTCTTAAACTAATACATGTAATCTCCACTGTAGGTCACAACCCAGCACAGGTAGAGGGAGTTTTTGACCTTAGCCATTCTGACTGGTGGTGTGAGGTAGAATCTCGGGGTCGTCTTGATTTGCATGTCCCTGATGACTAAGAATGTTGAACATTTCTTTAGATGCTCCTTGGCCATTTCAAATTCCTCAGTTGAGAATTCCTTGCTTATCTCTGTACCACATTTTTAATAGGGTTATTTGGTTATTTGGAGTCTAACTTCCTTAGTACTTTTTATATATTGGATATTAGCCCTCTATTGGATGTAGGATTGGTAAAGATCTTTTCTCAATCTGATGGTTGCCATTTTGTCCTATTGACAGTGTCCTTTGCCTTATAGAAGATTTGCAATTTTATGAGGTCCCATTAGTCAATTATGGATCTTAGAACATATGACATTGTTGTACTGTTCATGAAATTTTCTCCTGTTCCCATATGTTCGAGGTTCTTCCCCACTTTCTCTTCTATTAATTTCAGTGTATCTGGTTTTATGTGGAAGTCCTTGATCCACTAGGACTTGAGCTTTGTACAAGGAGATAAGAATGGATTTATTTTCATTCTTTTACATGCTGACTCCCAGTTGAACCAGCATCATTTGTTGAAAAAGCTGTCTTTTTCCCTCTGGATGGTCTTAGCTCCTTTGTCAAAGATCAAGTGAACATAGGTGTATGGGTTCATTACTGTGTCTTCAGTTCTATTCCATTGCTCTATTTGCCTGTGTCTGTATCAATACCATACAGTTTTTAATCACTATCGATGTCCTTCAACAGAGAAATGGGTACAGAAAATGTAATGCATTCACACAATGGAGTACTACTCAGCTATTAGAAACAATGAATTCATGATATTCTTAAGCAAATGGATGGAACTAGAAAATATCATCCTGAGTGAGGTAACCCAATCACAAAAGAACACACATTAGGTATCTACTCACTGATAAGTGGATATTAGCCCAAAAGCTCAGAATACCCAAGATACAATTCACAGAGAACATGAAGCTCAAGAAGAAGAAAAACCAAAGTGTAGATGCTTCAGCCCTTCTTAGAGGGGGGAACAAATACTTACAGGAGGAAATATGGAAACAAACTGTGGAGCAGAGACTGAAGGAAATGCCACCCAGAGACTGTTCTAGCTGGGGATCCATCCCATATACACCAAACCCAGACATTATTGGAGATGCCAAGAAGTGCTTGCTGACAGGAACCTGATTTAGGTGTCTCCTGAAAGGCTCTGGAGAACCTGACAAATACAGAGGGGGATGCTCTCAGCCAACCTTTGAACTTACCATAGTGTCCCCAATGGAGGAGTCAGAAAAAGGACTGAAGGAGTTAAAGGGGTTTGCATCCCCATAGGAAGAACAATATCAACCAATCAGACCCCCTAGAACTCCCAGGGACTAAACCACCAACCAAAGAGTACACATGAAGGGACCCATGGCTCCAGCCACATATATGGCAGAGGATGGCCTTATTGGGAATCAATGGGAGGAGAGAATCTTGGTCCTGTGTAAGTTCAATGCCCCAGTGTAGGAGAATGCTAGGGAGGGATGGTGGGAGTGGGTGGTTCAGTGGGGGAGCACATTCATAGAGGCAAGGGAAGTGGGGAAGGGATAAGGGTTTCTGGAGGGGAAACCAGGAATGGGGATAGCATTTGAATTGTAAATAAAAGAAAATATCCAATTAAAAAAATAAAAAACAAAAAACAAAAAAAGGAGGGAACACCTTTTGTCTTACCCTTCTTTCTCATAAAAATCTTGGTACTTTATTCATTACATGAACTGCAATTATACAATTGTTTTATACAGAGAAATATATCTAAAATGGAAATAATTTATAGATGAAATTTGATAAATATGCCATAAGTATGCTGTTATTGACCTACTAATGTTAAGGAACATTTATGCTTGCCTTCATTTTTTGTTGAATCAATTTTTTATTTATTGTGTGTATGCACATGCACACATACACATTCATGCCTGCACATGCACATGAAATTGTTAAGGTTAACAACTCTTTAGGGTCAATCCTCTAGGGCCACTACTTTGGTCCTTGGAATTGAATCCTCCTCCTCTGACTTGGTAGCATGTGCTGAGCCATCTTACCAGTCATTAGAGAAAATGTCATGTAAATAAAGTCTAAAACTTTTGGTGAATTCTTCTCTATGAGGTAAAATTCCCTTTTCCTTGTTTGTTGTTGTTTTTTGAGAATTGCATACATGAATATATATTTATCTAGTCTGCCCCTATTTCCTCTCCTCCATCTCATTCCTTTTTGTTTCTTCCACTTCTCTCTACAGCTTTATTTACTCTCTTTAAAACCCATTGAGTCCACTTAGTGCTGCCCCTGTGTACAGGGTGTAGACTCTACACTGTAGAGCCACCCAGTGGAACATGGGCAGCCTTTTATGGGCAATATCTGAAGAGAACTGACTCTCCTTTCCTAAGCTATCAACTGAAAATAGTTTCTCAGATAACTGTAGAAGTCTATGATACCTTCCCCCACTTCTTTTGGAATGTTGATTGGAGAATGTTGTTCAGTCCTTTTACAGGCCACCTGGGACCAACTTTTATATATTGCCTCCAGCTGGAGTGGGCTCATCACTTTATAATCAGCACATGTAATGCTTGAAAAAGTACTATTTAAATCAGCTTTTGCTATTTGATACAACTAGAAACTGTTGCCATGAACAACTGGGAAATAAGTTTCTAGGATGTCCCAATATTCATTTTATTAGGACAAACTGACATTCATGCCTAAATCCTTGCTTAACTCCTCTACTCTCCAGGGCAGATCATTCTTGCTACTGTCTTTCTGTCCTGTCTGAAGATTGTGATGAATTGCTATAGAATATCCAAAAGTTGACACAAAGCTTATTTGCCCTAGTTAAAGAGATCTAAATGTATCAAGTATATATGTGTTGTTCACTCCATGGCTTAACTCGCCATAAACCAAATGTAATCTGTCCATCTGAAACAGAAACCTTTACATGGTCTTGGTATGTAAGAGCTGACCAGGAAAAATAGCTGTATGTGGGCTCTGCTTGGTACCAGATTTTCCAGTGTTTAGCTTAGTGCTGACTTTATGGAATATCCCTGTGGTACCTTCCAGGACTGCCAGTGAGCATGTAGGCTTTGCCTGTAAGTCTGCTGAGGTTTGGGAACATGTGGTAGAGGCAATATTTTGACCAACTGTCGAAAAAGGTCCAGAAGTTCAAAACTCAGTTCTTTGCCTAGAGATCAGGTGTCAGCCTGCACTATCAATGACTGTGCTACACAGAAGGAGGTATTTGCAATCTAAAGCTTAGACTTAATTCTGTCTGCTTTCATATACTGGGGTTCACATCTTCATAGTGCAGTTCTCAGTGTTTTGGGAAATGTAACATGCTTACTTCTTTCTATCTTGCTTTATTCAATATGTCTTTTGTTGTTATTAACATTTAGTTTCTTACCTATATTCCTTATTCCTCTAAAGGTAGTTTGTATGAGAATAGAAGTTTAAATTGTGTGACTGTTGGAGGTTTGTGAACATGAGTGTCTTGGTCAGGCACATCCTTGCTGCACCATACTCTTCTATTCCTTTCATTGCTGGTATTCAGTCTGGCAGTTCCTCCAAAACTTCAAAATAGTTCTACCTGAGGACCCAGCTATACCACTACTGGGCATCTACCCAAAAGATGCTCCAAAATATAACAAGGACACATGATCCACTATGTTCATAGCAACCTTCTTTGTAATAGCCAGAAGCTGGAAACAACCCAGATATCGCTCAACAGAGGAATGAATATAGAAAATGTCTACACTTACACAATGAAGTACTACTCAACTATTAAAAATGATGACTTCATGAAATTCCTAGGCAAATAGATGGAATTAGAAAATATCATCCTGAGTGACTTAACCCAAGTCACAAAAGAACACACATGATATGTACTAACTGAGCAAAAAGCTCAGAATACCTACCATAAAGCTCACAGATTATATGAAGCTCAAGAAGGAAGACCAACATATGAATGTTTTAGTCCTACTTAGAAGAAAGAACAAAATAATCATGGGAGGTAGAGGGAGGGAAAAAACTGGGAGGGAGAGAGGAGGGGGGAGGAAAATGGGGCAGGATCAGATGGGAGGAGACAGCAAGAAGTACTGAAGGTCAGAAATTTGAACAGAAGTGTGTAACAATGAGGGATTGGGGATAAGGGGTAGCCACAAGAAAGTCCAGATGCCAGGAAAGCAAGAGATTCCCAGAACCCATGGGGATGACATTAGCTGAAATACCCAACAAAAGGGAGGTAGAACCTGTAGAGGTCATATCCAGAGGTTAGGCTAGTTGAGGCCACTAACGCATCTCAAAAATATTAACACATAATTGTTCCTGTTAAAAGAAAAGGCAGGGAATAAGAGTGTAGCAGAGACTGAATGAAATGCCAAGTAGAGACTGACCCACCTACAAACCATCCCAACTGTAGACACCAAACCCAGACATTATTACTGATGCTAAGAAACACTTTCTGATAAGAGCTTGATATAGCTGTCCCCTGAGAGGCTCTGCCAGAGCCTGACCAATAGAGATGCAGATGCTCACAGTCAAGCATGGGGCTGAGCATAGGACTCCAGTGGAGGAATTAGGGCAAGAACCAAAGAAGCTGAAGGGGTTTGCAATCCCATAGGAAGAACAATGATATCAACCAAACAGACCTCCCAGAGCTCTCATGGACTAAATTAGCATTGACCTCCTTCCTAGGACTTCCTAGGACTGTATGAATCTTCTCTGTGCTTTTGTCTATTGTGTTATGTGTTACTTCTTGTTATTTAACTGACTATTATCATGGTGTTCCTTTTCTCAGATGTGTCAAATCTTCTCCTAATTTTGTGAAAATAAAATTTGTAGGAGACACCATTTTAGATGATTTACATTTCTGATAAAACTCTCATTCTACCTGTGGGTTTGTAGCAGGTCAGACTCCAGAAGGATGGACAGACTTACAGACTGAAAAGCCTCCCTGGAATCATGTGCATTTTCCTTTTCTTCCTTGGGATACTGTTTTTTTTTCCATGTGTAAGAGGATTATTGGGGGGGCAGGTGGCCACAGAAAGAGAAGGGGGGAAGAGAGAGATAGATTAGGGGGGGGCCTTTCTTTTTTAAAATTAGGTATTTTTCTCATTTACATTTCCAATGCTATCCCAAAAGTCCCCCTACCCACCCTCCCAATCCCCTACCCATCCACTCCCCCTTTTTGGCCCTGGCATTCCCCTGTACTGGGGCATATAAAGTTTGCAAGTCCAAAGGGCCTCTCCTTCCAGTGATGGCTGACTAGGCCATCTTTTGATACATATGTAGCTAGCGACAAGAGCTCCGGGGAACTGGTTAGTTCATATTGTTGTTCCACATATAGGGTTGCAGTTCCCTTTAGCTCCTTGGGTACTTTCTCTAGCTCCTCCATTGGGGGCCGTGTGACCCATCCAATAGCTGACTGTGAGCATCCACTTCTGTGTTTGCTAGGCCCTGGCATAGTCTCACAAGAGACAGCTATATCTGGGTCCTTACAGCAAAATCTTGCTAGTGTATGCAATGGTGTCAGCGTTTGGAAGCTGATTATGGGATGGATCCCTGGATATGGCAATCACTAGATGGTCCATCCTTTCGTCACAGCTCCAAATTTTCTCTCTGTAACTCCTTCCATGGGTGTTTTGATCCCATTTCTAGAAAGGGGCAAAGTGTCCACACTTTGTTCTTCATTCTTCGTGAGTTTCACACGTTTAGCAAATTGTATCTTATATCTTGGGTATCCTAAGTTTCTGGGCTAATATCCACTTATCACTGAGTACATATTGTGCGAGTTCCTTTGTAATTGGGTTACCTCACACAGGATGATGCCCTCCAGGTCCATCCATTTGCGTAGGAATTTCATAATTCATTCTTTTTAATAGCTGAGTAGTACTCCATTGTGTAAATTTACCATATTTTCTGTATCCATTCCTCTGTTGAGGGGCATCTGGGTTCTTTCCAGGTTCTGGCTATTATAAATAAGGTTGCTATGAACATAGTGGAGCATGTGCCATTCTAATCGGTTGGAACATCTTCTGGATATATGACCAGGAAAGGTATTTCGGGATCCTACAGTAGTATTATGACAAACTTTCGGGGGAACCACCAGACTGATTTCCAGAGTGGTTGTACAAGCTTGCAATCCCACCAACAATGGAAGAGTGTTCCTCTTTCTCCACATCCTCTCCAGCGTCAGTTGTCACCTGAATTTTTGATCTTAGCCATTCTGACTGGTGTGAGGTGGAATCTGAGGGTTGTTTTGATTTGCATTTCCCTGAAGATTAAGGATGTTGAACAGTTTTTCAGGTGCGTCTCAACCATTCGGTATTCCTCAAGCGAGAATTCTTAGTTTAGCTCTGAGCCCTATTTTTTAATGGGGTTATTTGATTTTCTGGAGTCCACTTCTTGAGTTCTTTATATATATTGGATATTAGACCCCTATCTGATTTAGCATAGGTAAAGATCCTTTCCCAAACTAGTGGTGGCCTTTTTGTCTTATTGACTGTGTCTTTTGCCTTGCAGAAGCTTTGCAATTTTATGAGGTCCCATTTGTCGACTCTCGATCTTACAGCACAAGGCATTGTTGTTATATTCAGGAATTTCCCCCCTGTTCCCATATCTTTGAGGCTTTTCCCTACTTACTCCTCTATAAGTTTCAGTGTCTCTGGTTTTATGTGGAGCTCCTTGATCCACTTAGATTTGACCTTAGTACAAGGAGATAGGAATGGATCAATTCTCATTCTTCTACATGATAACTGCCAGTTGTGCCAACACCATTTGTTGAAAATGCTGTTTTTTTTCCACTAGATGGTTTCTGCTCCCTTGTCAAAGATCAAGTGACCATAGGCTGTGGGTTCATTTCTGGGTCTTCAATTCTATTCCATTGGTCTACTTGTCTGTCGCTATACCAGTACCATGCAGTTTTTATCACTCTTGCTCTGTAGTACAGATTTAGGTCAGGCATGGTGATTCCACCAGAGGTTCTTTTATACTTAAGAAGAGTTTTTGCTATCCTAGGTTTTTTGTTATTCCAGATAAATTTGCATATTACCCTTTCTAATTCATTGAAGTATTCAGTTGGAATTTTGATGGGGATTGCATTGAATCTGTAGATTGCTTTTGGCAAGATAGCCATTTTTACTATATTGATCCTGCCAATCCATGAGCATGGGAGATCTTTCCATCTTCTGAGACCTTCTTTAATTTCTTTCTTCAGAGACTTGAAGTTCGTATCATACAGATCTTTCACTTCCTTAGTTAGAGTCACGCCAAGATATTTTATATTATTTGTGACTATTGAGAATGGTGTTGTTTCCCTAATTTCTTTCTCAGCCTGTTTATCCTTTGTGTAGAGAAAGGCCATTGACTTGTTTGAGTTAATTTTATATCCAGCTACTTCATTGAAGCTGTTTATCAGGCTTAGGAGTTCTCTGGTGGAATTTTTAGGGTCACTTATATATACTATCATATCATCTGCAAAAAGTGATATTTTGACTTCTTCCACTCCAATTTGTATCCGTTTGATCTCCTTTTGTTATCGAATTGCTCTGGCTAGGACTTCAAGTACAATGTTGAATAGATAGGGAGAAAGTGGGCAGCCTTGTCTAGTCCCTAATTTTAGTGGGATTGCTTCCAGCTTCTCACCATTTACTTTGATGTGGGCTACTGGTTTGCTGTAGATTGCTTTTATCATGTTTAGGTATGGGCCTGGAATTGCCGATTTCCAAGACTTTTATCATGAATGGGTTTGGATTTTGTCAAATGCTTTCTCAGCATCTAACGAGATGATCATGTGGTTTTTGTCTTTGAGTTTGTTTATATACTGGATTACGTTGATGGATTTCTGTATATTGAACCATCCCTGCATCCCTGGGATGAAACCTACTTGGTCAGGATGGATGATTGTTTTGATGTGTTCTTGGATTCGGTTAGCAAGAACTTTATTGAGGATTTTTGCATCGATATTCATAAGGCAAATTGGTCTTAAGTTCTCTATCTTTGTTGGGTCTTTTTGTGGTTTGGGTATCAGACTAATTGTAGGTTCATAGAATGAGTTGGGTAGAGTACTTCTGTTTCTATTTTGTGCAATAGTTTGTGATGAACTGGGATTAGGTCTTCTATGAAGGTCTGATACAACTCTGCACTAAACCCATTTTTGGTTGGGAGACTATTAATGACTGCTTCTATTTCTTTAGGGGATATAGGACTGTTTAGATCATTAACCTGATCTTGATTTAACTTTGGTAGCTGGTATCTGTCTAGAAACTTGTCCATTCCATCCAGGTTCTCCAGTTTTGTTGAGTATAGCCTTTTGTAGAAGGATCTGATGGTGTTTGTGATTTCTTCAGGATCTGTTGTTATGTCTCCCTTTTCATTTCTGATTTTGTTAATTAGGATGCTTCCCCTGTGCCCTCTAGTGAGTCCAGCTAAGGGTTTATCCATCTTGTTGACTTTCTCAAAGAATCAGCTCCTCGTTTGTTCGATTCTTTGAATAGTTCTTCTTGTTTCCACTTGGTTAATTTCAGCCCTGAGTTTGATTATTTCCTGTGATCTACTCCTCTTGGGTGAATTTCCTTCCTTTTTTCCTAGAGGTTTTAGGTTTTTTGTCAAGCTGCTAATGTGTGCTCTCTCTACTTTCTTTTTGGAGGCACTCAGAACTATGAGTTTTCCTCTTAGAAATGCTTTCATTGTGTCCCATAAGTTTGGGTATGTTGTGGCTTCATTTTCATTAAACTCCAAAAAGTCCTTAATTTCTTTCTTTATTCCTTCCTTGACCAAGGTATCATTGAGAAGAGTGTTGTTCAGTTTCCACGTGAATGTTGGCTTTCTATTGTTTACGTTGTTATTGAAGATCAGCTTTAGTCCATGGAGGCATGGTACAATTTCATACTTTTATATATGTTGAGGCTTGTGTTGTGACCAATTATGTGGTCAGTTTTGGAGAAGGTACCATGAGGTGCTGAGAAGAAGATATATCCTTTTGTTTTAGGATAAAATGTTCTGTAGATATCTGTTAGATCCATTTGTTTCATAACTTCTGTTATTTTCACTTGTCCCTGTTTAGTTTCTGTTTCCATGATCTGTCCATTGGTGAAAGTGGTGTGTTGAAGTCTCCCACTATTATTCTGTGAGGTGCAATGTGTGCTTTGAGGTTTATGAAAGTTTCTTTAATGAATGTGGTCTGCCCTTGTATTTGGAGCATAAATATTCAGAATTGAAAGTTCCTCTTAGAAGATTTTACCTTTGATGTGTATGAAATACCCCTCCTTGTCTTTTTGGATGACTTTGGTTTGGAAGTCGATTTTATTAGATATTAGAATGGCTACTCCAGCTTGTTTCTTCAGACCATTCGCTTGGAAAATTGTTTTCTAGCCTTTAATTCTGAGGTAGTGTCTATCTTTTTACCTGAGATTGGTTTCCTGTAAGCAGCAAAATGTTGGGTCCAGTTTGTGTATCCAGTCTGTTAGTCTATGTCTTTTTATTGGGGAGTTGAGTCCATTGATAGTAAGAGATATTAAGGAAAAGTAATTGTTGCTTCCAATTATTTTTGTTGTTAAAGTTGGCATTCTGTTCTTGTGGCTGTCTTCTTTTAGGTTTGTTGAGGGATTACCTTCTTGATTTTTCTAGGATGTGGTTTCCGTCCTTGTATTGTTTTTTTCCTCTTATTATTTTTTGAAGGGAGGTACTCATGGAAAGATAATATGTGAATTTGGTTCTGTCGTGGAATACTTTTGTTTCTACATCTAAATTAATTGAAAGTTTGGCTGGGTATAGTAGCCTGGGTTGGCATTTGTGTTCTCTTAGTGTCTGTATAACATCTGTCCAGGCTTTTCTGGGCTTCATAGTCTCTGGTGAAGAATCTGGTGTACTTCTGATAGGCTTCCCTTTATATGTTACTTGACCTTTTTCCCTTACTGTTTTTAATATAGGTTTGGGAAGTTTTCTTCTATAATTTTGCTGAAGATATTTGTTGGCCCTTTAAGTTGAAAATCTTCATTCTCATCTACTCCTATTATCCATAGGTTTGGTCTTCTTATTTTGTCCTGGATTTCCTGGATGTTTTGAGTTAGGATCTTTTTGCATTTTCCATTTTCTTTGATTGTTGTGCTGATCTTCTCTATGGAATCCTCTGCACCTGAGATTCACTCTTCCATCTCTTGTATTCTGTTGCTGATGCTCACATCTATGGTTCCAGATTTCTTTCTTAGGGTTTCTATCTCCAGCGTTGCCTCACTTTTGGGTTTTCTTTATTGTGTCTACTTCCCTTTTTAGGTCTTTGATGGTTTTATTCAATTCCATCACCTGTTTGGTTGTGTTTTCCTGCAATTCTTTCAGGAATTTTTGTGCTTCCTCTTAAGGTCTTCTACCTGTTTAGCAGTGTTCTTTACTTCTTTGAGTGAGTTATTAAAGTCCTACTTGATGTCCTCTACCATCATCATGAGATATGGTTTTAAATCCGGGTCTAGCTTTTCAGGTGTGTTTTGGTGCCCTAGACTTGGTGAGGTGGGAGTGCTGTGTTCTGATAATGGTGATTGGTCTTGGTTTCTGTTAGTAAGAATCTTATGTTTACCTTTCAGATCTGGTAATCTCCGGAGTTAGTTGATTTAGTTGTCTCTGGTTAGAGATTGTTCCTCTCGTGATTCAGTTACCCTCTATCAACAGACCTGGGTGACTAGCTCTCTCCTCTGAGTTTCAGTAGAAAGAGCAATCTCTGCAGGCAAGCTCTCCTCTTACAGGGAAGGTTCACAGATATCTGGCTTTCAGACCTCCCTCCTGGCCGAAGATGAAGGCCCAAAAGAGGACCTGTCCCAGAAGCTGTGTTGCTTCGGCCTGTCCCAGAAGCTGTGTTGCTTCGGCCTGTCCCAGAAGCTGTTAGCTTCTGTAGTCCACACTCTCACCTGTGCAGACTACTCTCGGCAGAGTCCCGGAACCAAGATGTCTGCCACCGATGCTCAGGCAAAGCCCTCCCAGGCTGGGCGGACACCTATCCTCTGGCCGGGAAGGTGCCCGGATGTCTGGAGCCTGAAAAGGGGGCTGGCTCAGAAGCTCTGTGGTTCCCATCTGTCCCAGAAGCTGTTAGCTTCTGTAGTCCACACTCTCACCTATGCAGACTATTCTCGGCAGAGTCCGGGAACCAAAAAAGATCAACTTCTTGTGCTTCTGCTTCATAGGCTATCCAAGGTTTGTTGTAGCAGGATAGCTGGAAGCAATTTGTAGCATTTGTACTACAGAGTTGATTCCTAGATACTGTCTGTTGGTCAAGTGGAAATCTGCTGAGACAGATATTGACTAGGGTCCAAAGTTAAAGTTTAGGAACTTTGGAGTTCTTCAGTTTATAATTCTGATAGTTTGGGGAGGGGAGGAGGCCCAAGAGGGGGGGATGGGAGAGACAGACAGACAGACAGACAGACAGACAAGCAGGCAGAGACAGACAGAGACAGACAAAGATTCAAATTCTCAGGGATAGACAAGTGGAGAAACTTAGGCTGTGGAGAAGCTTAGGCTGTGGAGAAGCTTAGCAAATTTCCATAGGAGAGAACAGAGGTGGCAAAGTAATGGGGTGAGTAGATGGTCTAAGAGGGGAGAGAATTTAGGTAAAAGACCAGGAGTTAGGACTGGATGTCTATACATGAGTTCAAAGGGTGAGATGAGGAGAAGTCAATTTGGGGGAGCTTGTAGCTTGAACAGAAATTCTCTGGAGTCCATTTGATAAGTGAGAGGTGGATCCAAGTATTATGGCTCCCTGGACCCCCTAAAGTTTGCATGACATTTTCTTTTTTTTTTAAGTTTACAAAATAGACAAAAGCTTTAGGTATAGGCATTATCACTCTTTATAATCTGTACTGAAATCTACGTTGTAGAAAAAGCATCTAACAGGTGTCTGTAAGAGAGCTGGAGTAGACCCATGCCTTCCAGTTATTAAAAAAGCCCCCATATTCCTCTGGCCATTTTCTACAGTGATCTTTTGTCTGGTCAAAGAGAAAGCAAGTATAGAGATCATAATATTCAGATGGGAAAACAGATATAGGGATGATAGCATTTGGATAATTTCCTGTCATCCAGCTATGGAGCAGTTTCCTGACCCTATTTGGAAACACTGTTATCTGTGGGAGTTTCTTGGACTTCAAATCTTCAGATGTAAGGGCTACCCTGGATGTAAGTGAACAGTAGGGTGAGGCTGAGAAACCCCTGTCTAATCCAGTGAGGTCATGCTCAGCTGCTGGAGTGGAGTTTCATTTTCTGCGATTGGGGAAAAGATGGGTGGTCTCAAAGTCCTCCGGGATTTAACAGAGCATGGTCCTGTTAGGGTCGATGTGTATGAAGAAGAGTCATCTTTAGGTGCAGGAATGAAAGATTTGAGGTGAGACAGATGTACCCAGTGAGCAAGTCCCTCAAGTTTAGCAGCTGTACGGGTTATGAGAATTACCTTTAAAAGGTCCTGTCATTTGGGAGACAGGGGTGAAGACTGATGATCTGGAGGGGAAAGAAGGACTTTGTCTCCAATGTTGCCAGGCAGTGAACAGGAGACAGTGTATGGCCACTGTAAGTGGTAGTCAGCAAATTTCCATAGGAGAGAACAGAGGTGGCAAAATAATGGGGTGAGTAGATGGTCTAAGAGGGGAGAGCATTTAGGTGAAAGACCAGGAGTTAGGACTGGATGTCTATACATGAGTTCAAAGGGTGAGATGAGGAGAAGTCAACTGGGGGGAGCTTGTAGCCTGAACAGAACCAGAGGTAGGAGTTTTACCCAATCAAAGTGAAGTTCTTGTGACAGCTTAACACGAGTGGTTTTTAAAGAGTGGTTAGTTCTTTCTACCTTATCTGAAGATTGAGGGTTGTAGGGAATATGAAAATGCCAGGGGATATCTAGGGCCTTAGATAAAATTTGAGAAACTTGGAAAGTAAATTTGGGACCATTATCTGATTGGAGAGAAGCTGGGACACCAAACCAGGGGATTGATCTCTTGGAGGAGGAGATCAGGGATTATCTGAGCCCTTTTATTAGTTGTGAGAAATGCCTCTATCCACCCAGAGAAGGTTTCTACCAAAACCAAGTGGTACTTGGCACATCTGACAGTGGGCATGTAGGTAAAGTCAAGTTGCCAGTCAGTTCCAGGAAGGGAACCTCTAGCCTGATGGGTTGGAAAAGGGTGCTATGATACCCTGAGTTGGAGTCTGATATCAGACAGATTTTGCAAGAAACGGTGATAGATTTTAAAAAGCTTAGGTCCTCAGAAGTAGGCTGTAGGTAGGTCTTGAAAAAAGAAGACAATGCTTGGCTATTAGGAAGAAAGAGTTGGTGAAGGTAGGACAGAGTTTGGTGGGTGTCAAGGGGTGAAGTGGATATGTAGGTTGTAGTATAAGAATGTCCTGGGGTGGATGAGACAAGTCTAGTCACCTAAGGGCCACAGCTATAGTTTCCTTGTCAGCTTGGTTGTTTCCCTTGGAGACAATAGAGTCATCCATCTGGTGGGATCTACAGTGAACAATCCCAATAGCTGTGGGGAGATGGGAGGCCTTTAGCATGGCCATAATTTGGTTTGCATTAGTTACTGATCCTACTTTTGTGGTAAGTAAACCATGTTCCTTCCAGATAGCAGCATGGGACAGGAGGATATGAAAAGCATATTTGGAATCTGTGTTGATGTTGAAGGATTTTCCCTGTTCCAGTTTAAACGCACGAATAAGTGCTATTAGTTCAGCTTGTTGATTGGTGTTATAAGCAGAAAGGGCCCTTGCCTCCACCACCTTGGTTTCTGATACTATGGCATAGGCAGCTCTTCTGGCCACTTCATGTAAAAAGGAGCTGCCATCTGTATACCAGGTAAAGATGTCCTGAGGCAATGTGCCCTCCTGTATGTGTAAGTTTCAGTACAGGAGTGAGATAGGGAGTGGTCAGTATTTGGTCAAGGAAGAAGATTGGAAATATTAAGAGGTGGCCATGATTGGAAGGTGAGTGTGGGGTCTTCTATTAGAGCTACCCGAAGAGAAAGAACCCTGGAGGGAGATATAGTCTATAAGCCTTTATACATTAGGAGCTGTGACAAGTTATAAGAAGACACTTATAGGTGACCCAAAGCTTAGTTTTGTTGACTCTCAAATAAGGAGTTCAGTGGCTGCTAAGGTGCAACGCACACTCCGTTAAAGTCTTCTTGGCAGAGGCCTGGAATAGCTAACGAGGCAAAGAGTTTCACAGAGAGACAACCGGCCACCTTCCAGGTCAGAGCATAGCTGTCCGCCCGGCCCGAGAGGCTTCTGCCTCAGCTTCCGCGGGAGCCACCTTGGTTCTGGGACTCTGCGGAGGGCAGGCTGCACGGGTGAGGGTGTGGGATACAGAGGCCAGCAGTTTCTGGGACAGGCAAGAGCCACAGACCTTCTGAGGCGGCGCCATTTTCGGGTCCAAAAACCGGCCACCTTCCAGGTCAGAGCACAGCTGTCCGTCCAGCCTGAGAGGCTTCTGCCTCAGCTTCCGCGGGAGCCACCTTGGTTCCAGGACTCCGCGGAAAGTAATGTACACAGGTGAGAGTGTGGACTACTGAAACAACAGCTTCTGTGACAGGCCAAAGCAACACAGCTTCTGGGCAAGATCCAGTTTTGGGCCTTCATTTTCGGCCGGGAGGAGATCCAAACACCAGATAACTGTGCATCCTTTCCTGAAAGAGGAGAGCTTGCCTGCAGAGACTGCTCTGACCACTGAAACTCAGAGGAGAGAGCTAGTCTCCCACGTCTGCTGATAGACGTGGGAGACTAGCAAAATCACCTGACGAACAATCTCTAAACAGAGAAAACTATAACAACTAACTCCAGAGATTGCCAGATGGCAAAAGGTAAACGTAAGAATCCTACTAACAGAAACCAGGACCATTCACCATCATCAGAACCCAGCACGCCCACTTCACCCAGTCCAGGGCACCCCAACACACCTGAAAAGATAGACCTAGATTTAAAAGCATATCTCATGATGATGGTAGAGGACATCAAGAAGGACTTTAATAACTCACTTAAAGAAATACAGGAGAACACTGCTAAAGAGTTACAAGTTCTTATAGAAAAACAGGAAAACACAACCAAACAGGTGATGGAAATGAACAAAACCATACTAGACCTAAAAAGGGAAGTAGACACAATAAAGAAAACCCAAAGTGAGGCAACGCTGGAGATAGAAACCCTAGGAAAGAAATCTGGAAACATAGATGCCAGTATCAGCAACAGAATACAAGAGATGGAAGAGAGAATCTCACATGCAGAGGATTCCATAGAGAACATCGGCACAAAAATCAAAGAGAATACAAAATCCAAAAAAATCCTAACTCAAAACATCCAGGAAATCCAGGACACAATGAGAAGACCAAACCTACGCATAATAGGAGTGGATGAGAATGAAGATTTTCAACTCAAAGGACCAGCAAACATCTTCAACAAAATTATTGAAGAAAACTTCCCAAATCTAAAGAAAGAGATGCCCATGAACATACAAGAAGCCTACAGAACTCCAAATAGACTGGACCAGAAAAGAAATTCCTCCCGACACATAATAATCAGAACAACAAATGCACTAAATAAAGATAGAATACTAAAAGCAGTAAGGGAAAAAGGTCAAGTAACATATAAAGGCAAACCTATCAGAATTACACCAGATTTTTCACCAGAGACTATGAAAGCCAGAAGAGCATGGACAGATGTTATACAGACAATAACAGAACACAAACTCCAGCCCATGCTACTATACCCAGCTAAACTGTAAATTACCATAGATGGAAAAACCAAAGTATTCCATGACAAAACTAAATTCACACATTATCTCTCCACGAATCCAGCCCTTCAAAAGATAATAACAGAAAAAAAAAAAAAAAACAATACAAGGACGGGAACCACGCCCTAGAAAAAACAAGAAGGTAATCCCTCAACAAACCTAAAAGAAGACAGCCACAAGAACAGAATGCCAACTTTAACAACAAAAATAACAGGAAGCAACAATTACTTTTCCTTAATATCTCTTAATATCAATGGAATTAACTCCCCAATAAAAAGACATAGACTAACAAACTGGCTACACAAACAAGACCTAACATTTTGCTGCTTACAGGAAACTCATCTCAGAGAAAAAGATAGACACTACCTCAGAATGAAAGGCTGGAAAACAATTTCCCAAGCAAATGGTATGAAGAAACAAGCTGAAGTAGCCATTCTAATGTCTAATAAAATCGACTTCCAACCCAAAATAATCAAAAAAAAACAAGGAGGGGCACTTTATACTCATCAAAGGTAAAATCCTCCAAGAGGAACTCTCAATTCTGAATATCTATGCTCCAAATACAAGGGCAGCCACATTCATTAAAGAAACTTTAGTAAAGCTCAAAGCACACATTGCACCTCACACAATAATAGTGGGAGACATCAACACACCACTTTCACCAGTGGACAGATCATGGAAACAGAAACTAAACAGGGACACAGTGAAACTAACAGAAGTGATGAAACAAATGGACTTAACAGATATCTACAGAACATTTTATCCTAAAACAAAAGGATATACCTTCTTCTCAGCACCTCATGGTACCCTCTCCAAAATTGACCAAATAATTGGTCACAACACAAGCCTCAACATATAAAAAATATTGAAATTGTCCCATGCATCCTATCAGATCACCATGGACTAAGGCTGATGTTCAATAACAAAATAAATAATAAAAAGCCAAAATTCATGAGGAAACTGAACAACACTCTTCTCAATGATACCTTGGTCAAGGAAGGAAAAAGAAGGAAATTAAAAACTTTTTGGAGTTTAATGAAAATGAAGCCACAACATACCCAAACTTATGGGACACAATGAAAACATTTCTAAGAGGGAAACTCATAGCTCTGAGTGCCTCCAAAAAGAAACTAGAGAGAGCACACATTAGCAGCTTGACAACACACCTAAAAGCTCTAGAACAAAAGAAAGCAAATTCACCCAAGAGGAGTAGAAGGCAGGAAATAATCAAACTCAGGGGCGAAATCAACCAAGTGGAAACAAGAAGAATTATTCAAAGAATCAACCAATCAAGGAGCTGGTTCTTGGAGAAAATCAACAAGATAGATAAACCCTTAGCCAGACTCACTAAAGGGCACAGGGAAAGCATCCTAATTAACAAAATCAGAAATGAAAAGGGAAACATAACAACAGATCCTGAAGAAATCCAAAACACCATCAGATCCTTCTACAAAAGGCTATACTCAACAAAACTGGAAAACCTGGATGAAATGGACAAGTTTCTAGACAGATACCAGGTACCAAAGCTAAATCAAGATCAGGTTAATGATCTAAACAGTCCTATATCCCCTAAAGAAATAGAAGCAGTCATTAATAGTCTCCCAACCAAAAAAAGCCCAGGACCAGATGGGTTTAGTGCAGAGTTCTACCAGACCTTCAAAGAAGACCTAATTCCAGTTCTTCACAAACTATTCCACAAAATAGAAACAAAAGGTACTCTACCCAACTCATTCTATGAACCTACAATTACTCTGATACCTAAACCACAAAAAGACCCAACAAAGATAGAGAACTTAAGACCAACTTCCCTTATGAATATCGATGCAAAAATCCTCAATAAAGTTCTTGCTGACCGAATCCAAGAACACATCAAAACAATCATCCATCCTGACCAAGTAGGTTTCATCCCAGGGATGCAGGGATGGTTCAATATACAGAAATCCATCACCGTAATCCAGTATATAAACAAACTCAAAGAAAAAAAAAGACATGATCATCTCGTTAGATGCTGAGAAAGCATTTGACAAAATCCAACACCCATTCATGATAAAAGTCTTGGAAAGATCAGGAATTAAAGGTCCATTCCTGAACATGATAAAAACAATCTACAGCAAACCAATACCCAACATCAAAGTAAATGGTGAGAACCTGGAAGCAATCCCACTAAAATTAGGGACTAGACAAGGCTGTCCACTCTCGCCCTACCTATTCAACATTGTACTTGAAGTCCTAGCTAGAGCAATTAGACAACAAAAGGAGATCAAGGGGATACAAATTGGAAAGGAAGAAGTTAAAATATCACTTTTTGCAGATATGATAGTATATATAAGTGACCCTAAAAATTCCACCAGAGAACTCCTAAGCCTGATAAACATCTTCAATGAAGTAGCCAGATATAAAATTAACTCAAACAAGTCAATGGCCTTTCTCTACACAAAAGATAAACAGGCTGAGAAAGAAATTAGGGAAACAACACCCTTCTCAATAGTCACAAATAATATAAAATACCTTGGCATGACTCTAACTAAGGAAGTGAAAGATATGTATGATAAGAACTTCAACTCTCTAAAGAAAGAAATTAAAGACGATCTCAGAAGATGGAAAGATCTCCCATGCTCATGGATTGGCAGGATCAACATTGTAACAATGGCTATCTTGCCAAAAGCAATCTACAGATTCAATGCATTCCCCATCAAAAATTCCAACTCAATTCTTCAACGAATTAGAAAGGGCAATCGGCAGATTCATCTGGAATAACAAAAAACCTAGGATAGCAAAACCTCTTCTCAAGGATAAAAGAACCTCTGGGGGAATCACCATGCCAGACCTAAAATTGTACTGCAGAGCAATTGTGATAAAAACTGCATGGTACTGGTATAGTGACAGACAAATAGACCAATGGAACAGAATTGAAGACCCAGAGATGAACCCACACACCTATGGTCACTTGATCTTTGACAAGGGAGCTAAAACCATCCAGTGGAAAAAAGACAGCATTTTCAACAAATGGTGCTGGCACAACTGGCAGTTATCATGTAGAAGAATGCGAATTGATCCATTTCTAGCTCCTTGTACTAAGGTCAAATCTAAGTGGATTAAGGAACTCCACATAAAACAAGAGACACTGAAACTTATAGAGAAGAAAGTAGGGAAAAGCCTCGAAGATATGGGTATAGGGGAAAAATTCCTGAATAGAAGAGCAATGGCTTGTGCTGTAAGATCGAGAATCAATAAATGGGACCTTATAAAATTGCAAAGCTTCTGCAAAGCAAAAGACACCGTCAATAAGACAAAAAGGCCACCAACAGATTGGGAAAGGATCTTTAACTATCCCAAATCGGATAGGGGACTAATATCCAATATATATAAAAAACTCAAGAAGGTAGACTCCAGAAAATCAAATAACCCCATTAAAAAATGGGGCTCAGAGCTGAACAAAGAATTCTCACCTGAGGAATACCGAATGGCTGAGAAGCACCTGAAAAAATGTTCAACATCCTTAATCATCAGGGAAATGCAAATCAAAACAACCCTGAGATTCCACTTCACTCCAGTCAGAATGGCTAAGATCAAAAACTCAGGTGACAGCAGATGCTGGCGAGGATGTGGAGAAAGGGGAATACTCCTCCATTGTTGGTGGGATTGCAAGCTTCTACAACCACTCTGGAAATCAGTTTGGCGGTTCCTCAGAAAATTGGACATAGTACTAACGGAGGATCCAGCAATACCTCTCCTGGGCATATATCCAGAAGATATCCCAACCGGTAAGAAGGACACATGCTCCACTATGTTCATAGCAGCCTTATTTATAATAGCCAGAAGCTGGAAAGAACCCAGATGCCCCTCAACAGAGGAATGGATACAGAAAATGTGGTGCATCTACACAATGGAATACTACTCCGCTATTTAAAAAATGAATTTATGAAATTCCTAGGCAAATGGATGGACCTGGAGGGCATCATCCTGAGTGAGGTAACCCAATAACAAAGGAACTCACACAATATGTACTCACTGATAAGTTGATATTAGCCCAGAAATTAGGATACCCAAGATATAAGATACAACTTGTTGCTAAATGCATGAAATTCAAGAAGAAGGAAGACCAAAGTGTGGACACTTTACCCCTTCCTAGAAATGGGAACAAAACACCCATGGAAGGAGCTACAGAGACAAAATTTGGAGCTGTGACAAAAAGATGGACCATCTAGTGATTGCCATGTGCAGGGATCCATCCCATAATCAGCTTCCAAACGCTGACACCATTGCACACACTAGCAAAATTTTGCTGAAAGGACCCAGATATAGCTCTCTCTTGTGAGACTATGCCGGGGCCTAGCAAATACTTAAGTGGATGATCACAGTCAGCTATTGGATGGGTCACATGGCCCCCAATGGAGGAGCTAGAGATGTTACCCAAGGAGCTAAATGGAACTGCAACCCTATAGGTGGAACAACAATATGAACTAACCAGTACCCCGGAGCTCTTGTCTCTAGCTGCATATGCATCTAAAGATGGCCTAGTTGGCCATCACTGCAAAGAGAGGCCCATTGGACTTGCCAACTTTAGATGCCCCAGTACAGGGGAACGCCAGGGCCAAAAAGTGGGAGTGGATGGGTAGGGGATTGGGGGGGGTGATATGGGGGACCTTTGGGATAGCATTGAAAATGTAAAAGAGGAAAATACCTAATTTAAAAAATTAAAAAAAAAGAGTTTCACAGAAACTCACCTCCTGGAGTTTTGGCATTCTCATTAACCCATATACTCATACCCTTTCCTGAGTTAGACTGGTATATGGATCCACGTGCTCTCTTTTAGTATTATCTTATTATAAGTGCCTTTTAAAATTGAATTCTGACACAGATAAGACTTCAACAGTGTTCCGATGTCCTAGAAAATCTTTGAGCTGACCATGGGCTTGGAATTCAATGTTGCCTATGCAGTGACATTCAAAATTGCCTCTGGTATTACACTATCACTTAGAATAAAAGCCTAGTTGCTCCCATATACAGGAATTTACAATGGTTTAGGAAGTAGATCGGGCTGTGGTTTTAGAGTATTGCATTATTCATGAGATGGTTAGCTAGAGCAGAACTCCCTAATTAGAGCCATGACTTGGGTGTGAAAGCCCTTGCCCTAGGATTGTAAAGACCTCACACCTGGCTTCTAAGACTATAGCTGACTTAGACAGGGCTGACTTTGTCTCAGTTGTTTTATTGCCCAGTTCCTGCCATTTTTTGTGTTTACATTCCTCTGTTTTGTGTAAGAGTCATTAAGCATCCGGTAACCTCATTTGTACCTTGCTGATGTGTCACCTAACTTCCCTATTTTCTTCTGTATAAAAAGTTTGATGCTCAATTTGACAAATTACATTCAGATTCTACACAATCTCACGTATTGGTTTGTCATTTGCCAACTCCTTGCCCATCTGCACCCAGAGACCCCTTCCATGCAGACAAAGGGACCCAGAGGGTCTGGGGTACTAAGGTCCAGATACAATGTGCCCATCCCTGGATGTTTAGATCATTTTTTGACAAATATGTTACAGGTGCAAAAGAGGGTTCCAGTTGGTGACCTAAGACTCCAAGGGAAAATCTCTCTTTTTCAGTGACATAAAAGGAAAAAGGATGAGGCAGATCATGGAGTTGTAAGGCTGGGGCCATAAGAAGAGCCTGTTGGAACCTTTGAATGGCCTTGGTAACAGGTTTGAGAAAAGGTTTGCTGCTTCATATAAAAGGCAGGAAAGGAGGGAAAAGGAAGGAACCCAGGAAGGAAAAAACTAATTATTCCTAGGAATGATAAAATCTCTTCTTTTGTAGAAGGAACAGTTAGAGACCAAATCAGATATTTTCTATATAAGGTAATAGCTTTGTGGGTTGGGGTAATTGTTAGTCCCACATACATAACCTGAGGAGTGGAGAGTTGGACTTTAGAAGGTGAGATCCTGTAACCTGGACTACAAAGGAAATTTAGAAGAGCAGAGTTGTCAGCTTGGCTAATATCTAGAGAAGGGTTGTAGAGAAGGATATCATCTAAGTAAAGCACAGTCTTAGATTTAGGGAGAGATAGAGTAAGTCAGAAGCTGGGGCCTGGTCAAATAAGTGGGGGCTGTCCCTGAATTCCTGAGGTAGAACAGTCCAGGTAAGTTGGGTAGAGAAGTGGGTTTCAGGATCTGTCCAGGTAAAGGTTAATTTGTTCTGTGACTGGGCATCTAGAGGAATAGAGAAAAATATATCCTTGAGATCCATGACTGAGAAATGGGAAGTCCCTGAGGGTATAGTGAAAAGAAAAGTATAGGGTTACACCACAACAGGATAGAGGGGAACCACTGCAGAATTAATGTGCCTGAGGTCTTGAACCAGGTGATAGGTACCATTAGGTTTCTTAACTGCTATTATAGGGATGTTAAAGGAGGGGAAGATGTGGGACAAATGAGTTTTTTCCTTAAGGTCAGAAATGATAGGCTTAAGTCCCCTGAGGATCTGGAGAGAGAGGAGGTGGGGTATTGAGCTTAGGTGATGTACCTGCTAGAGTCCAATAACTGGATGACAACAGGAAAATGATGTTGAGCAACAGAGGGATGTCCCAAACTTCGGAGTCCACATGAGAAACTGGTAAAGGAAACAACATGTTAGTGCTATTAGGTTAACTGGCTAGAAGAAGGAGCAGAGTGACTGCTGTCAAGGTTGAGTTTAGGCGAATGGGGAAAGCAAAGGAAATAGAGTCTCCCAACTTAGCTAAAATATCCCTTCTCAATAAGGGGACAGGACATGTTGGCACTACCAAAAAGGAATGGGTGAGAGGTACACCCCTAAAAATGCAATTAAGTGGTGGGGTCTGGTGAGGAAGGTAAGACTGTCCTCCTACCTCGACAAAAGGAAAATGTGAGAGGAAGTGGGTTCCCAAAACTACCAAATAAGTGGCCTCAGTGAGCAAGAAGAAGGAGACTGGCTGTCCACATACCATGATGGCTACCTGAGTCTCCCTGCTAGTGATGGCCATGGTCAGGTTGACATAGCTTGGGCCTCTTCAGTCGTCCATAGTCAAGCCTAGGAGACCAGCTAGAGGGTTACCTGGGAGTGATGCCCCTCTCTCTTGCATGGCATGAAGGCAATTGACAGTACAATGTCCCTCCTAATGACACCTAGGATATGTCCCCCTTTGCTTGCAGAGGGTAGGGCAAGCCCTTGCCCAGTGACCTTGTTGACCACATCTATAGCAGGGTCCTGGTGGTCTCTGAGCCTTAGAAGACCTGAAGTCCAAGGCAATAGCTTGGACTGGTTGGGAAGCCTTTGCAAGCGTGTGACATTTTTGTTTGTGGGCTTTCTCATCTCTCTCATGGTACACCTTGAAGGCCAGCACAAAAACTTTTGCCTATGGAGTTAGGGCAGTTCTCCAACTGCCTAAGTTTAGCTTTTATGTTGGGGTAGCTCTGGGAATAAAAGTAGGTCATCATAAGTTGTTTACCTTCTGAGTCTTCAGAGTCCAGATTAGTGTATTATAATAAAGCCTTTGTAAGGCATTCTAAAAATTGGGATAGGTTTTCCTGTTTGTCCTGGATAACCTCTTGGAGTTTTTCAAAACTTACTGGTTTTAAGGCTGCCTCATAGAGACCAGCCAAAAGGCAGATTGTGAATCTATCTCTTGCTAAAATACCACCTATGGAATTATAATTCCATCAAGGATCTTTGTCCGGTACTGCCTCAGATCCGATTGGATATGTTTTATCTGTTTGAAGAATTTTGTCTGCATGTATTTTTGCCTGTTCCCAAACTTTCTAGCATTCATCAGGAAGTAAATTATTAGTAAGGATCATATGTATATCATGTAAGATCAAGGTATAAGATTGAGTAATGTATCTGGTGTCACACGAATTTTTGATCTTAGCCATTCTGACTTGTGTGAGGTGGAATCTCAGGGTTGTTTTGATTTGCATTTCCCTGATGATTAAGGATGTTGAACATTTTTCCAGGTGCTTCTCAGCCTTTCGGTATTCCTCAGTTGAGAATTCTTTGTTTAGCTCTGTACCCCATTTTTAAATAGGATTATTTGGGGCAAATACAGAAGTGGATGCTCACAGTCATCTATTGGATGGAACACAGGGCCCACAATGGAGGAGCTAGAGAAAGTTCCCAAGGAGCTAAAGGGGTCTGCAACCCTATAGGAAGAACAATATGAACTAACCAGTACCCCCCCAGAGCTTGTGTCTCTAGTTGCATATGTAGCAGAGGATGACCTAGTTGGCCATCAATGGGAGGAGAGGCCCTTGGTCTTGCAAAGATTATATGCCCCAGTACAGGGGAATGCCAGGGCCAGGAAGCTGGAGTGGGTGGGTTGGGGAGCAGGGCAGGGGGAGGGTATAGGGAAATTTTGGAGAGGAAACTAGGAAGGGGAATAGCATTTGAAATGTAAATGAAAAAAATCTAATAAAAAATTAAAAATAAAAAAAGAGATTGAGTAATATACTAGAACCCTTTAATAAAGGCAGAGGAGTCAGAGGTATAGAAATACAGTCTGATTTTTATTTGAGAAAGTTCACTCAGTGAGAATGGAACATGTACTCTGACAAGATCATCTACCCCAAACACTTCCCTCAGAGGAAGGCCCAATCCTGGATCAGGTGTTCCTGGAGAGGAACAACTTGGGGGTTTGGCTGTGGCCCTAGAGCGAGTAATAGGAGAGGTGAAGGTTAGTGCCAATGCAAGATGATTGGAGCAACCTGCAGCTGGCACACGGGGATGGGAGGGCTCTGGTAAGGTGGAGCTAGTAGGCGCTGGAGTATCCTGGTAAGAAGGAGAAACTGAGGTGGCAGTTTGGGTTTTCATATTTATTTATTTATTTATTTATTTATTTATTTATAAATTTAGATATTTAGATTTTTTTATATACATTTCAAATGATACCCCAAAAGTTCCCTGTACTCTCCCCCCACCCTGCTCCCCTACCCACCCAACTTCTTGGTTTTTGAAGGCGTGGAAACAGGTCTGAAACAGAAGGGAGGCGGCTTATTAGCTGTATCAAGGGTTGTTGGATTTGCTCAGAGTTCACGTGAACCAATCAAGCTGATATGATTGCTCACCATTTCTTCATCTGGATTATTGAACCAGATGCTTTTGATAATGCTCAGTTGCCTGAATCTCCTCCCAGCCTTTGACTAACATTCCAGCCTTCCTGGGTCCTGGCAATTTCAGCAATCTAGAAACTTGTGGAGTGGGGATTCTTGCCCCAAAGGTACCACTCTATTCCATCTTGAATCAGGCCTAGCTTTAATCTTCTTCTATCTTTGAGAACAAGATTTGGCTGCAATATTAGATTTTTCTAATGCTCTTTTTGTACTCAAACTGCATGCTCTGTATCTCTTTTTGCTTGCATTTTCACTTTAGAACTTTACAAGAATGATCAATAATAATCATGGTTAGCATACAGGCAATTCCAGTGGTCTGCTCTCAGGGACCCAGCAACAGCTTATGCCATCACCTGCCCATGCCACAAGTGTGCCAGGTATATCAGGTGTATCAGGTGTGCTGCAGATTAAACTACCACCAGCCACACTAGCTTGATCTCTCTGCATTCCCTCTCTCTGTTCTCCCTGTGTTATCCTCACTGCCCTCATGGCTCTCTCATTGCTGTCTGTCTGTCTGTCTGTCTGTCTGTCCATACATCTACTTATCTGCCTCTATCCCTTCCCCATGTCCTCACTCAACTGTCCTCTACCAATAATCCTATTATGCAAAAGATCTGTGGCTTGGCAAATGTTTTCAGGGGTCCACCATGGCTTGGCCTGACAGCACTATATTCCATAACAATTATAAAATAGATCAAAATTAGGCGGTCTTGAAATCTCCATCAATGAAGATAGTCTAAAACTTTTCAATTTACCTTCAGACAGATTTCTACGACAAGGGCAGGAGGCAGGAACCTTCTCTGCAAAATATCACAAGAATGGTCACTATCCCAGTTGCTAATATTGTTTCCATTGGAAACCTCTTGTGCTGAGACTTCATATTCTACATTGATGTCAGCATGAGTGTCTTCCAAGCTTAAATAGGAGGAGATATTATGCCCCAGTTGCAATGTTGAACCACTTTTCTAGTCCAAAGTGCCCAAGTTTTTAATATTTTTCCTAAAATTTGGTTAGTCATGCCTGTCATAGAAACATACCACACTCTGCTACCAATTTTTGGCTTAGTTAATTTTCTATCTCTGTGAGGAGACCCCATAACAAAGAAAACTTTTAATTTAGAGCTTGCTTACAGGGGAGAGCATAAGTCCACTTTAATCATAGAAAGGAGCCTGGCAACAGACTGGCAGGCAAAGCACTGGAGCATAGTTAAGTACTTACATCCGTATCTGCAAGACAGTGGCAAAGAGAGAAAATCTCATTAGGAATATAATCCTCAAATCCTACCCATGTGATGAATGTCCTCCACCAAAGTCACAAATTTTAATCTCTTCAACAATTCAATCTACTGAGAACCAAGCATTCAACATTCTTATTTGAAACAGCATGTGAACCATGCTTCATCTTAAATAATTTAACTTTAATTCTTTTTTTTTTTGGGGGGGGGGGTTTGAGACAGGGTTTCTCTGTGTAGCCCTGGCTATCCTAGAACTCACTTTGTAGACCAGGCTGGCCTCAGAAATCTGCCTGCTTCTGCCTACCAAAGTGCTGGATTAAAGGCATGTGCCACCATGCCCATCAACTTTAATTCTTTTTCTTAACTCTTTTAACCAAATTTAATACTCAACACAACACACTGTAAAAAATAAAATGGTGTACTTTGAATTCTTTTATTTTTTAGGTATTTTCTTTATTTACATTACAAATATTATCCCCTTTCCTAGTTTCCTCTCCAAAAATCCCCTATCCCTTACCTCCTCCCCATGCTCCCCAATCCAACCACACCCGATTCTTGGCCCTGGCATTCCCCTATACTGGGGCAAAGAATCTTTTTGAAGTCCTTTAAATTGCACATTCTGTATTGCATTAAATGTAATAGGTTAACTCTTTTATTATTTTCTGAGATTTAAAGACCAATGTCCATCGTTGACCATGGGAATTGTGTAAGCAAAATTCCTTTAAAATAAATCATTAAAAAATCCAATTGCAGAAATAAAATATTAGTAAAATGCTTACTGACTTTAAAATAATAGGCTCCATACCTAACATTTAGCTCACTAGAGGGTAATGCTACTCTGACAGCAATGCAGAAGGGACACATGAAGAACAGCTCAGGATCAACACTATTTAGGGTGCCTTTGTGAAACATAATTTTTTAATGCTTTGTACCAATATTTTTCACAGTAAAGTCTTTGTCTCCCTTTGGAAATAGTTATTCAGCCTCAATGTCCTTTCAAGAACTCCTGAATCAAGTTGGAAGCCTAGGAAGATTCCAGATCCTTCAGATAGTTTTTCTTTTACTCCTCAATGCCATTGTGGTACCTCATATTGCAATGGAGAACTTTACTGCAGCCATTCCCAATCATCGCTGCTGGGTCCCCATCCTTGACAATGACACTGCCTCTGATAATGGCAGTAGGATCCTGAGCCAAGATGACCTCCTGAGGATCTCCATCCCCCTGGATTCCAACCTGAGGCCAGAGAAGTGTCGTCGTTTTGCCCAACCACAGTGGCATCTTCTTCATTTGAATGGCACTTTCTCCAATGTGTCAGAGCCAGACACTGAGCCCTGTGTGGATGGTTGGGTGTATGACAGGAGCAACTTCCTTTCTACCATTGTGACTGAGGTAAGTCATCCCCACAACGAATTCATGATTGTGCTGTCCCAAGGGCACAATAGTAGATATTCTTTTAGCTCAGTCTTTGTGTTTTAGACAACATTAATTACTGTTATACTAAATGTGAAACAGTTCTCATTCTTCTAGTATTTTATTCTAAGGATGATGGCACATTATGGCCTATTTGAGAGAACTTTGTAGCATGGTTTACAAAACATTAACCTAAGATACAGAGAGTTTGATTAAGGTTATAGAGAAAGGTAATCTTAACTGATAGTAGAAATAATATTGTATGCAAAAGGAATGTTGAAGTGTAAGATAGGGCTATAGAGTAATATCAGGATTTATGGTGAAGGCTTAGAGCAAATGGCACTGAGTAGCTATAATCTCTGAGTTGGTCATTTCTTCTTTTCTAGTGGGACTTGGTATGTGAATCCCAGGCACTGAATTCTGTCACTAAATTTTCATTCATGATTGGCCTATTTATAGGGGGTATCATATGTGGCCATCTGTCAGACAGGTGAGTGTGTTTAAAATGCTCCTACCCACTCTACATGCACTTTTAGCAGCTGTCACTCATTAGACATGAAGTATTGGTTGTATATTATACTGTTCTAGTTCTGACACTGAACCAATAAAAGAAAAATCTATGAACAGTGTTCAAGAGGCAGAAAGCTCCCTTCCTCCAGGTCAAGGCACATGGTCCCTTCCTCTAGGACACTGAACTGAGTAGATGTGATGCCAAATGAAAATAATACAGTATTTTAGTTGCTTGATAACAACAAGCAGAATGCCTTTGGATGCCTGTGAAATATACAGCCAAGTGTGATTAGGGGTTGGTTGAAGGAGACAGTAGTCTGAGTCCAGCCATCTCAGGGATAACGTCTTCATCTTGCTGCCAGGGTCAAACTAAGTTCATGTTTCCAGGCCAGAAACCAACTTTTATCATGTTTGTCCAGATGTTTCTTGTTTGTCTGTTAACCAGTAAATTACAAATAATGTAAAAAGGGAAAATGCCTGTTATCTACACGAATATACCCAAGTCATAAATGTATATAACTGATAGCCTGTCATAGACCTAATTGACTACATGCCGTTTGTTCACTCATTTGTTCTCTAATCATTTTGAGTTATGTGCTAGATGTCCAGAATGGGGTATGATCTTCAAGGCTCTGAGTCAAGGACCTGGTAACCTAGATAAATCCCAACCACACACATTTACTCTCTTCCAGTAACTGGCTGGTTCCAGTTAGTAACAAAACCTTAGTGGAAATTCCTTTCTCAACCCTTTGTGTCAAAATATGGCTAGATAATGCTACAGCCACCCTGACCCCCCCCCCCTTTGCTTTTTGGCTTCATCCTTTAAGAGTGATATACGATTTTCCATTCGAGGACATGGTTCATATCCTGAGCTGATCAACTGCTTGAGTGATCAGAGAATACAGCCTTCATTTTAACCTCACTTTTTGAAGTAAATTTTTTCAGATTCTCCCTAAACCTAACATTTGGAAGTTATACCTATCTCTTCTATGCTTGCTTCTGCTGACACACCTTTCTGACACTTACAGAATCCATACTATTATGTGATTAGGCAAGTAAATACTGAAAAGTTTAATTGTGGAGTAAGAAGCAGCATCTTGTGCCTGATAATATCTTCCTTAAATTAACAACTGTTTCTGCAAATCAACTTGATTCATTTTTCTTCCTGTTACATGGACACTCCTTAAAACAAAGTAGGTTTAAGCAAAACTGACCCAATTGCATATTTTGTGATAGAATGTTTACTGGGAGACTAAACAAGGGATGTTCTAGGGGAGGTGAAACATTCACTCTGCAGGGAAGATTAGGAGGTAAACAATCAAATAACTTAAAGAAGTCCCTGAAATTGACCAGATTAGTTAGTCCCCTCCTTTTTCATGCATGTCTAAGTAGAAAGCATTTCTCAGAGACATTCTCAGACACGCTGATCTGCCTAGAAAGGGCTCAGACCAGCTGAACACTCTGGAAAGACAGAATTCATTAATGTTACAAAGTTACCAGGAAGAGGCTCAAATTAACTGTGTTACCAGCAGAGGCCACCCACCAACCTGTTGAACTATCTGTGGGCCAGACAGGACACTGTGTTTCCAGCTTTCATGAGCTATCTCCCATGCAGGATGTGTTTGGTGATAGAGCTGTCTTTGAGTCATGTTACTCCTTTAAGGAACTTCTCACCTATTTTCATTTGAGTAGTATAATACAACTGATTGTTTCAGCAAGTTAGACTTTTGTGTTATCTTTTCTCTAGACCCTTTTCAGTTCCCTAGCTGAAGTGAATACATGTTTGTTTATATATTTCAAAAATAGTGTCTCATAATGCTCCGATGGAGCAATATTAGTTTCTTCTTTGAGGGGTGTCAATACTCAAAAATGGGGTGGGGGGAGTACACTTAATGACATTCTTGGAAATATGTGATAACACTTTAGATAGTGTAATATAATGAAACAGAGACATTTGAAACTGCTGAAGTTGGGACCTGGTTCTTCCTCCTAGCCCCATGCTCATAGAAATAAGACTGAGACTCAAAATCTATTTACAAATACCTTGACCATACAGCTATGCTCTTCTATGACTATACTGTAACTGAAGATAACCCAGTTATTTTAACCTGAATTCTACCACATGGCTGTTTACCAGTGCTCAGGTATCATTCATCTATCTCCTCACATTTTTTTTCTGGGCCGATCTCGACATCCTGGCTATATGCCTGAATCCTTTCTATCTCTCTTGTAGGACCAACCCTATTTCCTGCCTAAGCCATAGGCCTAGGCTTTTTACTGACAGGTGATATATCCATACAATAAACAATATAGTCTGTCTACAAGTGAAGAAATAAAACAGAATTCTTTTTAAAGAAGCAGGTTAATAAAGTCACTGAAGTCACAGAGTACTAAATTTTAACAACAAAATCAATCAGGAAAAGTGTATATGCACAAAGAAAAACTGAATTTCAGAATTTCTATATTTAATGATTCTTCTTTTGGAAAGAAACAACAATGCTACCACCAATGGCTTGCCATCTAAAGCATTAATTTTAGAAATTACTATTTCCTGTGACAATATATAAGATTTATTTTAGAACTCTATATAATATTTAAGCCAACCAACCTCTATAAATGACATTTAATTATTTTTACTTAATGTATCATTTATTTATTTATTCATTCTTTTCCAATCTAAATGGAGTCATTTTTACATAAGACATGTATGTCATATAAGTACTTGTCTTAGGGTTTCTTTGCTGTGAAGAGACACCATGACCAAGGTAATTCTTTTTTTATTAGATATTTTCTTCATTTATATTTCAAATGCTATTCCCAAAGCCCCCTATACCTTCTGCCCACCCTACTCCCAAACCCACCCACTCCTGGTTCATGGCACTGGCATTCCCCTGAACTGGGGCATATGATCTTTGCAAGACCAAGGGCCTCTCCTCCCATTGATGGCTGACTAGGCCATCCTCTGCTACAAATGCAACTAGAGACACAGCTCTGGGGGGGGGGGGTACAGGTTAGTTCATATTGTTGTTCTTCCTATAGGGTTGCAGACCCCTTTAGCTCCTTGGGTACTTTCTCTAGCTCCTCCATTGGGGGCCCTGTGTTCCATCCAATATATGACTGTGAACATCCACTTCTGTATTTGCCAGGCACTGGCATAGCCTCACAAGAGAGAGCTATGTCAGGGTCCTGTCAGCAAAATCTTGCTGGCATATGTAATAGTGTCTGGGTTTTGAGGTTGTAGATGGGATAGGTCCCCGGGTGGGGCAGTCTTTGGATGGTCCTTCCTTCCCTCACAGCTCTGAACTTTGTCTCTGTAACTCATTCCATGGGTATTTAGTTCCCCATTCTAAGAAGGGGAAATGATGCACATTTTGGTCTTCCTTCTTCTTGAATTTCATGTGTGTTGCAAATTGTATATTGGGTATTGTAAGTTTCTGGGCTAATATCCACTTATCAGTGAGAGCATATCAAGTGACTTCTTTTGTGATTGGATTACCTCACTCAAGATGATATCCTCCAGATGCATCCATTTGCCTAAGAATTTCATAAATTCATTGTTTTTAATAGATGAGTAGTACTCTATAGTGTAAATGTACCACAGTTTCTGTATCCATTCCTCTGTTGAGGGACATCTGGGTTTTTTCCAGCTTCTGGCTATTAGAAATAAGGCTGCTATGAACATAGTGGAGCATGTGTCCTTATTACAAATTGGAACATCTTTTCCATATGTGCCCAGGAGAGGAATTGCAGGATCTTCCTGTAGTAATATGTCCAATTTTCTGAGGAACTGCCAGACTGATTTCCAAATGGTTGTACTAGCTTGCTATCACACTAGCAATGGAGGAGTGTTCCTCTTTCTCCACATCCTTGCCAGCATCTGCTGTCACCTGAATTTTTTATCTTAGCCATTCTGACTGGTGTGAGGTGGAATCTCAAGGTTGTTTTGATTAGCATTTCCCAGATGATAAGGATGTTGAACATTTTTTTAAATATTCCATTTTTATTAGATATTTTCTTTTTTTTACTTTTTTAAAATTTATTTACTTTTATATATTTATTTACTTATTTGCTGTTTGTTTTTTGTTATTTTTCTTCTTTTTTTATTAGATATTTTATTTATATATATTTCAAATGCTATCCCGAAAGTTCCCTATACCCTCCGTCCGCCCTGCTCTCTTACCCACCCACTCACGCTTCTTGGCCCTGGCATTCTCCTGTACTGGACCATATAAAGTTTGCAATACCACGAGGCCTCTATTCTCAGTGATGGCTGACTAGGCCATCTTCTTCTACATATGCAGCTAGAGCTATGAGCTCTGGGGGTACTGGTTAGTTCATACTGTTGTTCCTCCTATATAGTTGCAGACTCCTTAAGCTCCTTGGGTGCTTTCTCTAGCTTCTTCATTGGGGGCCCTGTGTTCCATCTTATAGATGACTGTGAGCATCCGCTTCTATATTTACCAGGCACTGGCATAGCCTCATACGAGACAGCTATAACAGGGTCCCTTCAACAAAATCTTTCTGGTATATGCAATAGTGTCTGGGTTTGGTGGCTGATTATGGGATGGATCCCCGGGTAGGATAGTCTTTGGATAGTCCATCCTTTTGTCTTATTCCAAACTTTGTCTCTGTAACTCCTTTCATGGGTATTTTGTTCCCTATTCTTAGGAGGAATGAAGGACCCACCCATTGGTCTTTCCTCTTCTTGATTTTCTTGTGTTTTGCAAATTGTATCTTGGGTGTTCTATGTTTCTGGGCTAGTATCCACTTATCAGTGAGTGCATATCTAATGACTTCTTTTGTGATTGGGTTACCTCACTCAGGATGATATCCTCCAGATACATCCATTTGTCCAAGAATTTCATAAATCCATTGTTTTTAATAGCTGAGTAGTACTCCATTGTGTAAATGTACCACAGTTTCTGTATCCATTCCTCTGTTGAGGGACATCTGGGTTCTTTCCAGCTTCTGGCTATTATAAATAAGGCTGCAATGAACATAGTGGAGCATGTGTTCTTATTACCAGTTGGAACTTCTTCTGGGTATATGCCCAGGAGAATTATTGCTGGATCTTCTGGTAATATTATGTCCAATTTTCTGAGGAGCCTCCAGACTGACTTCCAGAGTGGTTGTACAAGCTTGCAATCCCACCAGCAGTGGAGGAGTATTCCTCTTTCTCCACATCCTCACCAGCATCTGCTGTCACCTGAATTTTTAATCTTAGCCATTCTGACTGGTGTGAGGTGGAAACTCAGGGTTGTTTTCATTTGCATTTCCCTGATGATTAAGGATGTTGAACATTTTGTTCAGGTGCTTCTCACCCATTCTATATTCCTCAGTTGAGAATTCTTTGTTTGCCTATATACCCCATTTTTAATAGGGTTATTTGATTTTCTGGTTTCCAACTTCTTGAGTTTTTTGTATGTATATTGGATATTAGTCCCCTATATGATTTAGGATTGGTAAAGATCCTTTCCCAATCTATTTGTGGCCTTTTTGTCTTATTGAAAGTGTCTTTTGCCTTACAGAAGCTTTGCAATTTTTTGACATCCCATTTATCAATTCTCAGTCTTACAGCACAAGGCATTTCTGTTCTGTTCAGGAATTTTTCCCCCTGTGCCCATATCCTCAAGGCTTTTCCCCACTTTCTCCTCTATAAATTTCAGTGTCTCTGGTTTTTTTTTTTTTTCCATTTTTTATTAGGTATTTAACTCATTTACATTTCCAATGCTATACCAAAAGTCCCCCATATCCACCCACCCCCACTCCCCTGCCCACCCACTCCCCCTTTTTGGCCCTGGTATTCCCCTGTACTGGGGCATATAAAGTTTGCAAGTCCAATGGGCCTCTCTTTCCAGTGATGGCCGACTAGGCCATCTTTTGATATATATGCAGCTAGAGTCAAGAGCTCCGGGGTACTGGTTAGCTCATAATGTTGTTCCACCTATAGGGTTGCAGATCCCTTTAGCTCCTTGGCTACTTTCTCTAGCTCCTCCATTGGGAGCCCTATGATCCATCCATTAGCTGACTGTGAGCATCCACTTCTGTGTTTGCTGGGCCCCGGCATAGTCTCACAAGAGACAGCTACATCTGCGTCCTTTCAATAAAATCTTGCTAGTGTATGCAATGGTGTCAGCGTTTGGATGCTGATTATGGGGTGGATCCCTGGATATGGCAGTCTCTACATGGTCCATCCTTTCATCTCAGCTCCAAACTCCGTCTCTGTAACTCCTTCCATGGGTGTTTTGTTCCCAAATCTAAGGAGGGGCATAGTGTCCACACTTCAGTCTTCATTCTCCTTGAGTTTCATGTGTTTAGCAAATTATATCTTATATCTTGGGTATCCTAGGTTTGGGGCTAATATCCACTTATCAGTGAATACATATTGTGTGAGTTTCTTTGTGAATGTGTTACCTCACTCAGGATGATGCCCTCCAGGTCCATCCATTTGGCTAGGAATTTCATAAATTCATTCTTTTTAATAGCTGAGTAGTACTCCATTGTGTAGATGTACCACATTTTCTGTATCCATTCCTCTGTTGAGGGGCATCTAGGTTCTTTCCAGCTTCTGGCTATTATAAATAAGGCTGCTATGAACATAGTGGAGCATGTGTCCTTCTTACCTGTTGGGGCATCTTCTGGATATATGCCCAGGAGAGGTATTGCTGGATCCTCCGGTAGTACTATGTCCAGTTTTCTGAGGAACCGCCAGACTGATTTCCAGAGTGGTTGTACAAGCCTGCACTCCCACCAACAATGGAGGAGTGTTCCTCTTTCTCCACATCCTCGCCAGCATCTGCTGTCGCCTGAATTTTTGATCTTAGCCATTCTGACTGGTGTGAGGTGGAATCTCAGGGTTGTTTTGATTTGCATTTCCCTGATGATTAAGGATGTTGAACATTTTTTCAAGTGCTTCTCTGCCATTCGGTATTCCTCAGGTGAGAATTCTTTGTTCAGTTCTGAGCCCCATTTTTTAATGGGGTTATTTGATTTTCTGAAGTCCACCTTCTTGAGTTCTTTATATATGTTGGTTATTAGTCCCCTATCTGATTTAGGATAGGTAAAGATCCTTTCCCAATCTGTTGGTGGTCTTTTTGTCTTATTGACGGTGTCTTTTGCCTTGCAGAAACTTTGGAGTTTCATTAGGTCCCATTTGTCGATTCTCGATCTTACAGCACAAGCCATTGCTGTTCTGTTCAGGAATTTTTCCCCTGTGCCCATATCTTCAAGGCTTTTCCCCACTTTCTCCTCTATAAGTTTCAGTGTCTCTGGTTTTATGTGAAGTTCCTTGATCCACTTAGATTTGACCTTAGTACAAGGAGATAAGTATGGATCGATTCGCATTCTTCTACACGATAACAACCAGTTGTGCCAGCACCAATTGTTGAAAATGCTGTCTTTCTTCCACTGGATGGTTTTAGCTCCCTTGTCGAAGATCAAGTGACCATAGGTGTGTGGGTTCATTTCTGGATCTTCAATTCTATTCCATTGGTCTACTTGTCTGTCTCTATACCAGTACCATGCAGTTTTTATCACAATTGCTCTGTAGTAAAGCTTTAGGTCTGGCATGGTGATTCCGCCAGAAGTTCTTTTATCCTTGAGAAGACTTTTTGCTATCCTAGGTTTTTTGTTATTCCAGACAAATTTGCAAATTGCTCCTTCCAATTCGTTGAAGAATTGAGTTGGAATTTTGATGGGAATTGCATTGAATCTGTAGATTGCTTTTGGCAAGATAGCCATTTTTACAATGTTGATCCTGCCAATCCATGAGCATGGGAGATCTTTCCATCTTCTGAGATCTTCTTTAATTTCTTTCTTCAGAGATTTGAAGTTTTTATCATACAGATCTTTCACCTCCTTAGTTAGAGTCACGCCAAGATATTTTATATTATTTGTGACTATTGAGAAGGGTGTTGTTTCCCTAATTTCTTTCTCAGCCTGTTTATTCTTTGTATAGAGAAAGGCCATTGACTTGTTTGAGTTTATTTTATATCGAGCTACTTCACCGAAGCTGTTTATCAGGTTTAGGAGTTCTCTGGTAGAATTTTTAGGGTCACTTATATATACTATCATATCATCTGCAAAAAGTGATATTTTGACTTCCTCTTTTCCAATTTGTATCCCCTTGATCTCCTTTTGTTGTCGAATTGCTCTGGCTAATACTTCAAGTACTATGTTGAAAAGGTAGGGAGAAAGTGGGCAGCCTTGTCTAGTCGCTGATTTTAGTGGGATTGCTTCCAGCTTCTCTCCATTTACTTTGATGTTGGCTACTGGTTTGCTGTAGATTGCTTTTATCATGTTTAGGTATGGGCCTTGAATTCCTGATCTTTCCAAAACTTTTATCATGAATGGGTGTTGGATCTTGTCAAATGCTTTTTCTGCATCTAACGAGATGATCATGTGGTTTTTGTCTTTGAGTTTGTTTATATAATGGATTACATTGATGGATTTTCGTATATTAAACCATCCCTGCATCCCTGGAATAAAACCTACTTGGTCAGGATGGATGATTGCTTTAATGTGTTCTTGGATTCGGTTAGCGAGAATTTTATTGAGGATTTTTGCATCGATATTCATAAGAGAAATTGGTCTGAAGTTCTCTATCTTTGTTGGATCTTTCTGTGGTTTAGGTATCAGAGTAATAGTGGCTTCATAAAATGAGTTGGGTAGAGTACCTTCTACTTCTATTTTGTGAAATAGTTTGTGCAGAATTGGAATTAGATCTTCTTTGAAGGACTGATAGAACTCTGCACTAAACCCATCTGGTCCTGGGCTTTTTTTGGTTGGGAGACTATTAATAACTGCTTCTATTTCTTTAGGTGATATGGGACTGTTTAGATGGTCAACTTGATCCTGATTCAACTTTGGTACCTGGTATCTGTCCAGAAATTTGTCCATTTCGTCCAGGTTTTCCAGTTTTGTTGAGTATAGCCTTTTGTAGAAGGATCTGATGGTGTTTTGGATTTCTTCAGGATCTGTTGTTATGTCTCCCTTTTCATTTCTGATTTTGTTAATTAGGATTTTGTCCCTGTGCCCTTTAGTGAGTCTAGCTAAGGGTTTATCTATCTTGTTGATTTTCTCAAAGAACCAACTCCTCGTTTGGTTAATTCTTTGAATAGTTCTTCTTGTTTCCACTTGGTTGATTTCACCCCTGAGTTTGATTATTTCCTGCCGTCTACTCCTCTTGGGTGAATTTGCTTCCTTTTTTTCTAGGGCTTTTAGATGTGTTGTCAAGCTGCTAGTATGTGCTGTCTCCCGTTTCTTCTTGGAGGCACTCAGCGCTATGAGTTTCCCTCTTAGAAATGCTTTCATTGTGTCCCATAGGTTTGGGTACGTTGTGGCTTCATTTTCATTAAACTCTAAAAAGTCTTTAATTTCTTTCTTTATTCCTTCCTTGACCAAGGTATCATTGAGAAGAGTGTTATTCAGTTTCCACGTGAATGTTGGCTTTCCATTATTTATGTTGTTATTGAAGATCAGTCTTAGGCCATGGTGGTCTGATAGGATACATGGGACAATTTCAATATTTTTGTATCTATTGAGGCCTGTTTTGTGACCAATTATATGGTCAATTTTGGAGAAGGTCCCGTGAGGTGCTGAGAAGAAGGTATATCCTTTTGTTTTAGGATAAAATGTTCTGTAGATATCTGTCAGGTCCATTTGTTTCATAACTTCTGTTAGTTTCACTGTGTCCCTGTTTAGTTTCTGTTTCCACGATCTGTCCTTTGAAGAAAGTGGTGTGTTGAAGTCTCCCACTATTATTGTGTGAGGTGCAATGTATGCTTTGAGCTTTACTAAAGTGTCTCTAATGAATGTGGCTGCCCTTGCATTTGGTGCGTAGATATTCAGAATTGAGAGTTCCTCTTGGAGGATTTTACCTTTGATGAGTATGAAGTGTCCCTCCTTGTCTTTTTTGATAACTTTGGGTTGGAAGTCGATTTTATCCGATATTAAAATGGCTACTCCAGCTTGTTTCTTCAGTCCATTTGCTTGGAAAATTGTTTTCCAGCCTTTCACTCTGAGGTAGTGACTGTCTTTTTCCCTGAGATGGGTTTCCTGTAAGCAGCAGAATGTTGGGTCCTGTTTGTGTAGCCAGTCTGTTAGTCTATGTCTTTTTATTGGGGAATTGAGTCCATTGATATTAAGAGATATTAAGGAAAAGTAATTGTTGCTCCCTTTTATTTTTGTTGTTAGAGTTGGCATTCTGTTCTTGTGGCTGTCTTCTTTTTGGTTTGTTGAATGATTACTTTCTTGGTTGTTCTAGGGCGTGATTTCCGTCCTTGTATTGCTTCTTTTCTGTTATTATCCTTTGAAGGGCTGGATTCGTGGAAAGATATTGTGTGAACTTGGTTTTGTCGTGGAATACTTTGGTTTCTCCATCTATGGTAATTGAGAGTTTGGCCGGGTATAGTAGCCTGGGCTGGCATTTGTGTTCTCTTAGTGTCTGTATAACATCTGTCCAGGCTCTTCTGGCTTTCATAGTCTCTGGTGAAAAGTCTGGTGTAATTCTGATAGGCCTTCCTTTATATGTTACTTGACCTTTCTCCCTTACTGCTTTTAATATTCTATCTTTATTTAGTGCATTTGTTGTTCTGATTATTATGTGTCGGGAGGAATTTCTTTTCTGGTCCAGTCTATTTGGAGTTCTGTATGCTTCTTGTATGATCATGGGCATCTCTTTTTTTATGTTTGGGAAGTTTTCTTCTATTATTTTGTTGAAGATATTAGCTGGCCCTTTAAGTTGAAAATCTTCATTCTCATCAATTCCTATTATCCGTAGGTTTGGTCTTCTCATTGTGTCCTGGATTACCTGGATGTTTTGAGTTAGGATCCTTTTGCATTTTGTATTTTCTTTGACTGTTGTGTCGATGTTCTCTATGGAATCTTCTGCACCTGAGATTCTCTCTTCCATTTCTTGTATTCTGTTGCTGATGCTCGCATCTATGGTTCCAGATCTCTTTCCTAGGGTTTCTATCTCCAGCGTTGCCTCGCTTTGGGTTTTCTTTATTGTGTCTACTTCCCCTTTTAGTTCTAGTATGGTTTTGTTCATTTCCATCACCTGTTTGGCTGTGTTTTCCTGCTTTTCTTTAAGAGCCTGTAACTCTTTAGCAGTGCTCTCCTGTAAATCTTTAAGTGACTTATGAAAGTCCTTCTTGATGTCCTCTATCATCATCATGAGAAATGTTTTTAAATCTGGGTCTAGATTTTCGGTTGTGTTGGGGTGCCCAGGACTAGGTGGGGTGGGAGTGCTGCGTTCTGATGATGGTGAGTGGTCTTGATTTCTGTTAGTAGGATTCTTACGTTTGCCTTTCGCCATCTGGTAATCTCTGAAGCTAGCTGTTTTAGTTGTCACTGTTAAGAGCTTGTTCTTCAGGTGACTCTGTTAGCCTCTATGAGCAGACCTGGAGGGTAGCACTCTCCTTAGTTTCAGTGTGCAGAGTATTCTCTGCAGGCAAGCTCTCTTCTTGCAAGGCAGGTACCCAGATATCTGGTGTTCGAACCAGACTCCTGGCAGAAGTTGTGTTCCACTCACTAGAGGTCTTAGGATCACGTGTGGAATCCTGTGTGGGCCCTTGCGGGTGTCAGGCGACTCAGCTGGCAAGGTAGCCGGGGCTCGAGTGGAGTGGAAGGGGTTTGTGCCCCAGATCAAGCCCGGGTAGCCTGCTTCCCTATGTACCGCAGTCTCAAGTTCCACGCGATTGGATTGGGGCAGGCACTGTGATCCACTCACCAGAGGTCTTAGGGTCCCGTGGGGAGTCCCGTGTGGACCCTTGCGGGTGTTGGGCAAGACTCTGCTGGCAAGGTAGCCCGGGGCTCGAGTCTCGAGTCGAGCGGAAGGGACTTGTGCCCCAGATCAGGCCCGGGTAGCCTGCTTCCCTATGTACCGCAGTCTCGAGTTCCGCGCGATTGGATTGGGGCAGGCACTGTGATCCACTCACCAGAGGTCTTAGGGTCCCGTGGGGAGTCCCGTGTGGACCCTTGCGGGTGTTGGGCAAGACTCTGCTGGCAAGGTAGCCCGGGGCTCGAGTCACGAGTCGAGCGGAAGGGACTTGTGCCCCAGATCAGGCCCGGGTAGCCTGCTTCCCTATGTACCGCAGTCTCAAGTTCCGCGCGATTGGATTGGGGCAGGCACTGTGGTCCACTCACCAGAGGTCTTAGGGTCCCGTGGGGAGTCCCGTGTGGGCCCTTGCGGGTGTTGGGCAAGACTCTGCTGGCAAGGTAGCCCGGGGCTCGAGTCTCGAGTCGAGCGGAAGGGACTTGTGCCCCAGATCAGGCCCGGGTAGCCTGCTTCCCTATGTACCGCAGTCTCAAGTTCCGCGCGATTGGATTGGGGCAGGCACTGTGGTCCACTCACCAGAGGTCTTAGGGTCCCGTGGGGAGTCCCGTGTGGACCCTTGCGGGTGTTGGGCAAGACTCTGCTGGCAAGGTAGCCCGGGGCTCGAGTCTCGAGTCGAGCGGAAGGGACTTGTGCCCCAGATCAGGCCCGGGTAGCCTGCTTCCCTATGTACCGCAGTCTCAAGTTCCGCGCGATTGGATTGGGGCAGGCACTGTGGTCCACTCACCAGAGGTCTTAGGGTCCCGTGGGGAGTCCCGTGTGGGCCCTTGCGGGTGTTGGGCAAGACTCTGCTGGCAAGGTAGCCCGGGGTGTCTCTGGTTTTATGTGGAGATCTTTGATCCACTTAGACTTGACCTTAGTACAAGGAGATAAGAATGGATCAATTTGCATTCTTCTACATGATAACTGCCCGTTTTGCCAGCACCATTGGTTGAAAATGGATGGTTTTCCACTGGATGGTCTTAGCTCCCTTGTCAAAGATGACGTGACCATAGGTGTGTGGTTTCATTTCTGGGTGGTCAATTCTATTTCATTGGTCTACCTGTTTGTCACTGTACTAGTACCATGCAGTTTTTATCACAATTGCTCTGTAGTAAGGCATGATGAATCCACCAAAGGTTCTTTTATCATTGAGAATAGCTTTTGCTATCTTAGGATTTTTGTTATTCCAGATGAATTTGCAAGTTACCCTTACTTTTTTTAAATTTATTTTTAATTAGGTATTTTCTTCATTTACATTTCAAATGCTATCCCAAAAATCCCCCAGACCCTCCCCCCTGCCACTTCTCTACCCACCCATTCCTACTTCTTGGTCCTGGTGTTCCCCAGACAAGTTACACTTTCTAATTCGTTGAAGAATTGTGTTGAAATTTTTATGGGGATTGCATTGAATCTGTAGATTGTTTTCAGCAAGATGTCCATTTTTACTATATTGATCCTGCCAATCCATGAGCATGGGAGATCTTCTGAGATCTTTAATTTCTTTCTTCAGAGACTTGAAGTTCTTATCATACAGATCTTTCACTTCCCAAAATAACTCTTATACAGGACATTTAATTGTGACTGGCTTATAGATTTAGAGGTTCAATCAATTATCATCATGGCAGGAAGCATGCCAGCATACAGGCAATCATGATGCTAGAGAAGGAGCTGAGAATTCTGTATTTAGATCCAAAGGTAGGCAGAAAAATATTGTTTGTTGCAGGCAGCCAGAAGGAGACTCTCTTTCATATGGGTAGATCTTAGTACTGAGACCCCAAAGCCTATGGCCACAGTGGCATACTTCCTCCAACAAGGCTACAGCTACTCCAGAAAGGCCATACCTCCTAAACGTGCCTTGTTCAACCACAAATACATAAACAATATATTTATCTGGGTGGGATTTTACTCTGAGATCAAACATCGTTTAATCTCCTTATCTTCTTGAGCAAAGAATTCAGCTCCATTTCACTACCTGGTGCCCATTTAATATTTGAACCATGCATTTTGTATTTTTTTCTTTCTCAGCTTGTGTATTTTCATCTAAATGCTCTTCATTAGTTTGAAATTTAGTAACCAGACAACAGAAATTATACCTGGGTTTTTGGGATTTCCTTTGCTAGTGCAATGAATCTAAATCTCTTTACTTTAGCCTCAGGCAGACTCTTTGAACCAGGGCAAAATACAGTCATATTTTTCACCAAAATATCACAAAATAGTCTCTAGGCAACAGACTAACATTATTGTCCTCTGAAACCTCTTGAGCCAGGGTTTCACAGTTCTAATCACTCTCAGCGACAACATCTTCCATATTCCTACTAGGCCCATTTAACTCAACTTAAAGCATTCCACTGATTTCCATAATCCCATATACCCAAATCCACATTCCTCTAAACAAAAACATGGTCAGGCCTGTAACAGCAATACCACACTCCTGTTACCAACTTCTCTCTTAGGGTTTTATTGCTGTGAAGAGACACCATGACCATGGAAATTCTTAATAAGGACAGCATGTAATTGTGACTAGCTTGTGTCAGACATTTAGCCTGTTATCATCCTAGCAGGAAGCATGGCAGTGTCCAGGTAGACATGGTGTTGGTGAAGGAACTGATATTTCTAAATCTTTATACAAAGGCAGGCAGAAAGAGAATGCCTGCTGCAGGTAGCCAGGAGGAGGCTTTTTTTCCACACTGGGAAGATCTTGAGCATTGAGACCTCAAAGCACCCCCCACAGAGAGTGCATTTATAAATACATTCCTCCAACAAGGCAACATATATTCCAACAAGCTCACACCTCCTAATAGTGCTACTTGCCCTGGTCCAAGCATATTCAAACCACCACAGTACTCCTGAGATGGAGTGTATAATACATGTTATGATGTGACTAAGCTGTTGAGAGTTGCAAATAACACACTGGTTTCCCACTTCCCATTTGTTAGGACAGCTGCTCCAATAAATTCAGTACAAATGATTTGTTCAATTTGACAGAAAATATTGCATTTCTCATATTCTGGGAAAATCAGAATTTGGTTTTCCTATGTTAAATCATTCCTCTTTGGTGTTTCTTCATTTTCAGTGTTGCTCATTTCTCTGAAACTTTCTAGATGTATCTTGCCCTGCATGATGACTGTCTTATAGCCTGTACTGCAAAATGGAATAGGAATTTCAAGGTCAATACATTCAAATTCACCAAAAGTAGATTTTACAAAGGAACAGGTCAAATATTCCTGTGATATTAATGTAGCCATGACCTCTGCAGTACTAAACTTCCAAGTGCTGGCTTAGGTACCTAATTTTACAAGTCTATTTGTGTTTTGTACTATGCTCATGTGTCCACCAAAATCTCAAGGTTTTGAACAATTTTTACTTTAGCTAATGACGGTGTTTTGGGAGGACACAGAACATTTGGTAATGGAATTTCCCTGGAGGAATTGGGTTGCTTGAGTACATATTGTGGGAAATACCTATTTGAAGTCTGGTATTATACTGTTTCATCCTCTGTATGAGACATCTATCTCATGTTCATGGTACCATACTGACCAGTTACCATGTTTTATTTATTGTGTATCTGCTGGTACTCTAACAAAATATGTCTTTTTTTTCCCCTTAAGGAGCTTTTAACAAGTATCTTGTCGTATCAATGAAACAAATCAGTGATAACACTATGTACATTATATCTTTATGACATGTTGTAATACCAACATAATATTTTATCATATGGCATGAGTTAATAAAATTACTGATAATAAACTGAGAAAAATATTGTTTAACTATATATTTATTTATAAAAGCAAAAAATCTTTTGAGTTCATGCACTCTCTGTTATTTACAATTCCTTATTATTTATAATTATAGCTGTCTTGAAGTCTCAAGCAAACTGAATTGTTCCCATAATCTAATTTTTTCCTTTTCTTCAGGCTTGGGAGGAAGTTCATTTTAACATGTGCTTTATTACAATTTGCCATCACTGAAACCTGTGTAGCTTTTGCCCCCTCCTTCTTCATCTACTGCTCACTTCGATTCCTGGCAGGATTGTCTGTGGAACCCATATTAGTAAATAGTCACTTGCTCAGTAAGTCAAAGATTTTGAAATGGGCCCTTATTCATACTTTGGTCTTGACCCTCAAATCCCTTTCAAGTCAATGTATCTTTTTCTTTCAGTGTTAGAATGGACAAGCCCTAAATTTCTAACCATGATGGCAGCGCTTTTATCTTGTGCTCCTAATATTGGATACATGATATCAGCAGGCCTGGCTTTTCTATTTAGAATCTGGCATCACCTCCAGCTGACAATGTCTGTGCCAATATTCTTCTTCCTTATACTCACAAGGTATGAGCTTCCTTTCCTATTCTGTGTTATGGAATTCTGTGACAATAATGAACAGGTATAAGGACAAAAGAAATGCAATTATCTTTGGTCTGCACCTGACAGTGTGAGCTCCTCTTTGCAATTATAGGAGAGGAGGAAAAGAACCAATGTCAGATAAAATGGAGGAGACTGAATTCTGCCTAAATGTGAGGTAAACATTAAATAAATATATAAAATTATATATTATTGTGGGAAGAGTTACTGGTACATTGAAGAGGATTCACTTCTTTATCAAAAAATTTTGTTTAAATTCAAATTCTGTATTTCACAAATTAACTAGATGAAAGGTATAACATCTAATTGAGTTCATATTATGGATAAACATTTAGTACTAAAGAAAGTATATTGGAAATATTGGATATGTTACCCCGATAGAAAAAATATTATACTATTTGGTAGTTAAGTGCTACTATGCAGAGTTTAAGTTTCTTTGGTAGAAAAACAAAACAAAACAAGAGTAGCAATGAATGCAGCCTGAATATTTTTCTTCTTTCTGTCTGTCTTTATGTGGTGACTATTCTTGGTTGTCTACTTGACTACGTCTATAATGAATTAAAATTCATAATTGAAAAGTACATCTGTGAGGAATATTTTTTTCTAGGTTTGAAGTGGGCGAATTCACTTCTAGTCCAGACTTTTGAAGTAGGAGGACACATATTTTTGATTTGGATCTTGAGATAAGAAGACACTTTTAATCTGTGCCATACCTTCTGCTAGAAAACTACAAAAGGACATGGAAGAAGAAAGGGTTTGCTTTTTGCCTGTTTGCCCTCACAATGTTAGCACATCTATTCCTGGAATGGGAGATTACCTCTTTGGGATTTCAGAATATCCGGAAGACCAGCTTTGTGGGACTCAGCAACTACTAGATTTTTTGACTTTCCATTCATAGCTAGTCATTGTTGAATTAGCTTTTCTGCAGCCTGTAAATCATTCTAATTAATCTCATCTATGTATATTTACATAGACGTATATGTACATAAAATATGCTTATTTTTTATTTATTTGCAATGCTAGGGCAGCTATTCTTTTTAAAACCTAATCCTCCACAATGGGAAGTCCCAGATAACATGTCAATCATTGATTATTTTTTTAATTGGTTATTTTCTTCATTTACATTTCTAATGCTATCCCGAAAGTCGCCCACACACTCCCCCACCCACTACCCCACCCACCCATTCCCACTTCTTGGCTCTGGAGTTCCCCTGTACTGAGACATATAAAGTTTGCACCACAAATGGGCCTCTCTTTCCACTGATGGCCAACTAGGCCATCTTCTGATACATATGCAGCTTGAGACACGAGCTCCGGGAGGTACTGGTTAGTTAATATTGTTGTTCCACCTATAGGGTTGCAGATCCCCCCAGCTCCTTGGGTACTTTCTCTAGCTCCTCTATTGGGGGCCCTGTGATCCATCCAATAGCTAACTATGAGCATCCACTTCTGTGTTTGCTAGGCCCCAGCATAGTCTCACAAGAGACAGCTATACCAGGGTCCTTTCAGCAAAATCTTGCTAGTGTATGCAATGGTCTCAGCGTTTGGAAGCTGATTATAGGATGGATCCCCGGGTATGGCAGTCTCTAGATGGTCCATCTTTTCGTCTCAGCTCCAAACTGTGTCTCTGTAACTCCTTCCATGGGTGTTTTGTTCCCAATTCTAAGAAGGGGCAAAGTGTCCACACTTTGGTTTTTGTTCTTCTAGAGTTTCATGTGTTTCACAAACTGTATCTTATATCTTGGGTATTCTATGTTTCTGGGCAATATCCACTTATCAGTGAGTACATATTGTGTGAGTTCTTTTGTGATTGGGTTACCTCACTCAGGATGATGCCCTCCAGGTCCATTCATTTGCTTAGGAATTTCATAAATTCATTGTTTTTAATAGCTGAGTAGTACTCCATTGTGTAACTGTACCACAGTTTCTGTATCCATTCCTCTGTTGAGGGACATCTGGGCTCTTTCCAGCTTCTAGCTATTAGAAATAAGGTCCTATGAACATAGTGGAGCATGTGTCCTCATTACAAGTTGGAACATCTTCTGGATATATGCCCAGGAGAGGTATTTCAGGATCCTCTGGTAGTACTATGTCCAATTTTTTCCAGAGTGGTTGTACAAGCTTGCAATCGAACCAACAATGGAGGAGTGTTTGTCTTTCTCCACATCCTCGCCAGCATCTGCTGTCATCTGAATTTTTGATCTTATCCATTCTGACTGGTGTGAGGTGGAATCTCAGGGTTGTATTGAATTGCATTTCCCTGATGATTAAAGATGCTGAGAATTTTTTCAGGTGCTTCTCAGCCATTCCTCAGTTGAGAATTCTTTGTTTAGCTCTGAGCCCCATTTTTAATGGGGTTATTTGATTTTCTGGAGTCCACCTTCTTGAGTTCTTTATATATATTGGATATTAGTCCCCTATCTGATTTAGGATAGGTAAAGATCCTTTCCCAATCTGTTGGTGGCCTTTTTGTCTTATTGACAGTGTCTTTTGCCTTACAGAAGCTTTGCAATTTTATGAGGTCCCATTTGTCGATTCTCAATCTTACAGCACAAGGCATTGCTGTTCTATTCAGGAATATTTCCCCTGTGCCCATATCTTCGATGCTTTTCCCTACTTTCTCCTATAGAGCAATTGTGATAAAAACTGCATGGTATTGGTATAGCGACAGACAAGTAGACCAATGGAATAGAATTGAAGACCCAGAAATGAACCCACACACCTATGGTCACTTGATCTTTGACAAGGGAACTAAAACCATCCAGTGGAAAAAAGACAGCATTTTCAACAAATGGTGCTGGCACAACTGGTGGTTATCATGTAGAAGAATGCAAATTGATCCATTCCCATCTCCTTGTACTAAGGTCAAATCTAAGTGGATTAAGGAACTCCACATAAAACCAGAGACACTGAAACTTATAGAGGAGAAAGTAGGGAAAAGCCTCAAAGATATGGGCACAGGGGAAAAATTCCTGAATAGAACAATTATTAATTCTTATAAGACACAAATTGGTGAAAGGGGCACCAGCTCATTTGTAGAGTTTTGCTGTCATACTTTTTCTTGTGCCAGATATTAGAATTGGAGATGCTGTTTGTCAATTAGATATATTAAAGGCAATGTGTTTAATTTGGCTCCTGAGTTGGCAGATGCCAGGTGGTAGCGACACTGATTCACCAAAGACAAGGTGATTGTACTTATTGATATGGACAGTGTGGATGTTTGAATAGGTATGGCCCCCATATGTAGCTGTTGTATTACATAGCTACATATGAATTAACTATGTTCCCCCCAAAAAAACTGTGTCTTCACTAGTGTCTGCATGTAGTTTTGGGAACCTGCCCCAAGTTGATTCTGATTGGTAAATAAAAATGCCAATAGCTAATAGCTTGGGAGAACAGACATAGGCAGGATTTTAGGACTTCCTGGTCTTGGGACCACGAGGAGAAAAGGAAGAAGGAGATATACCATGCTGGGCAGAGTGTGTGAATAAAGGAGAGACAAGCAGCAATGTGGTAGAAAAGCAAGGAGAGGACCCTAGGCTCTGGGGTAAGAAAGTATGGCTCCAGAGTGCCCAAGATAGGTATAGAATTGATAAGTAAAAGCTCAGGATTAACAGAATGGGTAGTGGTCCAGCTACTGTGCTGTTTAAGATGTATTAAAATAAAAAGGCTGTGAGTGTCTTTCATTTGGGAATATAGACCATTGAGGGAGGTAGCACACCCACCACCTGGATTCATTATAAATTATTTCAATGGATGGCAAACAACATGTTAGGCAAGAACTCAATTTTAAAAATTAATTGGAGATTCCCAAATGGGATAGACATGCCTTCCCCTTAAGTTTAGAAGGAAGGGAGAACTGGTCTCAGTGGAACCAGGCATGCAGTTCTTTCTAACACCTGTGAGTTCTGAGCTCTTGCTGAGACAAGGCAGCTGCAGAAGACAGGCTTGAATAGAGTAGGAATGGAGGAATTGATGGAAATTTAAGAAGTTAAGGCTTCACAAGCCTTGGCACACAGATTCTTGGAACACAGGAATTCTGGGGTAGCTTAGCATGGTATTCATTCATAAATTGCCCGAGAATATGCTCATAAAGAAAATAGAAGGGAATTTAATTGAAGTTAAATACAAAAGAAAGGATGTTAAGACAAATTATATAAAGAAAGGGGGACATAACTATATATCCACAGATACCAATCTCCTTAGAAGGGAAGAATAATGGAAAATGGCATTGTTTTAAGGATAGAAGAGGGAAATAGTGGTAACTGCTTTAAGTTCTTTTAAGTATACATGGGAAAATAAAGAAATTCAGGCCCTGATCTCAATTGTAGGAAACAAAAGCATGGAGATAAAAAGAGAAACCCTGTATCAACAGATAATAATAATTGTTAAAAAACGTTTTAGTTGCTTTGAGTTGTTTTAATTATCAAAATGAAGGTGATATCAATGCCATGACTAATCTTCTGTGAAAGAGGTCATAGTAAAGAAGACCCTAGGAAAAAGGAGGCTGCTAAATTGAACTGATTGATTTCTGGTTTCTGGACCAAGGACATGCTATTTTGGGAGGGAGGCTCTGTATTTGTGTTAACAGGAAAGGATATTTGGACCCCTTCCAAAGTAATATGGATATGATATGATAGGCTAGGACCCCCTGAAATCTTTGCTACAGACAGGAAAGAGAAATTCTAGAAGACTAAATAGGAGAGGTAACATGAATTGCTGATCTCTCCACATGGGAACAGCCCTAAAACTGGCTTAGACATAAAAATGTCTCTAACCAAAATTTCAGCTAAATCTTTTTTAGAAAATTTACATGCAAATCATTACCCTCCCCCCAAGTACTCCCTCCCACAGTTTCTGATCCAACTCCTCCTCCCCCTTGGCTTCTAGAGGGTTCTCCCCTGCCACCTAACACCCCCGTCCCTGAGGCCTAAAGTCTCTCAAGGATTAAACTCATCTTCTCTTACTAAGGCCTGACCAGGCAGATCTCTGTTACATTTGTGCCAGGGGCCTCAGACTGGCCCTTGTATGCTCATGAAAGGTGGGTGAGCCTCTGGAAGCTTCCTGAGATCTGAGCAAGTTGTGACTGGTGGCCTTCCTATGGGGTCGCTTTCCCCTTCAGCTTCTTCAATCCATCCCCTAATTCAACCAAAGGGTCCCTGACTTCAGTTCAATGGTGGGTTTAAGTATCTGTTTCTGTTTCAGTCAGCTGCTAGAAGGGCCTCTCAGGGGCCAGCTATGCCAGGCTATCATCTGTAAGCACATCATAGAATCAGTAATAGTGTCAGGCCTCAGTGCCCTCCCGTGATATGGATCCCAAGTTGGGCCAGTCATTGGACTGCCTTTGCTTCAATCTCTTCTCCATTTTTGTTCTTTCAGTTCTTTTAGAGAGGAACAGTTCTGGGCCAGAAGTTTTAACTGTGGATTAGTAATGCTATCTCTCTGCTTGAGGCCATGTCTATTTACTGGAGGTATATCTTCTAGTTCCCTTTCCCCAATGTTGGGCATTTTGACTAAGGTCATGCTCCTTGAGTCCTTTGAGTCTTTTGCCTCCTGGGTCTCTGCTTATTTCTATAGGATCACCCACATCTCCCTGAGGCTGCTTATCTCTATTCATTATCTTGATCCTCTGGACTTCTCTCCCCTTGCCTGGCAAACCTAATGATGTTCCCCCTTTTCCCCTCCCCCTCCCTTCTCACACCCAGGTCACTGCCTCCCTCTGCCTTCCTCTGCCTCCCTCTATTATATCTGTCTCCCCTCTATTAGATTCAGTGTATCTGGTTTTATGCTGAGGTCCTTGATCAACTTGGACTTGTGCTTTGTGCAGGTTGATAAATATGGATCTATTTTCATTCTTCTACATATAGACCACCAGTTAGACTAGCACCAATTATTGAAAATAATTTCTTCTTTCCACTATATGTTTTTGGTTTCTTTGTCAAACATCAAGTGTCCATAGCTGTATGGATTTTCTTTTGGGTCTTCAATTCTATTCTATTCATCAACCTGTCTGTTTTAATAGGAATATCATGTGGTTTTTAATCACTGTTGCTTTTTAGTACAGCTTAAGGTCAGGGATGGTGATTCCTTAGAAGTTCTTTTATTGTTGAGAATTGTTCTGGTTATCCTTTTTGTTTGTTTGTTTGTTTGTTTTTACATATGAAGTTGAGAATTGCTGTTTTCATGTCTATGAAGAACTGTGTTGGAATTTTTATGGGGATTGCATTGAATCTGCAGATTGCTTTTGGTAAGATGGCTGTTTTCACTATGTTAATCCTACCATTCCATGAGTATGGGAGATGATCTTTGTATATTCTGATGTCTTCTTTGATTTCTTTTCTTTTTCTTTTTCCTTTTTTTTTTCTTTTTAAGGGATTTGACGTTCTTGTCATGCAGCTCTTTCATTTGCTTGGTAAGAGTTACATCAAGATATTTTATAGTATTTGTGGTTGTTATGAAGGGTATTATTTCCCTGATTTCTTTCTTAGTCTGTTCATCATTTCTATAAGGGAAAGTTACTGATTTGTTTGACTTAATTTTATATCCTGACATTGTGTTGAAGTAGTTTATCAGCTATAGGAGTTCTCTGGTGGAATTTGGGAGGTCGCTCATACATACTATCTTATCACCTGCAACTGGTGATACTTTGATTTCTTCATTTAAAATTTGTCTCCCCTTGATTTCCTTTTGATCTAATTATTCTGGCTATACTTTTGAGTAGTATATTGAATAGATAGGGAGAGAGTGGGCAACCCTGTCTTGTCCTAGATTTTAGTGGAATTGCTTCTGGTTTCTCTCCACTTAATTTGATGTAGGCTTTTGGTTTGCTATATATTGCTTCAATTATGTTTATGTATATGCCAGGATTCCTAATCTCTCCAAGACTTTTACTATGTGGGGCTATTGTATTTTGTCAAAGACCTTTCCAACATATGATGAGAATATCATGTGCCTTTTTCATTGAGTTTGTTTATATAGTGTATTATGTTCATGGATTTTCATATTTTGAACCATCACTGCATTCCTGCAATGAAGCCTACTTGATTGTGGTGAATGATGGTTTTGATGTGTTCCTGGATTCGGTTTGCAAGAATTTTATTAATTATTTTTGCATCAATATTCATAATCAACATTGGTCTGAAATTCTCTTTCTTTGTTGAGCCTTTGTGTGGTTTAGGTATGAGAGTTATTGTTGCTTCATAGAATGATTTAGGTAGTGTTCCTCAGTTTCTATTTTTGTGATATAGTTTGAGAAGTATTTGTATTATCTCTTTTTTGACGGTCTGGTAGAATTCTGTAATAAAACAATCTGGCCCTGGGCTTTTTCTTTCTTTTTTTTTTTTTTTTTGATTGAGAGATTTGTGATGACTATTCTATTTCCTTAGAGGTTATGAGACTGTTTAAATAGTTTATCACATCATGATTTAACTTTGGTATGTGGTATTTGTCTAGAAAATTATCCATTTATGTAGATTATCTATTTTTTTTACAGCATATACTTTTATAGTAGGTTCTGATGATTTTTTTGAATTTTCCTTAGTTTCTGTTGTTATGTCCGTTTTTGTTTTTAGTCTGATGGCATTTACCCTATCCAGATAAGCTACAGGTTTTTTCCAACAACATTTGGCAGACTTTTCTGAGCTTTATAATAGGGTGGTACATTAGTCTGTGGCCTTCTTTCTTCTATCTCTTAGAGTCATTTTCAATTTTATTAATTAATTTTCCAAATTTTTCTTCGAAGGTCTGAGTTCATTTTTCATACTCCTTCATCTTGTATCTCTAATATTTTAGCATTTTTCTCATTTTGATTAATAACTTTCTTCCATCTCTCCTCTAATGTTTGATTTCATTCATCATCTCTTTCCCTTTGTTTCATCTTTGATATCTCAGTATTTTCCTCAGTCTAATTTATGAGTTTCTTTAATTTATTCTCTAATACTTGCCTCTATATTTCATTGTTCTCCTCTCGTCTTTTAGATATCTTAGTATACTCCTCCTTCTGATTTAAAATTTCTGAAATATCTCTTCTAATGCTTTTCCCTATATTTCACTTTTTCCATTTTCTTATCTTTTAGATATCTTTGTATTTTCCTCATTATGATTTATAATTTCTGAAGCTTTTCCTTGAAGGCTTGTGAACATCCTTCATTCTTTTCCTTTTCCTGCTTCTCTATGGCCCTCTTCTTTGAGACGACATAGGAAGCCAAAATGATTCTGAGGATAAGAATGAGGATGGCCAATGCAGTGATCATAATCAGTAATGTTTCACTTTCATTCAGTCATCTATCTCACTCTCCTTTGTTTCCATCCTTGATCCATTCACAAAGTCAATACATAATCTCCAAGAACCTTGTGTTATTTTGTGTCTCATCTTCATATGCCCTAGTCCCTCAAATCTATGAATTTCAGACTACTTATATTTATGTATGAAATTTTGCATCCAATTCTTTCCCTTTAAACATAAAAACAGAATTTTTACCTTCTCTGAAGTTTTGTTGTGTCTGGATTCCTTTTATATGTATTTTGTCTCCCTCTGATGTTCAGTTCAGGACACTACAGTGATTGGTCTTGTCCTAATCCTTTTGCTCACTGGGAGGGGTGGAAAGTTCCTTCAACTGGAAAAACCAGCTTGAGGCCATCTGAGTCCTGGAGTACTGTGCCATCTTGCTTTGTTGGGCTGAGTCAGCACTTGTGACCTCCCCCATCTCTGGGAAGATGGTACCTGTTTCAAGTGGGCTGTGGTGTCTTACATGCTTTAAGCCTTAGCACAGGTGTTTTGAAAGTGCAGGTCCAAAATTGGCCAGCTGAGCCAGTCTATAGCCAGGTTGCATGCCAATCTGGGCTCTGTTGCATTTGGCACAGTCCTTGTAGACTAGCTGTGCTAGCATGGCAGCACTATGCTACCACCCATGTGAGCACAATTAGCTGTGAGCTGCATTTCACCTGTCTATACGGGGAGGAAGGGAGTCCAATGTCTGGTTGCTAGTGTATTTTAGCAGCATGGGGATTGGTCTGCCAGCATTTGTGCACAGCAGGGTTCCTCCTCCCTCCTGTACCTTTTTGACAATTTATTAGTAAGCTGTAAGCACTATACTTAGCAGGTTCTGAGCTATTGTAATTCTTCTACCTGTTAAAACCCACCCAAATGTCAATCACTTGCCAATCTAATGTCTCTCTGGCTTCTACTCTAACTGCCTGCCCTCAGGGTGAACTTCTCTTGACTACATGTTCTTAGTTCATCCTGTCTGACGAAAACTTCCTCGTCTTTCTGTCTTTTCTTTCCTCCCTTCTGGTCTTTCTTGAGACCCCTCACTTGATTCTAAGCCCTTCCTTCCTATCCTTCTGCCCATTCATAAACCCCTGCCATTTATTGACCAATCATACATTAATGGGGAGAATTCTTTACAGTACATTGGTTAATATAGTGCCCTAATATCAGGTTATAGTCTGGTCTGGGGAACAGTATTCAGATTCTGAGTACACAACACACAAGATGAATTCCAACAGGATCTCTTTCCTTACCTCCTTTTAAAAAGACTTAGCAATTACTACCACAGGGTCATCAATATAGGAATATTTGATCAGAAGTGACTCTACAAGGTGACCACAGACTTAATACATAAAGACAAACTTATACAGAGAACTACAAACGACTCACGTGCCACACATTTCTTTTCATCCACACAGCCTGTTAGTATTATTGTGTGTCAGGAGCCATCTAGGAAAAACTAAGGGTAGCAGATGTCCTTCCTAGAGTTGGTCCACTTTTTTGCATGGACTAAGGTGGGTAATCTCTGAGAGGCAAGTCAAAGAGACTTTATCTCCGGATTGCTTCTTGCAGCTGTTATTCCATTCCTATCATTATGAAATTAATTTAACAATCCCTAGGCATTAGCCAACCCTACTGAGCTGATTTCCTGCAGATCAACATAAAGATTAACTTTCATGAATTAATGTTGTTTTGATGAATTAATGATTTTATAGAGTTCCTGTTTGATTCAAATAATCTTAGAAAGAAAGTTTTAAGGGGTGGTGTTAGTTGTTTTGCTAAAAAGATGTAATAAAATTAGAATCAAGGCTATAGTGTGCCCACTCCTCATACTAGTAAGTAAGGCTGCATAGTAAGAAGTACAATGAGCTTTCATAATTACACTAAAAATCAAGATAATCTTAGGACAAATTTATGTTCAAGGCAAAACATTCATTCTAGGTTAGATCCAAGGATGAAGCCATGGGTGTTCTCTATGATAAGACAAGGTCATATGAAACTGTTCTTTGAACTTATAATGAACTTTTATAGTGAAGCACTGCTTTAAATTTAATATTATCATCCTTTTGTATCTTCCATGTTTTGTAAAATTTTATGAGGTAATTTTCTAAAGAACTTTTTTCTAGTATGTGTAAAAAGTCTAGAGAAAAGAAATAAATTTGGCTGTGCAGTGGTGGCACACACCTTTAATCCCAGCACTTGGGAGGCAGAGGCAGGTGGATATCTGAGTTCGAGGCCAGCCTGGTCTACAGAGTGAGTTCCAGGACAGCCAGGGCTACACAGAGAAACCCTGTCACAAAAACTGTAACCTCCCCTCCCCCTCAGCCTGAAATCTGGCTGATCAGGTTTGACTGTTATCACTAGGAGAGCCTCAGGGATGGAGCCTGCCACCCTATCATTCTGCCACTCCCACTGCTACTACCTGCCACCTAGCTGTTCCGGAGCCAATGCGTGGTCACCTGAAACTGGACTCCAAGGATAATTTGGCAGGAATGGGCCCCTCCCCCTTCTTCAAAAACTTGTGTCTCCGAATAGTAAAATTGAACCTTGATCAGACTAATGTCTTGGTTCCATTCTTTCTCACACCGCCTAGTTCCCTCTTTTCTTCCAGATTCCAAGATGCCTCCCAGTCTAGAACACAGACACGCGGGCCGCTGGTCGGCCTCAACAAAAAAACAAACAAATAAATAAATAAATAAATAAATAAATTTGGTGGCTTGGAGGACTCTGCTCCATCCATCTATCCATCCATCCATCTATCCATCCATCCATCGAAATGTTTGTCTGTTTGTTTATATTTATGTATGTAGGTATATGTGTGTATACACACACACACACACACACACACACACACACACACACACACACACATATATATATATATATATATATATATATATATATATATATATATATATATATATGTAGGCATTCATAGACACTTCTGGAGTTGATTGAGACAGATGGTTGGGCCTGCTAGGTTTTTGTATGAATGTATGTGTGTCTGTGCATACTTGTCTGTGTAAAGGATTCTAATTATTTTTCTCTTGTTGTAGCATTTTATCTATGAGGTAATTATTTTATACACAGAAAACTTTTGTCTATAAAAGGTGATATAGTCATTTTTAACTTCTTCCAGTTTATGTGCTTTCTGTGTGAATGACTCTCTCTTTCCTCTCTGGTTCACAAAGAGTAAACCAGCTTGATCAGTGAGGGGCTCCTGGCTGCCTGGCCAGAGAAAGGACCACTATCACTAAATCCTTTACTTAATCCCCTGCTGTTAAGCAGCAAATGTTAATTGCCTGAAGCCATTGGCTTCTTGGCCCAATAATAATGAATCAAGGAGAGTAAATATTATTTATAGTAAGCAACCTTTACTCTCACAAAACCAAATTTGCCCCTCCACCTTCACTCCACCCCTGTGGGCTGCTATCTAGAGAGAACCAGTGCCGGGACAATTTCCCATCCCTTATATATGCTTCCATCCTGTAAATGAAAAGCAGGACCAGTTTGCTTTGCTTGACAAGTCAGGAGCTGATTAGAAGAAGTTATGAATGCAATTTGGATGATGTAATTAGTATACAAAATTTATACAATGTTTTTTTTTTCCAAGACAGGGTTTCTCTGTGTAGCCCTGGCTGTCCTGGAACTCACTTTGTAGACCAGGCTGGCCTTGAACTCAGAAATCCACCTGCCTCTGTCTCCCAAGTGCTGGGATTAAAGGTGTGGACCACCACCACCAGGCTTTTTTTTTTTAAAGATTTATTTATTTATTTATTTATTTATTTATTTATTTATTTATTTATTATATGTAAGTACACTGTAGTTGTCTTCAGACACTCAAGAAAGGGCGTCAGATCTCATTACAGATGGTTGTGAGGCACCATGTGGTTGCTGAGATTTGAACTCAGGACCTATGGAAGAGCAGCCAGTGCTCTTAACCACTGAGCCATCTCGCCAGCACTATTTTTTTCTTTTTTTAAAGCTTTTTTTTTTGTTTTTGTTTGTCTGTTTGTTTTTTGTTTGTTGAGACAGGGTTTCTCTGTGTAGCCCTGGCTGTCCTGGAACTCACTCTGTAGACCTGACTGGCCTCGAACTCAGAAATCTGCCTGCCTCTGCCTCCCCAGTGCTGGGATTAAAGGCGTGTGATACCACACCCAGCCCAATGCTTTTCATTTAGAGAAAAGAACACATTATTACATGATATTTCCTATACCCTAACAAGGAAGTTGGTATATGTCTGTGGAAGCATCCCTCATAGTCTAGTTCCATGCTTCACAGTACTAATGTATATCCAGGTAGAGGGAGACAGATCTCCACTAGGGATCTTGGTATGCATTTCAGAAGTGCAGTCCATTATGTGGCTAAATCATTCCTCACATCTAATGAAGGTATTAGATGACAAAACAATTTAATGATGGATATATCAGAATGTTTTAGGTCAATTAAAGAACAAAATTTTCAAGGTTAAATTTTGTATGGAAAATAACAACGCAATATCTTCATTGACAGGTGGCTGTCAGAGTCAGCTCGGTGGCTGATTGTGACCAACAAACCCCAGAAGGGCTTAAAGGAACTTAGAAAAGTTGCACACATGAATGGAATGAAGAATTCTGGAGACCTAACCATGGAGGTAAGCATAATGGGTGATGGTTATGACATAAAGGAAATACAGGCTTGACATTTGTATGAGTTAGTGCCCAAGATGTACTATGCTGTCATTAAGAACACTGCGTGTGAGAGTTTCATCTAATGAGACTGAAAGCACTGATGTTTAAACTCCTTTGTTTCTTGAATTCAGTTTGTAAAATTCTTCTGCAGAGGATTTCATTCACAAAGTAGCTGTTTTAGTACAATGTTAGTGATATATACTAGTTTGCTACATTTAATATATCTAGATAATATATTTTGATGATTCCCACTTTATCCTTTCGTTAACCTCACAGTACCCTAGAGAGTGTAAGAGGAACATAGGAAGATGGGGAGATAAAAATAAGTCTTTTCTTCCTATGGGTTTACAAATCCCTTCAACTCCTTCAGTCCTACAACAATATCAACCAAACAGACCCCTCAGATCTCCCATAGACTAAGCCATCAACAAAGGAGTACACATGGCTCCAGCTGCATATGTAGCAGAGGATGGTCTTGTCATGTATCAGTGGGAAAAGAGGTTCTATGAAGGCTCACTAGATGCACCAGCATAGGGGAATTGAGGGCAGGGAGGTGGGAGTGGGTGGGTGGGTGGAGGAACACCTTCATAGAAGTAGGGAGAGAGAGGATGGGATAGGGGGTTTCCAGGAGGGGGGAAACTGGGTAAGTGGATAACATTTGAAATGTAAAGAAAATATCCAATAAAAGAAAAGGCTTTTCTTCTTCCCAAGAAGTCCCCAACTACTTTCTCTGTGTGTGTGTGTCTTTTACTTTTTGGTGAATTAAGAAGATAAATTAAGATTTCTTAGAGGATCCATTTATAGGGACATGGACAATAAACAAGGGGCTACATTACTTTACAAACTTCTACCTCTCCAGAGCAATCATTAATCATCTTTCCTATCTCAAAATGATGGATTTTATTCATTGAATTTTTGGTGGGTCTAGTGCAGATAACCACAGCTGTTTAGAGTGCAACCACCATGTCATGCCTAGAATACAGCATCACATATCATCCCATGCACAACTTTAGACCTTGTATTGTGTGAGAACTCTCTTTCAGTATGGTTCCTGATCCTTGCAAATAGTGTTGTAGACATCTAATTTACGACTTACTCATTTAATAACTCTTTATTTTAATTTTCTGAGGAATGGCCAGTTTCAGCTTTGGAGTAACTTTCTCAAACTGTGGAAAGAAGACTCTCTGATCAAAACGGAAAACAGCATTAACATATGATTAATATATGACTAATATATGATTAATATATGATTAATGTATGGGCATGAACTGAAAACAGCATTACTATATGATTAATATATGGACATGAACGAAATCATTAGAAGGCCATTCAACTGGAACACAATCTCCATATAGATTAATACTGAACTACCTCTACTACTAGGGCCCAGGAGTTCATTGTTGAATAAAATAATGTAGAGTACTGTCTAGCATCAGCCTGCATAGCAACTTTCAGTGCGGTGAGACTAACCAGCAGAGAATAAGACTCCAGGTTAGTTCTAGCTTAGTTTTTATATGTTCAGCAACCAGAAGTTGTAGTATATTCAGCAATTGTCTCTTAACATTCTTTCTATTTGGATATTACTTATACATGTGTGATCATTAATATCAGAAGATATTCCAACTTGTAATAAGGACACATGCTCCACTATGTTCATAGCAGCCTTATTTATAATAGCCAGAAGCTAGAAAGAACCCAGATGTCTCTCAACAGAGGAATAGATACAGAAAATGTGGTACATTTACACAAAGGAGTACCACTCAACTATTAAAAACAATGAATTTATGAAACTCTTAAACAAATGGTTGGATCTGGAGGTTATCATCCTAAGTGAGGTAACCCAATCACAAAAGAACTCACATATATGCACTTACTGATAAGTGGATATTAGCCCAGAAACTTAGAATACCCAAGATACAATTTGCAAAATACATAAAACACAAGAAGAAGGAAGACCAAAGTGTGGATACTTCGTTCCTTCTTAGAAGGGGGAGCAAAACATCCATGGAAGGAGTTACAGAGACAAAGTTTGGAGCTGAGACTGAAGGATGGACCATCCAGAGACTGTCCCACCTGAGGACCCATCCCATAAACAACCACCAAACCCAGAAACTATTGCATATGCCAGCAAGATTTTGCTGACAGGACCCTGATATAGCTATCTCTTGTGAGGCTATGCCAGTGCCTGGCAAATACAGAAGTGGATGCTCACAGTCATCTATTCGATGGAGCACAGGGCCCCCAATGAAGGAGCTAGAGAAAGAACCTAAGGAGCTGAAAGAGTCTGTAGCCCTATAAGAGGAACAACAATATGAACTAACCAGTACCCCCAGAGCTCATGTCTCTAGCTGCCTATGTAGCAGAGAATGGCCTAGTTGGCCATCAATGGGAGGAGAGGCCCTTGGTATGGGAAGATTATATGCCCCAATATAGGGGAATGCCCGGGCCAGGAAGCAGGAGTGCGTGGGTTGGGGAACAGGGGAAGAGGGGAGTTATAGGGGATTTTTGTAGAGGAAAGGGGATAGCATTTGAAATGTAAATGAAGAAAAATATCTAATTAAAAAAAGAAAACATTTTTTAAAAATACTAATTGTAAATTGTAAGCACCTTTAATTACTGGTGGGTGATCTGACAAACATGCCTACAAAGACTTATTTATGTTAAGTTAGTTTGCAGGAATGACAGCATGATTATCTTCATCAGTAAAATTGGCGAGAAATGGCCACCTTAAAAGAAGACAACATTATTCCCTGTGATTGCGTCCTGAGGTACATAAGAAGAGGCAGCTAGCTGAGAATAATATACAATTTTCTCTTCTTCTTCTCCTTCTTCTTCTTCTTCTTCTTCTTCTTCTTCTTCTTCTTCTTCTTCTTCTTCTTCTTCTTCTTCTTCTTCTTCTTCTTCTTCTTGCATACATACACAATGCAACTATTTGCCTTCCAAATTCCTTTAAGCTGACATTCTTACTTGAAATTACTACATAATTGATGTATGTGGCAAAATAATCTTTTTCTTCTTTAAATATGTTTTTGTAAGATTATCTTATCCCATCAACAGGAACACTAACTAATAAAAAAAGTGGCATTAGGGATGAGGTTTTTGTCACCGTAAAGCCCATATGCATTCTCAATGCCTGTGAACTTGTTAAGGAAGGAATATAGAAATATTAGAAACTCAGTAGTGAAGAGACCTTGGATATTCTATAAGTATAACTCAAGGAGCCATTCCAGTGCCTTTTGGGAAATGGGAATGATGAAAGAAGCAGAGCCAGTGGAGGTAGAAGCCATGAATTTCTGAAGGGCACACAGGCTCTATCAAAGAGGAGTGATCAAACAAGTCAAAGTTTACAGCCAAGGCATTATTAGCTAAGAGTTTGCATCACCTGCAGTGAGACATCATGCTTCACACCAGACAGAAGGAAAACAGCCATGAGTGCAAGAGTCCAGTCATCAAATGATCCAATTTCTGAAAACACAGAAAACCTCTAAAAGGAAGGAGTTTAAACTGAGGCCCTTGACCTCAGTTCATGGGGATTCATGTTCCAGGAAAGCAGTTACCCAGGAAATTGTTTTCATGGGAGGAATAAATGGAAGGGCAGACTCCACTTTGAGCTGCTGACAGAACATGAGTGTGTGAGCACATAATACTGGCTTTGCAAACATGAAATGAAGATAGAGTGAGTCAGGGAGTGAGTACAGATCCAGGCTCTAAGAGCAGCAGAGGCCTTAGGATGTGGGGCATGGCAGGAGGCACTTGCAGCATTCCTTCCAAGAGCACTGCATAAAGCTGTGAAGTTGAGTATTGGGCTGAAATGGAGATTTTTGGATGTTCTAGATGCAAGAACCACAGGAGATCTGTTGCAGAAAATTGCATGCATGAAGTATAATTGTCTCAAGATAAAAGTTATATGTGCTCAAAACAATATAGTTAGAGAAGCAGACTACCTAATCCCTTAGAACCAGGACATTCTGTTTTGGACAACATGCTGAAAACATGAAACTTGTGCTGAAAAGTCTATGTCAGCTTGAAAGGCATAATAGAGGTGTCTGGAAGGAGGGAACCTTACTTGAGAAAATTGCTCTGGACTTAAGGCATTTTCTTTTCATTTTTTTTTTGTTTGTTTGTTTTCTGTTTTTGATTTGGTTCTTATTTTTTCAATTTTGATTATATTACTTATTCACATGCCAGTCGTTGTCCACCCTCCCTGTTTTCCTTGGACCTTCCACAGTTCTTCATCCCATTCCTTCTACACGCTTCCAAAAGGGTGCTCTCTTGACACCAGCCACCAGGTCTCCCTCTTCTAAGAGGCCTCAAGTCCTTCCAGGATTAAGTATATCTTCCCCACTAAGGCCTGACCAGGCAAACCTCTGCTATATCTGTACCAGGGGCCTCAGAATACTCCTGATAGGTGGGTCAGTGTCTGGGAGATCCTTGAGATCTGAGTAAGTTGAGACTGCTGGCCTTCCTATGGGGTCACTCTCCCCTTCAGATTCTTCAATCCTTCCCCTAATTCAACCACAGGGGTCCCTGACTTCAGTCCAATGGTTGGGTATAAGTATCTGCATCTGATGTTGGGTGAAAGTCAGCTGCGAGTCGGCCCACTCAGAGGTAAACCATGCCAACCTCTCACATCATAGCATCAGTAATAGTGTCAGGCTTTGGTGCCCTCCCATAAGGTGGATCACAAGTTGGGCCTGTCTTTGGACCACCTTTCCTTCAGTTACTTTTCTTTTCTTCTTTTTTTAAAATTTTATGAGATATTTTCTTCATTTACATTTCAAATGCTATCCCCAAAGTTCCCTATAACCTCCACCCACCCTCCTCCCCTAACCACTCACTCCCACTTCTTCGCCCTGGCGTTCCCCTGTACTGGGGCATATAAAGTTTGCAAGACACAGGGGTCTCTCTTCCCAATGATGGCCAACCAGGCCATCTTCTGCTACATATGCAGCTAGAGACAGGAGCTCTGGGGATACTGATTAGTTCAATTTTTTTTCCACCAATAGGGTGGCAGACCCCTTCAGCTCCTTGGGTACTTTCTCTAGCTCCTCCATTGGGGGCCCTATGTTCCATCCTATAGATGACTATGAACATCCACTTCTGTATTTTCCAGGCAATGGCATAGCCTCACAAGAGACAGCTATATCAGGGTCCTTTCAGCAATATCTTGCTGGCATATGCAATAGTTTCTGGGTTTGGTGGCTGATTATGGGATGGACCCGGGGGGGGAGGTCTCTGGATGGTCCATCATTTCATCTTAGCTCTAAACTTTGTCTCTGCAACTCCTTCCATGAGTATTTTATTCTCTATTCTAGGGAGGAATGAAGTATACACCCATTGGTCTTCCTTCTTGATTTTCTTCTGTTTTGGAAATTGTATCTGGGGTATTCTAGGTTTCTGGGCTAACATCCACTTATCAGTAAGTGCATATTAAGTGACTTCTTTTGTGATTGGGTTACTTCACTCAGGATGATATCCTCCAGATAACCTTAGGTTCCATTTGCCTAAGAATTTCATAAATTCATTGTTTTTAATAGCTGAGTGGTACTCCATTGTGTAAATGTACCACAGTTTCTGTATCCATTCCTCTGTTGAGGGACATCTGGGTTCTTTCCAGCTTCTGGCTATTATTAATAGGGCTGCTATGAACATAGTGGAGCATGTGTAATTATTACCAGTTGGAACTTCTTCTGGGTATATGACTAGGAGAGGAATTGCTGGATAGTAGTACTATGTCCAGTTTTCTGAGGAACCTCCAGGCTGATTTCCAGAGTAGTTGTACCAGCTTGCAATCCCACCAGCAATAGAAGAGTGTTCCTCTTTCTCCACATCCTTGCCAGCATCTGCTGTCACCTGAAGTTTTGGTCCTAGCCATTCTGACTGTTGTGAGGTGTAATCTCAGGGTTGTTTTGTTTTGTATTTCCCAGATGATTTGAGGATGTTGACCATTTTTCTCAAGTGCTTCTCAGCCCTTCAGTATTCCTCAGTTGAGAATTCTTTGTTTAGCTCTGTACCCCATTTTTGAATGGGGTTATTTGAATTTCTGAAGTTCAGCTTCTTGAGTTCATTGTATATATTGGCTATTAATCCCCTATCAGATTTAGGATTGGTAAAAATTCTTTGTCAATATATTGGTGGCCTTTTTGTTTTATTGACAGTATCTTTTGCCCTACAGAAGCTTTGCAATTTTAGAAGGTCCCATTTGTCGATTCTTGATCTTACAGCACATGCCATGGCTGTTTTGTTTAGGAATTTTTCCCCTGTGCCCATATCTTAGAGGGATCCCCCACTTTCTCCTCTATAAATTTCAGTGTCTCTGGTTTTATGTGGAGATCTTTGATCTACTTAGACTTGAGCTTTGTAAAAGGAGACAAGAATAGATAAATTCACATTCTTCTACATGATAACTGCCAGTTGTGCCACCACCATTTGTTGAAAATGTTGTCTTTTTTCCACTGGATGGTTTTATCTACCTTGCCAAATATAAAATAACCATAGGTGTGTGGGTTCATTTCTGGGTGTTCAATTCTATTCCATTGGTCTACCAGTCTGTCGCTGTACCAGTACCATGCAGTTTTTATCACAATTGCTCTGTAGTACAGCTTGAGGTCAGGCATGGTGATTCCACCAGAGGTTCTTTTATTGTTGAAAATAGTTTTTACTATCCTAGTTTTTTGTTGTTGTTATTCCAGATGACTTTACAAAATGCCCTTTCTAACTCAGTGAAGAATTGAGTTGGAATTTTGATGGAGATTGTATGAATCTGTGATTGATTTTGGCAGAATAGCCATTTTGACTATATTAATCCTGCCAATCCATGAACATAAGAGATCTTTCCATCTTCTGAGATCTTCTTCAAATTCTTTCTTCAGACACTTGAAGTTCTTGTCATACAGATCTCTCAATTCCTTAGTTAGAGTCACACTAAGGTATTTTATATTTTTTGTGACTGTTGTGAAGGGTGTTGTTTCCCTAATTTCTTTCTCATCGTGTTTATCCTTTGTATAGAAAAAGGCCACTGATTTGTTTGAGTTAATTTTATATCCAGCTACTGCACTGAAGCTGTTTTTCAGGTTTAGGAGTTCTCTGGTGGAATTGTTAGAGTCACTTATAAACACTATCTCATCATCTGCACAGAGTGATATTTTGACTTCTTCTTTTCCAATTTGTATCCCCGTGATCTCCTTTTGTTGTCTAATTGCTCTGGCTAGGACATCAAGTACTATATTGAATAGGTAGGGAGAAAGTGTGCAGCCTTGTCTAGTTTCTGATTTTAGTGGGATTGCTTAGAGTTTCTCTCCATTTAATTTGATGTTGGCTACTGGTATGCTGTAGATTGCTTTTATTATGTTTAGTTATGGGCCTTGAATTTCTGATCTTTCCAAGACTTTTATCAGGAAAGGGTGTTGAATTTTGTCACATGCTTTCTCAGCCTCCAATGAGATGATCATGTGATTATGTCTTTGAGTTTGTTTATAGAGTGGATGGATTTCCGTATATTAAACATTGATGGATTTCCGTATATTAAACGATCCCTGTATCCCTGGGATTAAGCCTACTTGGTCATGATGGATGATGATTTTGATGTGTTCTTGGATTTGGTTTGTGAGGATTTTATTGAGTATTTTTGCATCGATATTTATAAGGAAAATTGGTCTGATGTTCTCTTTCTTTGTCGGATCTTTGTGTGGTTTAGATAGCAGAGTAATTGTGGTTTCACAGGATGAATTGGGTAGAGAACCTTCTGTTTAAATTTTGTGGAATAGTTTGAGGAAAGATGGAATTAGGTCTTCTTTGAACGTCTGATAGAACTCTACACTAAACCCATCTGGTCCTGGGTGGGTTTTTTTGTTTGTTTGTTTTGGTTTGGTTTTTTTGGTTTTGGTTTTGGTTTTGGGGGGTTTTTTTGTTTTGTTTTGTTTTGTTTTGTTGGTTTTTTTGTTTTTGTTTTTGTTTTTGTTTTTGGTTGGGAGACTATTAATGATTGCTTCTACTTCTTAAGGGGAAATGGGACTGTTAAGATCCTTAATCTGATCCTGATTTAACTTTGGTACCTGGTATCTGTCTAGGAAGTTGTCCATTTTATCCAGGTTTTCCAGTTTTTTTGAGTATAGCCTTTTGTAATAGGATCTGATGATGTTTTGGATTTCCTCAGGATCTGTTATTATGTCTTCTTTTTTATTTCTGATTTTGTTAATTAGGATATTGTCCCTGTGCCCTCTAGTGAGTCTGGCTAAGGGTTTATCTATCTTGTTGATTTTCTCAAAGAACCAGCTCCTGGTTTGGTTGATTCTTTGAATAGTTCTTTTTTTTCCCACTTGGTTGATTTCACCCCTGAGTTTGATTATTTCATGCATTCTACTCCTCTTGGGTGAATTTACTTCCTTTCATTCTAGAGCTTCGAGGTGTGCTGTCAGACAGCTAATGTAAGTTCTCTCGAGTTTGTTTTTGGAGGCACTCAGGGTTATGAGTTTTCCTCTTAGGACTGCTTTCATTGTGTCCCATAAGTTTGGGTATGTTGTGACTACATTTTCATTGACCTCTAAAAACTCTTTAATTTCTTTCTTTATTTCTTCCTTGACCAAGGTATCATTGAGTAGAGTGTTGTTCAGTTTCCACATGAATGTTGGCTTTCTTTTATTTATGCTATTATTTAAGATCAGTCTTACTCTGTGGTGATCTGATAGGATGCATGGTATACTTTCAATATTTTTGTATCTCTTAAGGCCTGTTTTGTGACAGATTATATGGTCAATTTTGGATAAGGTACCATGAGGTGCTGAGAAGAAGGTATATCCTTTTGTTTTAGGATAAAATGTTATGTAGATATCTGTTAAATCCATTTGTTTCATAACTTCTGTTAGTGTCCATGTGTCTCTGTTTAGTTTCTGTTTCCAGGATCTGCTTTTGATGAGAGTTAGGTGTGGAAGTCTCCCACTATTATTGTGTGAGGTGCAATGTGTACTTGGAGCTTTACTAAAGTTTCTTTAATGAATGTGGCTTCCCTTGCATTTGGAGCATAGATATTTAGAATTGAGAGTTCATCTTGGTAGATTTTAACTTTGATGAGTATGAAGTGACCCTCCTTGTCTTTTTTGATAACTTTGGGTTGGAAGTCGATTTTATTTGATATTAGAATGGCTACTCCAGCTTTTTTCTTTGGACCATTTGCTTGGAAATTTTTTTTCCAGCCTTTTACTCTGTGGTAGTATCTGTCTTTGTCTTTGAGGTGGGTTTCCTGTAAGCAGCAAAATGTTGGGTCCTGATTGTGTAGCCAGTCTATTAGCCTATGTCTTTTTATTGGAGAATTGAGTCCATTGATGTTAAGAGAAATCAAAGGAAAGTAATTGTTGCTTCCTGTCATTTTTCTTGTTAAAGTTGGAATTCTGTTCTGTGGCTGTCTTCTTTTAGTTTTGTTGAAGGTTTACTTTCTTGCTTTTTCTAGGGTATAGTTTCCATATTTGTGTTGGTGTTTTCCCTTTATTATCCTTTGAAGGGCTGGATTCAAAAGTGGAAAGGTATTGTGTGAATTTGGTTTTATCATGGACTACTTTGGTTTCTCTATCTATGGTAATTAAGAGTTTTGCTGGGTATAGTATCCTGGACTGGCATTTGTGTTCTCTTAGGGTCTGTATAACATCTGTCCAGGCTCCTTTGGCTTTCATAGTCTCTGGTGAGAAGTCTGGTGTAATTTGAATAGGTCTGCCTTTAAATGTTACTTGACCATTTTTACTTACTTCTTTTAGTATTCTATCTTTATTTAGTGCATGTGTTGTTCTGATTATTATGGGTTGGGAAGAATTTCTTCTCTGATCCAGTCTATTTAGAGTTCTGTAGGCTTCTAGTATGTTCATGGGCATCTCTTTCTTTAGGTATGGGAAGTTTTCTTCTATAATTTTTTGAAGATATTTCCTGGCCCTTTAAGTTGAAAATCTTCATTCTCATCTACTCCTATTAATTGTAGGTTTGATCTTCTCATTGTGTCCTGGATTTCTTAGATGTTTTGAGTTAGGATCTTTTTGCATTTTGCAATTGTTGAGTTCATGTTCTCTGTGGAATCTTCTGCACCTGAGATTCTCTCTTCCATCTCTTGTATTCTGTTGCTGATGCTCACATTTATGTTTCCTGATTTCTTTCCTAGGGTTTCTATCTCCAGATTTGTCTCCCTTTCAGTTTTCTTCATTGTTTCTACTTCCATTTTTTAAATCTTGGGTTGTTTTATTCAATTTCATACCCTGTTTATGTTTTCCTGTAATTCTTAAAGAGATTTTTGTGTTTCTTCTTTAAGGACTTCTACCTGCTTAGCAGTGTTCTCCTCTAATTCCTTGAGGGATTTTTGTGTTTCCTCTTTAAGGGCTTCTACCTGTTTAGCAGTGTTCTCCTGTATTTCTTTAAGTGAGTTATTAATGCCCCTCTTAAAATCTTCTATCACCATCATGAGATATGATTTTAAATCTGTGTCTTGCTTTTCAGGTGGGTTGGGGCATCCCACACTCACTGTGGTGTGCATACTGGGTTCTGATGATACCCAGTGTTCTTGGTTTCTGTTAGTAAGATTCTTACGTTTGCCTTTCGCCCTCTGGAGATCTCTGGTGTTAATGGTCAAGCTGTCTCTGGCTGGAGCTTGATCCTCCTGTGAATCTGTTAGCCTCTGTCAGCACTCCCTGGAGTCCAACTCTCACCTGAGTTGCAATGGTCAAAGCATTCTCTGCAGGCAAGCTCTCCTCTTGCAGGGCAGGTGTCTAGAAGCCTGGAGCTCCAATCCACCTCCTGAGTCCTGGGCTCAATGCCCTCTCTATAGGCCGACTCTCCTCTGGCAAGGAAGGTGCCCATGGGTCTGGGTCTCAGCTCCACCTCCTGGTGGAGGACGAAGACCTGAAGGGACACTGTCCAAGAAGTTCTGTTGCTTCTGTCACCCACATGCTCTCAGGTGATCAAGAGGTCCTGGATCTGCTAGGGGTTCTGTAGTGTGGATAGTCCTCTGGGGCTCTAGAAACCCTCAGCCATGTTCATGCAGAAGACTGTGGGGCTGGCCCAACCTGAAAGGATCCCAGCCTCTGGTCGGTGGTGTTCCTCCATCCCTGTTACTGCTGGCACAAGACCCTCCTCGATTCTTTGGGGCTAATGTTGTGTTCCACTCACCTGTGATCCTGAGGTGACCCCAAGGTCCTGTGGCATGGAGAGCACTCTAGGGCCCCTGGTGGCCTCTGTCGGGTTCAGAAAGAAGATGGCTGGGGGTGGCCCTGACCAGAATGGATACCAGCCTCTTGTCTGGCAGGGTTCCTTTGTCCTGTTCTTGCTGGCACAAAACCCTCCAAGATTCTTTGGAGTTGATGTTGTGTTCCATTCACCCATGATTTGGAGGTGATCCTGAGGTGATCCCGACGTCCTGTGGCATAGAGAGTACTCTGGAGCCCTTAGTGGCCTCCACTGGGTTCAGAAGGAAGATTTTCCTTCAATTTCTTCTTCATTTTTGTCCCAGCAGTTCTTTTTAGACAGGAACAGTTCTGGATCAGAAATTTTGACTGTGGGTTGGTAACACTGTCCCTCTGCTTGAGGCCCTGTCCATCTACTGGAGATAGACTCTTTGAGTATCCTCTCCTCAATGTTGGGCATTGAGTTCTTAGATTCCCTCAACCACGCCCAATGGTGCTTATCTCTTTTTATTCTCTTAGTCCTCTGGGCTTCTCTCCTGCTCCCTTACCCTCTCACCCTATTGGGTTGCCCTTTTCCCCTCTCCCTGCCTCCTTCCACCCAGATCCCTGCCCTCTCTATCTCCCTTGTTTATTTCCATCCCCCTTCTAAATGGAATTGAAACATTCTCATGTGGGCCTTTCAGCCTATTACACTTTTTATTGTCTGTGGGTTGTATCCTTGGTATTATGAACTTTTTGGCTAATATCCACCAATCAGTGAGTATATACCATATATGTCTTTTTGGGTTTGAGTTACGTCATTCAGAGTATTTTCTAGTTCCATCCATTTGCCTGCAAAATTCATGATGTACTCATTTTTTGTAGCTGAATAAGTATTCCATTTGTGTAAATGTACCACAATTTCTATATCCATTTTTCCGTAGAGGGACAACTGGGTTGCTTCCAGCTTCTGGGTATTGCAAATAAGGCTGGTATAAACATGGTGGCTGATATGTACTTAGGGTATGGTGGGGCATCTTTTGGTTATATGTCCAAGAGTGGTATAGCTGGGTCTTCAGGTAGAACTTTTCTAATTTTCTGAGGAACCTCCACATAGATTTCCAGAGTAATGGTAACAGCTTGGAATCCCACCAGCAATGCAAGAGTGTTCCTCTTTCTCTACATCCTTGCCAAGCATGGGTGCCACTTGAGTTTTTGATCTTAGTCATTCTGATTGGTGTAAGGTGGAATTTTTTCAGAGTCAGTTTGATTTGCATTTCTATAATGACTAAGGACTTTATACATTTCTTTAAGTGCTTCCTGACCATTCAAGATTCTTCTGTGTTATATTCTCTGTTTAGCTCTGTAACCCATTCTTTATTAGGGTTATTTGTTTTTTAGAGGTTACCTTCTTGAGTTCTTTATGTATTTTGGATATTGGCACTTTATCAGACGTAAGGTTAGTGAATTTTTTTCCCAATATTTTCTCCTTCCATTTAGTGGCTGATTTATCCGATTGATGGTGTCTTTTGCCTTACAGAAGCTTTACAGTTTTATGGGGTCTCATTTATTGACTATTGATCTTAGAGCCTGACACATTGGTATTCTATTCTGTAAACTTTCCCTTTTCCAATGAGTTCAAGGCTCTTTCCCACTTACTCTTCTCTTAAATTCAGTATATCTGGTTTTATGCTGAGGTCCTTGATCCACTTGGATTTGTGCTTTGTGCAGGATGATAAATATGGATCTATTTTTCTTTCCCAACATACAGACTGGCAGTTAGACCAGCACAAATTATTGAAGATGTTTTCTTCTTTCCACTGTATGTTTTTTACTTCTTTGTCAAACATATAGTCCATAGCTGTGTAGTTTAACTTGTGGGTCTTCAATTCTATTGCATTGATTGACCTGTCTGTTTTTGTACCAACACCATACAGTTTTTTTTTTATTTTTTTTATTAGGTATTTTCCTTGTTTACATTTCCAATGTTATCCCAAAAGTCCCCCATATCCACCCCCCCAATCCCCTACCCACCCACTCCCCCTTTTTGGCCCTGGTGTTCCCCTGTACTGCGGCATATAAAGTTTGCAAGTCCAAAGGGCCTCATTTCCAGTGATGGCTGACTAGGCCATCTTTTGATACATATGCAGCTAGAGACAAGAGCTCCAGGGTACTGGTTAGTTCATATTGTTGTTCCACATATAGGGTTGCAGTTCCCTTTAGCTCCTTGGGTACTTTCTCTAGCTCCTCCATTGGGGGCCCTGTGACCCATCCAATACCTGACTGTGAGCATCCACTTCTGTGTTTGCTAGGCCCCAGCATAGTCTCACAAGAGACAGCTATATCTGTGTCCTTTCAGCAAAATCTTGCTAGTGTATGCAATGGTGGATATTAGCCCAGAAACTTAGGATACACAAGATATAAGATACAATTTGCTAAACGCATGAAACTCGAGAAGAACGAAGACCAAAGTGTGTACACTTTGCCCCTTCTTAGAAATGGGAACAAAACACCCATGAAGGAGTTACAGAGACAAAATTTGGAGCTGCGACAAAAGGATGGACCATCTAGTGATTACCATGCAGTTTTTAATCACTATTACTTTCCAGTACAGCTTGAGGTCAGGGATGGTGATTCCCCAGTTCTTTTATTGTTGAAAATTGTTCTGGTTATTCTTTTTGTTTGTTTGGTTGGTTGGTTGTTTTTCCATATGAAGTTGAGAATTGCTCTTTACATGTCTGTGAAGAATTCTGTTGGAAATTTGGTGGGGATTGCATTGAATCTGCAGATTGCTTTTGGTAAGATGGCTGTTTTCACTATGTTAATCCTACCATTCCATGATTATGGGAGATCTTTCCATATTCTGAGGTCTTCTTTGATTTCTATTCCTAGGGATTAGAAGTTCTTTTCATACAGATGTTTCACTTGTTTGTTAGAAATTACACCAAGATATTTTATAGTATTTGTGATTGTTGTGAAGGGTGATGTTTCCTTGACTTCTTTCTTAGTCTGTTTATCATTTCTGTAAAGGAAAGCTACTGATTTGTTTGAGTTAATTTGGTATCCTGACATTGTATTGAAGTAGTTTATCATCTGTAGGAGTTCTCTGGTGCAATTTTGAGGGTCATTTATGTATACTATCACATAATCTGCAAATAGTGATACTTTGATGTCTTTGTTTCAAATTTGTCTCCCCTTGATCCCCTTTTGTTGTCTAATTGCTCTGGCTAGAATTTTGAGTACAATATTGAATAGATAGGGAGAGAGTGGACAACCTTGTCTTGTCCCAGATTTTAGTGGGATTGCTTCTAGTTTCTCTCCACTTAATATGATGTAGGCTTTTGGTTTGCTATGTATTGCTTCAATTATGTTTATGTATATGCCAGGATTCCTAATTTCCCCCAAGAACTCTACCATGCAGGTCTGTTGTATTTTGTCAAAGGCTTTTCAACATCTGATGAGAATATCATGTGTCTTTTTTCATTGAGTTTGTTTATATAGTATATTATATTCATAGATTTTCATATGTTGAACCATCCCTGTGTTCCTGGGATGAAGCCTACTTTATCATAATGGATGATGTCTTTGACATATTCATGGATTTGCCTTGGAAGTATTTTGTTGAGTATTTTTGCATCAAGTTCATAATTGAGATTGGTCTGAAGTTCTCTTTCTTTTGTGTGTGTGTGTGGTTTAGGTATCACAGTAATTGTTGCTTCATAAAATGATTTAGGTAGTGTTGCTTCTGTTTCTATTTTTGTGATATAGTTTGATGAGTATTTGCATTATCTCTTTTTTGAAGGTCTGGTAGAATTAATTACACACTAAGACCATCTGGCCCTGGGACTTGTTGGGAGATTTTGTTGTTGTTGTTGACTATTTCTATTTTCTTAGTGGTTATGGGGCTGTTTATATAGTTTATCTCATCATGATTTAACTTTGCTACAAGGAATCTATGTAGAAGAATCATCTGTTTCATCAAGATTTTCTAGTTTTGTACAGTATAGGCTTTTGTAGTAGGTTCTAATGAGCTATTGGATTTCCTCAATTTCTGTTCTTATATCTCCCTTTTCATTTCTGATACTGTTAATTTGTATATTGTCCCTGTGCCCTAAGTTAATTTGGCTAAGGGTATATCTATCATGTTGATGTTATTCAAGAACCAGCTCTTGGTTTTGTTGATCCTTTGTATCATTGTCTTTGTTTCTTCCTGGTTGCTTTCAGCTCTGAGTTTGACTATTTCCTGCCATCTACTCCTCTTGCCTGTATTTGCTTCTTTCTGTTCTAGAGCTTTCAGATGTGCTGTTAAGATGCTTGTATGAAATCTCTTCAACTTTTTTATTAAGGTAATTAGTCCTATGACTTATCCTCTTAATACTGTTTTCAATGTGTCCCATAAGTTTTGGTATTATGTGTCTTCATTTTCATTAAATTCTATAAATCTTTGATTTCTTTATTTATTTCTTCTCTGACCAAGTCATTGAGCAGAGAGTTGTTTACTTTCCATGTAGGCTTTCAGTTGTTTTTGTTGTTATTGAATCTTAGCCTTAGTCCATAGTGATCTGATAGAATGCATGGGGTTATTTCAATCATCTTGTATCTGTTGAGGCATTTTTGGAAGCAGGTATTGAGGGCAGAGGATTCTCACATCATCAAGCCAGCATTCATGACTGCACTTGAAGGCCAGATTATAAGTGACCTATTTGACAGGAAGACTCTACCACCTAAAAGCTTATTGCCCTCCAAAATATCACCAGCATTCCAAAATGAAACTAGGAGATTCAGTCTACTTGTTTTCTGAACATCCTTAACTAAATTCTAGGCATCATAAAGACAGTGATTTGTGTCTTCCTTTAAATGCCATGCTTTCTAAGGTAAAATAAAGAGCCCTGCAAAGAATTCTTTTTCCTGAATCTATTTTCAGTCATTCAGAATCAATGGAAGTCAAATATAAGTACCATTAGCATTGAAACTCAATGGTCTAAATAAAATTTGGATTTTATGTTAAGTAACTCTTAAATTATTTTCCTTTCTAACCTTTATCTGCAGCTCCAAGGACTCCTTTAATGTTCATTAAGCACCTATAATCCCTTCTTTAATACTCACTGTAGAAATCCCCTGAGTGTCTTTTTGTCTCCTGGACTTTCATTTCACTCTAATTTTTGGGTGTAAATTTATCTTTGGTGTTTATATTTTCAGTATGTAGAACAATAATTATTGATCTGGTCTTCTACAAGTGTCCAAAATACCCTGGAGTTCTCATCACTTTGTGACAACTAAAAAAAGTGTTGATTTTATTTTCAAAGATTGTGAGAACAAGTATGAAGGCAGAACTTGAGGCAGCAAAGACTAAACCTTCTCTAAGAGATTTGTTCCATACATCTATCCTACGTAAGCGGATATGTGTCCTGTCCTTTATGAGGTATGCTTACAATGTGCCTATTGAAATAGTGTACAGACAAATTTTCTCACTGACAGATTTGAGGTAGAATATGACAATTTCTGCTGCTAGAAGTAATCAAAGAGTTTTGAGTATATGGAATTTACTGTGCAGTGAGGAGTGTGTGCATCCAAACTTCCTGCCAGGCTCATTACCATGGGCTGATGGTGAGAATGCCAATCACAGTATAAACTTGGATGTTGTTACTCCCCAGTTGCCTGGTTCCACTCAAATAAATATAAAAATTCTAATATAATTTATGTAAATACATTTAACTCAAGAACATATGTAGATATAAAGATAGAACCTTCAACCACAAACCTGCTAATATTTTCCAAAACTTTAAGAGTGATTATGTGCTCCCTCACCATACAATGGTTTTGGTGGCTATAAAATTATACTCTAGAACTAAAAATTCCAAAAAGCCAAGATACCTTCATAGTCAACCTACTAGAACTTGATTTCTTGTCTAATAATATTAACATCTGTTGAAAATCAATTTCAAACCTTGTGATACCCCATTTTTCTTTTCCCACCACAGACTTTTTTTTACAGTATCAATTTTTGGCCTGGCAGTTCACCTCCAACACCTGAGTTCTAATATTATCCTGTTGCAGTTTCTCATTAGTGCATTGGCCATACTAGTCAGTGTTATTGGACCTTTTGTACTTAATCACATTGGCCGTAGAATAACCTATCTGGTTCTCATGTCTCTGAGGGGAATCTTCATTCTGATTGCTGTATTTGTACCTCAAGGTAAGGAAAGAGTTACAGGTAAGCAAAAAATAAAGAAAGAGAGAAAGAAAAGAAAAGAAAAGAAAAAAAGAAAAAGACAAAGAAAAAGAAAGAAGAAGAAAGAAAAAGAAAAAAAAGTTCTGCCACCTCCCCAGGATTTATCATTCCTTATCTACTATACATCAGAGCACTCATCAAACAATTTCTGGTAGCCATGGTGGAAATTCAGGGCATGTGCTCTATTAAAGAACTGGATAACAAAAGAAGTCAAAATTCAGAAAAGAACATTTATTACAGTTAAAAGTGTCTAAAAGTGGTGTCATTTATTCCCACTATAGATTATTCATTTTTGGTCATTATATTTTGTTATTCTAGCCACATATGTTTTAGGCCTTATAATTATCTCCAAGATTGCACAAATAAGTCTAACCAACTCTATGTGCTATGCCAGTTGGGTTGCTAATCAAGAAAATAATTTTTAGTTGTGTTGGAATATAGCAGATGTGCAGAGAAGAACAAGTAGACTGAATACTAAAAATCTCAAGACTAAGTTATGTACATACAATTAATAAGTAGTGGTACCCATGTGCTCAACTAAGTTTACTAAAATGCAGTATTGTAATATATTTTTTAAAATCACATGATGCGATAACCCTTGAACTTTCAGTTTTTCTCTCTCTTTGTCTCATTCACTGTTCTATTTCTGTGAAGAAACACCATGGTTAATGGAAAGTCTCATAAAATAAAGCACTTAAAAGAGGTTTGCTTAATATTTCAGTGATCTAGTTCACTATTTTCACAAGGAAAATGGCCACAGGAAAGCAGGGATCTGGTAAAGCAATTAATATTTAAAGCCTGATTCATAGTCCAAGAGAGAGACTGGCCTGGGATGGGCTTTTGACACTTCAAATTACAACCTACAGCCAGGCAGTGGTGGGACACACCTTTAATCCCAGCACTTGGGAGGCAGAGGCAGGCGGATTTCTGAGTTCGAAGCCAGCCTGGTCTACAGAGTGAGTTCCTGGACAGCCAGGGCTACATAGAGAAACTCTGTCTCAGAAAACCAATAAATAAATAAATAAATAAATAAATAAATAAATAAATAATCCAACCTACAATATAATTCCTACAACAAACCTACCTATCATTCAATACTTTTGCAGTAGTCACACTGGCCCTGGTGAATAAGCATTCAAAGTTATGGATCTTTGAGGGGCCATTATTATTATTATTTTAAATATTATTTAATCTTTTATTTACACTCCAGATTTTATTGCATTTCCAGTCCACAGAACTGTTCCCCATTCCGTACCCCTTCTTTGCCCCCTGTCTCCATGAGAGTGTCCTCACTTCTCACCCTCAACCCGCAAGACCTCTAAACTGCTTGGGGCTTCCAGTCTCTTGAGGGTTAGGTGCATCGTCTCTGACTGAACACAGACCCGGCAGTCCTCTACTGTATAAGTGTTGGGGCATCATATCAGCTGGTTCATGCTGCCTGCTTGGTGGTCCAGTGTCTGAGAGTGTCAGGGGTCCAGGTTAATTGAAACTGCTGGTCTTCTTATAGGGTTGCCTTCCTCCTTTGCTTTTTCCAGCTTTTCCCTAATTCATCCACAGGAATCAACAGTTTCTGTCCATTGGTTGGGTGCAAATATCTGCATCTGACTCTTTCAGCTGCTTGTTGGGTCTTTCAGAGGGAAGTCATGATAGATCCCTTTTTGTGAGTACTCCATAGCCTCAGTAATAGTGTCAGGCCTTGGGGCCTCCCCTTGAGCTGGTTCCCACTTTAGACCTGTTGCTGGACCTCCTTTTCCTCAGGCTCCTCTCTTTTTCCATCCCTGCAGTTCTTCCAGACAGGAACAATTATGGGTCAGAGTTTTAACTGTGGGATGGTAACCCCATCCCTAACTTGATGTCTTGTCTTTCTGCTGAAGGTGGGCTCTACAAGTTCCCTCTCCTGACTATAGGGCATTTCATCTTCAGGTCCCTCCCTTTGAGTCTGAGAGTCTCTCACCTTCCACGTCTCTGGTATATTCTGGAGGGTCCCCCTAACCTCCTACCGCCTGATGTTGCCTGTTTCCTTTATTTCTGCTGGCCCTCAGGATTTCAGTCCTTTTCCCCCAACCAATACCAGATCACATTCCCCTTCCCCTTTCTCCTTTCCTGCCCAGGTACTTTCTTCTCTCCCCACTTGTGATTGCTTTCTTCTCCCCCCCCCAAAGTGAAATTGAGGTGTCCTCATATGGGGAAGGGGACACTCTTATTCAGTCTACCACTTCCAATCTCTGAGCCCCATAGGCATTCAGTCAAACTTCAAAAGTCCCAACAGTCTATTGCTGTCTCCACACTGTTTAAAATTCCAAAGTTTAAGTATCTTCTGAGAGTCACATCAATCACTTAACTCTAAGCTTTTATAAATTCAAAATACATAGCAGATCATATCCAACATACTATGGCTCAGGTTATTCATTACTCTTCCAAAAGTGAAGAAATAGAGCACAATGAGGCACTACTGTCCCAGTGCAAATAAAAATGTGCAGGGCAATCTCCAAACACTGCATTTTCATGTCTGATGCCAAATGCCCTTTTGATTCCAAACTCCTTTGATCCTTGTTTGCTGTAACTCATTTCTATGTTTTGGGTTGGTTCCAGTCCTGCTCTGCAGCTCCCCTTAGCATGTATGACTCTGGCATCTTCAACATCTTGAAATCTCAAATGAAAGCCAGCGTTCACTTTCACTTCAGACTATGGTCTCTCTTGGTCTCCATCAGGGAACTGCCTGACACATGCTTGCAATCAGATGATTTCTTCAGTCATGGAAGTATATTTCACCAAACCATTTTAACACTCTTGAATTTTAGTCGAGATGCAATTGGCTAAGCCTATCAAGTTTGGCCATTTGATGGTGATGGACCTTGGCCCCCTTATTCATTTATATCTGCACCATCATTCTTTTCATCATGATATTCATTACAACTTAAGATTTTCTTTAAATTGAAATTTGGAAGCAGGCCTCAGGATCGGCGGGAGCCACCTTGGTTCCAGGACTCCACAGAAAGTAGTCTGCACAGGTGAGAGTGTGGACTACAGAAGCTAACTGCATCTGGGACAGGCAAGAGCCACAGAGCTTCTGAGGCAGCGCCATTTTCAGGCTCCAGACATCCAGCCACCTTCCCGTCCAGAGGACAGGTGTCCACCCAGCCCGGGAGGCTTTTGCCTCAGGATTGGCAAGAACGATTTTGGTTCCGGGACTCCACAGAAAGTAGTCTGCACAGGTGAGAGTGTGAACTACAGAAGCCAACAGCTTCTGGGACAGGCGAGAGCCACAGGGCTTCTGAGGCAGCACCATTTTCAGGCTCCAGACATCCGGCCAGAGAACAGGTGTCTGCCTAGCCCGGGAGGCCTTTGCCTCAGGATCCATGGGAGCCATCTTGATTCCGGGACTCCGCAGAAAGTAGTCTGCACAGGTGAGAGTGTGGACTACTGAAACTAACAGCTTCTGTGACAGGCCAAAGCAACACAGGTTCTGGGAAAGGTCCTGTTTTGGGCCTTCATCTTCGGCCAGGAGGAGGTCCAAATGCCAGATAATTGTGCACCTTCCCTGTAAGAGGAGAGCTTGCCTGCAGAGACTGCTCTGACCACTGAAACTCAGAGGAGAGATCTAGTCTCCCAGGTCTGCTGATAGAGGAACAATCTCTAAACAGAGACAATTATAACAACTAACTCCAGAGATTACCAGATGTTGAAAGGTAAATGTAGGAATCTTACTAACAGAAACCAAGACCACTCACCATCATCAGAACCCAGCACTCCCACTTCACCCAGTCCAGAGCACCCCAACACACCCGAAAAGTTGGAGCTGAGATGAAAGGATGGACCAACTAGAGACTGCCATACCCGGGGATCCATTCCATAATCAGCCTCCATACACTAGCAAGATTTTGCTGAAAGAACACTGATATAGCTGTCTCATGTGAGGCTATGCCGGGGCCTAGCAAACACAGGCGTGGATGCTCATAGTCAGCTATTGGATGGATCACAGGGCCCCCAATGGTGGAGGTAGAGAAAATACTCAAGGAGCTAAAGGGATCTGCAATCCTATAGCGGAAACAACAATATGAACTAACCAGTACCCTCCCGGAGCTCGTGTCTCTAGCTGCATATGAATCAGAAGATGGCCTAGTCGGCCATCAGTGGAAGGAAAGGCCCATTGTTCATGCAAACTTTATATGCCTCAGTACAGAGGGATGACAGGGCCAAGAAGTGGGAGTGGGTGGGTGGGGGAGTTGGTGGGGGAGCATGTGGGGGACTTTTGGGGTAGCATTGGAAAGGTAAATAAAATAAATACCCAATTAAAAATGGGATACAAAGCTAAACAAAGCATTCTCAACTAAGGAATAACAAATAGCTGAGAAGTACCTAAAGAAATGTTCAACATCCTTAGTCATCAGGGAAATGCAAATCAAAACAATCCTGAGATTCCACCTCACACCAGCCAGAATGGCAGATCAAAAACAAAGGTGACAGCAGATGCTGGTGAGAATGTAGAGAAAGAGGAGCACTCATTCATTGTTGGTTCTACTGCAAGCTGGTACAACCACTCTGGAAATTAGTCTGGAGGTTCCTCAGAATACTGTACTTAGTACTACCTGAGGATCAGCAATACCACTTGTGGGCATATATCCAAAAGATACTCCAAAATATAACAAGGACACATTCTTTACTATGTTCATAGCATCCTTATTTACAGTAGCCTGAAGCTGGAAACTATCTAGATGTCCTTCAACAGAGAAATTTATACAAAAAATGTGGTAAATTTACACAATGGATTACTACTCAGCTATTAAAAAGTATAAATTCATAAAATTCTTAGACAAATGGATCAAAGAAGAAATATCATCTTGAGTAAGATAACTCAGTCACAAAAGAATATACATGGCATGCACTATTGATAAGTGGATATTAGCCCAGAAGTTCCAAATACCCAAGATACAATTCACAGCTTCATGTGAAGCTCAAGAAGAAGGAAGACCAAAGTGTTGATGCTTCAGGTCTTAAGGGGAAACAAAATACTCACAAGAGAAAATATGGAGAAAAAGTGTGGAGCAGAGACTGAAGGAAAGGCCATCCAGAGATGTCCCACCTGGAGGTTCATCCCATGTACAAACACCAAAACTAGACACTATTGCAGATTCCAGGAACTGCTTACTGACAGGAGCCTTATATAGCTGTCTCCTGAGAGGTTCTTTCAGAGCCTGGCAAATACAGAGGCAGATGCTTGCAGCTAACCATGCTATGGATCATGGGGTCCCCAATGGAGGAGTTTTAGAAAGGACTGGAGGAGCTGAAGGGGTTTGAAATCCATAGGAAGAACAACAATATCAACCAGAGCCCCCAGAGCTCCCCGGAATTAAACCACCAACCAAAGGGTACACACGGAGGGTCCAATGTTTCCAGCTGCCTGTATATCAGAGGATGGCCTTGTTGGACATCAATGGGAAGAAAGGCCCTTGGTCCTGGGAAGGCTCAATGCCCCAATGTAGGGGAATGTCAGGCTGGGTGGGTGGGTGAGCACCTTCATAAAAGCAGGGGGAGAGAGGATGGGGTAGGGAGTTTCTGGAGAGGAATCAAGGAAAGGGGGTAACACTTGAACTGTAAATAAATATCTAATTTAGAAAAAAAACAGTTTCACAAAAACTTCAAACACTAGAATGTGCTGAGTGGTATGGTTGTTTGAAGAAGAATGCCCCCCATAAACTCATTTATTGGAATACTTAGTACCAGGGTGCAAAACTTTTTGGAATGATTCGAAGCATTATACGATGTGGCTTTTGTCATTGAGGTGTGTCACTGCAGGGTGGGAATTATGTCAGAAGCCCATGCCAAGCCCAACATCCCTCAGCCTTGGATTAGGATGAAGCTTTTCCCTGTCTCTCTGTACCACACTTGCCTCCTTCCATGCTCCCTGCCACTATGCTTACTGCCATGATGATATTGGACTAAACCTCTGCAACTTCAAGCAAGTCCCCAATTAAATACTTTCTCTCATAAGAGTTGCCTTGGTTGGTCATGATATTACTTCACAAAAATAGACCAGTCACTAAAACAGATACTGGTACCAGGGACTTGGTTGACTACATTTGTGACAGGCTTGACCACACTGTTTATAAAAACAATACTGAAAACATTGAGACTTGGACTACAAAATTGGTTGGATGATTTAAGTTAGGCTTAGTGGGCCATAGTAGTTGAAGAATGGATGACTTTGCTAAGGCTTATTTAAATTGCAGAGGTCAAGCTCAACAGGATTCAAAGTGGAAAATTTCTAGTAACTGGCTAGAGACCATTCTTGTGATTTGGGAAAAAAAAGAATGTTGCTGCTTTTTGTCCCTGTTCTGAAAAGGTGTGCTTCAAAATAAAGAGTTAACTAACTATTATTACATATTTTCCTCAATTACATTTCCAATGCTATCTCAAAAGTCCTCCATACACTCCCCCCCCACTCCCCTACCCACCCATTCCCACTTTTTGGCCCAGGCTTTTCCCTGTACTGGGGCATATAAAGTTTGCATGTCCAAAGGGCCTCTCTTTCCAGTGATGGCCGACTAGGCCATCTTTTTTTTTTTTTTAAAGGAACATTTATTTGTATAGCTTGTGGCAATTTTCTTTTTTTTTTTTTTTTTTTTTTGGTCTCCCCTGCTTTATTTATTGGCAAAAACAGGAACTCAAATGTCTCCCCTGATAAACAGCTGCAGAAAATGTAATTCTTAGTGAATACAGTCCCTGTAGGGGGGACTCAGAGAAAACAAAACAAATCCTTAGACTTAGAAAGTAGAGTTAAAACTGGAAACACATCCATCCGACCCGTGCTCAAGAGACATGGAGGCACAGAGGTTATCTGAGTGTGTATCTGTAGCCCTTCTTCTCAGTCTTGCCACACTAGGCCATCTTTTGATACATATACAGCTAGAGAAAAGAGCTCCAGGGTACTGGTTAGTTCATATTGTTGTTCCACCTATAGGGTTGCAGTTCCATTTAGCTCCTTGGGTACTTTCTCTAGCTCCTCCATTGGGGGCCCTGTGATTCATCTAATAGCTGAGTGTCAGCATCCACTTCTGTGTTTGCTAGGTCCCGGCATATTCTCAGAAGAGACAGCTATATCTGTGTCCTTTCAGCAAAATCTTGCTAGTGTATGCAGTGGTGTAAGTGATTGGAAGCTGATTATGGGATGGATCCCTGGATATGACAATCACCAGATGGTACATCATTTCCTCACAGCTCCAAATTTTGTCTCTGTAACTCCTTCCATGGGTGTTTTGTTCCCAATTCTAAGAAGGGGCAAAATGTCCACACTTTGGTCTTCTTTCTTGAGTTTCATGTGTTTAGCAAATTGTATCTTATATCTTGGGTATCCTAAGTTCCTGGGCTAATATCCACTTATCACTGAGTACATATTGTGTGAGTTCCTTTGTGATTGGGTTACCTCACTCAGGATGATGCCCTCCAGGTCCATCCATTTGCCTAGGAATTTCATAAATTCATTCTTTTTAATAGCTGAGTAGTACTGCATTGTGTAAATGTACCACAGTTTCTGTATCCACTCCTCTGTTGAGGGGCATCTGGGTTCTTTCCAGCTTCTGGATATTATAAATAAGGCTCCTATGAACATAGTGGAGCATGTGTCCTTCTTACCGGTTGAGACATCTTCTGGATATATGCCCAGGACAGATATTGTGGGATCCTCCGGTAGTACTATATCCAATTTTGTGAGGAACCGCCAGACTGATTTCCAGAGTGGTTGTACAAGCTTGCAATCCCACCAGCAATGGAGGAGTGTTCCTCTTTCTCCACATCCTTGCCAGCATCTGCTGTCACCTGAATTTTTGATCCTAGCCATTCTGACTGGTGTGAGGTGGAATCTCAGGGTTGTTTTGATTTGCATTTTCCTGATGATTAAGGATGTTGAACATTTTTTCAGGTGCTTCTCTGCCATTCGGTATTCCTCAGGTGAGAATTCTTTGTACAGCTCTGAGCCCCATTTTTAATGGGGTTATTTGATTTTCTGGAGTCCACCTTCTTGAGTTCTTTTTATATATATTGCATATTAGTCCCCTATCTGATTTAGGATAGGCAAAGATCCTTTCCCAATCAGTTAGTGGTCTTTTTCTCTTATTGACGGTGACTTTTGCCTTGCAGAAGCTTTGCAATTTTATGAGGTCCGATTTGTCGATTCTCGATCTTACAGCACAAGCCATTGCTGTTCTATTCAGGAATTTTCCCCTGTACCCATATCTTTGAGGCTCTTCCCTACTTTCTCCTCTATAAGTTTCAGTGTCTCTGGTTTTATGTGGAGGTCCTAAATCCACTTAGATTTGACCTTAGTACAAGGAGATAGAAATGGATCAATTCACATTCTTCTACATGATAACTGCCAGTTGTGCCAGCACCATTTGTTGAAAATGCTGTCTTTTTTCCACTGGATGGTTTTAGCTCCCTTGTCAAATATCAAGTGACCATAGGTGTGTGGGTTCATTTCTGGATCTTCAATTCTATTCCATTGATCTACTTGTCTATCGCTATACCAGTACCATGCAGTTTTTATCACAATTGCTCTGTAGTACAGTTTTAGGTCAGGCATGGTGATTCCACCAGAGCTTCTTTATCCTTGAGAAGAGTTTTTGCTATTCTAGGTTTTTTGTTATTCCAGATGAATTTGCAGATTACCCTTTCTAATTCATTGAAGAATTGAGTTGGAATTTTGATGGGGATTGCATTGAATCTGTAGATTGCTTTTGGCAAGATAGCCATTTTTACTATATTGATCCTGCCAATCCATGAGCAATGGAGATCTTTCCATCTTCTGAGATCTTCTTTAATTTCTTTCTTCAGAGACTTGAAATTCTTATCATTCAGATCTTTCACTTCCTTAGTTAGATTCATGCCAAGGTATTTTATATTATTTGTGACTATTGAGAAGGGTGTTGTTTCCCTAATTTCTTTCTCAGCCTGTTTATCCTTTGTGTACAGAAAGGCCATTGACTTGTTTGAGTTATTTTTATATCCAGCTACTTCATTGAAGCTGTTTATCAGGCTTAGGTGTTCTCTGGGGGAATTTTTTAGGGTCACTTATATATACTATCATATCATCTGCAAAAAGTGATATTTTGACTTCTTCTTTTCCAATTTTTATCCCCTTGATCTCCTTTTGTTGTCAAATTGCTCTGGCTAGGACTTCAAGTACAATGTTGAATAGGTAGGGAGAGAGTGGACAGCCATGTCTAGTCCCTGATTTTAGTGGGATTGCTTCCAGCTTCTTACCATTTACTTTGATGTTGGCTACTGATTTGCTGTAGATTGCTTTTATCAATCATCCCTGGAATGAAACCTACTTGGTCAGGAGGGATGATTGTTTTGATGTGTTCTTGGATTCGGTTAGCGAGAATTTTATTGAGGATTTTTGCATCAATATTCATAAGGGAAATTGCTCTGAAGTTCTCTATCTTTGTTGGGTCTTTCTGTGGTTTAGGTATCAGAGTAATTGTGGCTTCATAGAATGAGTTGGGTAGGGTACCTTATGTTTCTATTTTGTGGAAATGTTTGTGAAGAACTGGGATTAGATCTTCTTTCAAGGTCTGATAGAACTCTGCACTAAACCCATCTGGACCTGGGCTTTTTTTTTTGTTTCGGAGACTATTATTGACTGCTTCTATTTCTTTAGGGGATATAGGACTGTTTAAATCATTAACCTGATCTTGATTTTACTTTGGTACCTGGTATCTATCTAGAAACTTGTCCATTTCATCCAGGTTCTCCAGTTTTGTTGAGTATAGCCTTTTGTAGAAGGATCTGATGGTGTTTTGGATTACTTCAGGATCAGTAGTTATGTCTCCCTTTTCATTTCTGATTTTGTTAATTAGGATGCTTTTCCTGTGCCCTCTAGTGAGTCTGGCTAAGGGTTTATCTATCTTGTTGATTTTCTCAAAGAACCAGCTCCTCGATTGATTGATTCTTTGAATAGTTCTTTTTTCCACTTGGTTGATTTCACCCCTGAGTTTGATTATTTCCTGTTGTCTACTCCTCTTGGGTGAGTTTGCTGGCCCTTTGAGTTGAAAATCTTCATTCTTATCTACTATTATCCGTAGGTTTTGTCTTCTCATTGTGTCCTGGATTTCCAGAATGTTTTGAGTTAGGATATTTTTGCATTTTGTATTTTCTTTGATTGTTGTGCTGATGTTCTCTATGGAATCTTCTGCACCTGAGATTCTCTCTTCCATCTCTTGTATCCTGTTGCTGATGCTCGCATCTATTCTTCCAGATTTCTTTCCTAGGGTTTCTATCTCCAGTGTTGCCTCACTTTGGGCTTTCTTTATTGTGTCTACTTCCCTTTTTAGGTCTTGGATGGTTTTATTCAATTCCATCACCTGTTTGGTCATGTTTTCCTGCAATTCTTAAAGGGATTTTTGTGCTTCCTCTTTAAGGTCTTCTACCTGTTTAGCACTGTTCTCCTGTATATCTTTAAGTGAGTGATTAAAGTCCTTCTTGATGTCCTCTACCATCATCATGAGATATGCTTTTAAATCTGGGTCTAGCTTTCAGGTGTGTTGGGGTGCCCTGGACTGGGCAAGGTGGGAGTGCTGGGTTCTGGTGATGGTGAGTTGTTTTGGTTTCTGTTAGTAATTTCTTACATTTACCTTTCGCCATCTGGTAATCTCTGGAGTTAGTTGTTATAGTTGTCTCTGGATAGAGATGGTTCTTCTCGTGATTCTGTTAGCTGCTATCAACAGACCTGGGTAAATAGCTCTCTCCTCTGAGTTTCAGTGGTCATAGCACTCTCTAAATGCAAGTTCTCCTCTTACAGGGAAGGTGCACAGATATCTGGTGTTCAAACCTCCCTCCTGGCCGAAGTTAAAGGTCCAAAACAGGACCTGTTCCAGAAGCTGTGTTGCTTCGGCCTGTCACAGAAGCTGTTAGCTTTTGTAGTCCACACTCTTACCTGCACAGACTAGTCTCAGAGGGATCCAGGAAACAAGATGACTCCCCCAGGTGCTCCTGCAAATCCCTCCGAGGCTGGGCAGACTCCTATCCTTTGGCTAGGAAGGTGCCCGGATGTCTGTGGCCCGAAAAGGGGGCTGCCTCAGAAGCTCTGTGGCTCCCACCTGTCCCAAAAGGTGTTAGCTTCTAGGTCCACACTCTCACCTGTGCAGACTACTCACGGTGGAGTCCCAGAACCAAGATGTCTCCCACCGATGCTGAGGCCGGGAGGCTCTGTGGCTCCTGCCTGTCCCAGAAGCTGTTAGCTTCTGAAGTACACACTCTCACCTGTGCAGACTACTTTCGGCAGAATCCCAGAACCAAGATCTCTGTATCCCATTTTTCATAGGGTTATTTGGTTCTCTCGAGTCTAACTTCTTGAATTCTTTGTATATATTGAATATTAGCCCTCTATCAGATGTAGGATTGGTAGATTCATGGAACTTTTGTTTTCAACTAGGTATTTTCTTTATTTACATTTCAAATGTTATCCCCTTTCCTAGTTTCTCCTTTGAAAATCCCCTATCCCCTCCTTGTTTCCCCCTGCCCCTCCCCACTTCACTAACTCACCCACTCTGGCTTCTTGGCCCTGTCATTCCCCTACACTGAGGCACAGAGCCTTCACAGGACCAAGGGCCTCTCCTCCCATTGATGACCTACTAGGCCATCCTCTGCTACATATGCAGCTGGAGCAATGAGTCCCACCATGTGACTCTTTGGCTGGTGGTTTAGTCCCTGGGGGCTCTGGGGGTACTGGTTAGTTCATATTGTATTTTCTCCTATGAGGCTGCAAACTCCATCAGCTCCTTGGGTCCTTTCTCTAGATCTTTCATCATGAGACTTCTAAAATGAAGTTGGACAATAGTTCTAAGAAACTTTCTTTGAAAGGTATCCAGAGTCTGACATTGTCCTAGAAGAAATACTTATTCTTTTTTCTTGAGGAATATGCCATCCCAGCAGTATTGGCCTCCAGGTTTATATGACACTCTTTTATTTTATCCCATATTTAGCATGGATTTCAATGTCCTATGATTCTTTAAGAGTTTATATTCTTTCCTGATTCACCCCATGACAGTATTATATTGTGCATGAAAGACCATTGAGACTCCAGAGAGGAAATATGAAAGTGGATTCCCCCTGGACTCACCACTCTCTGAAATGTGAAGGAATGAACACAATTGTTTAAACGCTTTAATTCTCCACAAATCATCATGAATAAATTAGCCACTTTTCTCAACATACTAGCCATTCTTTTCTCTGTGCTGGTTTTCCTCTCTGTGTTTTATATATGCAAACACCTCTGAGGATGGTATTATCATTTGGAAATTGAGAAATATAAATTATTACAGCCAAGCTGAACTAACCACTACCCTTGGTCTTCCTTTCTCTAGAAATGCAGACCCTGCGTATTATTATGGCCACATTGGCAGAAGGAATTTCTTCTCTGTGTGTGGGTGTTAGTCGTCTTCATACAAATGAGCTACTCCCAACCACACTAAGGTACAAGTTTTAAGTCAATCATAGAATAGACTTCTCTGCTTGTTCTATATAACTAGAGGAATAAAAATAAAGACAGGGAACCTGTCTAGCCAATTACTTGTAAAGAAAATATTTATAACTTTTGTATCCTGGAATTTCACTTTATTTTGGGATAATTAAGTCTACTAAAGCACTACTACTTAGCACCTTATGTAAATATGTGGAATAAATAAATAGGTGTGTTTTATAAACAACAGCATACTCTAAATTTCTTTACATTTGTTATATTTACTTAAGGCAATTTCATACAGGTACAGAATATACTGTTATCATATTTATTTTCATTATTCTTTCTGATCATCTTATTATTTCTACTTAATTAATTCTTCTTTGTAATTGAATGCTCTCATACCCAAACTTTTAAATTGCCATGCAACACAATTAGTTGCTTTGTAACATTATCACAGAGATGTTCTTTCTTTTGATTCAACTCTACCAGTCTCTGATCCACAATTCTGCAGGTCCACTTCTAATGCTCAGTAAACCCTTTTATTTTCATGTCATGTTTATACTTAAACTCTTATTCATCTTGAGATGGGTTCTACCTCTTTTAATAGCTCCTTCCCAGTTTTAGAGCCTATATCCATAGCTCATACGTGTATACACACAATGCTAAAATATAAAATTTACATAAAAGATAAATTATATAGTGTTGCTATTTGTTTCATTGTGTTGCATAAGGAAGTGTCTTCTTCATCTGAATCTGACAAAAAATATGACAAAATGAAACAAATTTGAGAAGGACGAGTAACTTACCAAGATCCTTAAATTTAATTACACTGATTTCTGATAAGTAACAGGTTTTTAGATTTTTTAAAGTATCTGTATGATCCTAAGTCACAAGTTTCAAGTGTGTATTTTTACCAGATTTTTCTATGCATTGTATTTTTGCTCCAAGGGCAACAGCTGTAGGAGTCATTGGGTTCTTTGGTAATAGTGGATCATTCCTATCCCCCCTGTTTATGCTGCTAGCGACATACTATGCCAACATGCCCTGGATCTTCTATGGAGGCTTCTCCATCTTCAACGCGTTTACTGTGTTTCTCCTTCCTGAAACCAAGAATCAGCCTCTTCCTGACTCCACCCATGATGTAGGAAATGAGTGAGTAAAACTTCTCAGTGCCCCTTAGGGGAATTGTTTGCTAATGTGCTGTGCTGAGGGAGGCAAAGCAACATTGAAGGACAGGATCAATTGTGTTAATTTAATAGTAGTTACTACCTTTGATTGGAACGTGTATCTCCTAAATATGTATAAACTAAAATAATTTGGAGTTATTTTAATTGTGGTCAGTATTTTGAATGAGGACAATTTTTTAATCAATTTGTCCTGTAGATTCAGAAGTCCCTAGAGGCTCTCTAAGTCACAAAGTCTACCTATGTTCAAGCCGTGCCAGCACAAATTTACTGGTTTTATTGGCTGGTAATATATATATATATATATATATATATATATATATATATATATATATATCAGACCCAGTTACCTTTCAGCTCAGTGAATGCTGACAAACTGTATAGAAGTAATAGTCTATATATTTGAGTATGCAATGTTCATGAAATAATTTAGGATAAATAAATAACATACAAGACTGCCATAGATGACTATGCATCTAAGTGCTGCATGCTTCTATTCTCTATGACATTACAATCACCTTGGTTTCTCTAGAAATGAAAAGTTCAGGTAGAGAATAATGTAAGTCAATTAATGGATCTTAGCAAGGAAATAATAGAGTATTTTTTAAAACATTTTTTGTATTTCAAATGCTTTCTTACAAAACACATTTGGTAATCCCCTAATGACCAACATAGAAAGTACTAAATCGCACTCACAAATTACCAGAGAATTTATTTTACAATATTTACCAAAATCCTCCAGAAGTAGTCATTGTTACAAAGGTGATGAGTGTAAATAGATTATTCTGAGATGAACCTAGGGACAAACGCATTTTCTCCAGATTTTACTGATTTTGTTTTCATGCTTATGTTTTTTGTTGTTTATGTTCTAGTTGGAAAGAATCAAGAAAAGGAAAGAAGGAGGATCCCATCATTAAAGTCACGAGGTTTTAAGGAACTCCTGGAATTGTCATCTGATCAAAGAATAAGAGAAGAAAATGGTATTCAGAACATGGCGACAATTTTCCCAGGATCATTACTCAGAAGTATTCACTGATATTATCAAAAGTATTAATAACTCAAGATAAAACAGAAAACTGATCACACTGGAATTGCTACAATCGATTACTATATGTTAAATACCTATGAGTAATCACATAGGTAATTTGAAGTATTGGAACGAACATTGAAAGATTTTAAAAGTACATTGAAAAAATCATACTTGACAATTTTTGCAATCATGTACACCTGTTTTGTTTTGAGATGGTATATCTATTCTATTTTTCCACTTCTGTGATATAATACCTGAGGAAATAAAAGGAAGTAATCCTTTTTCCCCCAAATCCACATCACTAGCTTCAGTTTATGGTTACTAGGAAACACTTCAGCTTTAGTGTTAAACAGTAGTATGGTAGGAGAATGGTTATTTCATACTGACAAGGAAGATAAAGGGGGGAGGGGAAAAGAAAGAGGGAGGTTAGGAGGGAGAGAGAGGAAGGGAGAGAGAGGGTGCAGGGAGAGAGAGAGGAAGGGAGAGGGCGAGATTGAAAGAAAGAAAACACACAAGAGAAGGAAGAAAAAGAAGAAAAAGGGGCAACATTGGAGAAAAGTAACTGGATATGGCCAAGAACAAAGTAGAATCCTGGAAGCAATGCTTCCCCAAATGGTTGCATCAAAGTAATGCTCCAACCTGCCCCTGCTCAAATTTTCTGTTTCCCTGTAATAACAACAAATGGAGGGGACCAGTTCTTCAGTAGAGGAAACTTTTAGAGTCACTTAAATCCAAGTTATAACAAGAAGATTGACTACATTTTATTATTTTTGGTACTTTTCTCATTTTTTTTATTTATACAATTTTCTATTAGATATTTTCTTCATTTACAATATAAATACTATCCCAAAAGTCCCTTATACCCTCCCCGCACCCTCCTGTCCAACCCACCCACATCTGCTTCCTGGTCCTGGTATTCCCCTGTATTGGGGCATATAATCTTTGCAAGACTAAGGGCCTCTCCTCCCAATGATGGCTGATTAGGCCATCTTCTGCTACATATGCAACTAGAGACACGAACTCAGGGAATACTGATTAGTTCATATTGCTGTTCCTCCTATAGGGTTACAGACCCCTTCAGCTCCTTGGGTACTTTCTCTAGCTCCTCCATTATGGGCCATGTGTTCCATCCAATAGACGACTCTGAGCATCCACTTCTGTATTTGCCAGGCCCTTTCATAGCCTCACAAGAGTCAGCTATATCAGGGTCCTGGATAGACTACATTTTAAAGACTGCTGTTCAGCACTATGGAGAACAGTGCAAAGATTGCATAGGTCTAAACAAAAGAATATGCATAATGAAGATACAGGACAAAGCAAAGGATAGGTGATAACTGGCTTATAAAGTAGCACAATTATATTAACAGTACCAAGCCAATACACTGACAGCAGTGATACATTCTTTAATCTGTTCATTTGTTTGTATAACCTGGATTGCTGATAGAGTCCAGGAATAGAGAAAGAGTGCACTGTGAGTGGGTGAGGAAAAGACTGCTTAATGCAAGGGGATCATAGAACAAAGTTAATGTGAAAAGGAAGAGAAACAATATGGTGGGAGCAGAAAGCAGTGGGTGAATGGAATGGTGGATAAAACAGAGTGGCGATGAGGAAGAATCAGTAACAGTAAGCATCTTTAAATAAGTTATTTTAAAACACTACTGTTTTCAGATGTATATTTCATATATATAACACATACATATATACACACACATATTAATATATATGAAAACTGGAATTAGCACATGTGGGGTGGGAAGAAAAAATGTTTCTCCCAAAAATTGCGGATTATAAAACAAAAATTTAATTGTAAACATGGGATAACTCAACTAAAATCATTAATCTCAATCAATTCAAGATTAACACCCCTTCCATTCACATATGCACCCTGGAGCTGATTCTGTGCTCCAGCCTTCACCCTGCCCATGCTCGGAGACAATTTGAGAGAAAGGAGTTCTGACATCCCCAGGTTCACAGGTGACTCTCCCACCACTGCCCCAATACATGGCCTAACTGTGACTCCCCACCCCCTCCCCAGGGCCCATAGGATTCAAGACCTCTAGTCCTGCTGGAGACACAATTTCCTTCTGGTTTGCACCTGTACTTGGGATCAGATTCTGTACTTAAGCTCCTATTCCCACCCCTTCCACACCCAGAGACAGTTGACATCCAGGACTTCTGACACAGCCATGCTACAGATCAAGTTCTCCATATGCCCTACCATACACAGTGACAGCCTGATCCAAGAAAGCCTGACATTAACTAGGCTCACAGGAGGGAAAGGCTCAAGTAAGAGGCAGCAAGAATTGTTAACAACAGACATAACCAAATGGTGAGAGACAAGTACAAGAAGATAAGCAATAGAAATTAATGCTACTTGACATCAGAACCCAGTTCTTCCACCAGAGCAAGCCCTGCATACCCAAACATACCTGAAAAGCAGGATGGTGATCTAAAACCCAATCTTATGAGGAATTAAGTAAGACTTTAACTAGGACCTTCAGTAGGACAAAAATAAATCTCTTAAAGAATTTCAGCAGAACATGGGTAAATAAGTAGCCTATAAAGAGGAAACACATAAATCTCTTTAAGAAACACATGTAAACACAATCAAACAGGTGAAGAGATTGAACGAAACCATCCAGGATCAAAAAGATGGAAATAGAAACAACAAAGAAAATACGAGTGGAGAAAACCCTGGAACTGGAAAATCTAAGAAAGAGATCAGGTGTCAAAGAAGATCAAATCTAAGAATAATAGGTATAAAAGAGAGTGAAGATTCCCAACTCAAAGGGCCAGTAAACATCTTCAACAAAATTATAGAAGAAAACTTCCATAATCTAAAGAAAGAGATGGCCATAACCATACAAGAAGCCTAAGAACACCAAATAGATTGGACCAGAAAAGAAAATTTTCCCATTACATACTAAGCCAAACACTAAATGCATAGATCATAGAAAGAATATTAAAAGCAGTAAAGGGAAAAGGTCAAGTAACATATAAAGGCAGACTTGTTGTAATTACACCAGACTTCTCAACAGAGACTCTAAAAGACAGATGATATTAGACAGATGCCACACAGACTCTAAGAGAACACCAATACCAGTCTAGGCTACTCTACCCAGCAAACCCCTCAATTACCATACATGGAGAATCTAAAATATTCCATGACAAAACCAAATTTCAACAGTATCTTCCCACTAATCCAGGCCTACAGAGGATAATAAAAGGGAAACTTCAACACAAGGAGGGAAACTATGCTCTAGAAAAAGCAAGAAAGCCTCTGAGACTAGTCTGCACAGGTGAGAGTGTGGACTACAGAAGCTGACAGCTTCTGGGACAGGCAGAAGCAACACAGCTTCTGATGCAGACCCCATTTCGGGCTCCAGACAATCGGACACCTTCCCTGCCAGAGGAGAGGTGTCTGCCCCGCCCGGGAGGGCTTTGTCAGAGCACCTGGGGGAGGCATCTTGGTTCCCGGATCCCTCTGAAACTATTCTGCACAGATGAGAGTGTGGACTACAGAAGATAACAGCTTCTGGGACAGGCCCTGTTTCAGGCCTTCGTCGCCTGCCCGGAGGCAGGTCCAAACGCCAGATATCTGTGCACCTTCCCTGCAAGAAGAGAGCTTGCCTGCACAGAGTGCTCTGACCACTGAAACTCAGGAGAGAGCTAGTCTCCTAAGTCTGCTAATAGAGGCTAGCAGAATCAAGAGACAAAAAAGCTCTAAACAGAGACAACTATAACAACTAACTCCAGAGATTACCAGATGCCAAAAGGCAAACATGAGAATCTTACTAAAAAAAAAAAACAAGACTACTCAACATCATCAGAACAATACCCAAAAAGCTAGACCCGGATTTAAAAGCATATCTCATGATGATGGTAGAGGACATCAAGAAAGACTTTAATAACTCACTTAAATAAATACAGCAGAACACTGCTAGAGAGTAACAAGTCCTTAAAGAAAAACAGGAAAACACATCCAAACAGGTGATGGAAATGAACAGAACCATACTAGACCTAAAAAGGGAAGTAGACACAATAAAGAAAACCCAAAGTGAGGCAACACTGGAGATAGAAACCCTAGGAAAGAAATCTGGAACCATAAATGTGAGCATCAGCAACAGAATACAAGAGATGGAAGAGAGAATCTCAGGTGCAGAAGATTTCATAAAAAACATGGGCACAACAATCAAAGAAAATGAAAAATGCAAAAAGATCCTAACTCAAAACATCCAAGAAATCCAGGACACAATGAGAAGACCAAATCTATGGATAAAGGAGTAGATGAGAATGATTATTTTCAACGTAAAGGGCCAGAAAATATCTTCAACAAAATTATAGAAGGAAACTTCCCCAACCTAAAGAAAGAGATGCCCATGGATGTGAGGAGCCGCCCTCACGGTCGCCGTTACAAGATGGCACTGACATCCGTTGCTCGTAGTAAAATGTGCACAGGCGTCAGGGTATCTTTCCATTACCTGAGCCCTGCCTCTCTCGTGGCGTCATCTGGCTGAAGGTGGGCAGTCAATCCCGGTGGTGCACGTCTCCAACCGTACTTCTAACTGTACTTCACAACCTATAAAAGGGAAGGGTTTTCTGCTCTCTGGTTCTCCTCTCCTGAAGCTGATCATCTATCTCTTGAGATGTATTAAAGCTTTACTGCAGAAGGATCCGAGTGGCCTGCGTGCGTTTTGCTGGTGAGATGGTAAAGTGGGTCACATGGACATACAAGAAGCCTACAGAACTCCAAATAGACTGGACCAGAAAAGAAATTCCTCCCAACACATAATTATCAGAACAACAAATGCACTAAAGAAAGATAGAATATTAAAAGCAGTAAGGGGAAAAGGTCAAGTAACATTTAAAGGCAGGCCTATCATAATTACACCAGACTTCTCACCAGACACTATGAAAGCCAGAAGACCCTGGACATATGTTATAAAGACCCTAAGAGAACACAAATGCCAGCCCAGGTTACTATACCCAGCAAAACTCTCAATTACCATAGATGGAGAAACCAAGGTATTCCATGATAAAACAAAATTCACACAATGCCTTTCCACTTTTGAATCCAGCCCTTCAGAGGAAAATAAAGGGAAAACACCAAAACAAGGATGGAAACTACACCCTAGAAAAAGCAAGAAGGTAATCCTTCAACAAATCTAAAAAAAGACAGCCGCAAAAACACAATCCCAACTTTAACAACAAAAATAACAGGAAGCAAAAATTGCTTTTCTTTAATTTCTCTTAACATCAGTGGACTTAATTCCCCGATAAAAAGACATAGACTAACAGACTGGCTACACAAAGACGACCCAACATTTTGCTGCTTACAGGAAACCCACCTCAGGGAAAAAGACATATACTATCTCATAGTAAAAGGCTGGAAAACAATTTTCTAAGCAAATGGTCCCAAGAAACAAGCTATAATAGCCATTATAATATCAAATAAAATTTACTTTCAACCTAAAGTTATAAAAAAGACAAGGAAGGGACACTTGATACCCATCAAAGGTAAAATCCACCAAGATGAACTCTAAATTCTGAATATTTTGCTCCAAATGCAAGAACAGCCATATTCACTAAAGAAACTTTAGAAAAGCTCAAAGCAGCATTGCACCTCACAAATAATAGTGGGAGACTTCAACACCCTACTCTCACCAATGGACAGATCCTGGAAACAAAAACTAAACAGAGACACATGAACACGAACAGAATTTATGAAACAAATAGATTTAATAGATATCTACAGAACATTTTATCCTAAAACAAAAGGATATACCCTCTTCTCAGCACCCCATGGTACCTCCTCCAAAATTCATCATATAATGGGTCACAAAAAAAGGCCTTAACAGATACAAAAATGTTAATATTATCCCATGCATCCTATCAGATCACCACAGACAAAGGCTGATTCTCAATAACAGCATAAGTAAAAGAAAGCCAACATTCACTTGGAAACTGAACAACAATCTACTCAGTGATACCTTGGCAAAGGATGAAATAAAGAAAGAAATTAAAGATTTTTCAGAGTTTAATGAAAATGAAGCCACAACATACCCAAATTTATGGGACACCATGAAAGCAGTCCTAAGAAGAAAACTCATAGCACTGAGTGCCTCCCAAAAGAAACTAGAGAGTGCATACACTAGCAGCCTGACAGCACATCTAGAAGCTCTAGAACTAAAGGAAGCAAATTCACCCAAGAGGAGTAGACGGCAGGAAATAATCAAAGTCAAGGCTGAAATCAACCAAGTGGAAACAAAAAGAACTATTCAAGGAATCAACCAAACAAGAAGCTGGTTCTTTGAGAAAATCAACAAGATAGATAAACCCTTAGCCAGACTAACTACAGGGCACAGGAACAGTATCCTAATTAACAAAATCAGAAATGAAATAGGAGACATAACAACAGAACCTTAGGAAATCCAAAACATCATCAGATCATACTACAAAAGGCCATACTCAACAAAACTGGAAAACCTGGATGAAATGGACAATGTCCTAGACAGATACCAGGTACCAAAGTTAAATCAGGATCACATTGGCGATCTAAACAGTCCCATTTCCCCTAAAGAAATAGAAGCAGTCATCAATAGTCATCCATCATGACCAAGTAGGCTTAATTCCAAGGATGCACTATATAATCCACTATATAAACAAACTCAAAGATAAAAAACAACATGATCATCTCATTAGATGCTGACAAAGTATTTGACAAAATACAACAACCCTTCGTGATAAAAGTCATGGAAAGATTAGGAATTCAATGCTCAGACCTAAACATGATAAAAGCAATATACAGCAAACCAGTAGCCGACATCAAACTAAATAGAGAGAAACTCGAAGGAATCCCACTAAAATCAGGGACTAGACAAGGCTGCCCACTTTTTCCCTACCTATTCAATATAGTACTTGAAGTCCTAGCCAGAGCAATTAGACAACAAAAGGAGATCAATGAGATGCAAGTTAGAAAGAAAGAAGTCAAAATATCACTATTTGCAGATGAAATAACAGTATAAATAAGTGACCCAAAAAGTTACATCAGAGAATTCCTAAACCTGATAAACAGCTTTAGTGCAGTAGCTGGATATAAAATTAACTCAAACAAATCAATGGCCTTTCTCTACACAAAGGATAAACAGGCTGAGAAATAAATTAGGGAAATAACACCCTTCACAAGGTCACATATATAAAAAATACCTTGGTGTGACTCTAACTAATGAAGTGAAAGATCTGTATGATAAGAACTTCAAGTCTCTGAAGAAAGAAATTGAAGAAGATCTCAGAAGATGGAAAGATTTCCCATGCTCATGGACCGGTAGGATCAATATAGTAAAGAAGGCTATCCTGCTGAAAGCAATCTACAGATTCAATGCAATCCCCATTGAAATCCCAACTCAATTCTTCACTGAGTTAGAAAGGGTAATTTGCAAATTCATCTGGATTAACAAAAAACCTATGATAGCAAAAACTATTCTCCACAGTAAAAGAACCTCTGGGGGAATCACCATGCCTGACTTTAAGCTGTACTACAGAGCAATTGTGATAAAAAATAAAATAAAAACTGCACGGTACTGGTTCAGTGACAGACAGGTAGATCAATGGGATAGAATTGAAGACCCAGAAATGAATCCTATGGTCACTTGATATTTGACAAGGGAGCTAAAACCATCCAGTGGGGAAAAGACAGCATTTTCAACAAATGGTGCTGGCACAACTGGTGGTTATCATGTAAAAGAATGCGAATTGATCCAAACTTATCTCTGTGTACAAAGCTCAGGTCTAAGTGGATCAAAGAACTCAACATAAAACAGGAGACACTGAAATTTACAGAGGAGAAAGTGGGGGAAAGCCTCAAAGATACGGGCACAAAGGAAAAATTCCTAAACAGAACAGCAATGCTGTAAGGTCAAGAATTGACAAACAGAACCTCATAAAATTGCAAAGCTTCTGTAAGGCAAAAGACACTGTAAATAAGACAAAAAGGCCACCAACAGATTGGGAAATGATTTTTACCAATCCTAAATCTGATAGGGGACTAATATCCAATATATACAAAGAGCTCAAGAAGCTGGACTCCAGAAATTCAAATAACCCCATTAAAAAATGGAGCTTAGAGCTAAACAAAGAATTCTCAACTGAGGAATACCGAATGGATGAGAAGCAACTGAAAAAATGTTCAACATCCATAATCATCAGGGAAATGCAAATCAAAACAACCCTGAGATTCCACCTCACACCAGTCAGAATGGCTAAGATCAAAAATTCAGGTGACAGCAGATGCTGGTGATGATGTGGAGAAAGAGGAACACTCCTCCATTGCTGGTGGGATTGCAAGCTTGTACAACCACTCTGGAAGTCAGCCTGGCAGTTCCTCAGAAAACTGGACATAGTACTACCAGAAGATCCAGCAATACCTCTCCTGGACATGTACCCAGAAGACGTTCCAACCGGTCCAACATGCTCCACTATGTTCATAGCAACCTTATTTATAATAGCCAGAAGCTGGAAAGAACCCAGATGTCCCTCAACAGAGGAATGGATACAGAAAATGTGTTACATTAACACAATGGAGTACTACTCAGCAATCAGTAGCAATTAAAAACAGTGAATTTATGAAATTCTTGGGCAAATGTATGGTTCTGGAGGATATCTTCCTGAGTGAAGTAACCCAATCGCAAAAGAAGTCACTTGATATGCACTCACTGATATTGGATATTAGCCCAGAAATTTAGAATACCCAAGATACAATTTGTAAAACACAAGAAAATCAAGAAGAAGGAAGACCAATGGGTGGATACTTCATTCCTCCTTGGAATAGGGAACAAATTAACCATGTAAGGAGTTACAGAGACAAAGTTTGGAGCTAAGACAAAAGGATGGACCATCCAGAGTCTGCCCCACCCGGGCATCCATCCCATAATCAGGCACCATACCCAGACACTATTGCATATGCCAACAAGATTTTGTTGAAAGGACCCTGATATAGCTGTCTCGTGTGAAGCTATGCCAGTGCCTGGCAAATACGGAAGTGGATGCTCACAGTCATCTATTGGATGGAACACAGGGCCCACAATGAAGGAGCTGGAGAAAGTACCCAAGGGGCTGAAGGGGTCTGCAAGCCTATAGGTGAAACAATAATATGAACTAACCAGTACGCCCAGAGCTCTTATTTCTAGCTGCATGTGTATCAGAAGATGGCATAGTTGGTCATCAGGAGCAAGAGAGGCCCCTTGTCTTGCAAACTTTATATGCCGCAGCACAGGGGAACGCCAGGCCAAGAAGTGGGAGTGAGTGGGTAGGGGAGCAAGGAGGGAGGAGGATGTAGGGAACTTTCGGGAAAGCATTTGAAATGTAATTAAAGAAAATATTTTTAAAAATATATAGTGCCTCTTCACAAGGTCCAAACATATTAAAACTACCACAGTACTCATGAGTGTATATTTCATGGTGAGAGTTGCAAATAACACATCAATTTCTCAGTTCCTATTGGTTATCAGAGTTGTCCCTATAAATTCTATACAAATTATTTGTTCAATTCGACAGAAAATATTGCATTTCTAGTATTCTGAGAAATTCAGAGTTTTGTTTTCCTGTGATGAATCACCCTTCCTTTATCTTTCTTTATTCTCAGTGTTGCTTATTTCTCTCTTTGAAACCTTCTAGAAGTCTCTTGCCATGCATTATGTGTTATTATCTTATAGCCTGTACTGCAAAGTGGAATAGGAATTTCAAGGTCAATACATTCAAATTCACTAAAAGTAGCTTTTACAAAGGAACAGGTCAAATATTCCTGTGGTATTACTGTAGCCATGACCTCTGCAGTACTAAACTTGCAAGTGCTGGCTTAGGTACCTAATTTTACAAGTCTATTTGTGTTTTCGTACTATATTCATGTGGATTAATGAGTATAGTATAAAAGGTCATGTGTTTAAATGCTTTGTGCTTTAGCTAATGAAGGTGATTTGGGAGGACACAGAACACTTGTCAGTGGATTTTGCTTGGAAGAATTTGGTTGCTTGAGTACATATTGTGGGAAATACCTATTTGAGGTCTGGTATGTTTTCTATTTACTGGCTCAACCTCTGCATGAGTCATCTCATGGTACCATACTTAACAGTTACCACGTTGTATTTATTGTGTGTCTGCTGGTACTCTAACAAAATATGTCTTTTTTTCCTTTAAGGAGCTTTTAACAGGTATCTTGTCATATTAACAAAATTAATCAGTAATATATATACTAAGGACAGTATGTGTATCTTTATGTATATGAATATTTATGATATGTTATAATACCAACATAGTATTTTATCCTATGGCATGAGTTAATAAAATAGCTGGTGAGAAACTGAGAAAAATATTGTTTGACTATGTATTTCTTCATAAAAATGAAAAAAAAAACTGAGTTCATGCAGTCTCCGTTATGCATAATTCCTTTTTATTTATAATTATAGCTGTCTTGAAGTCTCAAGCAAACTGAATTGTTCCCATAATCTAATTTTTTCCTTTTCTCAGGTTTGGGAGGAAGTTCATTTTAACATGTGCTTTATTACAATTTGCCATCACTGAAACCTGTGTAGCTTTTGCTCCCTCCTTCTTCATCTACTGCTCACTTCGATTCCTGGCAGGAATGTCTGTGGAACCCATATCAGTAAATAGTCACTTGCTCAGTAAGTCAAAGATTTTGAAATGAGACCTTGCTCAAACTTAGGTCTTGACCCTCAAATCCCTTTCAAGTCAATGTATCTTTTTCTTTCAGTGTTAGAATGGACAAGCCCTAAATTCCTAGCCATGATGGCAGTGCTTTCATCTTGTGCTCCTAATATTGGATTCATGATATTGGCAGGCCTGGCTTTTCTATTTAGAATCTGGCATCACCTCCAGCTGACAATGTCTGTGCCAATATTCTTCTTCCTTATACTCACAAGGTATGAGCTTCCTTTCCTATTCTGTGTTACGGAATTCTGTGACAATAATGAACAGGTATAAGGACATAAGAAATGCATTTATCTTTGGTCTACATCTGACAGTGTGAGCTCCTCTTTGCAATTATGGGAGAGGAGGACAAAAACCAATGTCAGATAAAATGGAGGAGACTGAATACTGCCTAAATGTAAGGTAAACATTAAATAAGTTTATAAAATCATATATTATTGTGGGAAGAGTTACTGATACATTGAAGAGGATTCACTTCTTTATCAAAAATTTTGTTTAAATTCAAATTCTGTATTTCACAAATTAACTAGATGAAAGGTATAACATCTAATTGAGTTCATATTATGGATAAACATTTAATACTAAAGAAAGTATATTGAAAATACTGGATATGTTATCCCAATAGAAAAAATTATACTGTTTGATAGTTAGGTGCTATTATGCAGAGTTTAAGTGTCTTTGGTAGGAAAAACAAAACAGAACAAAAGGAGAATAGCAATGAATGCAGCCTGAATATTTTCTGTCTTTCTGTCTGTCTTTATATGTTAGCTATTCTTGGTTGTCATCCTGATTACATCTATAATGAACTACAATTCCTAAATGAAAAGCACATCTGGGAGAGGTAATTTTTGCTAGGTTTAAAGTGTGTGAATCCACTTCTAGCCCAGACTTTTGAGGTGGGAAGACACATATTTTTTATTTGGATCTTGAGGCAAGAAGACTCTTTTAATCTGAGCCATACTTTCTGCTAGAAACCTACAAAAGGACATAGAGGAAGAAAGCTTTTGCTTTTTTGCCTGCTTGTGCTCACATTGTTAACACATCTATTCCTGGAATTGGAGACTACTACTGTGGGATTTCAGAATATACAAATGACCAGCTTTGTGGGACTGAACAACTACTAGATTCTTGGACTTTCCTTTCAAAGCTAGTCTTTTTTGGATTATCTTGACTGCAGTCTGTAAAACATTCTAATATATCATATGTATACTATATATATAGTATCTCTAATATTTTAGCATTTTCCTCATTTTGATTCATAAATTTCCTTAATCTCTCCTGTAATGTTTGTTTTCATGTATTATCTCTTTCCCTTTGTTTCATCTTTAATATATTAGCATTTTCCTCTGTCTGATTTATAAATTTCTTTAATTTACCCTTTAATGCTTGCCTCTATATTTCATTTTACTCCTTCTATGGTCTTTCAGATATCTTATTACTTTTCTTCCTTCTGATTTGCAAATTTCTGAAATATCTCTTCTAATGCTTCTCTCCATATTTCACCCTTTTCTTTTTGTTATCTTTTAGATATCTTAGTATGTTGAAGTCTTGCTCCCATACTAGGAAAAAAAGGAACTTATTTGTAAACAAGGCTTTATATCTATGTATTGTTCTCCCCAATTCTCTTTTAGATCCTTTCTGCATTTATATAGTTACTCAAAGTCAATAATAAGGAAAACAAATTACAAGGATGTGAACAAAAAGAAACAATTATATTGAGCTAGTTCAAATACAAACTAGTATAGCCAGTATGAATATTAGTGTGGGTGATCCTCAAGAATATTAAAATGAGCTACAAAATGATCGAGTTATATCTCTCTCATCTAAATCACCCACATACTACATATACATGGATAGATAGATAGATAGATAGATAGATAGATAGATAGATAGATAGATAGAGATATATATAAAATCTATTGATTCCATATAGTGTTACTCATACATGTGAATTTGTATGAATACTTGGGATTGGATAATCTATTGAGGATCTCATTCCTGAGCACTACTAATTGATTAGGCAACAAAGTAAGGCGATATGTCATATACTACTGCCACCATATACTTATTTTAAAAGAAAAAAGTGGGCCAACACAAAACAAACTCATGTATTTGTTATCAGGGCAGGGTTTGCTTCATGTTGGCATTTTGGTTCTTCTTGTGTGTGGTTATATTGTACTTTTTGTTATTTTGCTTTTCAAAGGATCTTTAAGTTGTAGAATTAATGGGGTCCCAAGTCTACTCTGCCACAGGGCTTGGACGCTTGGGGAGGTAGGATGTGGGATTTGACTGAGCTTACCCCAGGCTGTCTCCGGGCAGTATCATGCTGTAGGGAAGCCATAGAACACAGCTCCGGGTGATGCAGTAGCTCAGTCTGAGGCATGGGGACAGCTGGAGCTGGCTCGGGGTTCCTCAGACCTGTAGGGATTCTAGTGCTGTCTGGTTCGCAGGCTCAGACACCCAGGAGTTGCTGAGAGTTGCAGAAGAGCTGAGAACAGAGTGGGCGCCCCATGGACTGGACCTAGCCCAGAGCCAAGGGGAAAAGAGGGGAGAGCTCCAGTTGGATCCTGCTGTGAGAAAGACCCTGGCTTGTTGGTAGCTGGCTCACTTGGGTTTGGCTTGGCTTGGTCACAGCCATGGCTGGGAGCTTAGAGTGGCCTTCTAAGGGAGGTTAGACAGCAGCTGTTTAGGCAAAAGCTTTCTCCATTGCTCCCTACAGTGGATACCGATGAAAAGAGGCATTTATTGTCATGGTAGAAAGTGGATGAATAAAACTGTACCCCACTTCTCAGGGCGGGCTTGAGGTTAAATACCTTTTGCAAGGAGGAGTATCTAGGAAGGAGAGTTTATTGGCTAAGTCTGCAGGCCTTTAGGTACCTCATTAAGATGAAGATCTGTCTTGAAGCTTTGTAACCACAGGTCACATTCTCTACTTGTGGAGGATTGCCCTTACGTGACTGATGGCCACAAATGTATGAAGGGCTATAGACTCGTGCAAGGAGCCTGGTGTCCAGGAATGGGACAAAACTCCTTCCTCACTTTAGGGTCACTAGGGTTTTTAGCCTTTGCTCAACCAGGAACCAGACTGCCTTTCCGAGTCCTACATAAGATGTTATTTTATGTGCATGAGTGTTTGGTCTGTACTGCGTTTATGTACTAAATATGTGTCTAATGCCAATGGAGGACTGAAAACAGAATCACATTCCTGGGACCGGGTATTAAACAACTGTGAGACACCTTGTAGGTATGGAAATCAAATACAGGACTTTAGAAAAGCAATCAGTGCTCTTAACCACTAAGCCATCTCTCAAGCCCCATTCAGGAATTTGTCAGGCCGGGCAGTGGTGGCACATGCCTTTAATACCAGCACTTGGAAGGCAGAGGCAGGCGGATTTCTGAGTTCCAGGCCAGCCTGGTCTACAGAGTGAGTTCCAGGACAGCAAGGGCTACAAAGAGAAACCCTGTCTCAAAAAAAAAAAAAAAAAGAAAGGAAGGAAGGAAGGAAGGAAGGAAGGAAGGAAGGAAGGGAGAGAGAGAGAGAGAGAGAGAGAGAGAGGGGGGGGGGTAAGGAAGGAAGAGAAAAGAAAAGGACTTTGTTAGGTCTTAGTTTTGTTTTATTGGTTTGTTTTGTTTTTGAGAGAGATAGGACATGGGTTGGGGTGATTATGAGGTGAACAGGATCTGTAAAGAGGTAGAAGAGGGGGGAAATGACCAAAATGTATTACATGAAGAACTTAATTAAAAAGAAAGCAGACTCATAAAAGATATTGATAGGGTTAATTCAGAATGAAGACAGATATCGAGCATATTCAACAGATATCATTAAGGCAAAATAATGTTATGTCAGTACATATACTCTGTTATAAGTCTTTAACTATCTCAAGGCAAAAACATACCTCTCTTTTGGCAGGGATAAAAGAGAAACACAGTGGACCAAAATAAGAGTGAAAAGAGGCCAGGACCATAGAATGAATCTTAAGCAAAATAAAATATTTCTATCTGATAACAGTTTCCTGGAGTTTGAAAGTAACAGAAAGAAGAAATCATAAATCCGGAAATTTTACATCAGATAGGCAGATCACAGAAAAGTGGGGAAATGTCAGCTATGGGCTTCAGGTGCTCTGACTTTTAGTTGCTAGAAAATAGGAGTCGGTTTATACATTTCAAACGCTTTGCTAATAGTGATAAAGCTGTTTTTCACATGTAATGATGACAGTAAATGGTTTTCGCATATTCTAGGGATGTCCCAGAGTAACTTGACTCTGCACCTTCGACTTTCCATTCTCTCCACATCATTGAAATTCTTAATACTTAATTGACCTTTGTAGTAACAGCTTATAACCAGGAAATTTCATTCTCTTATATATGAATATGTACATGTATATATGTATAAGATCACACAAATAGAAATGTGCATGTATATGAATATGTATATGTACTGTATATATGTATACAATCACACACATAGAAAAGAATTTAAAATAGCACAATATAACGATTTACATGGCTCTGTATTACTCACTGAACTCTAAAATCTCAAACTCTTGTCTTCGCTTATTGCACTTTTGCACTGAGACCATATTCTGCATTAGATCACAAAACCCCACACACTTCCTATCTGAATCATCAAACTTCTGTGTGAATTTTGTATTGTTATGCCTTTAAGGCCCTATCTTTATCTAAACTCTTACAACTTTAAATAGTGTCTTTACAGTACAAATGAATTGATCAGGTAGCCAAAGTGGAGAATTGTATCATAGTTTATTTGCATTGATTTCTAGATTTTTTTCAGTAACTGTTAAAGATTTTAAAATTAAGCAAAATACTTTTAAGGAATAGAAAAGGGAAAATATTTCATTATAGTTCCTGTTAATTTTTATTTCTACAAAAAAAAAACTGCATGCCATGGAACAAATACACTCTGGCTAATTTTCAGGGAATTTACATATCATTTTCCAGAAGTGACCATGAGGGATGGTTCACAAAGTTTCTCCATAAGCAAATGTTTACCAGACTAGACTTTTTAAAAAGCAGAGTTGGGATTTTTTGTTTATTTTTGAAAGTTGTTGTAGTTGTTGTTATGTTGGATAGAGGTCCCTTCTGAGTGCAAACAACACTACAGATTGCAGTTCTATGACTTTGTTGTGAAGTAAGGAAGGGAACATTTTTAAAAGCTCAAGATCAATTCTACTTGCTGTGTTAATGTGAAACAGAAATTTCTTTAAAAGTTTATGCTTACCTAGGTATAAACATTTTTGCTTCCCATCGGAGACAGTCATTCAGCCTCAATGGCCTTTCAGGATCTTCTGAATCTAGTTGGAAGCCATGGAAGATTCCAGATCCTTCAGATGGCTTTCCTTCTTATCTGCAATGTCATCACGATGCCTCATGTAATATTGGAAAACTTCACTGCAGCTAACTTTGGTCAATGCCTCATGTAATATTGGAAAACTTCACTGCAGCTAACTTTGGTCATCGCTGCTGGGTTCACATTATTGACAATGACACCAACTCTAACAATAACAGTGGGATCCTGAGCCAAGATGACCTCCTGAGGATCTCCATCCCACTGGACTCCAACCTGAGGCCAGAGAAGTGTCGTCTCTTTGTTCAACCACAGTGGCATCTTCTACATTTTAATGGATCCCTTTCCAATATGGCAGAACCAGATACAAAGCCCTGTATGGATGGCTGGGTGTATGACCGGAGGACTTTTCTCTCCACCACTGTTACTGAGGTAAGTGGCTTGAATCATAATAACCCCTCAATGAATTCATTACAATAGTTAAGCAATAGCACAAATAGTGTATATGCTTTGAAACTACTCACTGATTTATTAAATACAAGAGTCATGTTCAATGATTCAAATGACTTCATATATAAATATTTATTTTTCTAATTCATTCATTCATTAAAACACAGTTCATAGAAGGAAATTTGACAATAGGACCATTTAGCAAAATAGCAAAAGTAGATTCCACCCAAAGGACCTACCTTCTTCTAAGCTAAGGCCATAAAAGTGACTTTACAATATTAGGCATGACTTTCTTCCTCTGAAGTAGGCTTCAGACCTAATCAATCAGAAATGATTGGTCTTCCTTTAACAGTTATGTCATTAATACATCAGTGGCCAAATTGTTGTACAGGATGATATTGTAGTATGAGGGGTGAGTATTGAGTAAGATCACTGATATCTTTTGTTTACCCACAATCTATAGAGTAACATCTGCCACTATGAAAAATAGCCAACAAGGAGAACATTTCTAGGTTGTAATACCAGTGTGAGGAGCCACCCTTGCAATCGCCATTACAAGATGGTGCTGATATCCAGTGTTCTAACTGGTAAACAAATAGTCTGCCAATGTGCTAGGGTATTTTTCCATTCCTTGTGCCCTGCCTGTCCCGTGGCGTCATCTGGGCTGATAGTGAGCAGCCAGTCAGGGTGAAATACATCTCCAACACCTCTTGTGGTCTATTTAAGGACCGAGTTTCCTGTGTTCTGGGGCTCTTCCTCCAGAAGCTGATCATCTTTCTCTCAAGATGCGTTAAAGCTATGCTGCAGAAGAACCCGTGTGTGTCCTGTGTGTGTGTCCTCGCTGGCGAGTCTCCTCCATATCACAGACACATCTGGTGCCGAGATCCCGGGAATGCCACAACATCGCTGGCATTGAGAAGGTCCCTCAGAAACTGGGCAGGTCCAGAACTGCAGTGGAAGGTAAGTTCGGAGAGTCATGGCTGACTGTGAGACAGCATGTCAGAAACCAAACGGAGCGAGAGATTAGGAGCTTGTGAGAAAAAAGACATGTCTAAGGAAAAAGGACCTCCCTGGAAGTTAAAAGAAAAAGGGGAGAGTTTAGAAAAGGAGAAGAGAAAAAAAATGAAAGAAACTAAAATATAAAGATACAAAAGATAATATAAATTATAAAGATACAAAGGATAAAAATTAAAATTAAGTCAATTTACCCTCCTCTCGAGGACTTTGACTAAAGAGGCAGCCTTCATTAAAGGCTTAAAGATAGCTCTCAGGGTCACTGTAGCTCCTCTCTCTTCTCTGGCAGTATTACCAGAAGAAGGAGATAAGAAAGTAGAGTCTGAACATGAGAGAGAGAAAATACGTTTTAGAAAAGCTGTTATCCCCTGTTTGGGATCTTTTAGCAAAAAAGAGAAAAAATGAAAATAAGCTATTTCAGAGCGCTCCTGGGGAACAGAAGAAAAATGGGAGACGTCCTGTTTTTCTCTCTGGCTCCTATGGAGATGTTCTTAGCTCTAGTTAAAATATCTGTGTCCCTTTGAGACACCAAATTCTATTCCCTTTCTGTCTATTGTCTGTTTTTGGTGCACCAAAACAAATTGTCCATATGTCTGCCAATTCATGTTTGTTTTCGTTATGTTGTTTGAATGATTATTGTTCTGTGTTTCATGTTGAAAAATATAAATGGTTAAAACTTGTTCTAAAAGCAGTTTCAATTTGCACAGTACAAGCTTATAAGTTAGCTGCACTGTGGATGGGAGCCAAGTACAGCTGAAAAAGCCTCGCTGAGGGCCGATTACAAACGGAGCTCTTAAAGGGGCAGGCAGCCTTTTGCTTGTAACAGAAAGTTAGCTTAAATTTGAGAACTCAAGGTTAGAGTCTTTCTAAACAACATGAACAAACACAAGAAAACAAGTCTTTAAGGATACTTCAACATAGGGGTAATCTTTGAGCCAAGACTCTGGCAGAGTGTTTAGATTGAAAAAAGTTTGCATTTGGGTTGAGGCTGAGCTCGGAGGGGAGCAGCCTCAGCTCGGCTTGTGTGGCACTTCTTAGAGCCTTATTACAGACCTAGCCAGATGTTGTTCTAAATAAAATTTAAATTCAAAAGAATTATAAAAGGTCAATCAGGCTATAAAACTTATAAAGGCATTTCAAAATAACTTGCCTACTTCATATAAAATTATTATAGATTTAAAAGTTTAATTTTTTCCATTTATAAAGAGTTTACTTCTAGTGAACTGGTGACCATTAAAGGTTTTTGCCCCTAGGTATGGCTAACATAGCTTAACAATATGTAAGAAATTTTTATTATCAGCTTCAATACAAGAAGCAAAAGGTTTAAATCTTTCAGTATATATTGTTTCCTAAGTGAAAAGTATTTTATTAGCTAATGTCTCTAAAGGGAAGTTTAAAGTTCTGGAGAATAGTTGTTGCTTCATAAGATTCAGAGGCAATATGTTTTTAATAATTAGGGTTTCGGTTATACTGGAAAATTGGTACAAATTTACTTCAAACTTTTATTTCCAAAAGCTTACAGGATATGTTAATTGGCTAAGACCTCACCTTACACTCGACACAGGAGAACCTAAGCCTTTGTTAGGTGCTATCAAGTGAGATTCCAATTAACTGATGAGAACCAAAAAGGCTTTAACAGAAAGTAGAAGAAACTTCTGTAATCTATTAGTATCAATTGTAATTAGTGGTAATCAAATATTAGTTACATATTCTAGTTATTTTTATTAAATGTGTCCACAGCTATTTTTTTGGCAAAAATAAACATTAATGTAAAATCATCCTTCGTCACCTCAAAGTTTTAACATCCTATTATAAGGCTGCTGTGGTGCTAATTAAGAATTAAGAATTCCTTGTTCCAAACAGCAATTAGTTATTGCAGAATATTGATATTTGACCTATTACATACCATCATTTTAAATAAAATTGATGATCATTATCCTAAGATAAGTTAAAAATTTATAAATTCATGCATGCATGCATCCCATTTACTGTGTTTAAAAAATAGCCTTTATATGAGAAAAAAGTATATGTAAATTAGATCACATGATTATTCTTTTGAGTTTCCTCCTGTTTCAGCACAGATAATTAAATTGTGTGCTGAAGATGGTGTTTTAAAATGTTGAACAATTAACCTTTAGGTTGTATATTAATAGTCAATATTATATCTCAGAGCTTACAATTGCTTATGCAACTTATAAAAAAAATACTGTTTCTTTAAGAAAATTGTTTTTGGGCAGTTAAGAAATTGTCCTAAGTTGCCTGAAAAAGACCCCCAGGATTTGCTTTTGTGTTATAGAGGTTTACATAAAGCTTTAACTAATAAAGATTACAGATAGCTCCTGAAAAGATACAAACTCAGGATTCTAATATTTATTTGAGTTTTAGAAGATTTACAGAGACAACTTAAAGATTTTCTCTAATTTCTGATTAATAAATAAATAAATTATACACAAGTGACTATAATGACTTTTCAAGCATTCTAGCTACAATCTCTCTTCAAGAGAAACAATTGAAAGTGAAATTAGTCACTGTTCATGTTGTATTAAAACTGACTAACAGTTCAGTATCTAAAATTTTTATGAAAATACAAGATTGTATTTTGATGCGTGAGCACCCCTTTTATATTCAACATATTAGAGTACATACTTTATTAACTGGCTCCTATTCAAGGAAAAAATTCCTAAGCTGAAGTTAGCCATTGGCAAGAAAGACTAAACAGATAAGTCCTAGCTGTTTATTTTGTAAATCTAAATAGTATATATGACTGGGCTGAAAAGCCACCCTAGAAACAAATGTTCTGTTCTTGTTAGTCAAAAACATTCATGACCTACACTTGGCATCAAGGCAACCGACTCCCACAGGCTATATCCTGGGGAGGACATGGAATATATATGAAGGCCTCTATCTCAAACCGGTCATTAAGTCTGAGGTCTGAGCCTTGAGCCTCGAGCCCCACGTTGTTGGCACCACTTGTCCCATCCAGAAGGATTGAGGACCAAGGCCTGCAAGAGAAGCAGGCAGAGAAAGGGGAGCAAGACCAAGCAAAGAGTTGTCCAGGTCTGTTTAATGGAGGCTAGGAGCCTGGTTATAAGCACACAATGATAAAAATAGGAAGGTGTTGAGGGGGCATAATAAAATACAGAGAAAGGGATGGACATCTGGGGTGGATGCTGATTACCGGCTTCTTGCAGCTTATCTTGGAATGTCGGCACTAAAACAGTTCTGGGCGGCCTTCAAACATTCTGCAGTTTATCTTGGAGTGCCTGTCCTGACTAAACAGTCCCAGGCACCAAACGGAGACATGGATGAGGAGGTGAAGCTGTGTTAATCTAAGCAGTTCTAGGTGCCAAGTGAAGGAGGGAGTGAAGCTGGCAGTCTCTGGTGCCAGGTGGAGGCAATGAAGGAGGGGGTGACATAATTTCCTTCTCTTGTGCGCGCTCGACTGGCCAGGAAGAACGACGCTGCAACAGGATCCTTCTGCACACGTTTATTGGGAGAGCTTGATTGTAGAGGCGAAAAGACTTCGAGCCCAGAACTGGTGCTGCTTTTATAGGCCTAGGAGGGGCGTGTCTCACACCCGGATTGGTTATGCACTAAGCCTCATTTGCATGTTCCTCATCTGATTGGCTACTCTCTCTCAGTACCTTACAGAACCTCATTATCATACCTCATTTGCATGTCTCACATCTGATTGGTTATACTCTCAGTACCTTACAGAACCTCATTATCATGCCTGGGCCAGGCAGTGTCTTTGCAAAAAACTTTACTGCATATGTACACATTGGTTGTTTGTCCAATCTTATGCGTGGTGGCCAGCAGTAGTCAGTGCCACTCAGCAATGGCACATGTGGCTTCCCACATCTCCCCCTGTTTGTTTTAATAAAATGAGGCTGGACTAGACCTGTGCAATTATGCCCATCCGCCGTGGCTCCTGTTTTAGGTCGTTCCTCTAATGTCACAGCCTTACCCGTCATAGGGTAACCCTATCGCCACCGGGCCCCATGTCTTAGGTTGGACTGTGCACGAGGAAAGTTGCCCGTCTCTGGATACCGCAGTGCTGTGTGACAATAACTGCTAAATGACCTAGGGCGAACTCTGCAAAAGAAGCCAGCCAAAAAATGAATTAGTGGGGAAATCATGATCACCCTATTGATGAGCAAGGGCTGATCAATGATCGTTGAGTCTCTCTCATCCCATCTCATGCTGACTAATTCTTGAGCATAGATAACCAAATTTCAGGGGAGGAGCCGTTTTCAATAGCTAAAAGTGCCTGAGTTATAATCACCTTGTCACGTTTTTGTTGGGTTCTGAATTTGCATGCCAACCAGAGCATGAACACCAGTCCACAGCATATGGCAGCACCAAACAAAATCACTCCCACCCATTCCTTAAAGTAAGAAAAAGCAGAGGTAAGCCAAGAGGTAAAGTCTCCAAGGGTCACTGGTTCCACTCTGGTCCCATTAAGGTTCAGGATCTGCATCTGCAGTCTCGTCTGCAACCTTTCCAGCTCCTGCGACCAGTTCCCCTTCAGGTAATTCGATAGGTCTGTACTTTTAATAAAAGAATTATTAATGTACCTATTGGGAGTAATGCACACATGCAAAGTGGATGCCACACAACTCATTTGTATGACATCCATCATCTGTTCCATGTCATGTTGTAAAATATCCACTCTCTGATTCACTAACATTAACCCTGAGGTGATATGAGAATCCACCCTTTGCAGGGTAAGCAATGCCTCAGACGTTTTTTCTGCTATCTGACTTATAGTGTCAGCAGTATTAATTTGATCTGCCCAATTAGAGATAATCTTTTTCTTAAAAAATATACAGGGTGTAAAAGGTTTATCCACATTATGCATAAAGCATAATGTATAATTTAAATGAAAACTAGTACTCTTATACACCCGTGGCTCTTGAGGAGTTTGTCGTGCATAAGGCACATCCAAAAAACATTCCTTTGCAAAAAACAAAGGCTAGGTAGAAGAATTGGAATGTACCGGTAAAGGTACTGGCCATGATCTTACTATGGCCCATAAAGGTATACTTATCCTGGTTTCAATCATCAGGAGCAGGAGAATCATCTTGGGGTTCATCTTGCTCTTTCACGGTCCTTGTCAGTCGCGTCGGGACCCAAAGTGGATTTTCTTCACCCTGTGGAAAAACACAAATAGCTCCCCGGGACCTGATTAAGATAGGATCCGGGCCATACCATTTATTATCAAGGACATTTTTCCATTTGACCATTTCATTGGGCGATTGAGGCCATTGTCCATGCCTTTCAGCTGGTGATCTTCCAGCATCATCTAATTTTAGAAAATTAAGAGTAAATATTGCAAGGGATAGAGCCATATTTGGCGTCATAGCCTCTATTTCCCCTTTCTGTTTTTGCAAATATTGTTTCAGAGTGCAGTGGGCTCTCTCAATGATGCCTTGGCCCTGTGGATTATAGGGCAATCCAGTAATATGTTTTACTTGCATTTGTTTGCAAAATTGACTAAATTTAGAAGAAGTATATGCAGGACCATTATCTGTCTTTAACACTAGGGGCTTGCCCCATGCAGCCCAAGCCTCTAAGCAGTGAGATATGACATGAACTGCTTTTTCCCCTGTCAAGGGAGAGGCATGTAGGACACCAGAACTGGTATCAATGGATACATGTACATATTGTAATTTCCCAAAAGATGGGATATGCGTGACGTCCATTTGCCAAACATCTAGGGGTCGCAATCCGCGAGGATTAACACCCACGGAAGGTGCATTAATAAATTCTACACTTTTACCACACTGTAGGACAATATCTCGGGCTTCTGTTCGTGTGAGCTTAAATTTTTGTCGTAATGTAGAAGCAGGTACATGATAAAGCTGATGAAAATTCTTAGCACTTTCTATAGACCTTTGTGATAGGAAAACCATGTCTCTGGTGGCTGAGTCAGCAATTGCATTTCCCTTAACCATAGGTCCAGGTAATGATGTATGTGCTCTAATATGTTGAATATAAAAGGGATGCTCACGCATCAAAATACAATTTTGTATTTTCCTCAAAATTTCAGATACTGGACTAGACTGCTTAAAATTTCAGGCAGTCTCTAATGCTAGAACCGCATTAACTACATAAACAGAATCAGAGATAATATTTATGGGCATAGGAAATCTTTTAAAAACTTCTAAAACCACCAAACATTCTACCAATTGAGGGGCTCCTGATGTAAATTGCAACCTTACAGCCTTTTCATTGATTACATAACTTCCAATTCCTGTTTTTGATCCATCTGTATAAATATCAATGGCTCCCTTTATAGGGGTATTAGCCGTTACCTTTGGAAATATTACTGGATGTAATAACATAAAATGTAATAACGGATGTTTAGGATAATGATTATCAATTAAACCAGAAAAACTGCATCTAAGAATGGCCCATTCATCTATAGTAGCACACAGTATTTGCATTTGTGCGACAGTATAAGGGACAATTATGCTATCAGGCATTTTTCCAAAGTGAGTAATTGAAGATTTTATCCCTTTGTGTGCCATGTTTGCTACCATGGTGGGATAATGCTCTATAGTCTTATTAGGGGATATATGTGGATGTATCCATACTAAAGGACCATCTTGCCATAACACAGCAGTTGGCAAATTTATGGTTCTTAATATGCATAGGTACAAAGGTTCTTGCTCATTTATACGATTTAACTGTGCTTTTTGGATAGCTCTTTCCACCTTCCTAAGAACATCAGAAGCCTCAGGTGTTAACTGTCTCAATGAGGTAATATGTGATTCTCCTTCTAAAATTTGAAATAAAGGTTTTAATTCCGAAGTAGGGATCCTTAAATAAGGTCTAATCCAATTTATATCTCCTAATAATTTTTGAAAATCATTTAATGTCTTTAGATGATCTTTCCTTATACTAATCTTTTGTGGGGTGACACATCGTAAAGTAATAGTGGCTCCTAAAAAAATGACTAACATTAGACTGCTGTACTTTTTCTGGTGCAATAATCAAGCCATTATTTTTTAAAGTTTCATTAAGCAAGCCATAAGCTTGCTGTATACTTTCTTCTTCAGGTCCACAAATCACTATATCGTCCATATAATGACAAATTTTTAAGGAGGAGAAACCATCCCTAACCGGTTGCAAAGCTTTTCCTACATATAACTGACATATTGTACGGCTATTTGCCATTCCTTGGGGTAATACCCGCCATTGGTACCTTTTATCAGGCTCCATATGATTAATAGAAGGCAAGGTAAATGCAAATCTAGGTTTATCTTTCTTATTTAATGGAATGGAAAAGAAAAAATCCTTAATATCTACTACTATAATTCTCCAATCCTTAGGTAGAGCTGAGAGTAGGGGGAGTCCTCTTTGTACAGGACCCATAACTTGCATTTGTGCATTAATGGCTCTTAGGTCATGTAACAATCTCCATTTACCTGACTTCTTCTTTACAATGAAAATAGGGGTGTTCCAGGGTGATTGAGTGGGTTCCACATGTCCCAGGTCTAATTGTTTTTGTACTAATTCTTTAGCTGCTTTTAACTTCTCAGAGGGTAAAGGCCACTGAGGCACCCACACCGTGTCCTCCGTACGCCATGGAATGGGCAAAGGCTCCTCAGTGGCCCCTAGAAAAAACTCAGCCCTTTCTTATCTACTTTTTCTGTGGCTTTAACTGGTGAAATTCTACCTTGTAAGTTTTTTCCAAGACCTAGTCCAGGTATATATCCCATTCCTTTCATCATTTCCTTGCTTTTCTGAGAGTAATCATTAGTCAATATAAAGTTCATGGATGACAACACATCTCTTCCCCATAAGTTTACAGGTAAAGGGAGTACATAAGGTTGAAAAAGCCCTGTTCTTCCTTCTTTATCTTTCCATTGTAAGGATTTTGCACTTATAGTTGGGGTAGCCTCATATCCTAATCCTTGTAAGCTATGTGACGATTGATTAACAGGCCAAGAAGCGGGCCACCAATTACTGGATATAATGCTTTTATCTGCTCCTGTATCCATTATACCTTGAAAGGTTTTTCCTTCTATTTGTAATTGTAAAGTGGGACGATTATCCAAATCTAAAGATATGTAGGCCACATTCGTTCCTGTAGAACCGAGTCCCTTATCCCCTCGGGAATCCTGGCTACTAGGGAACATGTTATGCAAACTAGGAAGAATCAGTAATTGAGCAATGCGATCTCCAGGAGAAATGGCTACAATACCTCGGGGTGCAGAACACATAATCTTAACTTGTCCCTCATAATCTGAGTCTATAACTCCGGGATGTATCATCAATCCTTTCAAAGCAGAAGAGGACCTACCCAACAGTAGGCCCACTGTATCCTTTGGTAAGGGACCTCTAAAGTCTGATGAAATAGGTTGGCACCCCATTTGAGGTGTAAGAATTACTCTGGAGGTGGCACAGATGTCCAATTCTGCTGAACCCGGAGTGGCTCTCCTCGGTCTCTGGGTGGCCTCATGGACACTGTGGTCTGAAATGCCCCATACATTTGGGGGCCCTGGGGACGGGAGCCCCTCACCCCGTTTTTTGGCTGTTGCACTTTAAACTGAGGTATTGGCCTTCCTTTTATATCTCTGACTGATCTACATTCATTTGCCCAATGTCTTCCTTTCCCACATTTTGGGCAAGTACCTGGTTCTGTCTTTTCAAACCTACTCTTTCTACCCTTTGTACACTGCTTTTGCATATGACCTGTTTGTCCACAATTATAGCAGGTTATTTCTTTTGCTTGCGCCATCAAAACTGCGGCAGCCAGCCCTGCATTTGAAAGAGGTCCTCCTATTTCTCTACAGGCTTTCATCCATGCTTGTAGCCCTTTCCCTTTCCATGGTGTGATAGCATTTCTACATTCTTTGGTACATTGCTCATAAACTAATTGTTCAATTAATGGCATTGCGGCCTCAGCATCACCAAATATACGTCCTGCCGCTTCCATCATGCGAGCCACAAATTCAGAGAATGGCTCATTAGTTCCCTGAATAATTTTTGTCAAGTTACCAGATACCTCTCCTCTATTAGGCAATGCTTTCCAAGCTTTCACTGCTGCCTGATTAATTTGATCATAGACCTGCACTGGGTATCCTAATTGATTGTTTGTCCATATACCCTGACCTGTAAGCATTTCAAAGCCCCATGCTTGTTGCCCTGCAGTAGCATTAGCACGGGCCTGACTCAAACACAGATCATGCCATATAGACTTCCAATCTAGATACTGTCCCATCGTAAGACATGCCTTTACCACACTCATCCAGTCAAAAGGAGTCATGGCATTGTGAGCCAATCTATCAATTTGGGACTGAGTAAATGAGGCATTAACTCCATAGGTCCTTACTGACTCTGCTAGCTCTTTTCCTTGTTTATGCGATATTGGCTCATAATATCGCTGTTGAGCATGATCCTGAAAAACAGGAAAAGCCTGACATATTTTTTGCAACCCTTTAGGAGTGCAAAAAGAGTGACCATTGCCAATTGCTTTCTTATCTGCATAAGGCGGAGTAGGTGGGGGAGCACTGAAACTCCTCCCTATTGGGCCAGATCTTTCTGCTTCATACTCCGCAGCAGCCTCCTTCAAATCTTCCTCCTCTCCTGTTGATAATTCGGAATCCTCTGAGCTAGACAATTCTAACGACTCAGAGTCCTCGAGAGGAGGGTAAATTGACTTAATTTTCTGCTTTTTACTATTTTTTATACTATTTTTTGTATCTTTACATTTTGGGAGTTGACAATTAAAGCCATGATATAAGATCAAGGCAAGAAAGATAGCAACCCCAGCAACAATTATCAGATCTATTTCGTAGGAGAGCATGCCTCTCACATTAATTTCTTTCTACTTACCGGTACCGCCGTTCCTCAGCTGAAGAGTTCTGAATCCACTCCAGATCCTCCTCAGCAGTCTGTTTTGCAGGAACACTTCATTACCACCGTTCCCCAGCTGAAGAGTTCTGAATCCACGCCGGATCCTTCTCAGCAGTCTGTTTTGCGGGAACCTTTATTAACTGCTCCTTCCCCGTGATGCAGTTCTGAATCCTCCCTGTAGCAGGGGGTCTTCTCTCGTGCCTGAAGATGTTTCTTGTCCCGGGTTTTCGGCACCACTTCTTGTGCGAGCTCGACTGGCCAGGAAGAACGACGCTGCAACAGGATCCTTCTGCACACGTTTATTGGGAGAGCTTGATTGTAGAGGCGAAAAGACTTCGAGCCCAGAACTGGTGCTGCTTTTATAGGCCTAGGAGGGGCGTGTCTCACACCCGGATTGGTTATGCACTAAGCCTCATTTGCATGTTCCTCATCTGATTGGCTACTCTCTCTCAGTACCTTACAGAACCTCATTATCATACCTCATTTGCATGTCTCACATCTGATTGGTTATACTCTCAGTACCTTACAGAACCTCATTATCATGCCTGGGCCAGGCAGTGTCTTTGCAAAAAACTTTACTGCATATGTACACATTGGTTGTTTGTCCAATCTTATGCGTGGTGGCCAGCAGTAGTCAGTGCCACTCAGCAACGGCACATGTGGCTCCCCACACCCTTCAAAGGGTCAGCGGATCTTCTGGGTGAGAGTTACTAAGGGCCTAGTTTCCCACAGTTTGGTCTCTCACAGAACAGAGCTCGGGAGGCCCCATCCCTAACTGAGAATTTACTGGGGGTTGATGGTTGCTAGGGGAGGGACTATCGTGTTACTTTAGAAGTATGACCAATACTAGGTTGCCTATGCCCCAGTGCACACATAGGTAACATTCATCAAACAATGGAATATGAAAAAAAGAACAAGAGGTTTGGAGAGAGGTGTTCTCAAGCCTCTTAGAGGAAGTTGTGGAACACAAAAAGAATGGATATTATCATTGTGCAGTGTTGACATGCAAAAAAATTCAGAAAATAAAAGTAATAAGAAAGATATTTAAAAGAAGGAGTTGTTGTGTGTCATGTTAGTTTAGGTAAAGTGTTCATGTGTTGTGACAGGCCATCATTATTTTGATGGCAAACCTAAAATATCTAGATAGTTGTACATGCCATTGTGATAGCTAGAAATGTAGGTTCATGAGAGACTGTATCTGCAGCACTTGTGAGGCACAAGATTCACAACTGAGCAATGCACAAAAATAAAAACAAATTCTCAGTAATTTATATACTTTTATAAACCAGAATGTGAGTAATTTCTAGTACTCTCCACCTGTGTATAGGGTATAAGTCCTAATCTCAAGATTGCCAAAAGTATTTAAGTAAATAAATAAAATAAAAACAGTAATCAGGCTGTATCTGAAATCTGCCCTAAGGAAAGACTTTGAGGAAACTGTGCACTGAGATATAAAATCCAATACTAATACTACTACTACTAATAATAATAATATCAAATAATGCAGTGGTCAGGATATATGAGCATCTTTTGGCATAGGTTACAAATATAAACTACATAATTATAGAAAGATTCCTGGGAAAAGGTTTGTTTAACCTGTGACTGAATGGTTAAAGTCAGGTAAGGATGAAAAGAAAGCTGGAGAAGAAGATGGGGCTCGCACAGTGAAACTGAAAGGTCATGTTGAATAAATTGAACAAATATCATTAACAGACTGCCATGCTGATTTACTTTTCTCCCAGTGAAACCTGGTGTGTGGATCTCAGATACTGAATTCAGTGGCTAAATATATATATTTGGTTTTTCAAGACAGGGTTATTGGCATATTGGCAGGAACTTTTGTAGGTGGACACTTCTCAGACAAGTAAGTACATATTCTTTAAAGTGTTCTCCACATATCAGCGTTTTTAACAGCTACAAGTTATGTGTCATAGGTAGGGTGTTTATTGCTGTGCAGAGACACCATAACCATGGCAACTCTTATAAAGGTAAGCATTTAATTGGTGCTGACCTACAGCTCAGAGGCTTAGACCATTATCATCATGGCAGAAAGGATGGTAGCATGCAGGTTGACATGGTGCTTATGAGGTAATTGAGATTTCTACAGCTGACTCCACAGAAAGGAACAAGAGATGTCCCCTATGCCTGGCTTGAGTTAGTGAAACCTCAAAGCCAACCACATCTTGACACACCCAACTTACACAATGAACTTCCTCCAGTAACATGTATTCCAACAAAGAGAATTATAATAGTGCCACTTCCTATAGGCCAATGAGGGGCATTTTCAATCAAACCAACACATTCCACTCAGTCTTCCATAGCCTTGTAGTAATATCATAATACAAAAATGCACTTAGTCTAAATCAAAAAGTCCCCATACTTTATCATAGTATAAGCAATGTTTAAAGGTCCAAAATTCAGTCTCTGAGACTCACACAATACCTTAACTGCAATCCCCTATAAAACCAAAATGAAAGAGCAGATCACACAATCTATAATGTGATAATATAATATAATATAATATAATATAATATAATATAATATAATATTGTCATTCCAAAATTGAGGCACAGGAGCTAATGAAGTTAAATACTGCATTAAACCAAGACCAAAAACTGGCTGGACGACTCCAAATTCTGCATCTTCTTGTATGATATAAAAGATTTTCAGGTCTCCAACACATATGAGTTTTGTTGGCTGTAACAAACTTCTTTCTCATGGGATGTTTCACTCTATTAGCAGCTCTTTTGACAGGTAATCTACAATTCTGGCATCTCCAACATCTTGAGGTGTCTAAGGAAATCAAGGCTTCACCTTCACAACATCACAAGATGACTTCTCTAGGCCTCCATGCAGGGATTCCCCTAACATATGCCTGAAATCAGCAGCTTTACTTAGTTGTGGAAGGAGATTTCATAACTCTTTTGTTAAATTTTTTGACTCCAAAGCCAGAGCCACATGGCCAAAGCTACCAAGGTGGGCTGCTTCCTAGGGTTGGAACATGCCCCCCTCATTTAAATACAATTTTGCAAGCTTGACTTTTTCAGTGGCTTCCTTCAATGACTAAGCTTGGTTGCCTTGGAAATTGTTCTTTAGACCAGGCTCTGCTCAAACTCAAGATATACCTGCAGACATAAATGGAGTTTGCCGAACACTGGGACCTAAGATTTGGTTAATTCTTTTTCACATGTTTGAAGCTTATCTGGGTGGTATTTTTCCATAAAGTCGACATACACTTTACGCCATTTGAGACCAGTCTTTCTTTAAACTATTTCCTGGTGGTCCTTTCCTCCACACATTGCACATGTTTTTTTATCTTCCTTGCCAGATGGCCCCTTTTCATTGTAGATCTGAATAAGACTGGCCTATAGAAACCAAGCAACACAATCAATACTAGGCATTCTGAAAATCTCTTCTGCCATAACTATTAATTCATATCTCTTCATTTTACTCTCAGGCTGATTATTTGGACGAAAGCAAAAAGCAGCCACATTCTTCACCAAAATATCACTACAATGGTCGTTGGGTCGCATACTAGTAGTCTTCTTCCCTGAAACCTCTTGAGATGGACTCCAGCCATTCAAATCACAATCAGACCCTCTGTCTTCAATGTCTCAATTTATATGGCCCATTAAGAATCCACACCTAGAGCATTACAGTACTTTTCTAATCCAAAGTCCCAAAATGTGCCTTCTAGCAATAAGAAACAATTAATCCTGTCACAGCCAAAGCCCAATTCCTGTTAACAATGTCTTGGGTGTCTATTGATTGGAAAATATACAATGACCATGGCAACTCTTTTAATGTAAAGCATTTAATTGAAGAAAGCTTACAGTTCAGACATTAAGTCCATTATCTTGGCAGGAAGCATGCAAGCATATAGACAGACATGCGCAGAAGAAGTATCTGAGAATTCTATATCTGGATCCAAAGAGAGCCACAAGACAAAGCCACTGAGTCTAGCTTGAGCTTTTAAAATCTCAAAGCCCATCAAAGACACACTTCCCCAACAAAACCATGCCTACTCCAACCAGAAAAGTAAAGAAAACATCAGAAGATAAAAAGAGCTCTCATGATCATGGATAGGTGGGATTAACATAGTAAAAACAGACATTTTCCCAAAATCCATCTACATACTCATTGCAATTCCCATCAAAATTCCACCATAATACTTTACAGACCTTGAAAGAACAATATTCAACTCCATATACAAACAAAAATCCAAGATAGCTAAAAACAATCCTATATACTGAAGGAACTTCTGGAGGTATCACCATCCCCAATTTCAAACTGCACTATCGAATATTACTAATAAAGCCAGCATGGTATTGGAATAAAAAACAGTTTGATCCATAGAATCAAATTAAAAACACATACATAAATGCACACGCCTATGGGTACCTGATTTTTTTTAATATTGAAACCAGAAATATACAAAGGAAAAAGTAAAGCACCTTCAACATATGGTTCTGGTACAACTGGATATTGGCATGTAGAATTGTAAGAATAGATTGATATCTATCACGCTGTACAAAACTCAAGCCTAAGTGGATCAAAGACCTTACCATAAACCAGATTCAATGAAAATGATGGAGGAGAAAGTGGGGAATAGTCAAGAAAGCACTGGTATGGAAGACAACTTCCTGAAGAGAGCACCAATAATTCAGACACTAAGATAAACAATTAACAAATGGGACTTCATGAATCTGAAAAGCTTTTCTAATACAAAGGACATCATCAAAAGCAAAACCACAGCCTACAGAATGGGAAAGGATTTTCAACAATGCCACCTCTAACAGATAGCTGATCTCCAAAATATATAAAGAACTCAAGAGTCTAGACATCAACAAAACAAATAACCCAACAAAAAAAAGTGTAGTACAGACCTAAAGAGAAAATTCTCAACAGAGGAATCTCTAATGGATGAGAAGCACTTAAAGGAATGTTCAGTATCCTTAGTCATCATGGAAATGCAAGTCAAAATAACTCTGAGATTCCATCTTACACCCAGCCAAATGGCTAACATTAAAAACTCAAGGGACAGCACATTCAGGCTATGATGTGGAACAGGGCCACATTGCTGGTGAGTGCATATTTGGACTGACACTTTGGGAATCAATTTGGCAGTTTCTCAGAAATCTGGGAATATTTATAGTTCAAGACCTAGCTATAACACTCTTGGGAATATCCTGAAAAGATGTTCCACTGTACCACAAGGGCACTTGCTCTTTTATGTTCATAGTACGTTTATTCATAATTGCCCAAAACTGGGAACAATCTAGATGCCCCATCTCTTAAAAATGAACAAAGAAAAGAGGGTACACTTACACAAAGGAATATTACTCAGTTATCAAAAACAATGAAATCTGTAATTTACAAGAAAATGGATGGAACTAGAATAGATAATCCTGAGTGAGGTAATCTAGACCCAAGACATAAACATGATATATGCTGACTTATAAGTGGATATTAATTGAAAAGTATAAATAACCATGCTTCAATCCACATACCCAAATAACCTAAGTAATAAGGAAGGCCCAGGAAAGGAATGCTTGAATTTTACTGAGTATGGAAAATAGAATAGACATCTGGGGTGGACTGAGGAAGGGAACTGGATGAGATTAGGGGAGTATTGGAGGGAGCAGGCAAAATCTTGTTGGGAGAGGATAGAGAAACTGGTAGAGAACTAGAATTGATGAGAGGGCACCTTTGGGATGAGCTAGAAACCTAGAACAATGGGAAATCCCAAGAATCTATGAAGGTGACCCTAGCTAAGTCTCCTAGCATTGATTAAAATGGAACTTGAATTGGCCATCTCCAGTAACCAGAAAAGTTTTCTGATGGAGGGACTGGAAACCAACCCAGTCAAAAAATCTTCTACCCACAATTTGTCATTCCTACAAGAGGTGCAAGGCTAAGATGGAACAGAAATTGAGGGAAAGGCTAATTAATAACTGACAAAGCATGAGACGCATGCAATGAGAGAGAGCCCTTCTCTTACACAATTAATGATATTCTAGTAAACTTGCAAATAGGTGCCTCGCATAACTGTCTTATGAGATGCTTACCTAGCAACTGATGGAGACAGATGCAAACACAGAGCCAAACATTAGGTGGAGCTTGGGAAATCCTGAGGAAGAGACAGACAAAATATTAAAAGCTCCAGAGAATTCAAGGACACCACAAGAAAATATAGAGAATCAATGAACTTGTGCCCAGAGGGACGCACAGAAACTAAACCACCAAAGAGAGTGTGCATGAGATGGATGGAGGCCCTGTGCACATGTTTACTAGTTGTGCAGTTTGGTCTTCATTTGGGGCTCCTAACAGCAGGAGCATGGCTGTCTCTGACACTGTTGCCTGCCTTTAGTCAATTTCCCTAAACTGGGCTAACTTGCCTAGCCACAATGTGAAAAGATGAACCTAGACTTACAGCAACTTGGAGGACTCCTCTTTTCTGAGGAGAAAGGGAGGACAAGAAGGTAAGGGAGAGAGAAGGGGAGAGTGAAGGATCAGGAGGAGAGGAGATAGGGGAATCTAAAATCAGAATGTAAAATTAATTAATTAATTAATAATTTTTAAATGTAGTCATTGAATATTGTGTTTCTCAAATCATGCATTTGATACTAGTAGTCACTAAACACAGACAGACCATTCTATTAAGGTTTTAAAGTCTGTGTACTGTTTTTGACATAGAACTAACATCTTACTAGATGTGGAAGATTCCAAAAAAGGTGTTAAAGACAAGATGGCAGAACATGGTTTAAAAATATGAGAAGAATTAAACCTGGAGATGAGACAAACTGCTGCCTGTTTGTTGTTTTAACAACTGCACTTTTTCCCTGATGGAATCATTGTCTTTTCCTCAGGTTTGGGAGGAAGTTACTTTTCAGATGTGCTTTGTTGCAAATGGCCATCACTGGGACCTGTACAGCCTTGGCTCCCACCTTCTTCATCTACTGCTTACTTCACTTCCTGACAGGGCTTTGTATCATACCCATAAGCACAAATAGTGTTTTGCTCAGTAAGTCAAAGCTTTTGATAGACATTGCCCACAATTTCACTTGATGAAGATGTCCTTCCCTTCTTTGTTAGCAGTCAAGAGTCTTTCTTTTTCTTTCAGTGTTAGAATGGACAAGCCCTAAAACCCAAGCCTTGGTGACCACACTGTCATTGAGTTCTCATCATTTTGGAGGCCTTATCCTGGCAGGTCTTGCATTTGCATTTCGAAACTGGCACCACCTTCAGCTGGCAATATCTGTGCAAATATTTGTCTTCCTTATACCCACAAGGTATGAACTTTTGTTCCTCTTCTGTGTTTTGAAATTGTCGGGTGACTGTATCCATGGAATCAGGGCAAGAGGATGCATTTGTCACAGTCTCTATAACTTAATATGTTTATCATTCAGGTAATGTCTCAAGAAAGTTTCTATGGCATCTTTGTTTCACTGGATAATATAATTAGTGAACAAAATTTATTCATGGATTATTAATTTAGAGAAGGATACAAGATAAGTGAAATTTCCTTACAGTCTAATAAGGAACTTGGAAGTTGTCTGTAGAAATGTCCAAGAAATTCTAGTTCTATGGCCCCCATTAAAATACATATCTGTGTGAGGTGGAAAGACCAATGTGGTTCCCAGTCTGCATTCCAGAGATTCATATACATTGTATTGCTGAATCATTTTCATTTTTCATAGGCAGTTTATCTCATGATACATGATTACAAATTTTTGTTATAACTGAACTACTAATAGGGATTAGATTAAAAATAAACCTATGAAAGAATAAATTTATTGTAGAAAATTACCCCTTGAGAATTTATGTCCACATCTTCTTGAGCTGACAGAGTCAGTTTGGTGGTTGATTGTAACTAACAAACCCCAGAAGGCCTTACAGGAACTTAGAAAAGTTGCAAGCAAGAATGGAATAAAGAATTCTGAAGATGTCCTAACCATGGAGGTGAGCATAATGACAGCTGTTTGTGACACAAAAGAAAGATACACAGTCTTGACATGCTTATGGATTAGTGCCCAAGATGCAATATCCTATCATTAACTCACTGCATACAATTCTTTTATTCCAAGAGGACTTTGTAAAAACCCTTCTTTGATGATTTCTTTCACGTTAAATTATTTTATAATGACAGATGTGGTATACATAATGGATTGATTCTAAAATTTGATACATATATAAAATATGTTCCTTTCAGTATGCAACAAAATGCTCATCATTTTGTGAGAACTAAGTAATTTCTTGATGCTATTTATAAAGGTTGTAAGAACCATCATGAAGGATGAGCTTGCAATACCACAAACAAATCCTTCTCTTCATGACTTGTTCCACATGCCCAACTTGCGAAAGCACCTTTCTCTCCTGTGCCTTTTGAGGTAGGCTCCACAGGGAATTCCCTACTTGTCTGTATGCACTTGAAAGGACATAAATTTCAAATAAAAATTTCACAAATATATACTTCTCAATGGAACTATATATTATACACATGTAAAGTTATAATATACCCCTCACGTGGGGAAAGTCCAGTTCTGGCCATGGGAGGAACCAGCTCAGTTGCAAACGAAAAAAAAATTCTCCAAGGGAGACTCACTACAGAAACAACCTATGTATACATGTAGGCCCCATTGCTAACAACAGATAGCCAATTCAAACCTAACTCAATGGCATCTTTGGCTTTTTTTTTTTTTCATATTGTGTCAGAGCAACTTTTTTTACTCATATTTTATTTTCTTCATTTACATTTCAAATGTTATCCCCTTTCCTGATTTCCCTTCTGAAAACCACCTATCCCCTCCACTTTCCCCCTGCTCACCAACATACCCACTCCGTCTTCCTGGCCCAGGCATTCCCCTACACTGGGATCCTTCATAGAACCAAGGGCCTCTCCTCCTATTGATGACAGACTAGGCCATCCTCTGCTACATACGCAGCTGGAGCCATGAGTCCCACCATGTGTACTCTTTGGTTGTGGTTTAGTCCCTGGGAACTCTGGGGTTTCATATTGTTGTTCCTCCTATGGGGCTGCAAACCCCTTCAGCTCCTCAGGTCCTTTCTCTAGCTCCTTCACTGTGGACCCTGTGCTCAGTCCAATGGTAGGCTTTCAGCATCCATCTCAGTACCTGAGGGGTTGGAAGATGGCTCAGTGGTTAAACACACTGGCTGCTCCCCCAGAGGATCTAGGTTCAATTCCCAGCACCCACAGAGCAGCTCACAGTCATCTGTAAGTCTAGTTCTACGGGATCTGCAACTTTGTTTACTTTTACAAATAGGTTGTTCACATATACATTTTAGCTTCCAGTGGTGTGTTTCGAAAGAATGCACATGTCTATGGATATGTGAGTCTCTGCATGCGTGTTTCTTGTACTATCCTAATTGTTCTTTATTTCTTATGTTTGTTCGTTTTGTCAAATACTGACTACCTTTTATTTCATCTTACCTCATTTTATTATTATTCCTTAGAATTCTGTTTGTTTTCTAATGAAAGAGAGAAATGTTGGGGATCCATACAAAAGGGAATGTGGGAAAGAACTGGGAGACATTCGAGAGGGTACATTTTAATCAGTATATATTAAATGAAAAAAAGCCTATTTTAAATTAAAATGAACCTTGGGGTGGTAAGAATGTAAAAGTAAAGTTATTAGAAAGAATTTAGGGGAAAATGTCATCTAAACACATTGACTAGGAGTGTGAATAATTACTAAAACATTTTTTAATTTAAAAAAATGTTATAACATTCACTACAATCAAGTTACAGAAAAACTCTAAAAACTGATTGAATCTATCATGCATTCCATAAATTCTCTACCTGTCCTTAAAAATCTATAATAAACGGTATTTTCAGGATGCAATGATATTATTAATTTCACTCAAGTATATACTCCAAAATATGGATAGGCATTTATAGTTTCACAACTAAAATAGTCTTCTGGGAATAATCCTATTCTTGACTTTAGACATGAATTTTAAGCAATATGTGTGGCTCGCCTCTTTATTTCTTACAGATTTGTACAAATGGTACCTATTATGGGCTTTGGCATGCACCTCCAACACCTGAAAAGCAATGTCTTCCTAATCCAAACTCTTACTTCTGCAGTCTGGATTCCAGCCACTGCTCTTGGAGGGTTTTTACTGAATTACATTGGCTGTAGAATAAGTCAACTATTGCCCTGTTTGCTGTGTGGAATCTTCATTCTGAGCATAGTGTCTGTGCCTCAAGGTAAGAAAAGACCTTAACACAAAAGAAAAGTAATACCCAGTCCCTTTCCTCAGTATTTGTCAGGTTCTAATTTTGAGAAAAGAAATACATCAGAGAATTATCTGTTACCAGACAATTAGGGAACATTCTTCAACTCACATGTTGAAAGAAGAGCCAAAAGCCAGTAAGTCTGGTTTAATTTTATGAAAGTCCAGTGTATGTATAAATGTATTTGTGACTCTCTGGTCACCACAAAAACAATCAAAGCCTGGATAGTTGTATCAAGACAATGAGGACCACTTGTATTGAAGTACAAACCAAGTCCAAGGAAGGAAAGGTGGACTAAGCAGGAGCATATTTAACATTGTGGAGTTAAGTGGATGTGTACAAGTTATAAGGTCCCCAGGATTCCTCCAAGCTTTTTTGCAACCCATGAGGATGTCAGCAAAAAAACTATTTTTCTGCCTTTTCGCTAATCATCTTCCTGTGCTTGAAGCATTCACTAACTGTTGGGGCCGGCCTGCGGCTCTCATGTCTGGGTTAGAGCCTTGAAGGCATCTTGGAACTGGAAGAGAAGAGGGAATCTAGGCGGGTTGAGAAATAATGGAACTAAGACAACTAGTCTGCTCAAGGTTCAAATTTTTAATGGCGGACACGCTTTATAAAGGAAAGGGGAAAGCCCATTCCCGCCAAATCATCCTTGGAGCCCAGCTGCAGGTGATCACATGTAGTCTCCGGAATAGCTAGGCCTACTCCCAGCAGGTAGCAGCAGCAGCAGCAGTGGCTGAACAATAGAGTGATCCAGGAAGGCAGGCTCCACCCTAGGTGATCTCCTTAGTGGTAAGCAAAGTCAAGGTCTGGCTCAGCCTGCTTCAGGCTTGTGGGAGGCTATAATTATCCTTTTCTCATTGAGTAGAAAATGCCTCTATAAAAAGACCAATAAAATCCTCTAAGTTCTTACTCTTAAGCCTTCAGATACTATTTCAAATCAAGTCAATCCCCCATTTGCACACATCTGTCTTTTCAGGACACTATTGCATCAAATTTAACACACACACACACACAAAAAAAACATGCATGACAATTTCATGCATGCAAACATAGAATATACTCTGGTCCTGGTCACCCTTCCACATTCTTATCCATTTCACGTTCCTGAAAATTATTCCAATGAGTACATAGCCCTCAGTAATTTCTTCCATGATAGTCCTACATTCTGTGTAAAAGACAATGACGTACTGGGTAGAAAAGGTGAAAGTCAGCGAGTGAGTCTTAGACTCACCAAGCTCTCTACTTCTGAAGTGATGTCAGAGAATCTCAGTGTATGAATGCAGTGGCTCAAAAGTGTTGATTCTCTATAAACCAGTACATACAAATAGGTTACTTTTCTAAAATTATTAGACACCAAATAAGTTTACCTCTGTGCAGTTTTTCATTTCTATATTCCCCACTTATGAAATAAAAATTAGGCCAGAGCATCTGCGGAAGACATTTTGGTTCTTGCATCCCACCAAAACTAGTCTGCACAGGTGAGACTGTGGACTACAGAAGCTAACAGCTTCTGGGACAGGCGGGAACCACAGAGCTTCTGAGACAGTCCCTCTTTCAGGCTCCAGACATCCGAGCACCTTCCCTGCCAGAGGAGAGGTGTCCTCCTGGCCTGGGAGGGAGTTGCCGGAGCAACTGCGGGAGACATCTTGGTTCCTGGATCCCGCTGAGACGAGTTTGCACAGGTGAGAGTGTGGACTACAGAAGCTAACAGCTTCTGTGACAAACCCTGTTTTGGGCATTCATCTTCTGCCAGGAGGCAAGTCTGAATGCCAGATATCTGTGCACCTTCCCTGAAAGAGGAGAGCTGTCTGCAGAGAGTGCTCTGACCAGTGAAACTCAGGAGAAAGCTAGTCTCCCAGGTCTGCTGGTAGAGAATAACAGAATCATGAGAGGAACAAGCTCTAACCAGAGACAACTATAACAACTGACTCCAGAGATTACCAGATAGTGAAAGGCAGACATAAGAACCTTACTAACAGAAACCAAGACCACTCACCATCATCAGAACCAAGCATTCTCACCTCAGCCAGTCCTGGGCACCCCAACACACCCGAAAAGCAAGACCCGGATTTAAAGGCATATCTCATGATGATGGTAGAAGACATCAAGAAGGACTTTAATAATTCACTTAGAGAAATACAGGAGGACACTGCTAAAGAGTTACAAGTCCTTATAGAAAAACAGGAAAACACAACCAAACAGGTGATGGAAATGAACAAAACCATACTAGACCTAAAAAGGGAAGTAGACACAATAAAGAAAACCCAAAGTGAGGCAACGCTGGAGATAGAAACCCTAGGAAAGAAATCTGGAAACATAGATGCCAGTATCAGCAACAGAATACAAGAGATGGAAGAGAGAATCTCACATGCAGAGGATTCCATAGAGAACATCGGCACAAAAATCAAAGAGAATACAAAATCCAAAAAAATCCTAACTCAAAACATCCAGGAAATCCAGGACACAATGAGAAGACCAAACCTACGCATAATAGGAGTGGATGAGAATGAAGATTTTCAACTCAAAGGACCAGCAAACATCTTCAACAAAATTATTGAAGAAAACTTCCCAAATCTAAAGAAAGAGATGCCCATGAACATACAAGAAGCCTACAGAACTCCAAATAGACTGGACCAGAAAAGAAATTCCTCCCGACACATAATAATCAGAACAACAAATGCACTAAATAAAGATAGAATACTAAAAGCAGTAAGGGAAAAAGGTCAAGTAACATATAAAGGCAAGCCTATCAGAATTACACCAGATTTTTCACCAGAGACTATGAAAGCCAGAAGAGCCTGGACAGATGTTATACAGACACTAAGAGAACACAAATGCCAGCCCAGGCTACTATACCCAGCCACACTCTCAATTACCATAGATGGAGAAACCAAAGTATTCCACGACAAAACTAAATTCACCCATTATCTCTCCACGAATCCAGCCCTTCAAAGGATAATAACAGAAAAAACCAATACAAGGACGGGAACCACGCCCTAGAAAAAACAAGAAGATAATCCCTCAACAAACCTAAAAGAAGACAGCCACAAGAACAGAATGCCAACTTTAACAACAAAAATAACAGGAAGCAACAATTACCTTTCCTTAATATCTCTTAATATCAATGGACTCAATTCCCCTATAAAAAGACATAGACTAACAGACTGGCTACACAAACAGGACCCAACATTCTGCTGCTTACAGGAAACCCATCTCAGGGAAAAAGACAGACACTACCTCAGAGTGAAAGGCTGGAAAACAATTTTCCAAGCAAATGGTCTGAAGAAACAGGCTGGAGTAGCCATTCTAATATCGGATAAAATCGACTTCCAACCCAAAGTTATCAAAAAAGACAAGGAGGGACACTTCATACTCATCAAAGGTAAAATCCTCCAAGAGGAACTCTCAATTCTGAATATCTACGCTCCAAATGCAAGGGCAGCCACATTCATTAAAGACACTTTAGTAAAGCTCAAAGCACACATTGCACCTCACACAATAATAGTGGGAGACCTCAACACACCACTTTCATCAAAGGACAGATCGTGGAAACAGAAACTAAACAGGGACACAGTGAAACTAACAGAAGTTATGAAACAAATGGACCTGACAGATATCTACAGAATATTTAATCCTAAAACAAAAGGATATACCTTCTTCTCAGCACCTCACGGGACCTTCTCCAAAATTGACCATATAATTGGTCACAAAATAGGCCTCAACAGATACAAAAATATTGAAATTGTCCCATGTATCCTATCAGACCACCATGGCCTAAGACTGATCTTCAATAACAACATTAAGAATGGAAAGCCAACATTCACGTGGAAACTGAACAACACTCTTCTCAATGATACCTTGGTCAAGGAAGGAATAAAGAAAGAAATTAAAGACTTTTTAGAGTTTGATGAAAATGAAGCCACAACGTACCCAAACTTATGGGACAAAATGAAAGCATTTCTAAGAGGGAAACTCATAGCTCTGAGTGCCTCCAAGAAGAAACGGGAGAGAGCACATACTAGCAGCTTGACAACACATCTAAAAGCTCTAGAAAAAAAGGAAGCAAATTCACCCAAGAGGAGTAGACGGCAGGAAATAATCAAACTCAGGGGTGAAATTAACCAAGTGGAAACAAGAAGAACTATTCAAAGAATTAACCAAACAAGGAGTTGGTTCTTTGAGAAAATCAACAAGATAGATAAACCCTTAGCTAGACTCACTAGAGGGCAAAGGGACAAAATCCTAATCAACAAAATCAGAAATGAAAAGGGAGACATAACAACAGATCCTGAAGAAATCCAAAACACCATCAGATCCTTCTACAAAAGCTTATACTCAACAAAACTGGAAAACCTGGACGAAATGGACAAATTTCTGAACAGATACCAGGTACCAAAGTTGAATCAGGATCAAGTTGACCTTCTAAACAGTCCCATATCCCCTAAAGAAATAGAAGCAGTTATTAATAGTCTCCCAGCCAAAAAAAGCCCAGGACCAGATGGGTTTAGTGCAGAGTACTATCAGACCTTCAAAGAAGATCTAATTCCAGTTCTGCACAAACTATTTCACAAGATAGAAGTAAAAGGTACTCTACCCAACTCATTTTATGAAGCCACTATTACTCTGATACCTAAACCACAGAAAGATCCAACAAAGATAGAGAACTTCAGACCAATTTCTCTTATGAATATCGATGCAAAAATCCTTAATAAAATTCTCGCTAACCGAATCCAAGAACACATTAAAGAAATCATCCATCCTGACCAAGTAGGTTTTATTCCAGGGATGCAGGGATGGTTTAATATACGAAAATCCATCAATGTAATCCATTATATAAACAAACTCAAAGACAAAAACCACATGATCATCTCGTTAGATGCAGAAAAAGCATTTGACAAGATCCAACACCCATTCATGATAAAAGTTTTGGAAAGATCAGGAATTCAAGGCCCATACCTAAACATAATAAAAGCAATCTACAGCAAACCAGTAGCCAACATCAAAGTAAATGGAGAGAAGCTGGAAGCAATCCCACTAAAATCAGGGACTAGACAAGGTTGCCCACTTTCTCCCTACCTTTTCAACATAGTACTTGAAGTATTAGCCGGAGCAATTCGACAACAAAAGGAGATCAAGGGGATACAAATTGGAAAAGAGGAAGTCAAAATATCACTTTTTGCAGATGATATGATAGTATATATAAGTGACCCTAAAATTCCACCAGAGAACTCCTAAACCTGATAAACAGCTTTGGTGAAGTAGCTGGATATAAAATTAACTCAAACAAGTCAATGGCCTTTCTCTACACAAAGAATAAACAGGCTGAGAAAGAAATTAGGGAAACAACACCCTTCTCAATAGTCACAAATAATATAAAATATCTCGGCGTGACTCTAACTAAGGAAGTTAAAGATCTGTATGATAAAAACTTCAAGTCTCTGAAGAAAGAAATTAAAGAAGATCTCAGAAGATGGAAAGATCTCCCATGCTCATGGATTGGCAGGATCAACATTGTAAAAATGGCTATCTTGCCAAAAGCAATCTACAGATTCAATGCAATCCCCATCAAAATTCCAACTCAATTCTTCAACGAATTAGAAGGAGCAATTTGCAAATTCATCTGGAATAACAAAAAACCTAGGATAGCAAAAACTCTTCTCAAGGATAAAAGAACCTCTGGTGGAATCACCATGCCTGACCTAAAGCTTTACTACAGAGCAATTGTGATAAAAACTGCATGGTACTGGTATAGAGACAGACAAGTAGACCAATGGAATAGAATTGAAGACCCAGAAATGAACCCACACACCTATGGTCACTTGATCTTCGACAAGGGAGCTAAAACCATCCAGTGGAAGAAAGACAGCATTTTCAACAATTGGTGCTGGCACAACTGGTTGTTATCATGTAGAAGAATGCGAATCGATCCATACTTATCTCCTTGTACTAAGGTCAAATCTAAGTGGATCAAGGAACTTCACATAAAACCAGAGACACTGAAACTTATAGAGGAGAAAGTGGGGAAAAGCCTTGAAGATATGGGTACAGGGGAAAAATTCCTGAACAGAACAGCAATGGCTTGCTCTGTAAGATCGAGAATTGACAAATGGGACCTAATGAAACTCCAAAGTTTCTGCAAGGCAAAAGACACCGTCAATAAGACAAAAAGACCACCAACAGATTGGGAAAGGATCTTTACCTATCCTAAATCAGATAGGGGACTAATATCCAACATATATAAAGAACTCAAGAAGGTGGACTTCAGAAAATCAAATAACCCCATTAAAAAATGGGGCTCAGAACTGAACAAAGAATTCTCACCTGAGGAATACCGAATGGCAGAGAAGCAACTGAAAAAATGCTCAACATCCTTAATCATCAGGGAAATGCAAATCAAAACAACCCTGAGATTCCACCTCACACCAGTCAGAATGGCTAAGATCAAAAATTCAGGTGACAGCAGATGCTGGCGTGGATGTGGAGAAAGAGGAACACTCCTCCATTGTTGGTGGGATTGCAGGCTTGTACAACCACTATGGAAATCAGTCTGGCGGTTCCTCAGAAAACTGGATATAGTACTACCAGAGGATCCAGCAATACCTCTCCTGGGCATATATCCAGAAGATGCCCCAACTGGTAAGAAGGACACATGCTCCACTATGTTCATAGCAGCCTTATTTATAATAGCCAGAAGCTGGAAGGAACCCAGATGCCCCTCAACAGAGGAATGGATACAGAAAATGTGGTACATCTACACAATGGAGTACTACTCAGCTATTAAAAAGAATGAATTTATGAAATTCCTAGCCAAATGGATGGACCTGGAGGGCATCATCCTGAGTGAGGTAACACATTCACAAAGGAACTCACACAATATGTACTCACTGATAAGTGGATATTAGCCCAAAACCTAAGATACCCAAGATATAAGATACAATTTGATAAACACATGAAACTCAAGAAAAATGAAGACTGAAGTGTGAACACTATGCCCCTCCTTAGAAGTGGGAACAAAACACCCTTGGAAGGAGTTACAGAGACAAAGTTTGGAGCTGAGATAAAAGGATGGACCATGTAGACACTAGCATATCCGGGGATCCATCCCATAATCAGCTTCCAAATGCTGACACCATTGCATACACTAGCAAGATTATGCTGAAAGGACCCTGATATAGCTGTCCCTTGTCAGAGTATGCCCGGGCCTAGCAAACATAGAAGTGGATGCTCACAGTCGGCTATTGGATGGATCACATGGCCCCCAATGAAGGAGCTAGAGAAAGTACCAAAGAAGCTAAAGGGATCTGCAACCCTATAGGTGGAACAACATTATGAACTAACCAGTACCCCGGAGCTCTTGACTCTAGCTGCATATGCATCAAAAGATGGCCTAGTCGGCCATCACTGGAAAGAGAGGCCCATTGGACACGCAAACTTTATATGCCCCAGTACAGGGGAACGCCAGGGCCATAAAAGGGGAGTGGGTGGGTAGGGGAGAGGGGGTGGGTGGCTATGGGGGACTTTTGGTATAGCATTGCAAATGTAAATGAGCGAAATACCTAATAAAAAATGGAAAAAAAAAAAGATGGCCTAGTCGGCCATCACTGGAAAGAGAGGCCCATTGGACACGCAAACTTTATATGCCCCAGTACAGGGGAACGCCAGGGCCATAAAAGGGGAGTAGGTGGGTAGGGGAGAGGGGGTGGGTGGCTATGGGGGACTTTTGGTATAGCATTGCAAATGTAAATGAGCGAAATACCTAATAAAAAATGGAAAAAAAAAAAAAAGATGGCCTAGTCGGCCATCACTGGAAAGAGAGGCCCATTGGACATGCAAACTTTATATGCCCCAGTACAGGGGAACGCCAGGGCCATAAAAGGGGAGTGGGTGGGTAGGGGAGAGGGGGTGGGTGGCTATGGGGGACTTTTGGTATAGCATTGCAAATGTAAATGAGCGAAATACCTAATAAAAAATGGAAAAAAAAAAAGAGTTACAAGTCCAAAAAAAAAAGGAAAAAACAAACAAACAGGTAGAAGTTCTTAAAGAAAAACAGAAAAACACGTCGAAACAGGTGATGGAAATGAACAAAACCATACTAGTCCTAAAAAGGGAAGTAGACACAATAAAGAAAACCCAAAGTGAGGCAACACTGGAGATAGAAACCCTAGGAAAGAAATCTGGAACCATAGATGCCAGCATCAGCAACAGAATACAAGAGATGGAAGAGAGAATCTCAGGTGCAGAAGATTCCATAGAGAACATCGACACAACAGTCAAAGAAAATACAAAATGCAAAAGGATCCTAACTCAAAACATCCAGGAAATCCAGGACACAATGAGAAGACCAAACCTACAGAAAATAGGAGCAGATGAGAATGAAGATTTTCATATTAAATGGCCAGCAAATATCTTCAACAAAATTATTGAAGAAAACTTCCTAAACCAAAAGAAAGAGATGCCCATGAACATATAAGAAGCCTACAGAACTCCAAATAGACTGGACCAGAAAAGAAATTCCTCCCGACACATAATAATCAGAACAACAAATGCACTAAATGTAGATAGAATACTAAAAGCAGTAAAGGAAAAAGGTCAAGTAACATATAAAGGCAGGCCTATCAGAATTACACCAGATTTTTCACCAGAGATTATGAAAGCCAGAAGTTCCTGGACAGATGTTACACAGACACTAAGAGAACACAAATGCCAGCCCTGGCTACTATACCCAGCCAAACTTTCAATTACCATAGATTGAGAAACCAATGTATTCCATGACAAAACCAAATTCACACATATCTTCCCAAGAATCCAGCCCTTCAAAGTATAATAACAGAAAAAAACAATACAAGGACAGAAACCACGTCCTAGAAAAATCAAGAAAGTAATCCTTCAACAAACCTAAAAGAAGACAGCAACAAGAACAGAATGATAACTCTAAAAACAAAAATAATAGGAAGCAACAATTACTTTTCCTTAATATCTCTTAATATCAATGGACTCAACTCCCCAATAAAAACACATAGACTAACAGACTGGCTACACAAAAGACACAACATTCTCCTACTTACAGGAAACCCGTCTCAGGGAAAAAGACAGACACTACCTCAGAATGAAAGGCTGGAAAACAATTTTCCAAGCAAATGGTCTAAATAAACAACCTGGAGTAGCCATTCTAATATCTAATAAAATTGACTTCCAACTCCAAGCCATCAAAAAAGACAAGTAGTGGCACTTCATACTCATCAAAGGTAAAATCTTCCAAGAGGAACTCTCAATTCTGAATATCTATGCTCCAAATGGATGGGCAGCCACGTATATTAAAGAAACTTTAGTAAAGCTCAAAGCACATATTGCACCTCACACAATAATAGTGGGAGACTTTAATACACCACATTCATCAGCAGACAGATCATGGAAACAGAAACTAAACAGGGACACAGTGAAACTAACAGAAGTTATGAAACAAAGAGATCTTACAGATATCTACAGAACATTTTACCCTAAAACAAAAGGATATACCTTCTTCTCAGCACCTCATGGTACCTTCTCCAAAACTGACCATATAATTGATCACAAAACAGGCCTCAACAGATACAAAAATATTGAAATTGTCCCATGCATCCTATCAGATCACCATGGACTCAGGCTGATCTTCAATAAAAACATAAATAATATATAGCCAACACTCATGTGGAAACTGAAAAACGCTCTTCTAAATGATTCCTTGGTCAAGGAAGGAATAAAGAAAGAAATTAAAGACTTTCTACAGTTTAATGAAAGTGAAGCCACAACATACCCAAACTTATGGGACACAATGAAAGCATTTCTCAGAGGAAAACTCATAGCTCTGAGTGTCTTGAAAAAGAAACTAGAGAGAGCACATACTAGCAGCTTGACAACACACCTAAAAGCTCTAGAACAAAAGGAAGCAAATTCTCCCAAGAGGAGTAGATGGCAGGAAATAATCAAACTGAGGGGTGAAATCAACCAAGTGGAAACAAGAAGAACTATTCAAAGAATTAACCAAACGAGGAGTTGGTTCTTTGAGAAAATCAACAAGATAGATAAACCCTTAGCTAGACTCACTAAAGGGCACAGGGACAAAATCCTAATTAACAAAATCAGAAATGAAAAGGGAGACATAACAACAGATCCTGAAGAAATCCAAAACACCATCAGATCCTTCTACAAAAGGCTATACTCAACAAAGCTGGAGAACCTGGATGAAATGGACAAATTTCTAGACGGATATCAGGTACCAAAGTTAAATCAGAATCAGGTTAATTATCTAAACAATCCTATATCCCCTAAAGAAATAGAAGCAGAGACAACCGGCCACCCTCCTGACAACCGGCCACCTTCCTGGTGAGTGCACATGGGACCGCCCGGCCAGAGAAGTTTGTGCCTCAGGCCCTGGCGGCGGGAGTATCCTTGGCTACAGGACTCCGCAGAGGGTAGGCTGCACAGGTGACGGTGTAGAATACAGAGGCCAGCCGTTTCTGGGACAGGCGAGAGCCAGAGAGCTTCTGAGGCGGCGCCATCTTCGACTCCAGACAACCGGCCACATTCCTGGCGAGAGGCAGAGAGCTTCTGAGGCGGCACCATCTTCGGCTCCGGACAACCAGCCACCTTCCTGGCCAAAGCAACACAGCTTCTGGGAAAGATCCTGTTTTGGGCCTTCAACTTCAGCCAGGAGGAGGTCCAAACACCAGATAACTGTGCACCTTCCCTGAAAGAGGAGAGCTTGCCTGCAGAGACTGCTCTGACCACTGAAACTCAAAGGAGAGAGCTAGTCTCCCACGTCTGCTGATAGAGGGTAACAAAATCAACAGAGGAACAATCTCTAAACAAAGACAACTATAACAACTAACTCCAGAGATTGTCAGATGGCGAAAGGTAAACGTAAGAATCCTACTAACAGGAACCAAGACCACTCACCATCATCAGAACCCAGCACTCCCACTTTGCCCAGTCCAGGACATCCTAACACACCTGAAAAGGTAGACGTGGATTTAAAAGCATTTCTCATGATGATGGTAGAGGACATAAAAAAGGAATTTATAACTCACTTAAAGAAATACAGGAGAACACTGCTAAAGAGTTACAAGTCCTTAAAGAAAAACAGGAAAACACAACCAAACAGGTAGAAGTCCTTATAGAAAAACAGGAAAACACATCCAAACAGGTGATAGAAATGAACAAAACCATACTAGACCTAAAAATGGAAGTAGACACAATAAAGAAAACCCAAAGTGAGGCAACGCTGGAGATAGAAACCCTAGGAAAGAAATCTGGAACCATAGATGCCAGCATCAGCAACAGAATACAAGAGATGGAAGAGAGAATCTCAGGTGCAGAAGATTCCATAGAGAACATCGGCACAACAATCAAAGAAAAAGGAAAATGCAAAAAGATCATAACTCAAAACATTCAGGAAATCAAGGACACAATGAGAAGACCAAACCTACGCATAATAGGAGTGGATGAGAATGAAGATTTTCAACTCAAAGGACCAGCAAACATCTTCAACAAAATTATTGAAGAAAACTTCCCAAATCTAAAGAAAGAGATGCCCATGAACATACAAGAAGCCTACAGAACTCCAAATAGACTGGACCAGAAAAGAAATTATTCCTGACACTTAATAATCAGAACATCAAATGCACTAAATAAAGATAGAATACTAAAAGCAGTAAGGGAAAAAGGTCAAGTAACATGTAAAGGCAAGCCTATCAGAATTACACCAGATTTTTCACCAGAGACTATGAAAGCCAGAAGAGCCTGGACAGATGTTATACAGACACTAAGAGAACACAAATGCCAGCTCAGACTACTATACCCAGCCAAACTCTCAATTACCATAGATGGAGAAACCAAAGTACTCCATGACAAAACTAAATTCACCCATTATCTCTCCACGAATCCAGCCCTTCAAAGGATAATAACAGAAAAAAACCAATACAAGGACGGGAACCACGCCCTAGAAAAAACAAGAAGATAATCCCTCAACAAAACTAAAAAAAGACAGCCACAAGAACAGAAAGCCAACTTTAACAACAAAAATAACAGGAAGCAACAATTACTTTTCCTTAATATCTCTTAATATCAATGGACTCAATTCCCCTATAAAAAGACATAGACTAACAGACTGGCTACACAAACAGGACCCAACAATCTGCTGCTTACAGGAAACCCATCTCAGGGAAAAAGACAGACACTACCTCAGAGTGAAAGGCTGGAAAACAATTTTCCAAGCAAATGGTCTGAAGAAACAAGCTGGAGTAGCCATTTTAATATCGGATAAAATCGACTTACAACCCAAAGTTATCAAAAAAGACAAGGAGGGACACTTCATACTCATCAAAGGTAAAATCCTCCAAGAGGAACTCACAATTCTGAATATCTACGCTCCAAATGCAAGGGCAGCCACATTCATTAAAGACACCTTAGTAAAGCTCAAAGCACACGTTGCACCTCACACAATAATAGTGGGAGACTTCAACACACCACTATCATCAATGGACAGATCGTGGAAACAGGAACTAAACAGGGACACAGTGAAACTAACAGAAGTTATGAAACAAATGGACCTGACAGATATCTACAGAACATTTTATCCTAAAACAAAAGGATATACCTTCTTCTCAGCACCTCACGGGAACTTCTCTAAAATTGACCATATAATTGGTCACAAAACAGGCCTCAACAGATACAAAAATATTGAAATTGTCCCATGTATCCTATCAGACCACCATGGCCTAAGACTGATCTTCAATAACAACATAAATAATGGAAAGCCAACATTCACGTGGAAACTGAACAACACTCTTCTCAATGATACCTTGGTCAAGGAAGGAATAAAGAAAAAATTAAAGACTTTTTAGAGTTTGATGAAAATGAAGCCACAACGTACCCAAACTTATGGGACAAAATGAAAGCATTTCTAAGAGGGAAACTCATAGCTCTGAGTGCCTCCAAGAAGAAACGGGAGAGAGCACATACTAGCAGCTTGACAACACATCTAAAAGCTCTAGAAAAAAAGGAAGCAAATTCACCCAAGAGGAGTAGACGGCAGGAAATAATCAAACTCAGGGGTGAAATCAGCCAAGTAGAAACAAGAAGAACTATTCAAAGAATTAACCAAACAAGGAGTTGGTTTTTGAGAAAATCAACAAGATAGATAAACCCTTAGCTATACTCACTAGAGGGCAAAGGGACAAAATCCTAATCAACAAAATCAGAAATGAAAAGGGAGACATAACAACAGATCCTGAAGAAATCCAAAACACCATCAGATCCTTCTACAAAAGGCTATACTCAACAAAACTGGAAAACCTGGACGAAATGGACACAATTCTGGACAGATATCAGGTACCAAAGTTGAATCAGGATCAAGTTGACCATCTAAACAGTCCCATATCACCTAAAGAAATAGAAGCAGTTATTAATAATCTCCCAGCCAAAAAAAGCCCAGGACCAGACGGGTTTAGTACAGAGTACTATCAGACCTTCAAAGAAGATCTAATTCCAGTTCTGCACAAACTATGCCACAAAATTGAAGTAGAAGGTACTCAATCCAACTCATTTTATGAAGCCACTATTACTCTGATACCTAAACCACACAAATACCCAACAAAGATAGAGAACTTCAGACCAATTTCTCTTATGAATATCGATGCAAAAATCCTCAACAAAATTCTCGCTAACCGAATCCAAAAACATATTAAAGCAATCATCCATCCTGACCAAGTAGGTTTTATTCCAGGGATGCAGGGATGGTTTAATATACGAAAATCCATCAATGTAATTCATTATATAAACAAACTCAAAGACAAAAACCACATGATCATCTCGTTAGATGCAGAAAAAGCATTTGACAAGATCCAACACCCATTCATGATAAAAGATTTGGAAAGATCAGGAATTCAAGGCCCATACCTAAACATGATAAAAGCAATCTACAGCAATCCAGTAGCCAACATCAAAGTAAATGGAGAGAAGCTGGAAGCAATCCCACTAAAATCAGGGACTAGACAAGGCTTCCCACTTTCTCCCTACCTTTTCAACATAGTACTTGAAGTATTAGCCAGAGCAATTCGACAACAAAAGGAGATCAAGGGGATACAAATTGGAAAAGAGGAAGTCAAAGTATCACTTTTTTGCAGATGATATGATAGTATATATAAGTGACCCTAAAAATTCTACCAGAGAACTCCTAAACCTGATAAACAGCTTCGGTGAAGTAGCTGGATATAAACTAAACTCAAACAAGTCAATGGCCTTTCTCTATACAAAGAATAAACAGGCTGAGAAAGAAATTAGGGAAACAACATCCTTCTCAATAGTCACAAATAATATAAAATATCTTGGCGTGACTCTAACTAAGGAAGTGAAAGATCTGTATGATAAAAACTTCAAGTCCCTGAAGAAAGAAATTAAAGAAGATCTCAGAAGATGGAAAGATCTCCCATGCTCATGGATTGGCAGGATCAACATTGTAAAAATGGCTATCTTGCCAAAAGCAATCTACAGATTCAATGCAATCCCCATCAAAATTCCAACTCAATTCTTCAACGAATTAGAAGGAGCAATTTGCAAATTCATCTGGAATAACAAAAAACCTAGGATAGCAAAAACTCTTCTCAAGGATAAAAGAACCTCTGGTGGAATCACCATGCCTGACCTAAAGCTTTACTACAGAGCAATTGTGATAAAAACTGCATGGTACTGGTATAGAGACAGACAAGTAGACCATGGAATAGAATTGAAGACCCAGAAATGAACCCACACACTATGGTCACTTGATCTTCGACATGGGAGCTAAAACCATCCAGTGGAAGAAACACAGCATTTTCAACAATTGGTGCTGGAACAACTGGTTGTTATCGTGTAGAAGAATGCGAATCGATCCATACTTATCTCCTTGTACTAAGGTCAAATCTAAGTGGATCAAGGAACTTCACATAAAACCAGAGACACTGAAACTTATAGAGGAGAAAGTGGGGAAAAGCCTTGAAGATATGGGCACAGGGGAAAAATTCCTGAACAGAACAGCAATGGCTTGTACTGTAAGATCGAGAATTGACAAATGGGACCTAATGAAATACAAAGTTTCTGCAAGGCAAAAGACACCGTCAGTAAGACAAAAAGACCACCAACAGATTAGGAAAGGATCTTTACCTATCCTAAATCAGATAGAGGACTAATATCCAACATATATAAAGAACTCAAGAAGGCGGACTTCAGAAAATCAAATAACCCCATTAAAAAATGGGGCTCAGAACTGAACAAAGAATTCTCACCTGAGGAATACCGAATGGCAGAGAAGCACCTGAAAAAATGTTCAACATCCTTAATCATCAGGGAAATGCAAATCAAAACAACCCTGAGATTCCACCTCACACCAGTCAGAATGGCTAAGATCAAAAATTCAGGTGACAGCAGATGCTGGCGTGGATGTGGAGAAAGAGGAACACTCCTCCATTGCTGGTGGGATTGCAGGCTTGTACAACCACTCTGCAAATCAGTCTGGCGGTTCCTCAGAAAATTGGACATAGTACTACCGGAGGATCCAGCAATACCTCTCCTGGGCATATATCCAGAAGATGCCAAACTGGTAAGAATGACACATGTTCCACTATGTTCATAGAAGCCTCATTTATAATAGCCAGAAGCTGGAAAGAACCCAGATGCCCCTCAACAGAGGAATGGATACAGAAAATGTGGTACATCTACACAATGGAGTACTACTCAGCTATTAAAAAGAATGAATTTATGAAATTCCTAGCCAAATGGATGGACCTGGAGGGCATCATCCTGAGTGAGGTAACACATTCACAAAGGAACTCACACAATATGTACTCACTGATAAGTGGATATTAGCCCCAAACCTAGGATACCCAAGATATAACATACAATTTGATAAACACATGAAACTCAAGAAGAATGAAGACTGAAGTGTGGACACTATGCCCCTCCTTAGAATTGGGAACAAAACACCCATGGAAGGAGTTACAGAGACTAAGTTTGGAGCTGAGATGAAAGGATGGACCAAGTAGAGACTGCCATATCCAGGGATCCACCCCATAATCAGCATCCAAACGCTGACACCATTGCATACACTAGCAAGATTTTATTGAAAGGACCCAGATGTAGCTGTCTCTTGTGAGACTATGCCGGGCCTACCTAGCAAACACAGAAGTGGATGCTCACAGTCAGCTAATGGATGGATCACAGGGCTCCCAATGGAGGAGCTAGGGAAAGTAGCCAAGGAGCTAAAGGGATCTGCAACCCTATAGGTGGAACAGCATTATGAACTAACCAGTACCCCGGAGCTCTTGACTCTAGCTGCATATGTATCAAAAGATGGCCTAGTCGGCCATCACTGGAAAGAGAGTCCCATTGGACTTGCAAACTTTATATGCCCCAGTACAGGGCAACACCAGGGCCAAAAATGGGGAGTGGGTGGGTAGAGGAGTGGGGGTGGGTGGGTATGGGGGACTTTTGGTATAGCATTGGAAATGTAAATGAGCTAAATACCTAATAAAAATGGAAAAAAAATAATAAAAAATAATAAAATAAAATAAAAAAATCACTAAAGTTCACACTCCATTGGTAGTAGTTACATTAGATGTAAGTAGAGCTCAGAATTTGCTCCCAGTGACAACTCTCTAGAAATGGAGGGGTGTTGACCTCCTTGTGATTAATTAAGCTATCTTTGCCATGTCATATGAACTGGTACACTGACTGCAAACCCATTTTGCTAGTAAAATTACCTGAACTTTAGCCTTAGAGACAACTTACAACATCATTTTTATTTCAGATAATGGCCACATTTATCTGCACCAGAAGGAATAGAGGGGGGTGTTTTCTAGCAGACAATGTCCCTGAGGAGCATAGCTAGGAAAGGAAGCAAGCACTCAGTGAGCTAAAGAAACTAGCTGCCTCTCCCTTCTCTTACTTTACTCTGTGTCTACTTGCTTACAAACTAGGCAAAAACACACACAAAAAAAAGAGAAAGAAAGAAAGAAAGAAAAAAGAAAGAAATAGAAGCAGTCATTGTCTCCCAAACAAAAAAAAAAAATCCCAGGACCAGATTGGTTTAGTGCAGAGTTCTATCATATATTCAAAGAAGATCTAATTCCAGTTCTTCACAAAATATTCCAGAAAATAGAAGCAGAAGGTACACTACCCAACTCATTCTATGAATGTACAATTACTCTGATACCTAAACCATACAAAGACCCAACAAAGATAGAGAACTTCAGACCAATTTCCCTTATGAATATCGATGCAAAAATACTCAATAAAATTCTCGCTAACAGAATCCAAGAATATATCAAAACAATCATCCATCTTCACCAAGTTGGTTTCATTCCAGGGATGCAGGGATGGTTTAATATACGAAAATCCATCAACGAAATCCACTATATAAACAAACTCAAAGACAAAAACCACATGATCATCTCGTTAGATGCTGAGAAAGCATTTGACAAAAGCCAACACCCATTCATTATAAAAGACTTGGAAAGATCAGGAATTCAAGGCCCATACCTAAACATGATAAAAGCAATCTACAGCAAACCAGTAACCAACATCGAAGTAAAGGGTGACAAGCTGGAAGCAATCCCACTAAAATCAGGGACTAGACAAGGCTGTCCACTTTCTCCCTACCTATTCAGCATTGTACTTGAAGTCCTAGCCAGAGCAATTCAAAAACAAAAGGAGATCAAGGGGATACAAATTGGAAAGGAATAAGACAAAATATTACTTTTTGCAGATGATATGATAAAATATATAACTGACCCTAAAAATCCCACCAGAGAACTCCTAAACCTGATAAACAGCTTCAATGAAGTAGGTGGATATAAAATTAACTCAAGCAAGACAATGGCCTTTCTCTACACAAAGGATAAACAAGCTGAGAAAGAAATTAGGGAAACAGCATGCTTCTCAATAGTTACAAGTAATATAAAATACCTTGGCATGACTCTGACTAAGGAAGTAAAAGATCTGTATGATAAGAACTTCAAGTCTCTAAAGAAAGAAATTAAAGAAGATCTCAGAAGATGGAAAGATCTCCCATACTCATGGATTGGCAGGATCAATATAGTAAAAATGGCTATCTTCTCAAAAGCAATCTACAGATTCAATGCAATCCCCATCAAAATTCCAACTCAATTCTTCAACGAATTAGAAAAGGCAATCTGCAAATTCATCTGGAATAACAAAAAACCTAGAATAGCAAAAACTCTTCTCAAGAGTAAAAGGACCTCTGGTGGAGTCACAAGGCTTAACCTACATCTGTACTACAGAGCAATTGTGATAAAAACTGCATAGTACTGGTATAGCGACAGACAAGTAGACCAATGGAATAGAATTGAAGACCCAGAAATGAACCCACACACCTATGGTCACTTGATCTTTGACAAGGGAGCTAAAACCATCCAGTGGAAAAAAAGACAGCATTTTCAACAAATGGTGCTGGCACAACTGGTGGTTATCATGTAGAAGAATGAGAATTGATCCATTCCTATCTCCTTGTACTAAGGTCAAATCTAAGTGGATTAAGGAACTCCACATAAAATCAGAGACACTGAAACTTATAGAGGAGAAAGTGGGGAAAAGCCTTGAAGATATGGGCACAGGGGAAAAATTCCTGAATAGAACAGCAATGACTTGTGCTGTAAGATCGAGAATCAACAAACGGGACCTCATAGATTTTCAAAATCTTCTGTAAGGCAAAAGACACTGTCAATAAGACAAAAAGGCCACCAACAGATTGGGAAAGGATCTTTACCTATCCTAAATCAGATAGGGGACTAATATCCAATATATATATATATGAAGAACTCAAGCAGGTGGACTCCAGAAAATCAAATAACCCCATTAAAAATGGGGCTCAACGGGGCCTAGCAAACACCGAAGTGGATGCTCACATTCAGCTATTGGATGGATCACAGGGCCCCCAATGGAAGAGCTAGAGAAAATACCCAAGGAGCTAAAGGGATCTGCAATCCTATAGGTGGAACCACATTATGAACTAACCAGTACCCTGGATCTTTTGACTCTAGCTGCATATGTATCAAAAGATGGCCTAGTCGGCCATCAGTGGAAAGAGAGGTCCTTTGGACATGCAAACTTTATATGCCCCAGTACAGGAAAATGCCAGGGCCAAAAAGTGGGAGTGGGTTGGTAGGGGAATGGGGGGATAGGGTATGGGGGACTTTTGGAATAGCATTGAAAATGTAAATGAGGAAAATACCTAATTAAAAAAAAAGAAAAGAAAAAATGGGGCTCAGAGCTAAACAAAGAATTCTCACCTGAGGAATACTGAATGGCAGAGAAGCACCTGAAAAAATGTTCAGCATCCTTAATCATCAGGAAATGCAAATCAAAACAACCCTGAGATTCCACCTCACACCAGTCAGAATGTCTAAGATCAAAAATTCAGGTGACAGCAGATGCTGGCGTGGATGTCGAGAAAAAGGAACACTCCTCCATTGTTGGTGGGATTGCAAGCTTGTACAACCATTCTGGAAACCATCTGGCGGTTCCACAGAAAATTGGACATAGTGCTACCAGAGGATCCCGCGATACCACTCCTGGGCATATATCCAGAAGATGTTCCAACTAGTAAGAAAGACACAAGATCCACTATGTTTATAGCAGTCTTATTTATAATATCCAGAAGCTGGAAAGAACCCAGATGCCCCTCAACAGAGGAATGGATACAGAAAATGTGGTACATTTACACAATGGAGTACTACTCAGCTATTAAAAAGAATGAATTTATGAAATTCCTAGGTAAATAGATAGACCTGGAGGGCATCATCCTGAGTGAGGTAACCCAATCACAAAAGAACTCACATGATTTGTGCTCACTGATTAGTGGTTATTAGTCCAGAAACTTAGAACACCCAAGATATAAGATACAATTTGATAAACACATGAAACTCAAGAAGAAAGAAGACCAAAGTGTGGATACTTTGCCCCTTCTTAGATTGGGAACAGGACACCCATGGAAGGAGTTACAGAGACAAAGTTTGGAGCTGAGACGAAAGGATGGACCAACTAGAGACTGTCATACCTGGGGATCCATTCCATAATCAGGCTCCATACACTAGCAAGATTTTGCTGAAAGGACACTGATATAGCTGTCTCGTGTGAGGCTATGCTGGGGCCTAGCAAACACAGAAGTGGATGCTCACAGTCAGCTTTTAGATGGATCACAGGGCCCCCAGTGGAGGAGCTAGAGAAAGTACCCAAGGAGCTGGGGGTATATACAAACCTATAGGTGGAACAACAATATGAACTAAACAGTACCCCCTGGAGCGCGTGTCTCTAGCTGCCCATGTATCAGAAGATGGCCTAGTTGGCCGTCAGTGGAAAGAGGGGCCCATTGGTCGTGCAAACTCTATATGTACAGGGGAACACCAGGGCCAAGAAGTGGTAGTGGGTGGGTGGGGGAGTGGGTGTAGGAGGGTATGGGGGGCTTTTGGGATAGCATTGGAAATGTAAATGAAATAAATACCTAATTTTTTTAAATCTCAAAAAAATAATAATAAAATTGGGGGAAAAAAGAAGAAAAAAAAGGAAATAAAAAATCGTTTCCTTCACATCAGTGTAACTATTGTGTCTGATCTTCCTCTCTACAGAAATGCAGACTCTGCTTGTGGTTTTGATAACACTGGCAGGAGGAAGTTCTGCTATGATTTATAACAGTAATGTTCTATATTCAAGTGAGCTGATGGCCACGGTGATCAGGTACAAGACTTCATCTAAACACCCAGGTACTGATCAACAGCAATCAATTGTAATGATAACACATATGGCCAAAGTTTAATAGAAGTCTGCATTTTGCAAGATGCATTATTTTGAGCTATGAACCAGTTGTAAACAGCTAACAAATATTTTATGTGAATATTTGGGATCACCCAAAAGTTAAGTACCACAAGAAACTTAAGAAGAAGGAATTTCTGTTCTTTTAATTTTTATTTGGGTTTTTATAACTTTTATTTTGTTTTATCAATTTCATACTGTATTTACCTTCAATCTTTCTTATTCATCCCCCATTCCTGCTGCTCTCCCAGCTGGTTCCTCTTCTACCCTTACATCTTTGTGCGCCCGTGTGTGTGTGTGTGTGTGTGTGTGTCCATGTCCCTGCAGAAATCATAAAGTGCATACAAGAACTACCTGTCATCCTTACATTTTCAAAAATATTTTTGCTTTTGCTAATCTATTTTTTTCCACTATTCCCTATTCTAATAGCCACTTATTCCTACCAGTAGTCTCATTTGACATTTTCAGGTAGAGTGTATTTCAGTTTTTTCAATTTTCAACATTAGAAATGTTGTGACAAAAACAGTCTTTGCAATTAAAGTAAACAATATGCATAAAATTAGCCAGACACAAAGTAATTGCATTTCAATGAACCGTAATACAGTTGGAATAACCATTCTGAAGCTATAGAACTTCATGTTCAATTTACACTTACAATATCAAATACCCTTCATTTTTCTTGTATTCTTTTATATATTATATCTCAAACACAGTTTCCCATCCCTCTACTCTTCCCAGTCCTCCCTCACCATCTCTATTTTCTCCAGATTCACTCTTCCTCTGTTTCCCTTCAGAAAACAAGAAAACTTCCCAGGGATACCAAACAAACATGAAATAAAAGGTTATAAGTCTGGGCACAATCCTCATACCAAGGCTGGACAAGGCAAGTCAGTAGATGAGAAATAGTTCCCACTTCCATAGTTAAGGAACAATACCCAGATACACAACATAATATATATGCAGAGGACCTAGCTCAGAAGCATACAGGACCTGTGATTGCCATTTCATTCTCTGTGATTCCCATATTGATCCTCATTACTTGACCCTGGGGCCTGTGTTCTTGTGTTGTCATGATCGTTCTGTTTCCTGCATTCCTTCCCCCAAATTCCTACTTCTATGGGGTTCTGATGAATCCACCTAGTTTTTGAGTGTGTGAGTCTATCTAAGCAGATATCTATGGGTATAATATAATATCATTAGTAATCATTCTATGAAATTTTTCCCACTTTTATTTTGAATCTATACTGGGTTCTGGGATGTCCAGAAACTCGTTCCTGGACATCTAGACAGTATAAGGCAGGAGTTCCCTCTTAGGGCAAAGACTTCAAATTTGACTAGTCTTTGGTTGCCAGGCCCACAAGTTCTGTACCACCAGGACTCCAATAATCTTGGAGGCAGGCCAGATTGTATGTCAAAGGTTTTGTGGCTGATTTGGTGTCCCAAACCCACTGCTAGAAAACCTGCTTGGTTATAAGAAGTTGGCCAGTTCAGTCTCCATATCCTGAATTACTAACAATCTTAGTGAGGGTCACTATTGAAGATGCTTAGGAGAGTCTATTGCACTAGGTTTTCACATCGCCCCACAAAGGCGCCCAAATTTTAATCATCTCTCCCATTATTCTCTCCCTCCATTCTCCCTCCAACAGAATCTGATCCCTCCTGTTCCCATTCCTGCCCAGGCACAACCTATAAAATCTGTTCTTTTTCCCCTCCCCAGGAGTATCCATGAATTTCCTCTGGATCCCTCCTTGTTACTTAGCCTCTCTGCATCTGTGGATGGTAGGATTATTATATTTTACTTAAGAGCTAATGTCTACTTAGGAATGTATACCTGTCATGTTTGTCTTTTAAAATCTGGGTTATCTCATTCAAGATGATTTTTTTTACTTCCATCTATTTGCCTGTAATTTTCATAATGTAATTTTTTCTAAGAGTTGAGTAATACTCCATCATGTACATGTACTAGAATTTTTTCATTATCCATCCTTCAATTGAGGGATATCTATCTTATTCATAGTATGCGATTGTTGTGGATGAAACTACTTTAAACATACTTGAACAAGTATCTTTCTCTTAGGAGAATCATCTTTTGGATACATACCCAGGAGAGTTATAGTAGGGTCTTGAGGTAGATCTATAACCAATTTTCTGACAAACTGCATATTGATTTCCATAGTGGCTCTATGAAATTGCACTTCCTGAAGAACTTAATTAAAAAGAAAACAGGCTCATAGAGGATATTGATAGGGTTAATTCAGATTATAGAAAGAGATAGAGTATATCCAACAGATATCATTAAGACAAAATAATGTTACATCATTATATATATATATATGTATGTGTGTGTGTGTGTGTGTGTGTGTGTGTGTGTGTGTGTGTGTGTTATAAGTCTCATAACTGTTTCAAGGCAAAAACATATCTCCCTTCTGGAAGGGATTAGAGAGAGACACAGTGGACCCAAATATGAGTGACAAGAGGCCAGGAAGATAAATATGTCTTAAGCCAAATACAATGTTCTTACCTGGTAACAGTTTCCTGGAGTTTGAAAGTAACAGAAAAAAAGAAATCATGAATCAGAACATTTTACATCAGATAGGCAGGTCACAGAAAAGTGGGGAAATGTCAGCTATGGGCCTCAGGTGCTATCTGATGGCACTCTTGGACTTTTAGTTGTTAGAAAATAGGAGTCCATTTATACATCCCAAAGGCTTTGCTAATAGTGTTAAAACTGTTTGGTCACATATAGTGAGGGCAGTAAATGGTTATTGCAGGTGCTAGAGATGGCCCAGAGTGACTTGGCTCTGCATCTTCAACTTTTCATCCTCTCTACACCATTGAAATTCTAAATTTTATATTAACAGGTTTTCACCAGGAAATCTCATTCTCATGTATGTATGTATGTATGTATGTATGTATGTATGTATAGAGATATATCTGTATGCCACACACATACAGATGAATTTAAAATAGCAGAATATAACGTGCCTCTGTATTACTCACTGAACTGTAAAATCTCAAACACTTATCTTCTCATAATGCATTTTTGCACTGAGACCATATTTTACATTAGACCACAAAAAAACTTCTCGCTTAGTATCTGAATCATCAAACTTCTGTGTGAAATTTGCATTGGTATGCCTTTAAGGCCATGTCTTTATCTAGCCTCCTATAACTTTAAATAGCTTGTTTACAGTAGAAATGAATTGATCAAAATCAGGTAGGCGAGGTGGAGAATTGTACCATAGTTCATTTGCATTAATTTCCAGATTTTTTTCAGTAACTGTTAAAAAAATTAAAAATTAAGTAAAACACTTTTAAGAAATAGAAAGGGAAAAATAAATCATTGTAGTTCCTGGTAAGTTGTACCTTCGACAAAAGACTGCATGCCATTAAACAGTTTCACTCTGGCTAATTTTCAGGGAATTTACAAATCATTTTCCAGAAATGACCCAGGGGGGTGGTTCACAAAGGTTCTCAGCAAATATTTAACAGATTGGATCAATTAAAAGGCTGAGTTGGGATTTTGTTCTTTTTAGGATTTTTTGTTGTTGTTGTTCTTGCTATTATGTAAGATAGTGGTCCCTCCCTAGTGCTAACAACACTACAGATTGCAGTTCTATGACTTTGTTGTGAAGTAAGGAAGGGAACATTTTTAAAAGCTCAAGATCAATTCTACTTGCTGTGTTAATGTGAAACAGAACTTTCTTTAAAAGTTTATGCTTACCTAGGTATAAACATTTTTGCTTCCCATCGGAGGCAGTCATTCAGCCTCAATGGCCTTTCAGGATCTTCTGAATCTAGTTGGAAGCCATGGGAGATTCCAGATCCTTCAGATGGCTTTCCTTCTTATCTGCAATGTCATCACGATGCCTCATGTAATATTGGAAAACTTCACTGCAGCTAACCTTGGTCATCGCTGCTGGGTTCACATTATTGACAATGACACCAACTCTAATAATAACAGTGGGATCCTGAGCCAAGATGACCTCCTGAGGATCTCCATCCCACTGGATTCCAACCTGAGGCCAGAGAAGTGTCGTCGTTTTGTTCAACCACAGTGGCATCTTCTACAATTTAATGGATCCTTTTCCAATATGACAGAACCAGATACAGAGCCCTGTATGGATGGCTGGGTGTATGACCAGAGGACTTTTCTCTCCACCACTGTTACTGAGGTAAGTGGCTTGAATCATAATAATCCCTCAGTGAATTCATTACAATAGTTAAGCAATAGCACAAATAGTGTGTATGCTTTGAAATTACTCATTGCTTTATTAAATACAAGAGTCATGTTCAATGATTCAAATGACTTCATATATAAAATATTTACTTTTCCAGTTATTTCATTCAAGAGATGACCTCAGATTAAATCACAGTTCAGAAATTTGACAACAGGACCATTCATTAAAATAGCAAAAGTATATCCCACCCAAAGGACTTACCTTTAAGCTAAGGCCATAGAAGTAGTTTTACAATATTAGGCATGACTTTCTTCTCTGAAACAGGCTTCAAATCCAATCAGAAATGATTGGTATTCCTTTAACAGTTATATCATTAATACATAAATGGCCAACTTCTCATGCAGGTTGATAACGTAGTAATAAGAGGTAAGTATTGAGTAAGAAAACTGATATCTTTTCTTGACCCACAATCTATATAGTAATAACATCTGCCACTATAAAAAAAATGCCAACGAAGAGAACATTTCTAGGTTGGTTTAGCAGTGTTCTCTAAGTCCTGCAAAAAAAATGTGTAGTATCTTCTGCGGTAGGGTCTTAAGATTTAGTTACAGTAGGTAACTAAGCTCAATGGTAATGGCCTGTGTTTTGAAGATCTATGAGGATTCCCTGAACAAATACTTCTTACAAAGAAAGTTATTGCATATGCCTGCCAATAGGATTTCTGCTTAACATCCCAGGTCCTTCCAGGTCATCCAGGTTCCCAAGGAGCAGCATTGGCCTCATAGGTATTATACCTTCCTTCAAATTCCTTTATAAAATTATAGTTCCAAGTTAGCTTACTCAATGCTGAATTTCCATGAGGCTTTATATAAATCTTTCAGAGAGGTGCTGGAGTAAGAGATTGAAAGGATAAAAGGAAAGAAGGTATGTTTATTAGGGTTTTATTGCTTTGTAAAGACACTATGACCATGGCAAGTCTTATAAAGGAAAATATTTAGTTAGGGCTGGCTTACAATTCAAAGGTTTAGTCCAATATCATCACTTTAGAAAACATGGAGGCATTCAGAAGAGAATGGAGGTAGAGAAGGAGCTGAGCATTCTACATATTCATCCACTGGCAGCAGAGGGGTACTGTGTAAAACACTGGGCATAACTTAAACATAGAAAACCTCAAAGTTTGCCCCCAGAATGACACCATTTCTCCAACAAGGCCACACCTTCTTCAACAATGTCACACTTTGTAATGATGCCACTCCCTATGGGCATTGAAACACATGAAACTTTGGGACCATACCTATTAAAACAACCACATTCCACTCCTTGTCTTCATAGGCTTGTAGCCATAGCATAACGAAAAATGTATTTATTTCAACTTCAAAAGTACCCACAGTCTTAACAACATTTAAAAGTACAAAATTCAAAGTCTCTTCTGAGTCTCATCCAATCCCTTAGTTGTAATCCCCTATAAAATTAAAATAAAACTCAGATCACATATTTCCAACATATAATGGCACAGGATATAGATTACTTTTTCCAAAACAAAGGAGGGGATCATAGTGAAAAAATATTGGATCCAAGCAAGACCAAAATCCAGCTGGGCAAACTCCAAACCCTACATCTGATATAAAAAAAATGCTCTTCAGATCTCCAAGTTTTTTCATCTTTGTTGACTACAACACACCTCTTTCTCTTGGGCTGGTTCCACTCCCTATTAGCAGCTTTCCTCAGCAAGTATCCCATGGCTCTGACTTCTCTAACCTCTTAGTGTTTCCAAGACCTTCCTGGCTTTACCTACGCAGTTTCACATAACAACCTTCCACAGCTTCACACTGTGGCCTCTCTGGCCTCCATATTGAGACACCATGTCACACATTTAGCCTTAGCAGCTTTCTTTAGTTCAGGATGAAATTTTCCATAAGCCCTTTCTTCTACCCTTGACTCTAAATCCAAAATTATGTAGCTGAACCTGTCAAGTTTTTCTGATTCCTGGGGCTATAATCTGGTTCCCTTATTCAATCACATCTTCACCAGCTTTTTGTTTTCTATCATTTTCTTCACTGCTTAAAATTGGTTGTTTTATAAATTGTTAACCAAAAATTAAGAGATTTACCTGCCTCTATCTCCTGAGTGCTGGGATTAAGGAGTGTACCACCATGTCTTGACCTAAACTGATGTTTAATTCCATTTCGCAAGATGGAAGCTTAGCTGGGTGGAATCTTGCCCTGAGGTCATCATTCCCTTTATTTCACTTAATATCGTCAATCTGTTTATCTCCTTAAACATAGTATTTAGCTCCATTTCACTTCCTCCTTGAGCCATACATTTTGCACTTTTCCTATATCAGCTTGCTCCTTTGCAATGAAAATCTCTTCAAATAAAAATAATAATAATAAAAAGCTCTTCATAAAAGTGAACACTAGTAATTACACAACAAAGTCTATAGTAGGCTGTTTGGAGCTTTTCTTTGCCAATGCAATTAATCAAAATCACTTCATATTATCCTTCAGCAGACTCTTTAGACAAGGGCAAAAACCAGCCACATTCTTCATCAAAATATAATGAACAGTCTCTAGACCACATAATAACGTTCTTCTCCTCTGAAGCCACTTGAGGCACACCCCCACAGTTCAACTCAACTTCAGTACCATTTTCTTCCACCTTTCTACTAGTATGGCCAACTAAGCACTATTTAAGTATTCCACTACTTTTCTAATCCTGCTGGGGGCCAACCCTGACAATGACCACATACCATAAATGACATAAGTAGTTAAGGGAGGAGTGAGTAAGAATATGAGAAAATCTTGCATACAGACTGACTAACAAGTGGAATGCTTCCTTGTTTATAGAGTACTCGGTAGACAGAAATAGACTCGTGTAGTTCCAAAATATAGATCATATCATTTTTGTCCCCAGACATTCATTTTAACATCCTCTTGCTCATAAGCTTAATCATCATTGATAAACAGTGACAGAAAAGAATTATCTTTTAAAATCATTTATCTTCATTAATCCTATAACCCAATGTTGAAGAATCTTGTGATTTCAAGGGCACTAGACAGAAAGAAAACCTCAGACCCTGCCTAGGAAGATTGTTATGTCCTGATCATTATATTATTAATTCTTAATGGAGAGTATAATAAGAAAAGGCTTTTAATCGGGTCAGCTGCCATCTTCTCTAGTTCAACGAATCTTGTTTATTTTGTTCTGATTACCTTGTTCCTGAGTAAGTATAGAGTATATATGTACCAAGAATATCTTGTTGTCAGAGCCTCATAAGATCTATTTAGAGTCAGAACTTCCAGGGTGTAAATAAGACTTTCAAGTAAGTCAGATGCAGATATCTCCCAAAATAGGGAAGGAAAGTGTACTGGTTGGTTTTGTGTATCAACTTGACACAGTCTGGAGTTATCACAGAGAAAGGAGCTTCAGTTGGGGAAGTGCCTCCATGAGATCCAGCTGTGGGGAATTTTCTCAATTAGTGATCAAGGGGGAGAGGGCCCCTTGTGGGTAGTACCATCTCTGAGCTAGTAGTCTTGGGTTCTATAAGAAAGCAAGCTGACCAAGCCAGGGGAAGCAAGCCAGAAAGTAACATCCCTCCATGGCCTCTGTATCAGCTGCTGCTTCCTGATTTTCTTGAGTTTCAGTCCTGAGTTCCTTTGGTGATGAACATCAGTATGGAAGTGTAAACTTAATAAACCCTTTCCTCCCCAATTTGTTTCTTGGTCATAATGTTTGTGCAGGAATAGAAACCCTTACAACGACAGGTAATATGCCCAAGACTTTTCTTGGGAAAGCTTAGAAGCACTTTTCCTGGGAGAAGGTGAAAGGGATTCATAAGAAGTTTTCCATCAACTCAATATCCCAAATTGTACAACTCACCTTCTCAAAGGAAAAAGGTAAGAAGGATATGGGAGATGATATGTGTGGGAGGTCATTGGTGTGTAACATGAATGAATACATACATACATACATACATACATACATACATAAGATATAAAACCTCTAAGCAACACGTGGAAATCATGACAGAAACTGGAAGACTGCACAATAGTGATTGCATCACTTGACTCACCTTTGCTGGATCTTTCTCAAGCATCGGTGCTGGCTTTGGGACTATCACTGTACACCATAGATACGGTTGTGCCATAATCCAAAGTTCCAAAACGCACATCCCTGCAAAGAAAATCATAGTCAGGGCTCTCAAGAGTCACCCTAGTCTCTGGGACCAACTTCTGTCTTAGTTAGGCTTTTATTGTGGTGAAGACATCATGACCATAGCAATTCTAATAAAAGAAAGTTCTGTGTGGCTGACTTACAATTCAGAGGTTCAGTCCATTATCATCATGGTGGGAAACATGATGGCATGCAGGTGGGTATGGTGCTGGAGGAAGAACTGAGAGTTCTATGTTTTGACCTGCATGCAGCAGAAGATTACTGTGTTCCACATTGGGCATAGCTTGAGCTTAGAAGATGTCAAACCCTGGCCCTGACAGTGAAAGACTTCCTCAACAAGACCAAACCTACTCAAACACTGTCACACATCCCAGTGGTGCTACTTCCTATGAGAAAGACTTTGGAACACATGAGTCAATGGAGAGATTACCTACTTAAATCACCACAGAGAGAAGTAGTATGATTATATTTTAGATTATATTTTTTAATAATAATCAAAAGAATTTGAATGAGGGTGAATCATCCTTATAGGTTTGCTCACAGAAACAGGGATTATTTATCCAAAAGCAGCACAAGATCAAGCCAATCAAAATCCCAGCATGGATTGGAACAGAGCTCCAGAGGCCCCATCCCTAGCTGAGAATTTACTGGGGGTTGATGGTTGCTAGGGGAGGGACTATCGTGTTACTTTAGAAGTATGACCATTACTAGGTGCCTATGCCCCAGTGCACACATAGGTAACATTCACCAAACAATAGAATATGAAAAAAATAACAAGAGGTTTGGAGAGCGGTGTTCTCAAGCCTCTTAGAGGAAGTTGTGGAACACAAAAAGGATGGATATTATCATTGTGCAGTGTTGACATGCAAAAAATTCAGAGAATAAAAGTAATAAGAAAGATATTTAAAAGAAGGAGTTGTTGTGTGTCATGTTAGTTTAGGTAAAGTGTTCATGTGTTGTGACAGGCCATCATTATTTTGATGGCAAACCTAAAATATCTAGATAGTTGTACATGCCATTGTGATAGCTAGAAATGTAGGTTCATGAGAGAATGTATCTGCAGCACTTGTGAGGCACAAGATCCACAACTGAGCAATGCACAAAAATAAAACAAACTCTCAGTAATTTATATACTTTTATAAACCAGAATGTGAGTAATTTCTAGTACTCTCCACCTGTGTATAGGGTCTAAGTCCTAATCTCAAGATTGCCAAAAATATTCAAGTAAATAAATAAAATAAAAACAGTAATCAGGCTGTATCTGAAATCTGCCCTAAGGAAAGACTTTGAGGAAACTGTGCACTGAGATATAAAATCCAATAATAGTAATAGTAATAATAATAATAATAATAATAATAATAATAATAATAATAATAAATAATGCAATGGTCAGAATATATGAGCATCTCTTGGCATAAGTTACAAATATAACCTACAGAATTATAGGAAGATTCCTGGGAAAAGGTTTGTTTAAGCTGTCACTGAATGGAAAAAGTTGGGTAAGGATGAAAAGGAAGCTGGAGAGGAAGATGGGGCTGGCACAGTGAAACTGGAAGCTCATATTGAATAAATTGAACAAATTTCACTGCCATGCTGATTTTCTTTTCTTCCAGTGGAACCTGGTGTGTGGATCTCAGGAGCTGAATTCAGTGGCTAAATTTATATTCTTAATTGGCGTGTTGGCAGGACATTTTGTAGGTGGACATTTATCAGACAAGTGAGTATCTATTCTTTACAGTGTTCTCTACATATCAATGTTTTCAACAGCTACAAGTTATGTGTCATAGGTAGGGTGTTTATTGCTGAGTAGAGACACCATAACCATGTCAACGCTTACAAAGGTAAGCATTTAATTGGGTCTGCCTTACAGCTCAGAGGTTTAGACCATTGTCATCATAGCAGAAACCATGGTACCATGAAGGCTGATATGGTGCTTATAAGGTAATTGAGATTTCTACATCTGACACCACAGGCAGGACCAAGAGACATCACCTATGACTGGCTTGAGTTACTGAAACCTCAAAGCCAACCACACAGTGATAGACCCGGTTTACCCAGTGAACTTCCTCTAGTAACATGTATTCCAACAAAGACAAATATAAGAGTGCAACTTCCTATATGCCAATGAGGGGCATTTTCATTCAAAATAACATACTCCACTCACTGTCTCCCATAGCCTTGTAGTAATATCATAATACAAAAATGCATTTTGTCTAACTCAAAAAGTCCCCATACTCAATCATAGTATCAGCAATATTAAAAGTTCCAAAGTTCAAAGTCTCTTCTGAGACTTACTCAATACCTTATCTGCAATCTCCTATAAAATCAAAATGAAAAAGCAGATCACACAGTCTAAAATATAATATAACATAATATAATAATATATTATCATTCCAAACTTGACGCAAGGGAGCTTATGAAGTTAAATACTACACTAAGATGACCACACTTCAAATTCTGCAACCCCTTGTCTGATATCAACGATCTTCAGATCTCCAACACATTTGAGTTTTGTTGGCTGCAACACATTTATTTTTGTGGGTTATTTCACTCTATTAGCAGCCCTTTTGACAGGTAATCTACAATTCTGGCATCTCCAACATCTTGAAGTGTCTAAGGAAATCAAAGCTTCACCTTCACAACATCACAAGATGACATCTCTAGGCCTCCATGCAGGGATTCCCCTAACATATGCCTGGAATCAGCAGCTTTACTTAGTTGTGGAGTGAGATTTCATAACCCTTTTGTTAAATTTTTTGACTCCAAAGCTAGAGCCACATGATCAAAGCTACCAAGGTGGGCTGCTTGCTGGTGCTAGAACATGCCCCTCTCATTTAAATATATTTTTACAAGCTTTACTTTTTCAGTTGCTTCCTTCAATGACTAAGCTTGGTTGTCTTGGAACATGTTCTTTAGACCAGGCTGTGATCAAACCCAAGATAGACCTGCCCCTCCCTCTCAAGTGCAGACATAAATGGAGTTTGCCAAATACCAGGCCCTAAGATTTGGTTAATTCTTTTTCACATGTTTGAAGCTTATCTGGGTAGTATCTTTCCATAAAGTCGCCATACCCTTTACTCCATTTGAGACCAATCTTTCTTTAAACTATTTTCCTGGTAGTCCTTTCCTGCACACATTGCCCATGTTTTTTATTTTCCTTACTAGATGGCCCCTTTTCATTGTAGATCTGCATAAGACTGGCCTATAGAAACCAAGCAACACAGTCACTACTAGACTGTCTGAAAATCTCCTCTGCCATAACTCTTCCATATTTCTTCATTTTAGTCTCAGGCCAATTGTTTAGACAAGGGCAGAAAGCAGCCACATTCTTCACCAAAATATCACTACAATGGTCACTGGGTCACATACTAGTAGTCTTCTCCCCTGAAACCTCTTGAGATGGACTTCAGCCATTCAAATCACAATCAGACCCTCTGTCTTCAATGCTACAATTAATATGTTCCATTAAGCCTCCACACCTAGAGCATTACAGTACTTTCCTAATCCAAAGTTTCAAAATGTGCCTTCTAGCAATAAGAAACATAATTAATCCTGTCAGGGCAAAGCCCAATTCCTGTTAACAATGTCTTAGGGTTTCTATTAATTGGAAAACATACAATGACCAAGACAACTCTTTTAAAGTAGAGCATTTAATTGGAGAAAGCTTACAGTTCAGAGGTTAAGTCCATTATCTTGGCAGCATACAGATAGGCATGCTGCAGGAGAAGTAGCTGAGAATTCTAAATCTGAATCCCCAGAGAGCCACAGACAAGGCCATTGAGTCTGGCTTGAGCTTCTAAAATCTCAAAGCCCATCAAAGACACACTTCCCCAACAAAACCATGCCTACTCCAACCAGAAAAGTAAAGAAAACATCAGAAGATAAAAAGAGCTCTCATGATCATGGATAGGTGGGATTAACATAGTAAAAGTAGACATTTTCCCAAAATCCATCTACATATTCAATGCAATTCCCATCAAAACTCCACCATAATTCTTTGCAGGCATTGAAAGAACAATATTCAACTCCATATACAAACAAAAATCCAGGATAGCTAAAAACAATCCTATATACTGAAGGAACTTCTGGAGGTATCACCATCCCCAATTTCAAACTGCACTATCGAATATTACTAATAAAGCCAGCATGGTATTGGAATAAAAAACAGTTTGATCCATAGAATCAAATTAAAAACACATACATAAATGCACATGCCTATGGGTACCTGATTTTTTTTAATATTGAAACCAGAAATATACAAAGGAAAAAGTAAAGCACCTTCAACATATGGTGCTGGTACAACTGGATATTGGCATGTAGAATTGTAAGAATAGATCGATATCTATCACACTGTACAAAACTCAAGCCTAAGTGGATCAAAGACCTTACCATAAACCAGATTCAATGAAAATGATGGAGGAGAAAGTATGGAATAGTCAAGAAAGCACTGACATGGAAGACAACTTCCTGAAGAGAACACCAATAATTCAGACACTAGGATGAACAATTAACAAATGGAACTTCATGAATCTGAAAAGCTTTTCTAATACAAAGGACATTATCAAAAGCAAAACCACAGCCTACAGAATGGGAAAGGTTTTCAGCAATGTCACCTCTAACAGATAGCTGATATCCAAAATATATAAAGAACTCAAGAGTCTAGACATCAACAAAACAAATAACCCAACCAAAAAAAAAAATGTAGTACAGACCTAAACAGAAAATTCTCAACAGAGGAATCTCTAATGGATGAGAAGCACTTAAAGGAATTTTCAGCATCCTTTGTCATCATGGAAATGCAAGTCAAAATAACTCTGAGCTTCCATCTTACACCCAGAAAAATGGCTAACATCAAAAACTCAAGGGAAAGCACATGCAGGCACATGCAGGGGCACATTGCTGGTGAGTGCACATTTGGACTACCACTTTGAGAATCTATTTGGAAATTTCTCAGAAAGATGGAAATATTTCTAGTTCAAACACCAGATATAACACTCTTGGGCATATATTGAAAAGATGCTTCACTGTACCACAAGGATACTTGCTCAATTATACTCATAGTATGTTTATTTATAACCCCCCAAAACTGGGAACAAACTAGATGCCCATCATCTGAAAAATGAATAAAGAAAAGGTGGTACATTTACACAATGGAATATTACTCAGTTATCAAAAACAATGAAATCCTGTAAATTGCAGGGAAATGGATGGAATTAGAAAAGATAGTCCTGAGTGAGGTAATCCAGACCCAAGAGACAAACATGATATATACTGACTTATAAGTGGATATTAACTGTAAAGTATAAGTAGCCATGCTGCAATCAACAGACCCAAAGAAGTCAAGTAACAAGGAAGCCCCAGGGTAGGAATGCTTGAATTTCACTGAGTATGGGAAATAGAATAGCATCTGGGGTGGATTGAGGGAGGGAACTGGATGAGATGTGGGGGGTGTTGGAGGGAGCAGGCAAGATCTAGTTGGGGAGGATAGAGAAAATACTGGTAGAGAGAACTGGAATTAATGAGAGGGCATCTTTGGGATGATCTAGAAACCTAGAGCAATGGGAACTCCCAACAACCTATGAAGGTGACCCTAGCTAAATATTCCTAGCAATGATTGAAATGGAAACTGAATCGGCCATCTCCAGTAACCAGAAAAGTTTTCTGATGAAGAGATTGGGAACCAACCCAGACACAAAATCTTCTACCCACAATTTGTCATTCCTACAAGAGGTTCAGGGGTAAAGATGGAACAGAAATTGAAGGAAAGGTTAACTAATGACTGAAAAATCATGAGACCCATGAGAGAGAGCCCTTCCCTTACACAATTAATGGTATTCTACTACAGTTGTAAACAGGTGCCTAGCATAACTGTCATATGAGATGCTTACCCAGCAATTTATGGGAAGAGATGCAGGCACAGAACCAAACATTAGGTGGAGCTTGGGGAATCCCGAGGAAGAGACAAAGTATTGAAAGATCCAGGAATTCAAGGACACCACAAGAAAATATACAAAATCAATGAACTTGTGCCCAGAGGGACCCACAGAAACTGAACCACCAAAGAGCTCATGGATAAGATGGATGGAGGCCCTGTGCACATATTTAGTAGTTGTGCAGTCTGGTCTTCATTTGGGGCTCCTAACAGCAGGAGCACAGCTGTCTCTGACACTGTTGCCTGCCTTTGGTCAATTTCTCCTAACTGGGTTGCCATGCCTAGCCACAATGTGAAAAGATGCACCTAGACCTACAGCAACTTGGAGGACTCCTCTTTTCTGAGGAGAAAAGAAGGACAGGAGGGTAAGGGAGAGAGAAGGGGAGAGTGAAGGATTGGGAGAAGAGGAGATAGGGGAAGCTGAAATCAAAATGTAAAATTAATTAATTAATAATTAAATTTAAAATGTAGTCATTGAAAATTGTGTTCCTCAAATCATGCATTTGATACTAGTAATCATTAACACAGACAGACCATTCTATTAAGGTTTTAAAGTCTGTGTACTGTTTTTGACATAGAACTAACATCTTACTAGATGTGAAGGATTCCAAAAAAGGTGTTAAAGACAAGATGGCAGAACATGGTTTAAAAATATGAGAAGAATTACACCTGGGGATGAGACAAACTGCTGCCTGTTTGTTGTTTTTAACAACTGCACTTTTTCCCTGATGGAATCATTGTCTTTTCCTCAGGTTTGGGAGGAAGTTACTTTTCAGATGTGCTTTGTTGCAAATGGCCATCACTGGGACCTGTACAGCCTTGGCTCCCACCTTCTTCATCTACTGCTTACTTCGCTTCCTGACAGGGCTTTGTATCATACCCATAAACACAAATAGTGTTTTGCTCAGTAAGTCAAAGCTTTTGATAAACATTGCCCACAATTTCACTTGATGAAGATGTCCTTCCCTTCTTTGTTAGCAGTCAGGAGTCTTTTTTTTTCTTTCAGTGTTAGAATGGACAAGCCCTAAAACCCAAGCCTTGGTGACCACACTGTCAATGAGTTCTCATCATTTTGGAGGCCTTATCCTGGCAGGTCTGGCATTTGCATTTCAAAACTGGCACCACCTTCAGCTGGCAATATCTGTGCCAATATTTGTCTTGCTTATACCCACAAGGTATGAACTTTTGTTCCTCCTCTGTGTTTTGAAATTGTGGGGTGACCGTATCCATGGAATCAGGGCAAGAGGATGCATTTGTCACAGTCTCTATAACTTAATATGTTTATCATTCAGGTAATGTCTCAAGAACATTTCCATGGCATCTTTGTTTCTCTGGATAATATAATTAGTGAACAAAATTTATTCATGGATTATTAATTTAGGGAAGGATACATGATAAGTGAAATTTCCCTACACTCTAATAAGAAACTTGGCAGTTGTCTGCAGAAATGTCCAAGAAATTCTAGTTCTATAGCCACCATTAAAATGCGTATCTATGTGAGGTGGAAAGACCAATGTGGTTCCCAGTCTGCATTCCAGAGATTCATATACATTGCATTGCTGAATCATTTTCATTTTTCATAGGTGATGTATCTCATAATACAAGATAAAGTTTTTTCTTATAACTGAATTACTGATATGGATTATATTAAAAATAAAACTATGAAAGAATAAATTTAGTGTAGAAAATTACCCCTTGAGAATTTATGTCCACATCTTCTTAAGTAGGTGGCTGACAGAATCAGCTCGGTGGCTGATTGTAACCAACAAACCCCAGAAGGCCTTACAGGAACTTAGAAAAGTTGCAAGCAAGAATGGAATAAAGAATTCTGAAGATGTCCTAACCATGGAGGTGAGCATGATGACAGGTGTTTGTGACACACAAGAAAGATACACAGTCTTGGCATGCTTACGAGTTAGTGCCCAAGATGAAATATCCTATCATTAACTCACTGCACACAGTTGTTTTATTCCAAGAGGACTTTGTAAAAACCCTGATTTGATGATATCTTTCGTGTTAAAATATTTTATAATGAAAGATATGGTATACATAATGGATTGATTCTAAAATTTGATACATGTATAAAATATGTTCCTTCACTTGTACGCCTTTATTACATTACCACTCCTATTGATTCTCATAGTCTTCCTATTTCTACCTTCTAGTCCCCTAATCTCTCATTTTGTATCTTCCTTTTTGTGACTTAATAGGTTTAATTAAAAGTCACTTACAGAAAAATGTAAAGGACTTATTTAAAACAGCAAGGACAGCTTACACATAGGTATACTACTGAAGAAACTGTCCATCTCTCCCTCAGCACACATTATCTGCCAATATATTGTCAGATGTGAGTATAGCTTTGTAGGCCTTGACAACTAACAATGGACACCTGAGTAGAGTGTCAAACACAGATTAAGGATGATGAATTCTTCTCTCAATATAACATATACTTTCAAAATTGTGTGTTGACTGTCATATCCTTAGGCAGGTCTCCAACAGCTGCGGAAAGCTTAAGAGTACACTGTCCATGGCATGTCTATAAGATAGACTCATACTGTTTTGTCACCTCTTCATCAGGATCTTACACTCTGCACTTCTCCTTTGCCATCATTTTTTTTTTGGTGTACCCTTGAAAAGGATGATGAAGTTTTCTCAGTTAGAGATGATCACTGGATAGTCACTTGTTCTCATTACTATGACCAGTTGTTTCTTCAGTGACTGTTACCCATGAGCACTAACTTATGGCCATGAGCAAAAATATTGGAAGGCTACTAACTTCTTTTGGTGTTCAGAAGATTCAGAATGAGACCTAGATGCCAAATATTGACCAACAGTATTTAATGTTTTCCTTGCTGTGTTTCACTATTTCATAGATCCAGTAACTTATTTGATATCAAATGCTTCCCTTTCAAAATGGGAACATTTTTCTGTACCTTTGAGTACTAGAAGTACAACATCTAGTTTATTATATAAAAGCTTGAGTTATGGGGAGAGAGGCATAGTGGGCATATGTTATTGATTTTCTAACTAACAAAATATTTGTCAGGGCACTGAAAACAAAGAGGCACTCTGTTGAATTTCTGATAACTCTTGGTCTTTGGATTTTCAAGTGATATTACATTTGTATTTCCCCATACACTCATTATCAATGAGACAATAGAGATAAGTGGTATAAGGTTATGTCTCAAAGGTCATGTATTTGGGTGTCAAGTTGACAAGAAGTAGATCTATGATGATTAACATTGATTGTCAATTCAATGGGATCAACAATCACCTAGGAGACAACTTGTCAGCACATCTGTGAGGAGTTGTTAGTTTATTTTAGTCTCTGGGCATCCCTCTCTGGGATTATTCTGTTAACTGAGGATGGAACATCCACCCTAAGAGTAGAAGTGTCAGACCTGGGCTTGGGTCTTAGAATACAAAACAGAAACATAGCTCAGCATAGGCACTCATTACCCCATGTTCTTTACCATGTTCCTTGATGTCTCTGTTTTTCACTAGAGAGAACTAATAAATAGTGATCTGGTATTCTGTTACCTTTCATTATGCAACAAAATGCTCATCATTTTGTGAGAACTAAGTAATTTCTTGATGCTATTTATAAAGGTTGTAAGAACCATCATGAAGGATGAGATTGCAATACCACGAACAAAACCTTCTCTACGTGACTTGTTCCACATGCCCAACTTGCGAAAGCGCCTTTGTCTCCTGTGCCTTTTGAGGTAGGCTTCACAGGGAATTCCCTACTTGTCTGTATGCACTTGAAATGACATAAATTTCAAATAAAAATTTCACAAGGATATACTTCTCAATGGACATATACACATGTAAAGTTATAATATACCCCTCACATGGAGAAAGTCCAGTTATGGCCATGGGAGGAACCAGCTCAATTGCAAATGAAAAAAAAATTTTCTCCAAGGGATACTCACTACAGAAACAACCTATGTCTACGTGTAGGCACCGTTGCTAACAACAGATGGCCAATTCAAACCTAACTAAATGGCATCTTTGGCTATATTTTTTCATATTGTGTCAGAGTAACTTTTTTTACTTATTTTTTATTTTCTTTATTTACATTTCAAATGTTATCCCCTTTCCTGATTTCCCCTCTAAAAGCCACCTATCCCCTCCACTTTCCCCCTGCTCACCAACACACCCACTCCCTCTTCCTGGTCCTGGCATTCCCCTACACTGCGACCCTTCACAGAACCAAGGGACTCTCCTCCTATTGATGACAGACTAGGCCATCCTCTGCTACATATGCAGCTGTAGCCATGAGTCCCACCATGTGTACTCTTTGGTTGGTGGTTTAGCCTCTGGGAGCTCTGGGGTTCATATTGTTGTTCTTCCTATGGGGATACAAACTCCTTCAGCTCCTTGGGTCCTTTCTCTAGCTCCTTCATTGTGGACCCTGTGCTCAGTCAATGGTATGCTTTGAGCATCCACCTTAGTACCTGAGGGTTGGAAGATGGCTCAGTGGTTAAGCGCACTGGCTTCTTCCCCAGAGGACCTGGGTTCAATTCCCAGCACCCACAGAGCAGCTCACAGTCATCTGTAAGTTCTAGGGTGTCTGAAACTTTTTTTAATCTCATAAGTAGGTTGTTTACATATGCATTTCAGCTTCCAGTGGTGTGTTTTGATGTAATGCCCATGTCTATGAACAAGTGAGTCTCTACAAGTATATGTGTTTCTTGTTCTTTCCGAATTGGCTTTTTATTTCTCTGTTGTTTGTTTAGTCAAATGCTGACCAGCTTTTATTTCATCTTACCTTGATTTATTATTATTCCTTAGATGTCTGTTTGTTTTCTAGTGAAAGGGAGAAATGTTGGAGATCCACATAGTAGGGAATATGGGGAAGAACTGGGAGAGGTTCAAGGAGGGTACATTTTAATCAATATATATTAAATGAAAAATATCTATTTTAAATGAAAATGAACCTTTGGTAGTAAGAATGTAAAAGTAACATTATGAGAAAGAATTTAGGGGAAAATGTCATCCAAACACAATGTATGGAAGTCTGAATAATTACTAAAATATTTTTAACTTAAAAAAATGTTAAAACATTCACTACAATCAAGTTAGAGGAAAAAAACTCAAAAAATTGATTTAATCTATCATGAATTCCATAAATTTTCTACCTGTCCTTAAAAATCCATATGTAGTGATACATTAAGGATGCAATGATGTTATTAATTTCACTCAAGTAAATACTCCAAAATATGGATAGGCTTTTATAGTTTCACAACTAAAATTGTCTTCTGGGAATAATCATATTCTTGACTTTGAACATGAATTTTAAGCATATGATGTGAGTCACCTCTTTGCTTCTTACAGATTTCTACAAATATCACCTACTGTAGGGATCAACATGAACCTCCAACACTTGAAAGGCAATGTCTTCCTAACCCAAAGTCTTACTTCTGCATTCTCAATCCCAGCCACTGCTCTTGGAGGGTTTTTACTGAATTACATTGGCCGTAGAATAAGTCAACTCTTGCCCTGTTTGCTGTTTGGAATCTTCCTTCTGAGCATAGTGTCTGTGCCTCAAGGTAAGAAAAGACCTTAACACAAAAGAAAAGTAATACCGAGTCCCTTTCCTCGGTATTTGTCAGGTTCTAATTTTGAGAAAAGAAATACATCAGAGAATTTTCTGTAACCAGGTATTTAGAAAACAGTCTTCCACTCACATGTTGAGAGAAAAGCCAAAAGCTAGTAAGTTTGGTTTAATTTTATGAAAACCTAGTGTATGTATAAATGTATTTGTGATTCTCTAGTCACCACATAAACAATCATAGCCTAGAGAGTTGTATCAAGACAATGAGGACCATTTGTACTGAAGTACAAACCAAGTTCAAGGAAGGAAAGGTGGACTAGGCAGCAGCACTGTCATATTTAATGTTGTGGAGTTAAGTTGATGTGTACAAGTTATAAGGTCCCCAGGCCATCCCCAAGTTTAGTTGAAACCCAGGAGGATGTCAGCAAAAAACTCTTTTTCTGTCTTTTCGCTAAGCATTTTCCAGTGCTTGAATCATTCACTAGCCTTTTCTCACTGAGTAGAAAATGCCTTTATAAAATGGCCAATGAGGTCCTCTAAGTCCTTACTCTTAAGCTTTAAGTCACTATTTCAAATCAAGCCAATCCCCTACTTGCACACATCTGTCTTTTCAGGATACTATTGCATCAAATTGCACAAAGAACATGCATGACAATTTCATGCATGCAAACATAGAATATACTCTGGTCCTGGTCACCCTTCCACATTCTTGTCCATTTCACGTTCCTGAAAAATATTCCAATGAGTACATAGCCCTCAGTAATTTCTTCCATGATAGTCCTACATTCTGTGTAAAAGACAATGAGGTACTGGGTAGAAAAGGTGAAAGTCAGCGAGTGACTCTTAGACTCACCATGCTCTCTACTTCTGAAGTGATGTCAGAGAATCTCAGTGTATGAATGCAGTGGCTCACAAGTATTGATCCCCTATAAACCAGTAAATGAAAATAGGTCACCTTTCTAAAATTATTAGCCACCAAGTAAGTTTACCTCTGTGCGGTTATTCATTTCTATATTCCCCACTTAGGAAATAGAAAATAATTTTCTTCACATCAGTGAAACCATTGTCTCTGATCTTCCTCTCCACAGAAATGCAGACTCTGCTTGTGGTTTTGATAACACTGGCAGGAGGAAGTTCTGCTATGATTTATAACAGTAATGTTCTATATTCAAGTGAGCTGATGCCCACGGTGATCAGGTACATGACTTAATCAACAGCAATCAATTGTAATGATAACAAATATGGCCAAAGTTTATTAGAAGTTTGCATTTTGCAAGATGCATTATTTCGAGCTGTGAGCCAGTTGTACACAGCTAATAAATATTTCATATGAATATTTGGAATCACCCAAAACTTAAGTACCACAAGAAACTTAAGAAGAAAGGATTTCTGTTCTTTTAATTTTTATTTGGATTTTTATAACTTTTATTTTGTTTTATCAATTTCATACTGTATTCACACTCAATCTTTCTTATTCATGCCCCATTACTGTTGCTCTCCCAGCTGGTTTCTCATCTACTGTCACATTTTTGTGTGCACATGTGTGTACCTGTGTGTATGTGTGTGTGTGTGTGTGTGTGTGTGTGTGTGTGTGTGTGCATGTCCCTGCAGAGATCATAAAGTGCATACAAGAAATAGCTGTCATTCTTACATTTTCAAAAATATTTTGCTTTTGCTAACACACCTTTTTGCCACTACTCCCTATTCTAATAGCCACTTTTCCTGCCAGTAGTCTCACTTGACATTTCCAGGTAGAGTGTACTTCAGGTTTTTCAATTTTCAACATTAGAAATGTTATGACAACAACAATCTTTGCAATTAAAATAAACAATATGCATAAAATTAGACAGACACAAAGTAAGTATATCTCAATGAACTTCTATAAAGTTGAACTAAGCATTCTGAAGCTATAAAACTTAATATTCAATTTACACATACACTATCAAATACTCCATTTTTATTGTATTCTTTTATATATTATATCTCACAGTTTCCCATCCTTCTACTCTTTCCAATCCTCTCTCACCATCTCTATTTTTCACCAGATTCACTCCTCCTCTGTTTCCCTTCAGAAAACAAGGAAACTTCCCAGAGATGTCAAACAAACATGAAATAAAAGGTTATAAGACTGGGCACAATCCTCATACCAAGGCTGGACAAGGCAAGTCAGTAGATGAGAAATAGTCCCCACTTCCATAGTTAAGGAGTCCCACAACAATACCCAGATACACAACATAATATATATGCAGAGGACCTAGCTTAGAAGCATACAGAAGCTGTGATTGCCATTTCATTCTTTATGATTCTCCTATTTATCCTGCTTACTTGACTCAGGGAGCTGTTCCTGTGTTATCATGATCGTTCTGTTTCCTGCATTCCTTCCCCAAATTCCTACTTCTATGGGGTTCTGATGAATCCACCTAGTTTTTGATTGTGAGTGTGAGTCTATCTATCTGCTTCCATCAGTTTCTTTATTATAGCACTCTGATAAAAAAAATTGGGCTAAGGGGAAATCTATGGGTATAATATAATATCATTAGTAATCATTCTATGAAATTTTTCCCACTTGTATTTGAATCTGTAATGGATTTCTTGGATGTCTAGACTCTGGTTCCTGGCCATCTAGACAGTGTGAGACAAGAGTTCCCTCCTAGGACAAGGACTTCAAATTTGACCAGTCATTGGTTGCCAGGCCCACAAGTTCTGTACCACCAGGACTCCAGTACATCTTGGAGGCAGGCCAGATTGATTGTATGTCAAAGATTTTGTGGCTGAGTTGGTGTCCCAGACCCACTGCTAGAAAACCTGCTTGGTTATAAGAAGTTGGCTGATTCAGGATGATTTTTTTTCTACTTCCATCTATTTGCCTGTAATCTTTATAATGTCATTTTTTCTAAGAGTTGAGTAATAATCATGTACATGTAATAGAGTTTTTTCATTATCCATCCTTCAATTGAAGGACATCTATCTTATTCATAGTTTGTGACTATTTTGAATAAAGCCACTTTAAACATACTTGAACAAATATCTTTCTCTTAGGAGGGATCATCTTTTAGATTCATACCCAGGAATAGCAGGGTCTTGAAGTAGACCTATAACCAATTTTCTGACAAACTGCCATATTGATTTCCATAATGGCTCTACAAATTTGCACTTCCACTAGCCATGAAGGAGAGTTCTCTTTGCTCCACATCCTCACCAGCATGAACTAGGATTTGTGATTTTTATCTAATGGATGCTGACAGATGTGAGATGAAATATAAAAGTAGTTTTGATATGTATTTCCCTGATTGCTAAGGATGTTGAACATGATTAATGCAAGATGCTGAGTAGCAATGCCATGAGTTCATGTTTTCTAGATCCTTTTCTTAATTCTGGTTTATGTTCTAAGGGCAACAGCATTAGGAGTCATTGGAATTTGTGGTGGTGTGGGGGCAGCCCTGTCTCCCCTTATTATGATCCTCACGCTGTACTCTGCCTCCTTGCCCTGGATCATCTATGGAGTCCTCTCCATCCTTGGTGGCCTTCTTCCCTTGATCCTTCCTGAAACCAAGAATCAGCCTCTGCCTGACTCCATCCAAGATGTAGAATGTGGGTGAGTAAAATCTCCACTGTCCCCTTAGAGGTATTCTGTACCAATGGTCTGTGATGTGGAAAGTGAAATAGCACTCCCATTATCTCTTTCCAAGCTGTCAGACAAGTAGGCTTTCGCCCATATGGTCATTGTGTTTGGAACAGAAGTCTTCCCTGTATCCCCTCATAAATAAATTAAAATGACTTTGGACCTCTCTAGACATAAAAGACAATCTCTACTAGGATACACATAGAGATTTATTAATAAGTAGACAAAATCATGTCTACTGCCTATTTTCCCTTCATGTGAAACACATGAAGTGTAGGAATTAATTTGGTGCATGTGTAACACATGTATATATGTAGGACAAGGACAAGAAGGACATTTGAAGGACATTCCTTCAAACCTCCTTGGAGAGGGCTATGACTACCAAGGTTGTAAATGTCAAACCTGATTTGTAGAGGTTTCTGGAAAGGTTATTTCCCCAGGTTTATTAGAATACTTTGATAGGATTGTGGATGTTCAAAATTCTGGTGAGTGAAGGATGAGTTTGCTTTTATAAAAATGCCTTCATTCTCTCTGTACTTCTGTTTTTTTAATAATGTTTATGGCATTTGTTTTATGCGTTGCAGGTGGGAAAGTTCAAAACAAAAAAAGGAGGAAGATGTCATCATTAAAGTGACTCAGTTTTAAGAAACTCCAGGAATTGGCCTCCAGTCAAACATCAAGATAAAAGAAAAATGTCATTCAGGAGTTATTCTAGGAATATTTGTCTCAACTCCAATCCACTGCATTTCCCATGAAATAAATAGAGTGAGAAAAAGTTACTGGCAATCATACCTGGTCCAGCCAAGGGTACAGAAGACAGACAAATTCAAAGAAGGAAGTTGGGGCATTGTGTTTGTCAGAAAAGGGAGTGTAGGGTGATGAGCTTTTTAGTAATATGTGCAAGCATGCATATATGTGGGTGGAGGTGTGTGGGGATGTGTGGATGTGGGGGGGTGGAAATGGAATTCATAGTAAAAAATGCCTGCAACCTTCCCCTAAGTCTATGCTTGTCCCACTTCCAACAAGATGTGGTGGCTGAACAATGAATGAAAGTCTGTGGCAAGCCAGTGAACTTCCTGGAGATGTCCCATCATTTTGCCTAGATGTGATGGGTGTGCTCTGAAAAGGCAAAGACCACATGAATTTCCTCCCAGGATGGCTTCCTGCTGATGGGCCTTTCTATGATATATTTCTCATCTATCAGGCATGGCATAGAGAAAACCTCTCTGCCTATAGTTTCTTGGGCACTCACCTACTCTAATGGGCAGATTTTTTCAGAGTCAGTATGAAGATGTACTTTATGTAATTGTGCTATTTAGTTAGACAAATAGATTATTCCATAATTCCAGGTAATGATTTTATAGAATTCCTGAATTGATTTAAGTAATCTTAGGCCCCCTGCAAAATAAGAAAGCTGCAAAAGAGTTCTGCAAACCTCAATGTATCAGAAGCACATGAATTGTACTAGGAAGAAGAATAGGCTTGGAACAAATTTCTAGTCTTGGAATAGATTCACTCAAAGGTAGGTCGAGAAAATAAATGATGTCACAAATGGGGAAAGTAGCTAATTGAAATTTACAAAATGATAAAAATGAGGTATAACATATATGACCTGTTCCTTTGTGAAAACCTTGCTATGACATATATCTATTGCTTTGAACTTATAATGACAGTTGTGGAATGAAAAACAGATAATACATTTGCCTTGAACATATTGGTCTTTTATTTACTTTTACTTATTCACTTTACATCCAAGTCACTCCCGCACAATCCTTCTCCCATTCCCCTTTGAATTTTTGTTAGTGATTTTTTATCTCTCACTCTGCTTGTATTCCTCTCTGGATAAAGGAGTTAGCCTCTTCCAGTTCCATATCCCCAATGTATTGAGTCATAGCTAAGCTCACCCTCATTGATTCTTGAGTGCCTTCCTTTTGTCAGATTTCTGTCTCCTCCTGGAGATTCCCCCACCTCCTCACCCACTTCAGTTGCAGATTTCCATTCATCTTTGTGACCATTTGGCCATCTCTCCTGTCCTTCCTCGCACCAAATCTTAAACCCACAATTCCCCTTCCTAATCTCATACTCCAAGTTCCCTTCCTTCATCTGCCTCATATGACTATTTTATTCCCCCTTCTATGTGACATTCAAGTTTCCTAGCTTGGGTCTTCCCTCTTGTTTAGCCTCTTTGGGTCTGCGGAGTGTAGCATGGTACTTGAATTTTATGGCTAATAATCACCTATAAGTGAGTACATACCATGCATGTCTTTTTCAGACAAGGGTAAATCACTCAGGATGATATTATCAAGTTTCATCCATTTGCAAAAAAGAAATTCATGACATCTTTGATTTTAATAGCTGAATAGTATTCCATTGTGTAGATGTATCACAGTTTCTTAATCCATTCATCAGTAGAGGAACATCTAGATTGTTTCCAGTTTCTGGCTATTATGAATGAAGCTGATATAAATATAGTTGAGCAAGTATCTTTGTTGGATGTTGGAGCATCCTTGGGGTATATACCCATCAGTGAGTTAGCTGGGTCTTGAGGTAGAACTATTCCCAGTTTTCTAAGAAAGCACCACATTGATTTCCATAGTGGTTGTACTATGTACTAAGTTTGCCCTCCTGCCATCAATAAAGAAGTGTTCTGCTTGCACCAAATCCTGACTAGCACATGATATCTTTTGAGATTTTGACCTTAGCCATTCTGATGGGTGGAAGATGAAACCTCAGAGTTGTTTTAATTTGCATTTCCCTGATAACTTAGAACTTTGCACATTTTTAGGTGCTTCTTGACCACTGGAGAGACCCCGGTCAAGGATTCTCTGTTTAATTCTGTATCCCAGTTTTAAGTGGGTTATTTGGGATATTGGTGTCTACTTTTATAAGTTAATAATAAATTTTGAATATTAGTCCTCTTACCTGTAGTGTTGGTGAAGAGTCTTTCTCAATCTGTAGTCTGAAAATTTGTCCTATTGACAGAATCCTTTGCCTTACAGAAGTTTTACAGTTTCATGAAGTCCCATTTATTGGTGTTCTGTTCAGGAAAATGTCTCCTGTACCAATGTAACACCAATTATAGCTGTCCAGAAGCCATGGATGAACTGTATCTACCTGAAAAGAGGGCTGGAAAAGAAAAAGGAACGGGGTTCAAGAGAAGGATGAAGCCAAGACAAAGTTTCTCATCAAGGCTCAAAGTTTAATATTCAGCACTGTATTTATATAGGGAGAGCCCACAGACTCAATCCTTTGTTTCACCTGGATTATGTTGCAAAGCAAGCTCAGCGAGCACTCTACTCCTATAGGAAATTGAAGGTGAGGCAAGGCAGAAGACGCCAAATGAGTCCTTAAGGTACAACTAGGGCAAATGTTTAAGGTCTATTTAGCCTATTCAAGGCTGGGGGAAGGGCACAACCAATGCTGAATCAATGCATTCAAGGGTACTTCCTGCTCTCTCTTCTATGAGATTTACTATATCTGGTTTTATGTGGAAGTCGTTGATTCACTTGAATTTGGGGCAGGTCCTATTTTCATTCCACTACATGTAGACATCCAGTTAGTCCAGCACAAGTTTTTGAAGATGTTTTCATATTTTTACATTGTATGATTTTGGCTTTTTATCAAAACTGAAGTGTTCATAGGTTTGTAGGTTTATTTACGAGTCTTCAGTTATATTCCATTGATCAATGTGCATATTTCTGTACCAAAAAAATACCATTCAGTATTTATCACTATTGCTCTGCAGTATACTTTGAGGGCAGGGATGGTGACTCCTCCCAAACTTCTTTAATAGTTCAGGAATTTTTTGTTTGCTTGTTTTGGTTATCCTGGGTTTTTTTTTCCATATGAAGTGGAGAATTGCTCTTTCAAGGTCTATAAATTCTGTTAGTATTTGAGGGGTTCACTGGCTGGTTTTCTGGAGGAAAGGCCTGAATGAGATCCAGCTGTACAGCATTTTCTCAATTAGTGATCAAGGGTAAAAGGGACCATTGTGGATGGTGCTATCCCTGGGCTGATGTTCCTGGATTCTATAAAAGATTTTCAATAACAACATAAATAATAGAAAGCCAAAATTTACATGGAAACTGAACAACACTCTACTCAATGATACCTTGGTCAAGGAAGAAATAAAGAATGAAATTAAACACTTTTTAGAGTTTCATGAAAATGAAGCCACAACATACCCAAACCTATGGGACACAATGAAAGCAGTCCTAAGAGGAAAACTCATAGCCCTGAGTGCCTCCAAAAAGAAACTAGAGAAAGCATATACTAGCGGCCTGACAGCACACCTAGAAGCTCTAAACAAAAGGAAGCAAATTAACCAATGAGGAGTAGACAACAGGACATAATCAAACTTAGGGCTGAAATCAACCAAGTGGAAACTAAAAGAGCTATACAAACAATTAACCAAACCAGGAGCTGGTTCTTTTAGAAAATCAACAAGATATATAAACCCTTAGACAAACTAACTAGAGGGCACAGGGACAGTATCCTAATTAACAAAATCAAAAACGAAAAAGAAAACATAACAACAAAACCTGAGGAAATCCAAAACATCATCAGATCCTACTACAAAAGGCTATACTCAACAAAACTGGAAAACCTGAATGAAATGGACAGTTTCCTAGACAGATACCAGGTGCCAAAGTTAAAGCAGGATCAGATTAATGATCTAAACAGTCCCATTTCCCCTAAAGAAATATAAGCAGTCATTAATAGTCTCTCAACCAAAAAAAAGCCCAGGACCAGATGGGTTGAGTGCAGAGGTCTATCAGACCTTCAAAGAAGACCTAATTCCAATTCTCCTCAAACTATTCCACAAAATAGAAACAGGAGGTACTCTATCCAATTCATTCTATGAAGTCACAGTTACTCTGATACCTAAACCACACAAAGATCCAACAAATAAGCGAACTTCAGACCAATTTCTCTTATGAATATCAATGCAAAAGTATTCAATAAAATCCTGGGAAACCGAATCCAAGAACACATCAAAACGATCATACATCATGACCAGGTAGGCTTCATCCCAGGGATGCAGGGATGGCTTAATATTCGGAAATCCATCAACGTGATCCACTATATAAACAAACTCAAAGACAAAAAACACATGATCATCTCATTAGATGCTGAGAAAGCATTTGACAAAATCCAACGCCCCTTCATAATAAAAGTCATAGAAAGATCAGGAATTCAAGGCCCATACCTAAACATAGTAAAAGCAATACACAGCAACCCAGTAGTCAACATCAAAGTAAAAGGAGAGAAACTTGAAGCAATCCCATGGAAATCAGGGACTACACAGGCTGCCCACTTTCTTCATACCTATTAAATATAGTACTTGAAGTCCTAGCCAGAGCAATTTGACAACAAAAGGAGATCAAGGGGATACAAATTGGAAAAGAAGAAGTCAAAATATCACTATTTGCAGATGATATGATGGTATATGTAAGAGACCCTAAAAATTTCACCAGAGAACTCCTAAACCTGATAAACAACTTCAGTGAAGTAGCTGGATATAAAATTAACTCAATCAAATCAGTGGCCTTTCTCTACACAAAGGACTAACAGGCTGAGAAAGAAATTAGGGAAACAACACCCTTCACAATACTCACAAATAATATAAAACACCTTGGTGTGACTCTAATTATGGAAGTGAAAGATCTGTATAATAAGAACTTCAAGTCTCTGAAGAAAGAAATCATAGAAGATCTCAGAAGGTGGAAAGACTTCCCATGCTCATGGATTGGCAGGATTAATATAGTAAAAATGGCTATCTTGCCTAAAGCAATCTATAGATGCAATGCAATCCACATCAAAATTCCAACTCAATTCTTCAACGAATTAGAAGGAGCAATTTGCAAATTCATCTGGAATAACAAAAAACCTAGGATAGCAAAAAATATTCTCAACAATAAAAGAACCTCTGGTGGAATCACCATGCCTGACCTCAAGATGTACTACAGAGCAATTGTGATTTAAAACAAAACAAAACAAAACAAAACAAAACTGCATGGTACTGGTACAGCGACAGATATGTAGACCAAAGGAATAGAATTGAAGACCCAGAAATGAACCCACACACCTATGATCATTTGATCTTTTGACAAGAGAGCTAAAACCATCCAGTAGAAAAAATACAGCATTTTCAACAAATAGTGCTGGCACAACTGGTGGTTATCATGTAGAAGAATATGAATTGATCCATTCTTATCTCCTTATACAAAGCTCAAGTCTAAGTGGATCAAAGACCTCCACATAAAACCAGAGATACTGAAATTTATAGAGGAGAGAGTGGGGGAAAGCCTCGAAGATATGGGCACAGGGGGAAAATTCCTGAATAGAACAGCAATGGCTTGTGCTGTAAAATCGAGAATTGACAAATGGGACCTCATAAAATTGGAAAGCTTCTGTAAGGTAAAAGGCACTGTCAATAAGACAAAAAGGCCACCAACAGATTGGGAAAGGATTTTTACCAATCCTAAATCTGATAGGGGACTAATATCCAACATATACAAAGAACTCAAGAAGCTGGGCTCCAGACATTCAAATAACCCCTAGACGGCCATCAATGGGAGGAGAGGCCCTTGGTATTTCAAAGATCATATGCCCCAGTACAGGGGAATGTCAGGGCCAGGAAGCAGGAGTGGGTGGGTTGGGGAGCAGGGGGGGGGAGGTTATAGGGGACTTTCTGGATAGCATTTGAAATGTAAATTTAAAAAATATCTAATAAAAGAAAATGATAACCATACAACTAAGACAATCTAGGCATAGCAGGAAAAAAAGGAATTAATTTTCCAATTCCTCCTTGGCCTTACAAAAGGCACTTGGTATTTCCAGTGCAATTTCAACAAAATCTAAATGCTTAATACCTAATTATGCACTTACCAATATGTATAGAATTCTAGAAGACAGATAGCATTTGACAGTCCTCTAATTTCATCTTGAGAGTCTGTATAGAATGAGGTACATTCTCTCTCACTAAGGCCAGACAAGGTAGTCCTCTGCTATATATATGTGCCAGGGGTCACAGACAAGCCCATGTATGCTCTTTTGATGGTGGCTTACTGTCTCAGAACTCCATGGCACTATTAATGATGCCAAGTTGTTCTTGCAGACAAGTATCTAGCATGGCTGTACTCCGAGAGACTCTAACAGCTGCTGACTGAGACAAATACAGATACGTACAGCCAACTATTGGATTTAGTCCCAGAGAATAATCATTGCTAAGTATTTTCCAGAACTGACTAGGGCATGGTTCACAACGTTTCTCTGAAAACAAATGTTTAACAGACTGGATTACAGAGGGGGGAAATTCCACAGATTTTTTTCAGTTTCTTAGTAGAAAACAGGTCCCTCCCATTATTCCAACAATACTACAGATTACAGTCTATGACTATGATATGAAGTAAGAAAGGGCCCATTAAGAAGAACCGAAAATCAACCCTACTTAGTGTGCCACTATAAAACAGAATTTGTTTAAATGTTTATACTTGCATAAGTATAAGCATTTCTGCTTCCCATTGGAGACAGTCACTGAGCCTCAATGTCCTGGATCTCCTGGATATAGTTGGAAATATGAGAAGATTCCAGATCCTTTAGATGGCTTTCCTTCTGATCTTTTTTGGAGAACTTCACTACAGCTATACTTGGTCATTGCTGTTGGAACCACACCCTTGACAATGTTACTGTCAGGGCTGGAGAGATGGCTCAGTGGTTAAGAGCACCAACAATGATACTGTCTCTGATAATGACAGTGGAATCTTGAGCCAAGATGACCTCCTGAGGATTTCTATCCCACTGGACTCCAACCTAAGACCAGACAATTGCTGCTGTTTTGTCCAACCACAGTGACCTCTCCTTTATTCTCATTACTATGACCACTTGTCCAACTTCAGTGTCTGTCACTAAATAAGTAAAAATAAAAATCATTTTTGCAGGCCAGCAGAGTCTTGCCCAACACCCGCAAGGGCCCACACGGGACTCCCCACGGGATCCTAAGACCTCTGGTGAGTGGAACACAGCGCCTGCCCCAATCCAATCGCGCGGAACTTGAGACTGCGGTACATAGGGAAGCAGGCTACCCGGGCCTGATCTGGGGCACAAGTCCCTTCCGCTCGACTCGAGACTCGAGCCCCGGGCTACCTTGCCAGCAGAGTCTTGCCCAACACCCGCAAGGGCCCACACGGGACTCCCCACGGGACCCTAAGACCTCCGGTGAGTGGAACACAGCGCCTGCCCCAATCCAATCGCGCGGAACATGAGACTGCGGTACATAGGGAAGCAGGCTACCCGGGCCTGATCTGGGGCACAAGTCCCTTCCGCTCGACTCGAGACTCAAGCCCCGGGCTACCTTGCCAGCAGAGTCTTGCCCAACACCCGCAAGGGCCCACACAGGACTCCCCACGGGACCCTAAGACCTCCGATGAGTGGAACACAGCGCCTGCCCCAATCCAATCGCGCGGAACTTGAGACTGTGGTACATAGGGAAGCAGGCTACCCGGGCCTGATCTGGGGCACAAGTCCCTTCCGCTCGACTCGTGACTCGAGCCCCGGGCTACCTTGCCAGCAGAGTCTTGCCCAACACCCGCAAGGGCCCACACGGGACTCCCCACAGGACCCTGAGACCTCTGGTGAGTGGAACACAGCGCCTGCCCCAATCCAATCGCGCGGAACTTGAGACTGCAGTACATAGGGAAGCAGGCTACCCGGGCTTGATCTGGGGCACAAACCCCTTCCACTCCACTCGAGCCCCGGGCTACCTTGCCAGCTGAGTCGCCTGACACCCGCAAGGGCCCACACAGGATTCCACACGTGATCCTAAGACCTCTAGTGAGTGGAACACAACTTCTGCCAGTAGTCTGGTTCGAACACCAGATATCTGGGTACCTGCCTTGCAAGAAGAGAGCTTGCCTGCAGAGAATACTCTGCCCACTGAAACTAAGGAGAGTGCTACCCTCCAGGTCTGCTTATAGAGGCTAACAGAGTCACCTGAAGAACAAGCTCTTAACAGTGACAACTAAAACAGCTAGCTTCAGAGATTACCAGATGGCGAAAGGCAAACGTAAGAATCCTACTAACAGAAATCAAGACCACTCACCATCATCAGAACGCAGCACTCCCACCCCACCTAGTCCTGGGCACCCCAACACAACCGAAAATCTAGACCCAGATTTAAAAACATTTCTCATGATGATGATGGAGGACATCAAGAAGGACTTTCATAAGTCACTTAAAGAATTACAGGAGAGCACTGCTAAAGAGTTACAGGCCCTTAAAGAAAAGCAGGAAAACACAGCCAAACAAGTAGAAATCATTAAAGAAAAACAGGAAAACACATCCAAACAGGTGATGGAAATGAACAAAACCATACTAGAACTAAAAGGGGAAGTAGACACAATAAAGAAAACCCAAAGCGAGGCAACGCTGGAGATAGAAACCCTAGGAAAGAGATCTGGAACCATAGATGCGAGCATCAGCAACAGAATACAAGAAATGGAAGAGAGAATCTCAGGTGCAGAAGATTCCATAGAGAACATCGACACAACAGTCAAAGAAAATACAAAATGCAAAAGGATCCTAACTCAAAACATCCAGGTAATCCAGGACACAATGAGAAGACCAAACCTACGGATAATAGGAATTGATGAGAATGAAGATTTTCAACTTAAAGGGCCAGCTAATATCTTCAACAAAATAATAGAAGAAAACTTCCCAAACATAAAAAAAGAGATGCCCATGATCATACAAGAAGCCTACAGAACTCCAAATAGACTGGACCAGAAAAGAAATTCCTCCCGACACATAATAATCAGAACAACAAATGCACTAAATAAAGATAGAATATTAAAAGCAGTAAGGGAGAAAGGTCAAGTAACATAAAAAGGAAGGCCTATCAGAATTACACCAGACTTTTCACCAGAGACTATGAAAGCCAGAAGAGCCTGGACAGATGTTATACAGACAATAAGAGAACACAAATGCCAGCCCAGGCTACTATACCCGGCCAAACTCTCAATTACCATAGATGGAGAAACCAAAGTATTCCACGACAAAACCAAATTCACACAATATCTTTCCACGAATCCAGCCCTTCAAAGGATAATAACAGAAAAGAAGCAATACAAGGACAGAAATCACGCCCTAGAACAACTAAGAAAGTAATCATTCAACAAACCAAAAAGAAGACAGCCACAAGAACAGAAAGCCAACTCTAACAACAAAAATAAAAGGAAGCAACAATTACTTTTCCTTAATATCTCTTAATATCAATGGACTCAATTCCCCAATAAAAAGACATAGACTAACAGACTGGCTACACAAACAGGACCCAACATTCTGCTGCTTACAGGAAACCCATCTCAGGGAAAAAGACAGACACTACCTCAGAGTGAAAGGCTGGAAAACAATTTTCCAAGCAAATGGACTGAAGAAACAAGCTGGAGTAGCCATTTTAATATCGGATAAAATCGACTTCCAACCCAAAGTTATCAAAAAAGACAAGGAGGGACACTTCATACTCATCAAAGGTAAAATCCTCCAAGAGGAACTCTCAATTCTGAATATCTACACACCAAATGCAAGGGCAGCCACATTCATTAGAGACACTTTAGTAAAGCTCAAAGCATACATTGCACCTCACACAATAATAGTGGGAGACTTCAACACACCACTTTCTTCAAAGGACAGATCGTGGAAACAGAAACTAAACAGGGACACAGTGAAACTAACAGAAGTTATGAAACAAATGGACCTGACAGATATCTACAGAACATTTTATCCTAAAACAAAAGGATATACCTTCTTCTCAGCACCTCACGGGACCTTCTCCAAAATTGACCATATAATTGGTCACAAAACAGGCCTCAATAGATACAAAAATATTGAAATTGTCCCATGTATCCTATCAGACCACCATGGCCTAAGACTGATCTTCAATAACAACATAAATAATGGAAAGCCAACATTCACGTGGAAACTGAATAACACTCTTCTCAATGATACCTTGGTCAAGGAAGGAATAAAGAAAGAAATTAAAGACTTTTTAGAGTTTAATGAAAATGAAGCCACAACGTACCCAAACCTATGGGACACAATGAAAGCATTTCTAAGAGGGAAACTCATAGCTCTGAGTGCCTCCAAGAAGAAACAGGAGACAGCATATACTAGCAGCTTGACAACACATCTAAAAGCCCTACAAAAAAAGGAAGCAAATTCACCCAAGAGGAGTAGACGGCAGGAAATAATCAAACTCAGGGGTGAAATCAACCAAGTGGAAACAAGAAGAACTATTCAAAGAATTAACCAAACGAGGAGTTGGTTCTTTGAGAAAATCAACAAGATAGATAAACCCTTAGCTAGACTCACTAGAGGGCACAGGGACAACATCCTAATTAACAAAATCAGAAATGAAAAGGGAGACATAACAACAGATCCTGAAGAAATCCAAAACACCATCAGATCCTTCTACAAAAGGCTATACTCAACAAAACTGGAAAACCTGGATGAAATGGACAAATTTCTGGACAGATACCAGGTACCAAAGTTGAATCAGGATGAAGTTGACCATCTAAACAGTCCCATATCACCTAAAGAAATAGAAGCAGTTATTAATAGTCTGCCAACCAAAAAAAGCCCAGGACCAGATGGGTTTAGTGCAGAGTTCTATCAGACCTTCAAAGAAGATCTAATTCCAATTCTACACAAACTATTTCACAAAATAGAAGTAGAAGGTACTCTACCCAACTTAATTTATTAAGCCACTATTACTCTGATACCTAAACCACAGAAAGACCCAACAAAGATAGAGAACTTCAGACCAATTTCTCTTATGAATATCGATGCAAAAATCCTCAATAAAATTCTCGCTAACCGAATCCAAGAACACATTAAAGCAATCATCCATCCTGACCAAGTAGGTTTTATTCCAGGGATGCAGGGATGGTTTAATATACGAAAATCCATCAATATAATCCATTATATAAACAAACTCAAAGACAAAAACCACATGATCATCTCGTTAGATGCAGAAAAAGCATTTGACAAGATCCAACACCCATTCATGATAAAAGTTTTGGAAAGATCAGGAATTCAAGGCCCATACCTAAACATGATAAAAGCAATCTACAGCAAACCAGTAGCCAACATCAAAGTAAATGGAGAGAAGCTGGAAGCAATCCCACTAAAATCAGGGACTAGACAAGGCTGCCCACTTTCTCCCTACCTTTTCAACATAGTACTTGAAGTATTATCCAGAGCAATTCGACAACAAAAGGAGATCAAGGGGATACAAATTGGAAAAGAGTAAGTCAAAATATCACTTTTTGCAGATGATATGATAGTATATATAAGTGACCCTAAAAATTCTACCAGAGAACTCCTAAACCTGATAAACAGCTTCGGTGAAGTAGCTGGATATAAAATAAACTCAAACAAGTCAATGGCCTTTCTCTATACAAAGAATAAACAGGCTGAGAAAGAAATTAGGGAAACAACACCCTTCTCAATAGTCACAAACAATATAAAATATCTTGGCGTGACTCTAACTAAGGAAGTGAAAGATCTGTATGATAAAAACTTCAAGTCTCTGAAGAAAGAAATTAAGGAAGATCTCAGAAGATGGAAAGATCTCCCATGCTCATGGATTGGCAGGATCAACATTGTAAAAATGGCTATCTTGCCAAAAGCAATCTACAGATTCAATGCAATCCCCATCAAAATTCCAACTCAATTCTTCAACGAATTGGAAGGAGCAATTTGCAAATTTGTCTGGAATAACAAAAAACCTAGGATAGCACAAAGTCTTCTCAAGGATAAAAGAACTTCTGGCGGAATCACCATGCCAGACCTAAAGCTTTACTACAGAGCAATTGTGATAAAAACTGCATGGTACTGGTATAGAGACAGACAAGTAGACCAATGGAATAGAATTGAAGACCCAGAAATGAACCCACACACCTATGGTTACTTGATCTTCGACAAGGGAGCTAAAACCATCCAGTGGAAGAAAGACAGCATTTTCAACAATTGGTGCTGGCACAACTGGTTGTTATCGTGTAGAAGAATGCGAATCGATCCATACTTATCTCCTTGTACTAAGGTCAAATCTAAGTGGATCAAGGAACTTCACATAAAACCAGAGACACTGAAACTTATAGAGGAGAAAGTGGGGAAAAGCCTTGAAGATATGGGCACAGGGGAAAAATTCCTGAACAGAACAGCAATGGCTTGTGCTGTAAGATCGAGAATTGACAAATGGGACCTAATGAAACTCCAAAGTTTCTGCAAGGCAAAAGACACCGTCAATAAGACAAAAAGACCACCAACAGATTGGGAAAGGATCTTTACCTATCCTAAATCAGATAGGGGACTAATATCCAACATATATAAAGAACTCAAGAAGGTGGACTTCAGAAAATCAAATAACCCCATTAAAAAATGGGGCTCAGAACTGAACAAAGAATTCTCACCTGAGGAATACCGAATGGCAGAGAAGCACTTGAAAAAATGTTCAACATCCTTAATCATCAGGGAAATGCAAATCAAAACAACCCTGAGATTCCACCTCACACCAGTCAGAATGGCTAAGATCAAAAATTCAGGTGACAGCAGATGCTGGCGTGGATGTGGAGAAAGAGGAACACTCCTCCATTATTGGTGGGAGTGCAGGCTTGTACAACCACTCTGGAAATCAGTCTGGCGGTTCCTCAGAAAACTGGACATAGTACTACCGGAGGATCCAGCAATACCTCTCCTGGGCATATATCCAGAAGATGCCCCAAAAGGTAAGAAGGACACATGCTCCACTATGTTCATAGCAGCCTTATTTATAATAGCCAGAAGCTGGAAAGAACCTAGATGCCCCTCAACAGAGGAATGGATACAGAAAATGTGGTACATCTACACAATGGAGTACTACTCAGCTATTAAAAAGAATGAATTTATGAAGTTCCTAGCCAAATGGATGGACCTGGAGGGCATCATCCTGAGTGAGGTAACACATTCACAAAGAAACTCACACAATATGTATTCACTGATAAGTGGATATTAGCCCCAAACCTAGGATACCCAAGATATAAGATACAATTTCCTAAACACATGAAACTCAAGAAGAATGAAGACTGAAGTGTGGACACTATGCCCCTCCTTAGATTTGGGAACAAAACACCCATGGAAGGAGTTACAGAGCCAAAGTTTGGAGCTGAGATGAAAGGATGGACCATGTAGAGACTGCCATATCCAGGGATCCACCCCATAATCAGCATCCAAACGCTGACACCATTGCATACACTAGCAAGATTTTATTGAAAGGACCCAGATGTAGCTGTCTCTTGTGAGACTATGCCGGGGCCTAGCAAACACAGAAGTGGATGCTCACAGTCAGCTAATGGATGGATCATAGGGCTCCCAATGGAGGAGCTAGAGAAAGTAGCCAAGGAGCTAAAGTTATCTGCAACCCTATAGGTGGAACAACATTATGAACTAACCAGTTCCCCGGAGCTCTTGACTCTAGCTGCATATATATCAAAAGATGGCCTAGTCGGCCATCACTGGAAAGAGAGGCCCATTGGACTTGCAAACTTTATATGCCCCAGTACAGGGGAACACCAGGGCCAAAAAGGGGGAGTGGGTGGGCAGGGGAGTGGGGGTGGGTGGATATGGGGGACTTTTGGTATAGCATTGGAAATGTAAATGAGTTAAATACCTAATAAAAAATGGGGAAAAAAATTATTTTTGCAGAACAAATGCGATGTATTTGGGTGTCAAGTTGATCAGGGATAGATCTATGGTGTATAGTTTTGATTGTCCATTCAATAGGACCAAGAGTCACCTATGAGACAACCTCCCAGAACATCTGTCAGGTATTACTTAGTTTAGTTTACCTTCTGTGCATTCCTTTGTGGGAATATGTTGATTACATTAACTGAGGGGGAAGTATCCACCTTAGCAACAGCAGTATCAGTCCAGAGATTGGGTCTTAAAGTACAGAAACAGTCCGGCATAGGCATTCATCACTCCCTGTTCATCAGCATGTCACAGCCTAAATGCTGTACAGTCTTGAAATTTCCTCTGACAAATAAATTACTCCACAGGTTTGACTTTAGGCCCACCCAAACTTTCAGAATATGGTCAGAATCTTGCCAGAATTTTTTATTGTTCCTCAAAAGAGAAACACGAATTCCTCTCCCCAATTCCAAAAAAGAGCCATTTTCATCTGAAGATTTCAGATGAAATCTTATAGAGGCTTCACAGTTCAGATTTGTATCAGCATTGCAGTATACTGAACTTCCACAGGGACCATCCTTTGTATCTTATATCTGTACACTCTCCCAAAATGCACCACAAATCACAACACATGGTCTATAACAGGATCAGACTTGTAAGAAAAACTCCACTTATGGCTCCAAATATGTTGTCTAATTTAGCATTGCTGTGACCAAGATTTCTGTGACAACTATTAATGACAGAAACAGAAAAAAATTTTTAATTATTTTTGCTCACAGAATCACAACATTCATTTAACCATAGGAAATAGGCATAACAATACTGAGACAAGAGTTTGTGGCCGAGGTTTGTCATTTCATGGTGGACCAAGAAGCATCATTATTACCAGTGGCCAACTACCATTTTCAAGGGCCCACTCCTCCATGAGCTAAAGAAGAAAAGGAAGCTTTCCCTCTTAAGAGAGATTAAGCCTCTGAAACACACAACCAACCAGAGAAACAACATTTCAACAGCATGCTATGTGTCTTTTCTAATAGCAGCCAAGACTCTAAGATGAATATAAAGAACTTGAAAAAAATCATTTTTCTGACTGAATTGTCTGCCAATGGATCCTTTATTGTAGGGATCTGACAAAAGAAATATGAGATTAAATAAATAAACAAACAAACAAACTAAAGCAAGCATGCACTTAGGCAGGCATGAACACACATATCACAGAACCATATTAAGTTTCTGTATCATTTCAATTCATTCTAATATGACTGGAGATATGGGAAAGGCTCTCAGTAACTGCATGGACCTCCCCAGTGGGCTGGGGTGGGGGGCCTGGAACGAGGGTCCTTGAAGCTAGGTGCATAAGGATTAGGTGGTGACAAACAGAAACAAGCAGAGACAGTTTGAATCTGAATGTATTTTGCAGCTCTCAAGCAGGGGATTTTATACATTAAAAAACCAAACATTGCATCTCTTAGAAACTGTATCTAGTGAAACAATCATAAATACCAACAAAAATCATTTGGCACAGTAAAACACAAAAATCATCCAAGCATTATAATTCTGAAACTACGTATTCAGTGACTCACAAACAGAACAGGTAACATCATTATTAATATAAATCATCAAAATATAACAATTCTAAAAGGATGTATTCAGTGTGGGCAATTGTCCAAGCATAGTGGCATATTCCCAACATCCGGTTAATAAATCTTTATTGTCAGTGCTCTTAACTGCTGAGCTAACTCTCCAGCCTCATATGGTTAATTATTATTTAACATCTAACACCTGATTTTTTTTATAAATTTTCAATCAATGCATAAATTTAAACTACTTTAATTCTTTCTAATTAAGGCTTTCTTTGCCATATACCAAAATCCACCTCTGTTGACACACATGTAGCCACATGAAATTTTATTGTTAGGAATGTTTTTATCTATCATAATAGTTTTGTAAGTCATTTAAAATGTAAAGCATTGGTTTCCAGGGGGATAAGGTCATATTAGTGACCTCATCTCAAGAGATGGTTTCTTACCCATTATTCTTCCTTAAGAACTTGGCCTAGGCTGCCAGGAACATGTAAAATAAGAAAAGGAATAAGAGAAAACAAAACAGATAGATTGCCATGAGAACTACAACTCAATATTTTTTCTCTGGAAAAAAGTTCCTCAACCGGTTCCAGGAGGCCTCCCTCTTTTGAGGTCAACTGCCTCAGTCTGTGGACCTTGTCACACAGATACTACTGGAGGTGGTGTCGCAAGTAACGTTTTATTGGCTGCCAATGTTCTATAACCACCTACTGTTTAAAAGTTCTTCTCTAGAAATAACATGAGTTTCTTTTACTCTTTAGCTCACACTTCACACTTTTATTATGCCTGTCACAGGTTCCTTCATGGCATGTTTTCACTAGCCAGAACTAATAATTAGTGATCTAGTATTCCATGAGTACCCAGTATGCACCAGAATGCTCATCATTTTGTGAGAACTAAACAGTTTCTAGATGTTATTTCCAAAGGTTGTGTGAACCACCATGAAAAAAGACCTGGGGGCAGCACAAACAAAACATCAGTGTGACTCGTTTCTCAGACCCAATTGGTGATCCGACATGTTTCCCCTTGTCTTTTGAGGTAGGGTTTTCACAATTGCTAGTAAAACAATATAGAGATGGAATTTCCCAACACCAGGGTTAAAGATAATAAAAAAGAGATTTCTGAATCTGTAGGTAATCAAGGGGTTTTGAATATATAAACACAACTGACTATACAGAAAAATTAATGTTATAACTTCACTAAACTCAAGAGAAAAAAAGACTTCTAAAAGCTGATTGAGTCAATAATATATTTCAAATTTCCTTAAATTCTCCTTCAAAATCCAACAGTAATGAGATCTTCTGCCAGGATACAATGATGATTATTAAATTCACTCAAGTAAATACCCCAAAATAGCGGCACCAGCCCCAGCCACCTTAGGAGCGAACTCAGCAGACTGTCCCATGGTCCCCAGAGTACTCTCCACACCACAGACGCCCTAGCACGCCCAGGATCTTAGGATTGCTGGTGAGTGGAACACAACATCTGTTCCAAAACAACCTTGAGAGGCCTGTGCCAGCAGGAACAGGGACACAGGAAACCTGCCCAACCAGCTGCTCTGGTTCCTTCTGGTCAGTGCTGGTCTAACTTGGTTTTGAACAAAGCCCCTTGGACCACAGAGGAGGTACCACTTCCAGGCGCTGTAACACGTCCAGGATTTTAGGATTACAGGATACCAGCATCCCAGGAACTTGGTCACATCAGGATCTCAGGGTCTCAGAGGAAGCTTGACTGCCAAGAACTCTGACACACCCAGAATCTCAGGTTACATGATCACAGAGAAAGCTGGACTCGGAGGAGTTCTGAGTAAACCAGGATTACAGGAAGGACAGGCTCCAATTAGATATACTGAGGGCAGCAAGCACTTGAGATAATCAGATGGCAGGAAGCAAGCATAAGAACAGAAGCAACAGAAACCAAAGTTACTTGGGATCATCAGAACCAAACCCTCCCACTACAGCAAGTCCTGGATTCATCATCACACCAGAAAAACAAGATATGGATCTAAAATCACTTCTCATGATGATGATGGAGGACTATGAGAAGGAAATAAATAACTCCCTTAAAAAAAATACAGGAGAACACATCCAATCAGGTGAAAGAATTGAACAAAATCATCCAGGATCCAAAAATAGAAGTAGAAACTATAAAGAAATCACAAAGGGAGACCAATCTGGAAATGAAAAGGCTAGGAAAGAAGTCAGGAGCCATTGACGCAAGCATAACCAACAGAATACAAGAGATAGAACAGAGAATCTCAGGTGCAGAAGATACCATAGAAAACATTAGCACAACAATCAAAGAAACTGCAAAATTTAAAAACATCCTAACCCAAAACATCCAGGAAATCCAGGACACAATGAGAAGACCAAAGCTGAGGAAAATAGGTATACATGAGACGGAAGATTTCCAAATTAAAGGGCCAGTAAATATCTTCAACAAAATTATAGAAGAAAACTTGCCTAACCTAAAAAGGAGATGCCCATGAACATACAAGAAGCCTACAGAACTCCAAATAGATTAGAACAGAAAAGAAATTCCTCCCATCACATAATAATCAAAACACCAAATGCACAAAACAAAGAGAATATTAAAAGTAGTAAGAGGAAAATATCAAGTAACATATAAAGGCAGACCTATCAGAATTATACCTGACTTCTCCCCAGAGACTATGAAACCCAAAAGATCCTGGGCAGATGTCATACAGACCCTGAGAGAACACAAGTGCCAGCCCAGGCTACTGTACCCAGCAAAACTCTCAATTACCATAGATGGAGAAACAAAGGTATTCTGTGACAAAACCAAATTTACACAATATCTGTCCACAAATCCAGCCTTTCAAAGGATAATAAAGAGAAAACTTCAACACAAAGAGGGAAACTAAGCTCGAGAAAATCAAGAAAGTAATCTAAAATCTAAAGAAGATAGGCACATGAACAGAATTCAAACTCTAGCAACAAATATAACAAGAAGCAATAACAACTTTTCCTTAATATCTCTTAATATCAGTGGGCTCAATTCCCCCAGTAAAAAGACATAGACTAACAGACTGGCTACATAAACAGGAAACAACTTTTTGCTGCATACAGGAAATCCACTTCAAAGGACAAAGACAGAGACTACCTTAGAGTACAAGGCTGGAAAACAATTTTCCAAGCAAATGGTCCCAAGTAACACCTAGAGTAGCCATTCTAATATCGAATACTACTTGCTCATTAAAAATAAAATTTACAACCATGGAAGGAGTTACAGAGACAAAGTTTGGAGCTGAGACAAAAGGATGGTCCATCTAGAGACTGCCATATCCAGGGATCCATCCCATAATTAGCCTCCAAGTGATGACACCATTGCATACACTAGCAAGCCTTTGTTGCAAGGACGGTGATATAGCTTTCCCTTGTGAGACTGGGCCGGGGCCTAGCAAACACAGAAGTGGATGCTCACAGTCAACTATTGGATGAATCACAGGGCCCCCAATGGAGGAGCTAGAGAAAGTATCCAAGGAGCTAAAGAGATCTGCAACCCTATCGGAGGAACAACATTATGAACTAACCAGTACCCCAGAGCTCTTGACTCTAGCTGCATATGTATCAAAAGATGACCTAGTCGGCCATCACTGGAAAGAGAGGCCCATTGGTCAGGCAAACGTTATATGCCCCAGTACAGGGGAATGCCAGGGCCAAAAAATGGGAATGGGTGGGTAGGGGAGTGGAGGGGGGGGGGACTTTTGGGATAGCATTGGAAATGTAATTGAAGAAAATACGTAATACAAAAAAGAAAAATAAATAAAAAAAATAAAATTTAACAAAATGAACTCTCAATTCTGAATATCTAAGCTCCAAATGCAAGGACTTAACATTCATTAAAGAAACTTTGCTAAAACTCAAAGCACACATTACACCTCACACACTAATAGTGGAAGATTTCAACACACCACTCTCATCAATGGACAGATCCTGGAAACAGAAACTAAACAGACACACATTTAAACTAAAAGAAGTTGTGAAACAAATGGATTTAACAGATATCTATAGAACATTTCATTCTAAAACAAAAGAATATAACTTCTTCTCATCACCTCATGGAACCTTCTCCAAAATTGACCATATAATCAGACACCAAACAGGTCTCAGCAGATACAAAAATAATGAAATAATGCCATGCACCCTATCAGATCACCACAGACGAAGGCTGATGTTCAATAACAACATAAATAATAGAAGACCCACATACACATGGAAGATGAACAACAATCTACTCAATGATAACTTGTTCAAGGAGGAAATAAAGAAATTAAAGACTTTTTAAAGTTTAATGAAAATGAAGCCAAAACATACACAAACTTATGGGACACAATGAAAGCAGTCCTAAAAGGAAAACTCCTACCTCTGAGTGCTTCCAAAAAAAAAGCTGGAGCGAACACACACTAGCAGCTTGACAGCACACCTGAAAGCTCTAGAACAAGAAGGAAGCAAATTCACCCAAGAGGAGTAGATGGCAGGAAATAAGCAAACTCAGGGCTGAAATCAACCAAGTGGAAAAATAAAGAACTATTCAAAGAATCAACCAAACCAGAAGCTGGTTCTTTGAGAAAAATCAACAAGATAGATAAACCCTTAGCCAGACTATTAGAGGGCATAGGAACATTATCCTAATTAACAAAATCAGAAATGAAAAGGGAGATAACAACAGACCATTAGGAAATCCAAAACATCATCAGATCCTACTACAAAAGGCTTTACTCAACAAAACTGGAAAACCAGGATAAAATGGACAAATTTCTAGACAGATAACCAGGTACCAAAGTTAAATCAGGATCAGATTAATGACATAAACAGTCCTATATCCCCTAAAGAAATAGAAGTAGTCAATATAGTATACCAACCAAAAAAAAGCCCAGGACCAGATGGGTTTAGAGCAGAGTTCTATCAGACCTACAAAGAAGACCTAATTCCAATACTCTTAAAATTATTCCACAAAATAGAAACAGAAAGTACTTCTACCCAATTCATTCTATGAAGCCACAGTTACTCTGATACCTAAACCACACAAAGATCCAACAAAGAAAGAGAACTTCAGACCAATTTCCCTTATGAATATTGATGCAAATATAATCAATACAATTCTCAAACCAAATCCAAGAATACATCAAAACTATCATCCATCATGATCAAGTAGAGGTCATTCCAGGGATGTAGGGATAGTTTAATATACAGAAATCCATCAACATAATCCACTATATAAACAAATTCAATAACAAAAACATGATCATCTCATTAGACCCTGAGAAAGCATTTGGCAAAATCCAACACCCATTCATGATAAAAGTCTTGGAAAGATCAGGAATTCAAGGCCCATACTTAAACATAATAAAAGCAATATACAGCAAACCATTTGCCAACTTAAAACTAAATGGTGAAAAACTGTTAAGCAATCCCACTAAAATCAGAGACTAGACAAGGCTGCCCACTCTCTCCCTACCTATTCAATATAGTACTTGAGGTCCTAGCCAGGACAATTAGACAACAGAAAGAAATCAAAGGGATACACATTGGAAAGGAAGAAGTCAAAATATCACTATTTGCAGATGATGTGATAGTATACATAAAAGACCCTAAAAATGCCACCAGAGAACACCTAGACCTGGTAAACAACTTCAGTGAAGTAGCTGGATATAGAATTAATTAGCTCAATCAAATAGGTGGCCAACTTCTACACAAAGGATAAACAGGCTGAGAGAGAAATTAGAGAAAGACACCCTCACAATACTCACAAATAATATAAAATACCTTGGTGTGACTCTAACTAAGGAAGTGAAAGATCTGTATGATAAGAACTTCAAGTCTCTGAAGAAAAAAATTGAAGAAGATCTCAGAAGATGGAAAGATCCCCCATGCTCATGGATTGGCAGGATTAATATAGTAAAAGGAATCTGCCAAAACGAATCTACAGACTCAAGGCAATCCCCATCAAAATTCCAACACAATTCTTCACTGAGTTAGAAAGGGCAATTTGAAAGATCATCTGGAATAACAAAAAAACCTAGAATAGCAAAAACTATTCTCAACAATAAAAGAACCTCTGATGGAATCACCATGCCTGACCGCAAGCTGTACTACAGAGCAATTGTGATTTAAAAAAAAAAAAACTGCATGGTACTGGTACATCGACAGACAGGTAGATCAATGGAATAGAATTGAAGACCCAGAAATGAACTCACACATGTATGGCCACTTGATCTTTGACAAGGGAGCTAAAACCATCCAGTGGAAAAATACAGCATTTTCAACAAATGGTGCTGGCACAACTAGCAGTTATGATGTAGAGAAATGCAAATTGATTCATTCTAATCTCTTTGTACAAAGCTCAAGTCTAAGTGGATTAAGGAACTCCACATAAAACCAGAGACACTGAAACTTATAAAGGAGAAAGTGAGGAAAAGCCTCGAAGATATGGGCACAGGGGAAAAATTCCTAAACAGAACAGCAATGGCTTGTGCTGTAAGATCAAGAATCAACAAATGGGACCTCATAAAATTGGAAAGCTTCTGTAAGGCAAAAGACACTGTCAATAAGACAAAAAGGCCACCAACAGATTGGGAAAGGATTTTTACCAATCCTAAATCTGATAGGGGACTAATATCCAACATATACAAAGAACTCAAGAAGCTGGACTCCAGAAATTCAAATAACTTCATTAGAAAGAGGGGTACAGAGCTAGACAAAGAATTGTCAACTGAGGAATACCAAAGGGCTGAGGAGCACTTGAAAAAATGTTCAACATCCTTAATCATCAGGCAAATGCAAATCAAAACAACCCTGAGATTCCACCTCACATCAGACAGAATTGCTAAGATCAAAAATTCAGGTGACAGCAGATGCTGGCAAGGATGTGGAGAAAGAGGAACACTCCTCCATTATTGGTGGGATTGCAAGCTTGTACAACCACTCTGGAAATCAGTCTGTCGGTTCCTCAGAAAAATGGACATTGTACTACCGGAAGATCCAGCAGTTCCTCTCCTGGGCATATACACAAAAGATGTTCCAACTGGTAAGAAGGACACATGCTCCACTATGGTCACAGAAGCCTTATTTATAACAGCCAGAAACTGGAAAGAACCCAGATGTCCCCCAACAGAGGAATGGATACAGAATATGTGGTATATTTACACAATAGAGTACTACACAGCTATTAAAAACAATGAATTTATGAAATTCTTGGACAAATGGATGTATCTGGAGGATATCTTCCTGAGTGAGGTAACCCAATCACAAAAAATCTCACACGATTTGTACTCACTGATAAGTGAATATTAGCCCAGAAACTTAGAATACCCAAGATACAATTTGCAAAACACAAGACAATCAAGAATAGGGAAGACTAACGTGTGGATACTTCATTCCTCCTTAGAAGAGGGAACAAAATACCCATGAAAGGAGTTACAGAGACAAAGTTTGGAGCTAAGACAAAAGGATGGACCATCCAGAGACTACCCCACCCGGGGATCCATCCCATAATCAGCCACCAAACTCAGACACTATTGCATATGCCAGAAAGATTTTCCTGAAAGGACCCTGATATAGCTATCTTGTGTGAGGCTATGCCAGTGCCTGGCAAATATAGAAGTGGATGCTCACATTCATCTATTGGATGGAACACAGGGCCCCCAATGGAGGAGCTAGAAAAAGTACCCAAGGAACTGAAGGGGTCTGCAACCCTATAGATGGAGCAACAATATGAACTAACCAGTACCCCCCAGAGCTCGTGTCTCTAGCTGCATATGTAGCAGAAGATGGCCTAGTCAGCCATCATTGGGAAGAGAGGCCCCTGGTCTTGCATACTTTATATGCCCCAGTATAGGGGAATGCCACGGCCAAGAAGTGGGAGTGGGTGGGTAGGGGAGCAGGTCTGGGGGAGGGTATAGGGGATAGCATTTGAAATGTAAGTGAAGAAAATACACAATAAAAATTTGAAGAAAAAAAAAAAGAACTTCAAGTCTTTGAAAAAAGAAATCGAAGAAGATCTCAGAAAATGGAAAGATCTCCTATGCTCATTGATTAGTCCCTGGGAACTCCATGACAATATTAATGATGCTGTGTTGTTCTTGCAGACAGGAGCCTAGCATGGCTGTCCTTTGAGAAAGTAACAGCAGCTGACTAAGACCAATGCAGATTCTTACAGACAACCATTGGACTCAGTCCCAGAGGATAACACACCAAACAAAGAGCATACATGTGCTGGTCAGAGACCCTCAGCACATCTGTAGCAGAGGACTCTCTTGTCTGACCTCAGTGGGTGAGGATTTGCCTAATCCTACAGATACTTGATGCCCCAGGGAAGGGGGATTCTGAGAGTGAGGACACCCTCTTAGAGTCAAAGAGAAGGGAGGATGGAGTGAAGAATTCTGAAAGAGGGACAATGAGGGGGGCAATATTTGGGATGCAAATAAATAATTTATTTTTAATAAATAAATAAATAAATAAAGTGTAATGAAACAAAGAACCCTTAGTGTGGATATATAGATCATATTAGTCCTCAAGGCTATGGATGAAAATCCATAAAATATAACAGGGCAGGCACAAAGACAACATAAAAACATGAACAGTCTGAGATTTGTTACCCCAGTGATAAGTCACCACCTCCAGACAGAGCCATGTTCAGACACAAAAATTACTAACCCCATATAATGTCATATACTCATAAATTAAGGACCAGAATCTGGAAGCTAGATGACTCAGAGACTTGGGGTAGAACCAAACATGACCAACCAAAAAATAAAAATAGTCAGGAAATGATTCCTAATGACATTCTTCTGTACTCAAAGATAGGTGCCTAGTCCAACTGTTATCAGAAAGGCTTTCTCCAGCAGCAGATGGGGGCAGATCATGAGACCCACACCCAAACATTAGGCAAAAGTCTTAAAACCTCACATAAGAAAGAGAGAAAGGATTGTGAGAGCCAGAGGGGTTAAGGATAACAGGAGAACACAGCTTACAGAATCACCTTATCAGGGCTCATAGGGACTCACAGAGACTGAAGTGGCAACCACAGAGCCTGCATGGGTCTGTGCTGGAACCTAAGTTGTGGTTGTTTATCCTAGGCTCCAAACAATGGGAGGGAGGGTGTGTCTGACTATTCTACCTCCTCCTGGGACTTTTTTTCTCCTTCTGGGTCATATTGTCCAGCCTTGATATGATAGTTTATGCCTAGTCTTGTGATACTTTGTTATATCACCTTTGTTGAGACCACTGGGAGGGGTATTTAAAAAAAAAAGAAGAGAATTAGCAGTGGATCTGGGTGATAGGAAAGGTGGGAAGGAAGTGGGAGAAAGGGAGAGGGAATGCTGTGGTTAGAATATATTGTATGAGAAAAGAATAAATTGAAAATAAATAAGTGATTAAAACAAAGCAGAATTCCCATGTAATTATGGCAGAAACAGTGGCAATACCAACTAATCCAGCAAACAGCCTATGGTAGTTTGTATAGGTTTGGTCTCCAAAATGTATGCATTTGGGTTTTGGGGGGTTTTTTATGTATTTATTTTTATTAGATATTTTCTTTATATACATTTCAAATGCTATCCCAAAAATTCCCTATATCCTCCCTCCGCCCTGCTCCCCTACCCACCCACTCCCATGTCTTAGCCCTGGCATTCCCCTGTACTGAGGCATATAAAGTTTGCAATATCAAGGGGCCTCTCTTCCTGATGATGGCCGACTAGGCCATCTTCTGCTACATATGCAGCTAGAGACATGAGCTCTGGGGGTACTGGTTAGTTCATATTGTTGTTCCACCTATAGGGTTGCAGACCCCTTCAGTTCCTTGGGTGCTTTCTCTAGATCCTATATTGGGGGCCCTGTGTTCCATCCAATAGATGGCTGTGAGCATCCACTTCTATATTTGCCAGGCACTGGCATAGCCTCATACGAGACAGCTATAACAGGGTCCTTTCAGCAAAATCTTTCTGGCATATGCAATAGTGTCTGGGTTTGGTGGCTGATTATGGGATGGATCCCCGGGTGGGGTAGTCTCTGGATGGTCCATCCTTTTGTCTTAGCTCCAAACTTTGTCTCTGTAACTCCTTTCATGGGTATTTTGTTCCCTCTTCTAAGGAGGAATGAAGTATCCACACGTTAGTCTTCCCTATTCTTGATTGTCTTGTGTTTTGCAAATTGTATCTTGGGTATTCTAAGTTTCTGGGCTAATATTCACTTATCAGTGTGTACAAATCGTGTGAGATCTTTTGTGATTGGGTTACCTCACTCAGGAAGATATCCTCCAGATACATCCATTTGTCCAAGAGTTTTATAAATCCATTGTTTTTAATAGCTGAGTACATCAAAACAACCTTGAGATTCCACCTCACACCACTCAGAATGGCTAAGCTCAAAAATTCAGGTGACAGCAGATGCTGGCAAGGATGTGGATAAAGAGAAACACTCCTCCACTGCTGATGGGATTGCAAGCTTGTACAACCACTCTGGAAGTCAGTCTGGAGATTCCTCAGTAAATTGGACATAGTACTACCGGAAGATCCAGCAATACCTCTCCTGGGCATATACCCAGAAGAAGTTCCAACTGGTAATGAGGACACATGCTCCACTATGTTCATAGCAGCCTTATTTATAATAGCCAGAAGCTGGAAAGAACCCAGATGTCCCTCAACAGAGGAATGGATACAGAAAATGTGGTACATTTACAAAATGTATGCATTTGAATGAAGTGGCACCGTTATGAGTGTGGCTTCCTTACAGTAGGTAGGGCCTTGTTGGAGAAAATGTGTCTTTGTATAGGTGGGCTTTGAGATCCTCATATATATGCTCAAGTTATTCTCTTTTTTTTCTTTTCTTTTTCAAGTTGTTCTAAGTATGAAACACAGTAGTCTTGTTCCAGTTTGATCAAGATGTAGAAATCTTAGCTCTTTCAGCATCAAGTCTGTCTGCATGATGCCATGCTTCCCACAATGATGATAATCGACTGAACCACAGAAAGCCCAAATTAAGACAGCCCAAATTAAATGTTTTCCTTTATAAGAGTTACCTTGGCCATGGTGTCTCTTCACAGCAATGAGAACCCTAGCTAAGAACTTTGTATAAGGAATGTGATAGGCTTGACCATGTTTGGAGAAATATAGACTTTGGGAGTATGGGGTGTTGCTGTGATAGGTATATTTTAGTTCAGAGGAATGTGGACATAGGGACTGTAGATTAGATAAGTGGAACCATTTAAGTGGGGTTTAATGGGTCATCTTAGCAGGAATATGAAAGACAGTTATGCTTAGGGTGATTTGAACTGTGGAGACTTGTTTCAAGAGGTTTCAGAGGAGAAGAACTTTAGCATGTTCCTAGAGACTGTCCTTGTGATATTTTGGCAAAGAATGTGGCTGCTTTTGAAGAGTCTAAAAGAAGCTAAAGAGAAGAAATCAGATTAATTGAATTGACTAAGGAAATATCAAAACAGTATAGGGGGTAACAAGAGATTGGATGAGTCTCAGAAAAGATTTTGAATTTTGTACTTTTAAATGTTGTTAAGACTGTGAGTGACCTTTGAAGTTGAAATAAATGCATTTTGCATTGTGTTATGGCTACAAGCTGATGGGGACAGGAAGTAGAATATGGTAGTTTCAGTAGGTATGGTCCCCAAAGACTCATGTGTTTGAATGCCCATAGGGAGTGGTACCATTAGGCAAAGTAACTTTATTGAAGTAGGTGTGGCCTTGTTGGAGAAAGGATATCATAATGGGGGCAGACTTTGAGGTTTTCTATGTTTAAGCTATGCCCAGTGTGTTACAGTGTCCTTCTGATCCCTGTGGATGAAGATACAGAATGTTCAGCTCCTTCTCTAGCACCATGCTCTCCTGAATGCCTCCATTTTATCTACCATGATGGTAGTGGACTAAATCTCTAAATTGCAAGCCAGCCCAATTAAATATTTTCCTTTATAAGAGTTGTCATGGGGAGGGAGGGAGGGACTTAGGAGGGGAAGTGGATGGGGAGGGGGGAACCTGATCTATTATTGGGTGAGGGGAAAGGACTGAAGCCCTGAGGGCCTGCAGAAAGAATGTAAACAGGTGACCTCAGGAAATAAGAGGTTGGGGGACCTCCCAGAGTGCACCAGATACCTGGGAGGTGAGAGACTTCCAGAAATCACAGGGAGGGACCTTTGATGAAATGCCCGACAGTAGGGAGAGGGAACGTATAAAGCCCACCTCCAGTGGGAAGACAACAAGTGAGGGATGGGGTTGCCATCCCACAGTCACACCTCTGACCCGTAATTGTTTCTGTCTGAAATAATTAAAGGGATGGAAATGGAGAGGAGCCTGAGGAAAAGAAGGTCCAGTGACAGGCCCAAAGTGGGATCCAGATCAAGGGGAGGACCCAAGGCCTGACACAATTACTGAAGCTGTGGAGCACTCACAAAAAGGGATCTATAATGACTGCCCTCCGAAAGACCTAACAAGCATCTGAAAGAGTCAGAGACAGATAGTTGCACCCAACCAATGGACAGAAGCAGCTGACCCCTGTTGTTGAATTAGGGAAGGCTGAAAGAAGCTGAGGAGGAGGGTGACCCTGTAGGAGGACCAGCAGTCTCAATTAATCTGGACCCCTGAGATCTCTAAAACACTGGACCACTAAACAGACAGCATACACCACCTGATTATTGACTTGGAGAAACTATATAAATGCAGAAAGGATCTGAAAAGAGAGTTGGAGAGAGCAATAGATAGACATAAAGACTTATTTCCAAATAAGTTTGTCTTTTTCTGTATAGAAGCAAGACTTCAACATATAAATGGCCCCTTCTGGTCCGAGCATCACCAGGTAGCTAGGGCGCACAGTCGTCTGTCTACCGCCACCTACCCGCCAAGCGATCTTAAGACTTCTGGTGAGTGGAACCCAGCATCTGCTTCAATCCAATCGCGCGGGACTTGAGACTGCATTAGTCAGGGAAGCAAAAACCCGGTCTGAGTAGGGGCACAAGCCCCTTCAGCACCGGGGTAGCTAGGGCGCACAGTCAGCTGACTACCTCCAGCTACCCACAACACCCTCCAAGCGATCTTAAGACTTCTGGTGAGTGGAACACAGAATCTGCTCCAATCCAATCGTGCGGGACTTGAGACTGCATTAGTCAGGGAAGCAAAAATCTGGTCTGAGTAGGGGCACAAGCCCCTACCGGTTCGAGCAGCACCGGGATAGCTAGACTTTTCACCAGAGACTATAAAAGCCAAAAGAGCCTGGACAGATGTTATACAGACACTAAGAGAACATAAATGCCAGCCCAGGCTACTATACCCAGCCAAACTCACAATTACCATAGATGGAGAAACCAAAGGAGGGACACTTCATGCTCATCAAAGGTAAAATCCTCCAAGAGGAACTCTCAATTCAGAATATCTACGCTCCAAATGCAAGGGCAGCCACATTCATTAAAGACACTTTACTAAAGCTCAAAGCACACATTGCACCTCACACATTAATAGTGGGAGACTTCAAAACACCGCTTTCATCAATGGACAGATCGTGGAAACAGAAACTAAACAGGGACACAGTGAAACTAACAGAAGTTATGAAACAAATGGATCTGAACATTTTATCCTAAAACAAAAAAATATACCTTCTTCTCAGCACCTCACAGGACCTTCTCCAAAATTAACCATAAAATTGGCCACAAAACAGGCCTCAACAGATACAAAAATATTGAAATTGTCCCATGTATCCTATCAGACCACCATGGCCTAAGGCTGATCTTCAATAACAACATAAATAATGGAAAGCCAATATTCTTCAATATTCACATGGAAACTGAACAACACTCTTCTCAATGATACCTTGGTCAAGGAAGGAATAAAGAAAGAAATTAAAGACTTTTTAGAGTTTAATGAAAATGAAGCCACGACATACCCAAACCTATGGGACACAATGAAAGCATTTCTAAGAGGGAAACTCATAGCTCATAGCTCTGAGTGCCTCCAAGAAGAAACGGGAGAGAGCACATACTAGCAGCTTGACAACACATCTAAAAGCTCTAGAAAAAAAGGAAGCAAATTCACCCAAGAGGAGTAGACGGCAGGAAATAATCAAACTCAGGGGTGAAATCAACCAAGTGGAAACAAGAAGAACTATTCAAAGAATTAACCAAACGAGGAGTTGGTTTTTTGAGAAAATCAACAAGATAGATAAACCCTTAGCTAGACTCACTAGAGGGCACAGGGACAACATCCTAATTAACAAAATCAGAAATGAAAAGGGAGACATAACAACAGATCCTGAAGAAATCCAAAACACCATCAGATCCTTCTACAAAAGGCTATACTCAACAAAACTGGAAAACCTGGATGAAATGGACAAATTTCTAGACAGATACCAGGTACCAAAGTTAAATCAGGATCAAGTTAACGATCTAAACAGTCCCATATCCCCTAAGGAAATAGAAGCAGTCATTAATAGTCTCCCAACCAAAAAAAGCCAAGGACCAGATGGGTTTAGTGCAGAGTTCTACCAGACCTTCAAAGAAGATCTAATCCCAGTTCTGCACAAACTATGCCACAAAATAGAAGTAGAGGGAACTCTACCCAACTCATTCTATGAAGCCACAATTACTCTGATACCTAAACCACAGAAAGACCCAACAAAGATAGAGAACTTCAGACCAATTTTCCTTATGAATATCGATGCAAAAATCCTCAATAAAATTCTTGCTAACCGAATCCAAGAACACATTAAAGCAATCATCCATCCTGAACAAGTAGGTTTTATTCCAGGGATGCAGGGATGGTTTAATATATGAAAATCCATCAATGTAATCCATTATATAAACAAACTCAAGGACAAAAACCACATGATCATCTCGTTAGATGCAGGAAAAGCATTCGACAAGATCCAACACCCATTCATGATAAAAGTCTTGGAAAGATAAGGAATTCAAGGCCCATACCTAAACATGATAAAAGCAATCTACAGCAAACCAGTAGCCAACATCAAAGTAAATGGTGAGAAACTGGAAGCAATCCCACTAAAATCAGGGACTAGACAAGGCTGCCCACTTTCTCCCTACCTCTTCAACATAGTACTTGAAGTCCTAGCCAGAGCAATTCGACAACAAAAGGAGATCAAGAGGATACAAATTGGAAAAGAAGTCAAAATATCACTTTTTGCAGATGATATGATAGTATATATAAGTGACCCTAAAAATTCCACAAGAGAACTCCTAAACCTGATAAACAGCTTCGGTGAAGTAGCTGGATATAAAATTAACTCAAACAAGTCAATGGCCTTTCTCTACACAAAGAATAAACAGGCAGAGAAAGAAATTAGGGAAACAACACCCTTCTCAATAGTCACAAATAATATAAAATATCTTGGCGTGACTCTAACTAAGGAAGTGAAAGATCTGTATGATAAAAACTTCAAGTCCCTGAAGAAAGAAATTAAAGAAGATCTCAGAAGATGGAAAGATCTCCCATGCTCATGGATTGGCAGGATCAACATTGTAAAAATGGCTATCTTGCCAAAAGCAATCTACAGATTCAATGCAATCCCCATCAAAATTCCAACTCAATTCTTCAACGAATTAGAAAGAGCAATCTGAAAATTCATCTGAAATAACAAAAAACCTAGGATAGCAAAAGCTCTTCTCAAGGATAAAAGTACCTCTGGTGGAATCGCCATGCCTGACCTAAAGCTTTACTACAGAGCAATTGTGATAAAAACTGCATGGTACTGGTATAGTGACAGACAAGTAGACCAATGGAATAGAATTGAAGACCCAGAAATGAACCCACACACCTACGGTCACTTGATCTTCGACAAGGGAGCTAAAACCATCCAGTGAAAAAAAAGACAGCATTTTCAACAAATGGTGCTGGCACAACTCGTTGTTATCATGTAGAAGAATGTGAATCGACCCATTCCTCTCTCCTTGTACTAAGGTCAAATCTAAGTGGATCAAGGAACTCCACATAAAACCAGAGACACTGAAACTTATAGAGGAGAAAGTGGGGAAAAGTCTCGAAGATATGGGCACAGGGAAAAAATTCCTGAATAGAACAGCAATGGCTTGTGCTTTAAGATCGAGGATTGACAAATGGGACCTCATGAAACTGCAAAGCTTCTACAAGGCAAAAGACACCGTCAATAAGACAAAAAGACCACCAACAGATTGGGAAAGGATCTTTACCTATCTTAAATCAGATAGGGGACTAATATCCAATATATATAAAGAACTCAAGAGGGTGGACTCCAGAAAATCAAATAGCCCCCTTAAAAGATGGGGCTCAGAGCTGAACAAAGAATTCTCACCTGAGGAATACCGAAAGGCTGAGAAACACCTGAAAAAATGTTCAACATCCTTAATCATCAGAGAAATGCAAATCAAAACAACCCTGAGATTCCATCTCACACCAGTCAGAATGGCTAAGATCAAAAATTCAGGTGACAGCAGATGCTGGCGAGGATGTGGAGAAAGAGGAACACTCCTCCATTGTTGGTGGGATTGCAAGCTTGTACAACCACTCTGGAAATCAGTCTGGCAGTTCCTCAGAAAATTGGACATAATACTACCGGAGGATCCCGCAATACCTCTCCTGGGCATATATCCAGAAGATGTCCCAACCGGTAAGAAGGACACATGCTCCACTATGTTCATAGCAGCCTTATTTATAATAGCCAGAAGCTGGAAAGAACCCAGATGTCCCTCAACAGAGGAATGGATACAAAAAATGTGGTACATTTAAACAATGGAGTACTACTCAGCTATTAAAACGAATGAATTCACGAAATTCCTAGGCAAATGGTTGGACCTGGAGGGCATCATCCTGAGTGAGGTAACCCAATCACAAAAGAACTCAAATGAAATGTACTCACTGATAAGTGGATATTAACCCAGAAACTTAGTATAGCGAGATATAAGGTACAATATGTAAAACATATGAAACTGAAGAAAAACGAAGACCAAAGTCTGGACACTTTGCTCATTCTTAGAATTGGAAACAATCACCCATGGAAGGAGTTACAGAGACAAAGTTTGGAGCTGAGACAAAAGGATGGTCCATCTAGAGACTGCCATATCCAGGGATCCATCCCATAATTAGCCTCCAAGCGATGACACCATTGCATACACTAGCAAGCCTTTGTTGCAAGGACGGTGATATAGCTGTCCCTTGTGAGACTAGGCCGGGGCCTAGCAAACACAGAAGTGGATGCTCACAGTCAACTATTGGATGGATCACAGGGCCCCCAATTGAGGAGCTATAGAAAGTATCCAAGGAGCTAAAGAGATCTGCCACCCTATCAGAGGAACAACATTATGAACTAACACCAGAGCTCTTGACTCTAGTTGCATATGTATCAAAAGATGACCTATCGGCCATCACTGGAAAGAGAGGCCCATTGGTCAGGCAAATGTTATATGCCCCAGTACAGGGGAATTCCAGGGCCAAAAAATGGGAATGGGTGGGTAGGGGAGTGGGGGGGGGACTTTTGGGACAGCATTGGAAATGTAATTGAAGAAAATACGTAATAAAAAAAAGAAAAAAGAAAAAAACATATAAATGTCGTGGGTAGGGGCCAGAATTCAGCTTATGATACATAGTGTCTTAGGGTTTTCATTGCTGTGAAGAGACACCATAACCAAGGCAACTCTTTTAAAGGACAATATTTAATTGGGGCTAGCTTACAGGTTAAGAGGTCCAGTCCATTGCCATTATGGTGTTAAGCATGCAGCATCCAGACAGACACACCACTGGAGGAGCTGAGAGTTCTACATCTTCATCCAAAGGAAGCCAGGAGCATCCTGAGTCTTCCACACTGGGCAGAGCTTCAAAGCCTACCCCAACAGTGACACACTTCCTCCAACAAGGCCATACCTCCTAACAGTACCATTCCCTACAGGCTAAGCACATTCAAACTTCCACACACAGCAACTCTTCCTTTTTGATTGCTGTACAGTTTGATCTCTAATAGCTTTTATTCCTGCTGCGCAGAATTATCATCAGTCAAGGATTGTCTAAGAGTTAGGCCTGAATCAACTCTGCTGTTTCCTCCATATTCTAGCTGTTGGCATCAGGACATCCAAAACCTGTGACATCACATAGGCCGGACCTATAGACCTGTTGCCCAGACAACAGCCACCATATTCCCAGAATCCACTTGGCTCACCTCTCACCTTTACCTGTGTTGCATCATTATCCAAACACATAAGGGGAACTCTCTCTCTCTTTCCTTCTCTTTCTGCCACAGACTCCTACCACCGACTGCAGCCTGCAGTCGAGGATGTCGTAAGTGCATCCTCGTAAGTACGAGGATGTCATAAGTGTGTAGGCTCACTACCGCCACTCAGCTACAACTGCTGCCAGAGGAACAGGCCAGAACTCTCACCACTTGGCAGAACTTCTGCCCCGCCCACTGTGCACGCAGGCTGGAAGCAGCAGAACAAATAGCATCCTGGCCCCTCAGCTGGATGCTACAGGAATCACAGGCTTCTACCACATGTACTGCTGCTGCTGCTGCTGCTGCTGCTGCTGCTGCTGCTGCTGCTGCTGCTGCTGCTGCTGCTGCTGTTGCTGCTACCACCGCCACGGGACATGCGCACTTCTACCAAACGAACTACGCTTCCCTAGTCCATCTTGCAGGGCAGCTTCTGCCAGCCCACACCTACCCACTCAGTTCCAGGTTTCTATTTACCAGTTCGCTAGAATTTTCCCACAGACACTGGCTTATTAATTGGTAAGATCGGTCAGCTAGAGGGCCCCTAATTCCCTACATAGTTCCTGGCAAGATTTTTCTGGGGGCTAAAGGGTTGACATTTTACAGCCACACCTCCCAGCTGTCATACGAATTAGGACATTAACCCTTGGGTAACCACTCCCTCGAAAGCAGCTCTTCTGGGATCTTGCAGCCATTTAAAAATCCCTGGATCCAGGGTAGAGCCCTTTCTGCAGTAAGTCCTGGGCCTACGATGTAGCCTCTAGGGAGCCCTCCTGATAACTTGGGCCTCTAGCCTGGCTGCTTTCTTTTTGGTTGTTGAATTACTCTTAGAACGCCAGTACGAATAATCCAATAACACCCCCCATGGGTTCTGCAATGTCTTGGAACATACCTCCAGTCATCCCACTGAGATGTCTCCTGGAAAACCTCAAATTTTTTAAGCTAACACCGGACATGAAGGCATCAAAATTAACATACCTCTACAATAAGGTCTGGATTCAGTACCAGCTACATAATAGTTCCAAATGGCCACTTAATGGTACCCTTGATCCAATTATTTTAAGGGATCTTAATACATACTGCCAGCAATCTGGTAAATGGAAAGAGGTCCCTTATTGTCCAAGCATTCATCTATCTTAACTCCAATCCCTCCATGTGCTCTTCTAGTTCCCCAAACCAACTTCACTTAGCCATGAAACCTTCACAACTTCTGCCAGATGACACTACAATGCTAGATTCAGCTAACAAACTACCTCCTTTCCACCGCAGAACTGTTTCCACACAACCAAAAACCCAAACTGCTGTCTCAGTTTCCCCTTCTACCAGGATACCCCAGAACCTGCTACCTCTACCTCTCCAGACTCCTCCCCTTCTTCTGTGCCAGCCGCAGCCTGCTCCAAACGTCACACATTAGCACCTACCTTCAACCCTCCTATCACTTGCTCTAAGGTCACAGTCAACCCCCCAAGTCCTTCTCCCCCAGGGATACCTGACCCAGCATTTATCCTTCCTCTAAGAGAAGTTGCTCGGGTAGGTGGCCTTGTCAGAGTACATGTTCCTTTCTCGCTGGGTAAACTTTCTCAAATAGAAAGAAGACTGTGTTCATATACCTCAAATTCCTCTGCCTTCATTAAAGAGTTTCAATACATTACTCAGTCTTACTGACTTTCCATGATTTACATATGATACTTACTAATAATTTACTTCCTGAGGAATGCAGGAGAGTATGGGAGCAAGCAAGAATGCATACAGATGAAATTCATCAAACAGAGCATAACCAATCAGATCAGAGACAGTGCCTGACCAGGATCCACAATTGTTGTGAGCTGACCTGCGGCTCACATGGACCGGGGTCCACCTGGAAGGCAGACTGGAGCTGAAAGAGAGAGAACTAGACGGTCGAGAGAAAAATGGAACTAAGTCAAGGTTCCTGATCAAAGCTCAAATGTTTAATAGAAAACTGTGCTTATAAAGGGGGGAGGCCCATACCCCACTAATCCATTCTTGGAGCCTGGAACCAGCTGCAGGTGACAACATGAGGATAGGCTGTAGTCTCTGGAATAGCTCGGCAGCCTCTCAGCAGGTAGCACTGTCTTGAAGGAGAACAGTGGCAGTGGATGAACAATAGAGTCGTCTAGGCAGGAAGGCTCCACCCTAGGTAATCTCCTTAGTGGCAGCATGGTCAAGGTCTGGATCAGCCTGCTTCAGGCTGGGGGTGGGGGGCTACACACAATGGGATTATAATTCCGCAGGTGGTATTCAGAGACAGCCTTAAAGCCAATGGGCAGAAACCTCAAAAGCTAGCTGCAAACAAGGGTGCTTAGCCTGGGAGAGACCAAAGACCTCAACTCCAACAAGCATAAGTGCAATGAGTTTTCAGATCCTCTTTTGCAGATGTAAAGCTTACATAGTTTAATAAGTGTATTATTAGTCAGGGGTCTCTAGAGTCATAGAATTTATGGGTAATCTCTATATAGTAAGGGAGTTTGTTGGTGACTTACAGTCGATACTCCAACTCCCCAACAATGGTCAGCAGCAGCTGTGAATGGAAGTCCAAGAATCTAGCAGTTGCTCAGTCCCACAAGGCAAGCAGGTGAAGAAGAGAGCCAATCTTTCTTCTTCCAATGTCCTTATGTAGGTCTCCAGCAGAAGGTGTAGTCCAGATTAAAGATATATGCCACTATATCTGGATCTAGGTCTTGCTTTGTCAGGTGACCTTGAAGTCAGAGATCTCCCTGTCTTAGTCTTCTGGAATTCATAGCCACTATGCCTCAAGATCTCTATGAAATCCAGCTGTAGGCATTTTCTCAATTGATGATCAAGGGGGAAGGGCCCATTGTGGGTGGTGCCATCCCTGGGCTGGTTGTTCTGGGTTTTATAAGAAATCAAGCTGAGGGCCAGCACCAGGGTATCTAGAGTGCAAAGTCGGCTGACACCTGCCAGCTACCCACAAAATATGCCATGAGATCTTAAGACCTCTGGTGAGTGAAGCACAGTATCTGCTCCAATCCAATCACGTGGGACCTGAGACTGCATTTATTAGGGAAGTAGAAAACCTGGCCTGATCAGGGGCACAAGTCCCTTCCAGTCCGGCCAGCACTGGGGTAGCTAGGGTGCAGAGTCGGCCGACACCCACCAGCTACCCACAAGACCCGCCACGGGATCTTAAACCTCTAATGAGTGGAACACAGCATCTCTTCCAATTCAATCATGCAGGACCTGAGACTGCATTAATTAGGGAAGCAGAAAACCTGACCTGATCAGGGGCGAAAGTCCCTTCTGGTCCCGCCAGCACTGACCCACAAGACCCACCACGGGATCTTAAGACCTCTAGTGAGTGGAACACAGTATCTACTCCAATCCAATCGTGCGGGACCTGAGACTGCACTTATTACGGAAGCAGAAATCCCGGCCTGATCAGGGGCACAAGTCCCTTTCAGTTTGGCCAGCAATGGGGTAGCTAAGGCACAGAGTCGGCTGAACCCACCAGCTACCCACAAGACCTGCCACAGGATCTTAAGACCTCTGGTGAGTGGAACACAACTTCTGCTCCAATCTAATCGAGCAGGACCTGAGATTGCATTAATTAGGGAAGCAGAAAACCTGGCCTGATCAGGGGCACAAATCCCTTCAGGTCTGGCCAGCACCAGGGTAGCTAGGACGCAGAGTAAGCTGACACCCACCAGCTACCCACAAAACCCGCCACGGGATCGTAAGGCCTCTGGTGAGTGTAACACAGTGTCTGCTCCAATCCAATCACGCAGGACCTGAGACTGCATTAACTAGGGAAGCAGAAAACCCTGCACAAGTCCCTTCCAGTACACACCAGCACAGGGGCACCTTGGGCGTGGAGTCTACGGACACCCGTAAGGTATACACAGGACTCTCCACGGGATCTTAAGACCTCTGTGAGTGGATCACAACTTCTGCCAGGAGGTAGGTTCAAACACCAGATATCTGGGCACCTTCCCTGCAAGAGGACAGCCTACCTGCAGAGAATACTCTGAACACTGAAACTCAGGAGAGAGCTAGTCTCCCAGGTCTGCTGATAGAGGCTAACATAAACACCTGAGGAACAAGATCTAATCAGAGACAAAAACAACAACTAACTCCAGAAATTACCAAATGGCAAAAGGCAAAAGTAAGAATCTTACTAACAGAAACCAAGACCACTCACCATCATCAGACCGCAGCACTCCCACCCCACCCAGTCCTGAACACCCCAACACACCCGAAAAACTAGACCTGGAATTAAAAGCATATTTCATGATGATGGTAGAGGACATCAAGAAGGACTTTAATAACTCACTTAAAGAAATACAGGAGAACACTGCTAGACAGGTAGAAGACCTTAAAGAGGAAGCACAAAAATCCCTTAAAGTATTGCAAGAAAACACAACCAAACAAGTGATGGAATTGAATAAAATGATCCAAGACCTAAAAAGGGAAATAGACACTATGAAGAAAACCCAAAGTGAGGCAACACTAGAAATAGAAAACCTAGGAAAGAAATCTGAAACTATAGATGCAAGCATCAGCAACAGAATACAAGAGATGGAAGAGAGAATCTCAGGTGCAGAAGATTCCATAGAGAACATCGGCACAACAATCAAAGAAAATACGAAATGCGAAGAGATCCTAACTCAAAACATCCAGGAAACCCAGGAAACAATGAGAAGATGAAACCTACACAAAATAGGAGTAGATGAGAATGAAGATTTTCTACTTAAAGGGCCAGCAAATATCTTCAACAAAATTATAGAAGAAAACTTCCCAAACCTTAAGAAAGAGATGCCCATGAACATACAAGAAGCCTACAGAACTCCAAATAGACTGGAACAGAAAAGAAATTCCTCCCAACACATAATAATCAGAACAACAAATGCACTAAATAAAGAGAGAATATTAAAAGCAGTAAGGGAGAAAGGTCAAGTAACATATAAAAGCAGGCCTAACAGAATTGCTCCAGACTTTTCACCAGAGACTATGAAAGCCAGAAGATCCTGGACAGATGATATACAGACCCTAAGAGAACACAAATGCCTGCCCAGACTACTATCCCCAGCCAAACTCTCAATTACCATAGATGGAGAAACCAAAGTTTTCCATGACAAAACCAAATTCACACATTATCTTTCCACATTTCCAGTCCTTCAAAGGATAATAACAGAAAAAAAAAATACAAGGACGAAAACCACGCCCTAGAAAAAGCAAGAAAGTAATCCTTCAATAAACCAAAAAGAAGACAGCCACAAAAAAGAATGCCAACTCTAAAAACAAAAATAATAGGAAGCAACAATTACTTTTCCTTAATATCTCTTAATATCAATGGATTCAATTCCCCAATAAAAAGATGTAGACTAACAGACTGGCTACATGAACAGGACCCAACATTCTGATGGTTACAGGAAACCCATCTCAGGGAAAAAGACAGACACTACCTCAGAGTGAAAGGCTGGAAAACAATTTTCCAAGCAAATAGTCTGAAGAAAGAAGCTGGAGTAGCGATTCTGATATCGAATAAAATCGACTTCCAACCCAAAGTTATCAAAAAAGACAAGGAGGGACACTTCATACTCATCAAAGGTAATATCCTCCAAGAGGAACTCTCAATTCTGAATATCTATGCTCCAAATGCAAGGGCAGTCACATTCATTAAAGAAACTTTAGTAAAGCTCAAAGCACATATTGAACCTCACACAATAATAGTGGGAGACTTCAACACACCACTTTCATCAATGGACAGATCGTGGAAACAGAAACTAAACAGTGACACAGTGAAACTAACAGAAGTGATGAAAGAAATGGAATTAACAGATATCTACAGAACATTTTATCCTAAAACAAAAGGATATACCTTCTTCTCAGCACCTCATGGTACCTTCTCCAAAATTGACCATATAATTAGTCACAAAACAGGCCTCAACAGATACAAAAATATTGAAATCGTTCCACGCATCCTATCAGACCACCATGGACTAAGGCTGACCTACAATAACAACATAAATAATGGAAACCCAACATTCATGTGGAAACTGAACAACACTCTTCTCAATGATAACTTGGGCAAGGAAGGAATAAAGAAAGAAATTAAATACTTTTTAAGAGTTTAATGAAAATGAAGCCACAACATACCCAAACTTATGGGACACTATGAAAGCATTTCTAAGAGGGAAACTCATAGCTCTGAGTGCCTCCAAAAAGAAACTAGAGAGAGCACACACTAGCAGCTTGACAACACACCTAAAAGCTCTAGAAAAAAAAAAAGCAAATTCACCCAAGAGGAGTAGATGGTAGGAAATAATCAAACTCAGGGGCGAAATCAATCAAGTGGAAACAAGAAGAACTATTCAAAGAATCAACCAAACGAGGAGCTAGATCGTTTAGAAAATCAACAAGATAGATAAACTTTTAGCCAGACTCACTAGAGGGCACAGGGACAGCATCCTAATTAACAAAATCTGAAATGAAAATGGAGACATAACAACAAACCCTGAAGAAATCCAAAACACCATCAGATCCTACTACAAAAGGCTATACTCAACAAAACTGGAAAGCCTGGATGAAATGGACAAATTTCTAGACAGATACCAGGTACCAAATTGAACCAGGATCAAGTTAATGATCTAAACAGTCCCATATCCTCTAAAGAAATAGAAGCAGTCATTAATGGTCTCCCAAACAAACAAAAAAAAAGCCCAGGACCAGATGGGTTTAGTGCAGAGTTCTACCAGACCTTCAAAGAAGATCTAATTCCAGTTCTGCACAAACTATTCCACAAAATAGAAGTAGAAGGTACTCTACCCAACTCATTCTATGAAGCCACAATTACTCTATATACCTAAACCACATAAAGATCCAACAAAGATAGAGAACTTCAGACCAATTTCTCTTATGAATATCGATGCAAAAATCCTCAATAAAATTCTCGCTAACCGAATCCAAGAACACATCAAAACAACCATCCATCCTGGCCAAGTAGGTTTTCTTCCAGGGATGCAGGGATGGTTTAATATATGAAAATCCATCAATGTAATCCATTATATAAACAAACTCAAAGACAAAAAACACAGGATCATCTCGTTAGATGTGGAAAAAGCATTTGACAAAATCCAACACACATTCATGATAAAAGTCTTGGAAAGATCAGGAATTCAAGGCCCATACCTAAACATAATAAAAGCAATCTACAGCAAACCAGTAACCAACATCAAAGTAAATGCTGACAAGCTGGAAGCAATCCCACTAAAATCAGGGACTAGACAAGGCTGCCCACTTTCTCCCTATTGCGTCCCACTCGACCGGCAAGAAAGATGCAACAAACCGGAATCTTCTGCGGCAAAAGCTTGATTACTTACTTCTTCAGGAAGACCCTGAACTGGGAAAATGGCGCCACTTATATACCCTGCAGCGTGACGTTTCAGCACCTAATATGGCATGACAGCTCCTGATTCGTTGCTCGCCCATCACCCCACTATTACGCCCCAAGAATGGAGTGACTAGGAGTGAGTTCACTCTCGCACCTGCGTACAAGGTTTGTTTACTAGTTAGGCACAGCGGAGGCCAGCGCCATCTTATAATGGGGATTGCTCGCGGCATGGCTCTCCACATCTCCCTACCTATTCAAAATTGTACTTGAAGTCCTAGCCGGAGCATTTCAACAACAAAAGGAGATCAAGGGGATACAAATTGGAAAATATGAAGTCAAAATATCATTTTTTGCAGATGATATGATAGTATATATAAGTGACCCTAAAAATTCCACCAGAGAACGCTTAAACCTGATAAACAACTTCGGTGAAGTAGCTGGATATAAAATTAACTCAAACAAGTCAATGGCCTTTCTCTACACAAAGAATAAACAGGCTGAGAAAGAAATTAGGGAAACAACACCCTCCTCAATAGTCACAAATAATATAAAATACCTTGTTGTGACTCTAAAGAAGTGAAAGATCTGTATGATAAGAACTTCAAGTCTCTGAAGAAAGAAATTAAAGAAGATCTCAGAAGATGGAAAGATCCCCCATGCTCATGGATTGGCAGGATCGTCATTGTAAAAATGGCTATCTTGCCAAAAGCAATATATAGATTCAATGCAATCCCCATCAAAATTCCAACTCAATTCTTCAACGAATTAGAAAGAGCAATCTGAAAATTCATCTGAAATAACAAAAAACCTAGGATAGCAAAAACTCTTCTCAAGGATAAAAGAACCTCTGGTGGAATCATCATGCCTAACCTAAAGCTTTACTACAGAGCAATTGTGATAAAAACGGCATGGTACTGGTATAACGACAGAAAAGTAGACCAATGGAATAGAATTAAAGACCCAGAAATGAACCCACACACCTATGGTCACTTGATCTTTGACAAGGGAGGTAAAACCATCCAGTGGAAAAAAGACAGCATTTTCAACAAATGGTGCTGGCACAACTGGTGGTTATCATGTAGAAGAATGCAAATTGATCCATTCCTATCTCCTTGCAATAAGGTCAAATCTAAGTGGATCAAGGGGCTCCACATAAAACCAGAGACAGTGAAACTTATAGAGGAGAAAGTGGAGAAAACCTCGAAGATATGGGCACAGGGGAAAAATTCCTGAATATAACAGCAATGGCTTGTGCTGTAAGATCGAGAATCGACAAATGGGACCTCATGAAACTGCAAATCTTCTGTAAGGCAAAAGACACCGTCAATAAGACAAAAAGGCCACCAACAGATTGGGAAAGGATCTTTACCTATCCTAAATCAGATAGAGGACTAATATCCAGTATATATAAAGAACTCAAGAAGGTGGACTCCAGAAAATCAAAAAACCCCATTAAAAAATGGGGCTCAGAGCTAAACAAAGAATTCTTACCTGAGGAATACCGAATGGCTGAGAAACACCTGAAAAAATGTTCAACATCCTTAATCATCAGGGAAATGCAAATCAAAACAACCCTGAGATTCCACTTCACTCCAGTCAGAATGGCTAAGATCAAAAATTCAGGTGACAGCAGATGCTGGCGAGGATATGGAGAAAAAGGAACACTCCTCCACGGTTGATGGGATTGCAAGCTTGTACAACCCTTTGGAAATCAGTCTGTCAGTTTCTCAGAAAATTGGACATGGTACTACCGAAGGATCCCGCAATACCTCTCCTGGGCATATATCCAGAAGATGTCCCAAGCGGTAAGAAGACACATGCTCCACTATGTTCACAGCAGTTTTATTTATAATAGCCAGAAGCTGGAAAGAACCCAGATGCCCCTCAACAGAGGAATGGATACAAAAAAAATGTGGTACATTTACACAATGGAGTACTACTCAGCTATTAAAAAGATTGAATTTATGAAATTCCTAGGCAAATGGTTGGACCTGGAGGGCATTATCCTGAGTGAGGTAACCCAATCACAAAAAAACTCAAATGATATGTACTCACTGATAAGTGGATATTAGCCCACAAACTTAGAATACCAAAGATATGTTACAATTTGCAAAACACATGAAACTCAAGAAGAACGAAGACCAAAGTATGGACACTTTGCCCCTTCTTAGAATTGGAAACAAAACACCCATGGAAGGAGTTACAGAGACAAAGTTTGGAGCTGAGACAAAAGGATGGTCCATCTAGAGACTGCCATATCCAGAGATCCATCCCATAATCAGCCTCCAAACGCTGACACCATTGCATACACTAGCGAGATTGTGCGGATAGGACCGTGATATAGCTGTCTCTTGTGAGACTAGGCCAGGGCCTAGCAAACACATAAGTGGATGCTCACAGTCGGCTATTGGATGGATCACAGGGCCCCCAATGGAGGAGCTAGAGAAAATACCCAAGGAGCTAAAGCAATCTGCAACCCTATAGGTGGAACAACATTATGAACTAACCAGTACCCGGGAGCTCTTGACTCTAGCTGCATATGTATCAAAAGATGGCCTAGTCGGCCATCACTGGAAAAAGAGGCCCATTGGACTTGTAAACCTTATCTGCCTCAGTACAGGGGAACGCCAGGGCCAAAAAGTGGGAGTGGGTTGGTAGGGGGTTGGGGGAGAAGGGTATGGGGGACTTTTGGGATAGCATTGGAAATGTAAATGAGGAAAATACCTAATAAAAAAAAAAAAGAAGAAAGCTGAGCAAGCTAGGGCAAGCAAGCCAGTAACATCCCTCCATGGTCTCTGCATCAGCTCCTGCTTCCTGACCTGCCTGAGTTCCAATCCTGACTTCCTTTAGTGACGAACAGCAATGTGGAAAGTGTAAGCTAAATAAACCCTTTCCTCCCCAAGTTGTTTCTTGGTCATGATGTTTGTGCAGGAATAGAAACCCTGACTAAGACAATAAGTATTCCCCACATGTAAATGTGTGTAGAGATATCTACTGTAACATGGGCAACATACACAGGGATCCCAAAGAAAACTGACTTTCTCTTCCATCAGTTTCCTGGAGTTTCTCAACGAGGAGTGGAACCTTTTGTAGTAGGATCTGATGATGTTTTGGAATTTCTCAGGTTCTGTTGTCATGTCTCCCTTGTCATTTCTGATTTTGTTAATTAGGATACTGTCCCTGTGCCTTCTAGTTAGTCTGGCTAAGGGCTTATATATCTTGATGATTTTCTAAAAAAAAAAAAAAAAAAAAAAAAAAAAAAAAAAAAAACAGCTCCTGGTTTGGTTGATTCTTTGAAATTTGGTTATTTCCTGCCATCTACTCCTCCTGGGTGAATTTGCTTCCCTTTGTTCTAGAGCTTTTAGGTGTGCTGTCACACTTCTAGTGTATTCTCTCTCTAGTTTATTTTTGGTGGCACTCAGAGCTATGAGTTTTCCTCTTAGGAATGCTTTCATTGTGTCCCATAAGTTTGGGTATGTTGTGGCTTCATTTTCATTAAACTCTAAAAAGTCTTTAATTTCTTTCTTTATTTCTTCCTTGACCAAGTTATCATTGAGTAGAGTGTTGTTCAGCTTCTACGTGAATGTTGGCTTTCTATTATTTATGTTGTTATTGAAGATCAGTATTTGTGGGAACTAAAAAGGGGGCCCTGGGGAAGAGAGGGAGACCCACCAGAGTTCCACCTATGCTCTGGACAGGTGACATGGGAGGGCTGCCACACACTTTCCACTCAGCCCCAGGTGGGAATCCAAGCCTCTGACCCACTCTTCGAGGGGTGGACAAGGGGCAGCCCAACCTGGGAGCCCTGAGGCTACTCCCTTAAAGCCCCAGGATTATGGGAGAGAGGAATGAGGGAAGAAAGATTCCCACACCAGCAAGAGTAAGCACATTGGATCTTGATGAGCAGAGATCTCTATGGTTTTAGAGCTTTATTATAGAAGTGCAGCAGGAAAGAGAGAAGGTAGAAGAGAGAGAGAGAGAGAGAGAGAGAGAGAGAGAGAGAGAGAGAGAGAGATAGGAAAGGCTAGAGAGAAAGAGAATGTTAGAGAGAGAGAGGGAGAGGAGAAGGAGAGGAGAGGAGAGGAGAGGAGAGGAGAGGAGAGGAGAGGAGAGGAGAGGAGAGGAGAGGAGAGGAGAGGAGAGGAGAGGAGAGGAGAGGACAAAAAGAGAGGAGTGAGAGGGTGAGAGTGAGGAGTAAGAGAGAGGCGAGTAAGAGAGCAAGGAGGGACCTAACAGCCCCCCCCCTTAAATTACCCAGCTATCTTTTCTGTTGCTGGGTAACTGGGGAGGAGTTTATCTTGAAGGTCAGAAGCTTGTGACATGGCCTACATGACTTCTAGCCATGCTTCTCTTGTGGAGACTGTGGGGGGCGGTAACTTAGGCAGGAGCATGAGTTCCAGGAGCATGAGGGAACGCCTACCATGTCATGTAGGTGAATTATCACCCTTCCAGGGTTCAGACCTCAGCTCAACTGGAGACCAACCTGTCTGTGCATAGCCCAATGCCCCACAAGCCTTATTCCATGGTGATCTGATAGGATGCATGGGATAATTTCAAAATTTTTGTATCTGTTGAGGCCTATTGTGTGACCAATTATATGGTAAATTTTGGAGAAGGTACCTTGAGGTTCTGAGAAGAAGGTATATCCTTTTGGCTTAGGATACAATGTTCTGTTGATATCTGTTAAATCCATTTGTTTCATAACTTCTGTTAGTTTCACTGTGTCTCTGTTTAGTTTCTGTTTCCAGGATCTGCCCATTGATGAGAGTGCGGTGTTGAAGTCTCCCACTATTAATGTGTGAGGTGTAATGTGTGCTTTGAGCTTTACTATAGTTTCTTTAATGAATGTTGATGCCCTTTCATTTGAAGCATAGATATTCAGAATTGAGAGTTCCTCTTGGAAGATTATACCTTTGATGAATATGAGGTGCCCCTCCTTATCTTTTTTGATAACTTTGGGTTGGAAGTCGATTTTATTCGATATTAGAATGGCTACTCCAGCTTGTTTCTTCAGAACATTTGCTTGGAAAATTGTTTCCTAGCCTTTCACTATGAGGTAGTGTTTTCCCTTTATTATCCTTCGAAGGGCCGGATTTGTGAAAAGATATTGTGTGAATTTGGTTTTGTCATGGAATGTATTGGTTTCTCCATCTATGGTAATTGAGAGTTTGGCTGGGTATAGTAGCCTGGGCTGGCATTTGTGTTCTCTTAGGGTCTGTATAACATCTGTCCATGATCCTCTGGCTTTCTGGTGAAAAGTCTGGTGTAATTCTAATAGGCCTGCCTTTATATGTTACTTGACCTTTTTCCCTTACTGCTTTTAATATTCTATCTTTATTTAGTGCATTTGTTGTTCTGAATATTATGTGTCAGGAGGAATTTCTTTTCTGGTCCAATCTATTTGGAGTTCTGTAGGCTTCTTGTATGTTCATGGGCATCTCTTTCTTTAGGTATGGAAAGTTTTCTTCTATAATTTTGTTGAAGATATTTGCTGGTCCTTTAAGTTGAAAATCTTCATTCTCAACAAAAAACCGAGGATAGCAAAAACTCTTCTCAAGGATAAAAGAACCTCTGGTGGAATCACCATGCCGGACCTAAAACTGTACTACAGAGCAATTGTGATCAAAACTGCATGGTACTGGTATAGTGACAGACAAGTAGACCAATGGAACAGAATTGAAGACCCAGAGATGACCCCACACACCTATGGTCACTTGATCTTTGACAAGGGAGCTAAAACCATCCAGTGGAAAAAAGACAGCATTTTCAACAAATGGTGCTGGCACAACTGGCGGTTATCATGTAGAAGAATGCGAATTGATCCATTTCTATCTCCTTGTACTAAGGTCAAATCTAAGTGGATTAAGGAACTCCACATAAAACCAGAGACACTGAAACTTATAGAGGAGAAAGTAGGAAAAAGCCTCGAAGATATGGGCACAGGGGAAAAATTCCTGAATATAACAGCAATGGCTTGTGCTGTAAGATCAAGAATCGATAAATGGGACCTCATAAAATTGCAAAGCTTCTGCAAAGCAAAAGACACCGTCAATAAGACAAAAAGGCCACCAACAGATTGGGAAAGAATCTTTACCTATCCCAAATCGGATAGGGGACTAATATCCAATATATATAAAGAACTCAAGAAGGTGGACTCCAGAAAATCAAATAACCCCATTAAAAAATGGGGCTCAGAGCTGAACAAAGAATTCTCACCTGAGAAATACCGAATGGCAGAGAAACACCTGAAAAAATGTTCAACATCCTTAATCATCAGGGAAATGCAAATCAAAACAACACTGAGATTCCACTTCACTCCAGTCAGAATGGCTAAGATCAAAAATTCAGGTGACAGCAGATGTTGGCAAGGATGTGGAGAAAGGGGAACACTCCTCCATTGTTGGTGGGATTGCAAGCTTGTACAACCACTCTGGAAATCAGTCTGGCGGTTCCTCAGAAAATTGGACATAGTACTACCGGAGGATCCAGCAATACCTCTCCTGGGCATATATCCAGAAGATGTCCCAACCAGTAAGAACACATGCTCCACTATGTTCATCGCAGCCTTGTTTATAATAGCCAGAAGCTGGAAAGAACCCAGATGCCCCTCAACAGAGGAATGGATACAGAAAATGTGGTACATTTACACAATGGAATACTACTCAGCTATTTAAAAAAATGAATTTATGAAATTCCTAGTCAAATGGATGGACCTGGAGGGTATCATCCTGAGTGAAGTAACCCAATCACAAAGGAACTCGCACAATATGTACTCACTGATAAGTGGATAATAGCCCAGAAACTTAGGATACCCAAGATATAAGATACAACTTGCCAAACGCATGAAATTCAAGAAGAACAAAGACCAAAGTGTGGACACTTTACCCTTTCTTAGAAATGGGAACAAAACACCCATAGAAGGAGTTACAGAGACAAAATTTGGAGCTGTGACGAAAGGATGGACCATCTAGTGACTGCCATATGCAGGGATCCATCCCATAATCAGCTTCCAAATGCTGATACCATTGCATACACTAGCAAGATTTCACTGAAAGGACCCAGTTATAGCTCTCTGTTTTGAGACTATGCCGGGGCCTAGCAAACACAGAAGTGGATGATCACAGTCAGCTATTGGATGGGTCACACAGCCCCTAATGGAGGAGCTAGAGAAATTACCCAAGGAGCTATAGGGAACTGCAACCCTATAGGTGGAACAACAATATGAACTAACCAGTACCCGGGAGCTCTTGTCTTTAGCTGCATATGTATCAAAAGATGGCCTAATTGGCCATCACTGCAAAGAGAGGCCCATTGGTCTTGCAAACTTTATATGCCCCAGTACAGGGGAACGCCAGGGCCAAAAGGGGGGAGTGGGTGGGTAGGGGATGGAGGGTGGATATGGGGGACCTTTGGGATAGCATTGAAAATGTAAATGAGGAAAATACCTAATTAAAAAAAAACATGTAGAAAGCAATCTACATAAAGTAAGTAGGGTGGTTGACAGTCCAAAGTTATATGAAGGGGAAATCGTCAAAACAATTTGGCATACAATCTAGTGAGATAACTGGCATTCTTACTGATGCCAGCCAGAGTCGTTGAGAAAATGTCAGGCTAACTTCAGAAGCTGTGAGGAGTTTGGGTGTCTAGGATCTTCTTGCAAGTGTCTGTGAAGCATCCCTGGCTGCTCCTTTCAATGCAATTGATGTACATGAATTGAATACAGGGGGAAGAGCAGCTTAATTCTCACAGGGTTCATAGGACTAAGGACCGAGTGATTGGATCTAGTTTCTAAGTCAGGTTCATTTTCTACCATCCTGAGGGTCTGTCTATTAGATGTAATGTTGGAGTAACACATCCCTGATCATGTCTATTTTTCTGTCTTGATGAAAGTCTGTTTCTGCCTTTCTAGATACACGGAATGGGAAGGACCAAACATTATAAGACAGGGAGAAAATGGAAGGTCTAGGTTCTTACAGTCAGCCAGGATTGAAACTAAGCCAGGATTGTGCATCTCCGTGTGAGAGGTTCTCCAGCACCAGTAAGGATGAACCGGTCAGAGACTCTTTGAGATTACTCAGCAGGGAAGCATCTTTGGGCAAAGAAACAAAGCCTTATCAATGTGGGGCCAGGTCTTGTCATCTTCGGTAATCTTTTCTTAAAATGTAAAATGTGAGCTACAAATTTCTCATAAAATTGCAATTACCATTTAAAAAAAAAAGAAAATCTTCATTCTCATCTACTCCTATTATCCGTAGGTTTGGTCTTCTCATTATGTTCTGGATTTCCTGGATGTTTTGAGTTAGGATCTTTTTGCATTTTGCATTTTCTTTAATTGTTGTGTCCATGTTTTGTATGGAATCTTCTGCACCTGAGATTCTCTCTTCCATCTCTTGTATTTTGTTTCTGATGCTCACATCTATGCTTCCTGATTTCTTTCCTAGGATTTCTATCTCCAGAGATGTCTCCCTTTCAGTTTTCTTTATTGTTTCTGCTTTCATTTTTAGATCTTGGATGGTTTTGTCCAATTCCATTACCTGTTTGGTTGTGTTTTCCTCTAATTCTTTAAGGGATTTTTGTGCTTCCTCTTTAAGGATTTCTACTTGTTTAACAGTGTTCTCCTGTATTTCTTTAAGTGAGTTATTAATGCCCTTCTTAAAATCCTCTACCAGCATCATGAGATATGATTTGAAATCTGAATCTTGCTTTTTGGGTATGCTGGGGTATCCAGGACTTGCTGTGGTGGGAGTACTGGGTTCTCATGATGCTGAGTAGTCTTGGTTTCTGTTAGTAAGATTCTTACATTTGCCTTTCACCATCTGGTAATCTCTGATGTTAGATGTTCTAGCCGTCTCTGGCTGGAGCTTGTTCCTCCTGTGATTCTGTTAGCCTCTGTCAGCACTCCTGGGAGTCCAGCTCTCTCTTGAGTCCCAGTGGTCAGAGCACTCTCTGCAAGCAAGCTCTCCCTTGCAGGGAAGGTGCACAGAGGTCTGGTTCTCAGCTCTGCCTCCTGGCTGAGGATGAAGGCCCAAAGAGACCCTGTCCAAGAAGCTCTGTTGCTTCTGTGGCCCAGACTGCACAGACTGGTCCAATTATACTGTTTTTTGAAGCATACTTAAAGAAACATCCTTAGTCATCTAGGAAATACAAATCAAAACGACTCTGAGACTCCACCTTATACCAACCAGAATGACAAACATAAAATATGCAGGTGACAGTGGATGCTGTCCAGGATGTGGAGAAAGAGGAACACTCCTCCATTGTTGATGGGACTGAAAGCTGGTAAAACTACTTTGGAAATAAATCTGGTGGTACCTCAGAAAATTGGAACTAGTTCTATCTGATGACCCAGTTATACCACTACTGGGCATATGCTCAAAAGATGCTCCAACATACAACAAAGACCCATGCTCCACTATGTTTATAGCAGCCTCATATATAATAGCCAGAAGCTGGAAACAACCCAGATGTCCCTCAACAGAAGAATGGATACAGAAAATGCGGTATATTTTCACAATGGAGTTCTCCTTGACTATTAAAAACAATGACTTCAAAAAAAGGCAAAAAAAAAAAAAGCCATGAAGCCAGGCAGTGGTGGCACACGCCTTTAATTCCAGCACTTGGGAGGCAGAGACAGCCATATTTCTGAGTTCGAGGCCAGCCTGGTCTACAGAGTGAGTTCCAGGATAGCCAATGCTATACAGAGAAACCCTGCCTCAAAACCCCCACCCCAAAAAAAAATAAATAGTAATGACTTCATGAAATTCAAAGGCAAATGGATGGAACTAGAAGATATCATCCTGAGTGAAATAACCCAGATACACACACAAAAAAAACACATCTGGTTTATACTCACTGAAAGTGGATATTAGCCCAAAAGCTCACAATGCCCACAATACAAACCACAGACCATATGGAGCTTAGGAGGAAGAAAGACCAGGGTGTGGATTCTTCAGTCATGCTTTGAGAGGGGAATGGAATGATGGCAGGAGGTGGAGAGAAGGGAATTCCTTGGAGGAAGAGAAGAAGGGGAGAAAATAAGGAGGGCAGTATCAAGTACTGGAGGGGATGGGAGAGAGGTACAGAAGTCAGGAAATTGAATAAAAATATGTAGCAGTGAGGAATGAGGAACTGGGGTTAGCCACTGGAGGGTCCTGAATGCCAGGGAATCAAGAGACTCCCAGGACCCAACAGGGATGACTTTAGCCGAAATGCAGTGAAGGGGAGATAGAACCTGTAGAGACCACCTCCAGTAGATAGGCATAGCCCCCAGGTGAGGGATGGGGCCACCCACTCATCTCAAAGTTTTTAACCCAGAAATGTTCCTGTCCAAAGGTAATACAGGGACAAAAAATGGAGCAGAGACTGTAGGAAGGGCCATCAGGGAACTGCCCACCTGGAGATCCATCCTGTCTGCAGACACCAAACCCCAATACTGTTGCTGTTGCCAAGAGACACTTGGTGACAGAAACCTGGTGTGGCTGTTCCTTGGGAAGTTCAGCCAGCAACTGAGTAATGCAGATGTGGGTACTTGGAGCCAACCATCAGACTAAACTCTGGGACCCTGGTGAGGGAGCTGACAGAAGGACTGGAGGAGCTGAGGGGGATTGCAATCCTATAGGAAGAACAATGTTGATTAGCCAACCACCCAGTGCTCCCAGGGACTAGACCTCCAACCAAGGAGTGGACAGGGGGGGGGGATCCATGGCTCCAGCTACATATGTAGCAGAGGATGTCCTTGTCTGACATCAGTGGGAAGGGAGGCCCTTGGTCCTGTGGAGGTTTGATACCCCAGCATAGGGGAAGGATGGAGATATAGAGCAGGAGAAGGTGCGTGGGTTGGGGATCACCCTCATAGAGACAAAGGGGCGGGGAGAGTGGGCACATATGGGATGGGGGAGTTATGGAGGGGGGGCCAGGAAAGGGGATATCATTTGAGATGTAAACAAATGGAATGATTAATAAAAATAAAAAGAAAGATAGAAATATTAAAAGAAAGAAAGAAAATATGACCCCACATAAGACCTTTCACAGGTCTCATATTGTGGAGCAAGTGAGAATCTGAGTCAAAGGGATGACTCCAGGGATAGTTTGTTATGACTAGAGAAGAAACAATGGACATACTGAGGGTGCCACCAAGTGGCAAAATCTGGGAAAGCTGACAGAGACAGGGAGAGTTCTCATTAAACCACACACAGTGCAGGAAGCAGCCTAACATCCCTCATTTCATCCAGAAGGCAAGAAAATACAAAATAGAAATACCAATAGAGACATCAAAGTCTCACAGTGTGTCCCTGTGAATTCAGTATCAGTTTAGTCGCAGTAAGAATTGTTTCCTCCATCCACATTCATTAAAGTTGACTTCACGTTGGTCTCCAAGGAATCCAGGTGCATGGTCATAGAATTAAGCCTCAAGAGCCCCAAGGTGACATGTGGTACCATGTACACTTGTCTGGGATCCACATTCATCAATTTCCAACTCACAGTTCATACCAGAATACTCTTTTATTTTTCCCCTTTTCCTTTCTTTTCTTTTTTTTCAGTTGTTTTATTTACTTACATTCCAACCGTTGCCCCCTTTCCTGGTCCCCCTCCAAGAGTTCTTCACCCTATCCCCCTTCCCTTTGCATCTGAGAGGGTGCTCCCCCACCCCACTCACACCCCTCACCCACCCACCCACCTACTCCCCATCTCACAACACCTTGCATCCCTGTTCCCTAAGGGATCAAGTCTCTACAGGATTAGGCACATCCTCTCCCACTGAGGCCAAACAAGGTAGTCCTCTACTAAATATGTGCCAGGGACCAGCCCACATATGCTCTTTGGTTGTGGCTTAGTCTCTGGGAACTCCCTGACACTGTTACTGATACCATGTTGTTCTTACACACAGTAGCCTAGCATGGCTGTCCTCTGAGAGACTCTACCATCAGCTGACTGAGACAGATGCAGATACAGCCAGCCATTGGACTAAGGTCGGGGACCCCTATAAAAGAGATAGGGACTGAAGTAGATGAAGGGGACAGCAACCTCATAGGAAAATCAACAGTATCAGTGAACCATATACATACATATACAAATATATGTATCTTCCTATTTCCTTGAGGCATACAGTATCATTCATTCGGTGATCAGAAACACATTTGTGCACTTCCAAGTCACAATGCTTGCCTTGGTGTCCAAGCACACAGTTTCCTCTTTATTGGTCAAAGCCTTGTTACAATTGAACACCATGTGAAGACACTGTTAACAGCTGTATTTGTCACTGCTGGCCTGGATACATTGGGGCCCTATACGACACAGAAATAAATGAATTCAGTAGCAACTCCTGTCAATTTGAGGGTATTTTGCTGAGCTATCCTCAGAGGATGAATAGGGACATATTAGAGGCCTGTGTTCCTCTTTCAACTACCTTTGAGCCTCAGACTGTATTTGTATCTGTCATCCTGGGTTCACAGACTGGAGCCTAGTATAACTGTCCTCTGGGAGGCTCCACTCAGCAGCTGACCAAAACAGATGCAGAGTCTGATAGCCAAACATTAGACAGAGCTCAAAAAGTCTTGTGGAAGAGTTGGGGGAAGGATTGAGGAACCCAGATGGGATAGGAACTCCACAAGAAGACCAACAGAGTAAACTAACCTGGACCCTTGAGGATCTCAGAGTCTGAACCACCAACCAAAGAGCATACAATGGCTGGACCTAGCCCCCTGCATATATGTAGCAGATATGCAGCTTGGTCCTCATGCTACTCTGTCAACAACTGGAATGGGGGACTTACCCTGACTCTTTTGCCTGCCTGTGGATTGTTTTTCCCTAATTGGGCTGCCTTGTCTGACCTCAATGGGAGACGATTGGCTAGTCCTGCATTGATTTCAGGTGTCAGGATGAGTTGATACCTGGGAGGATGGGGGACTTTCTTGTCTTTGGAGATGAAGGGGGAAATGGGGGGAGGGGCTGTGTGAGGGGGGACTAGGAGAAGAGGGGGGCTATAATCAGCATGAAAAGTTAATTAATTAATTAATTAATTAATTAATTAATTAATTAATCAATGGAGGGAAAAAACAGACGTACCAATAGCAAAATTGAGAAATCAACTAAATATCCCCCTGGGCAAAACTAGTCTGACAGGAGTTGCTACTGAATTCATTCACTCACTCAGAAAGTTCACTGGCGTCCTTTCGGCCGCCACAGCCATCTTCCAGTAACTCGCCAAAATGACGAACACAAAGGGAAAGAGGAGAGGCACCTGGTATATGTTCTCTAGGCCTTTTAGGAAACATGGCGTTGTTCCTTTGGCCACATACATGTGAATCTACAAGAAGGGTGATATTGTAGACATCAAGGGAATGGGCACTGTTCACAAAGGAATGCCCCGTATGTGCTACCACAGCAAAACCGGAAGAGTCTACAATGTCACCTAGCATGCGGTGGGCATCATTGTCAACAAGCAAGTTAAGGGCAAAATTCTGTCCAAGAGGATCAATGTGCGGATTGAGCACATCAAGCACTCAAAGAGCAGAGACAGCTTCCTGGAGCGGGTGAAGGAGAACAACCAGAAGAAAAAGGAAGCCAAAGAGAAGGGCACCTGGGTGCAGCTGAAGCACCAGCCTGCACCACCCAGAGAAGCACACTTTGTGAGGACTAACGGAAAAGGGCCTGAGCTGTTGGAGCCCATTCCATACGAATTCATGGCCTAATGTACACAAAGAAATAAAATACCAGCACCAGGAAGAAAAGAAAGAAAGAAAGAAAGAAAGAAAGAAAGAAAGAAAGAAAGAAAGAAAGAAAGGAAGGAAGGAAGGAAGGAAGGAAGGAAGGAAGGAAGGAAGGAAGGAAGGAAGGAAGGAAGGAAGGGAGAAAGTTCGCTGGATATTCCTTCAAAAAAAACTAAAACCAGATCTCTAATGAGAGCAGAACTAGCAAACCTGGTCCCTCTGTATGTCCATCCAAAATAAGTACTGGAGGACTGCTGAAGGCATATTCTTCCTGATCCAAAAGAGTCCTTCCAAAAAGTCTTACCCCTCTTATCCAGAAGAAGGCTCGCCAGAAAGGGCCCATCTTTCTTAGTTAGAAGACTCCCGACAGGACTTGCCATCCTCAGCCAGAACCAGAACTGAACTCAGCACAGACTTCCAGGAGTGTCAGAAGGGCTATATCTGTTCTGCTGTACAGGAGAACAGCAGTCACTGCAGACCTCTGTGCTCGGTGAGGCGAACAGCAAGCATCCGGAAACACTTGTCAGGGGCACCTCCCCTCAAACCTCTCCCTGGCCAGGAAAACTGAGACTCACAAGGAATGGGGGTTTTTATTGGGACCCTCCTAATAAAATGACCCATATAAGATAGTAATGAACAACTACACTAATAAAGCCAAAAAAAGTTCATCAAAAAACAAACAAACAACAACAACAAATAAAATAAAAAATAAATTAAAAGAAAAAAAAAAAAACATGTTCTGGAGTTTCTGACCCTTGGGGAAAGACCATAGACTCAATTCAATTATATTTAAAGGTTGCATTGATTGTATTGATTGCTGCTGGCAGGGCAATAGTCTCAGAGACAAACTTGATATTTCCATAAGCAGAGGCATGAGGGAAGAATGTATATATTTTTTTTTAATTTTATTGATTTTACATCCCAGGTAAAGTTTTCCACCCTTGTCTTTTCCCAGTCACTCCCCTCACCTGCCTTTGACCCCTCCCCATCCACTCTTCAGAAAAGGGCAGGCCTCTATGGATATCAACTATCCATGGCATACCAACTTGCAGTAAGTCTAGGCTACTCCTCCTCTATTAATGTTGGACAAAGCAGTCTAGTAGTGGGGGAAGGATCCTAAGGTCAGGCAACAGAATAAGAGACAGCTACTGTGTCAACTTTTAGGAGTCCCACAAAAGATCAAGCTACACAATTGTAACATGTGTGAGGAAGGCCTAGGTCAGTCCCATGCTTGCATGATTGGGGGTTCAGTCTTTGTGAGCCACTCTGGGCTCAGATTGGTTGATTCTGTGGGTTTTCTTAGGGTATCCTTGACCTCTCTAGCTTCTAAACTTTTTCATCTCCCTCTTTAGTGGGATTCCCCGAGCTCCGCCTAAAGTTTGGCTGTGGATCTCTGCATCTGTTTTCATCAATTGCTGTGTGAAGCCTCTCTGCAGACAATTGGGCTAGATACCAATCTATGAGTATAGTACAATATTGTTAGGAATCAATTCAATGCTTTTTTTTCTTTTTCTTTTAATTGGATATTTTCTTTATTTGCATTTCAAATGTTATCCCCTTTCCAGATTTCCCTCTCTCCTGCTTCTATGAGGATGTTCCTCCACCCACTCTCACCTCCCCACCCTTGATTCACCTATACTGGGGCATCTATCAACCTTCATAGGACCAAGGACCTCTTCTTTCATTGATGCATGACAAGGCCATCCTCTGCTACATATGCAGCTGGAGCCATGTGTACTCCTTTGTTGATAGCTTAGTTCCTGGGAGTTCGGGGGGTGGGGGTCTGGTTGGTTGATATTGTTGTTCTTTCTATGGGATTTCAAACAACTTCAACTCCTTCAGTCCCTTCTCTAACTCCTCTATTAGGGACCCCATGCTCAGTCCAATGGTTGGCTGTTAACATCCGCCTCTGTATTTGTAAGGCTCTGGCATGGCCTCTCAGGAAACAGCCATATCGGGCTCCTTTCAGCATGTGCTTCTTGCCATCCACAATAGTGTCTGGATTTGGTAACTGTATATGGGATGAATCCCCAGGCGGGATAGTCTCTGGGTGGCCTTTCCTTTAGTCTCTGTTCTACACTTTGAGATGGCTCAATGGTTAAGAGCACTGACTGCTCTTCCAAAGGTCCTGGGTTCAATTCCCAACAACCACATGGTGGGGCTCACAACCATTTGTAACAGGATCTGAAGCCCTCTTCTGGTGTGTATAAAAACAGCTACAGTGCACTCACATAAATATAGTAAATAACTCTTTTTTTAAAATGTCATCCTGTTTGATTTTATCATTGGTCTTTGGGCTCTCCAGGCTCTGGATCCTGGTTGTCTGGGCAACATGGATGGGCTCCCTCTCTTAGCATGGGTCTCAAGAAGGGCTATATGAGCTAGACTAGTCATTGGTTGGCCAACCCCACAATTTCTGTGCCACCTTTACCACAGCACAACTTATAGACAGGACAAAATGTAGGTTGGTTTTGTGGCTGGGGTTGATGTCCCAATACCTCCATTGTAAGTCTTGCCTGGTTACAGGAGATGGCCAGTTAGGATCCATATCTCCATTACTGAGAGTCCTAGCTAAATCAACCCTCATTGACTCCTGGAAGTTTCCATTGCCCTAGGTTTCTAGCTTATCCCATAAATGCAACCCCATTCCAATTGTCTCTCTCAGTGCTATCTCCCTCCATCCTTTCCACACCTGATCACTCCTGTTTCCACTCCCACACCTACCCAGTCCCCTCTCCCCACCCATCCGCAATGTCTATTGTGTTTCCCCTTCTCAGTGAGATTCACATGGCTACCCACCCTACCCACCCACCTTGAACCATTCTTGTTATTTACATTCTTTAGGTCTGTGGATTGTAAGATGGTTATACTTTACTTTATGGCTAATTTCCACTTAGAAGTGAGTACATACCATATTTGTCTCTTTGGATCTGGGTTGCTGTAGGTCCTTTTTTGGGCACAGTCTCTTTTTTACTGTTCTTGTCCCACAGACATTGCTGTGGCTAGAGCTGGGCTGTGGGGAAGCAACAAGACACAGCTCCAGGGGCAAAAAAGCACAGTCTGAGATTTGGGGAAGCCAGAGCTGATTTGGGGATCCCCAGGCTGGTGAGACCAGAGTCATGGGGTTCTCTGACTCTTGGACATCCAGGCACCACTGGAAGTCAAGGAATAGTTGAGAACGGAGTCCAGGCCCAAGGAATGAAGAGATGGCATCTAGCCTAGGGTGGGGCATGGGAAAGAACTCCCAAACTTGTCCCAGCACTGATTGTCCTTAGCTTGCTGGAGGCTGGCTTGGAGGTGGTTGTGGCTGGGAGCGCAGAGAGGCCTTCTATGGGAGAATTAAGCTACAACTCTGTAGTCCAATGCCTTCTCCGTGGCTTCCCATGGCAGATCTTGATGAAAAAGACAGTCCATGGTTCTAAACAATTCATTGGTTGTTCATGACAGAAAATGGATACATAACGTACCATACCCTCTTCTCATGGTGGACCTGAGATTAAATACCTTTTTCAGGGAGGAATGTCTGGGAAGAAAAGCTTATTGGCTAAGCCCTCGGGGGTTGGGGGTAGGGGGTTTTAGGTACCTCAGCATGCAGAACTCAGTTTGAAGCCTATGTGACAATAGGACACATTCCTTTTGTGTGAGGAGCATGGCGCATGTTCCAGGCCAGAAGTCTGGGAGGGAGCGGGAAGTCACCTAAGTCTCAAGTGTGTGCCAATCGAGGTGTCAACCTGCTCTACCTTACCAAACTTCCTGGCATGGGTTACATCCCACGGGTCACCTCATGTAGAATGATATTTTTTCTAGTTCTATCCATTTGCCTGCAAATCTCGTGATGGTTTTTTTTTTGACAGCTGAGCAATACTCCATGTGCAAATAATATACCTTATGTTCTTTATCAATTCTTGAGTTGAGGCACATCTAGGTTGTTTCCAATTTCTGGCTATTATGAATAATGCTGCTATGAACATTGAACAAGGGTCTTTGTGGTATGGGGGGGTGTTTTTTGAGTATATGATCAGGAGACATATACTTGGGTCTGGAAGATCAACTCCCAATTTTCTTAGATTCACCATATTGATCTCTGTAGTGGTTGAGAAAGTTTGCACTGGCACTAGCAATGGAAGAGTTCCCCTTGCTCCACACCCTCGCCAGCATGAATTGTCACTTGTGTCCTTGATTTTATCAATTTTCACAGGTGTAAGATGGAATCTCTGAATAGTTTTAATTTGCATTTCCCTGATGGCTAAGGATGCTAAACATTTCTTTAAGTTCTTCTTGGCCATTAGAGATTCCTCTGTTGAGAACACTCTGTTCAGATCTCTACCCCATATTTTTCATTAGATTATTTGGTTTGCCAATGTCTAGTTTTTTTAGTTCTTTATATATTTTGTATATCAGCCCTCTGTCAGATGTGGACTTGGGGGCAGGGGGAGCTTTTTCCATTCTATGGACTGTAGTTTGGTCCTAACAGTGGTGTCATTTGCCTTACAAAAACTTTTTAGTTTCATAAGGTCTCATTTATCATTTGTTGATAGTAGTGCATGTGCTATTGGAGATGTGTTTAGAAAGTTGTCAATTTGCCAGTACCGGGGTAGCTTTGGCAACTGTCAAAGTTGCCAGTACCGGGGTAGCTAGGGTATGGAATCGGCTGACACCCGTAAGCTACCCACAAGACCCGCCACGAGATTTAAGTCCTCTGGTGAGTGGAACACAGCTGCTGCTCCAATCCAATCACACAGGACCTGAGACTGCATTAATTAGAGAAGCAGAAAACCCGGCCTAATCAGGGGCACAAGTCCCTTCTGGTCCATGCCAACACAGGGGTACCTTATGCATGGAGTCTGCGGACACCTATAAGGTATACACAGGACCCTCCATGGGATCTTACGACCTCTGTGAGTGGATCACAACTTCTGCCAGGAGGCAGGTTCAAACACCAGATATCTGGGTGCCTTTCCTGCAAGAGGACAGCCTACCTGCAGAGAGTACTCTGAACACTGAAACACAGGAGAGAGGTAGTCTCCCAGGTCTGCTGATAAAGGCTAACATAAACACCTGAGGAACAAGATCTAACCAGAGACAACTACAACAACTAACTCCAGAGATTACCAGATGGCAAAAGGCAAACGTAAGAATCTTACTAACAAAAACCAAGACCACTCACCATAGTCAGAACGCGGCACTCCCACCCCACCCAGTCCTGGGCACCCCAACACTCCCAAAAAACTAGACCAGGAATTAAAAGCATATTTCATGATGATGGTAGAGGACATCAAGAAGGACTTTAATAACTCACTTAAAGAAATACAGGAGAACACTGCTAAAAAGGTAGAAGACCTTAAAGAGGAAGCACAAAAATCCCTTAAAGTATTGCAAGAAAACACGACCAAACAGGTGATGGAATTGAATAAAACCATCCAAAACCTAAAAGGAGAAGTAGACACAATAAAGAAAACCCAAAGTGAGGCAATGCTGGAGATAGAAAACCTAGGAAAGAAATCTGAAACCATATATGCAAGCATCAGCAACAGAATACAAGAGATGGAAGAGAGAATCTCAGGTGCAGAAGATTCCATAGAGAACATCGGCACAACAATCAAAGAAAATACAAAATGCAAAAAGATCCTAACTCAAAACATCCAGGAAATCCAGGACATAATGAGAAGACCAAACCTTCGGATAATAGGAGTAGATGAGAATGAAGATTTTCTACTTAAAGGGCCAGCAAATATCTTCAACAAATTACAGAAGAAAACTTCCCAAACCAAAAGAAAGAGATGAACATGAACAAACAAGAAGCCTACATAACTCCAATTAGACTGGACCAGAAAAGAAATTCCTCCCGACATAATAATCAGAACAACAAATACACTAAATAAAGGTAGAATATTAAAATCACTAAGGGAAAAAGGTCAAGTAACATATAAAGGCAGGCCTATTAGAATTACACCAGACTTTTTACTAGAGACTATGAAAGTCAGAAGAGCCTGGACAGATGTTTTACAGACACTAAGAGAACACAAATGCCAGCCCAGGCTACTATACCCAGCCAAACTCTCAATTACCATAGATGGAGAAACCAAAGTATTCCACCACAAAACCAAATTCACACATTATCTTTCCATGAATCCAGCCCTTCAAAGGATTATAACAGAAAAAAACCAATACAGGGACAGAAAACACACCCTAGAAAAAGCAAGAAAGTAATCCCTCAACAAAACAAAAAGAAGACAGCCACAAGAACAATTTGCCAACTCTAACAACAAAAATAATAGGAAGCAACAATTACTTTTCCTTAATATCTCTTAATATCAATGGACTCAATTCCCCAATAAAAAGACATAGACTAACAGACTGGCTACACAAACAGGACCCAACATTCTGCTGCTTACAGGAAACCCATCTCAGGGAAAAAGACAGGCACTACCTCAGAGTGAAAGGCTGGAAAACAATTTTCCAAGCAAATGGTCTGAAGAAACAAGCTGGAGTAGCCATTCTAATATCGGATAAAATCGACTTCCAACCCAAAGTTATCAAAAAAGAAAAGGAAGGACACTTCATACTCATCAAAGGTAGTATCCTCCAAGAGGAACTCTCAATTCTGAATATCTATGCTCCAAATGCAAAGGCAGCCACATTCATTAAAGAAACTTTAGTAAAGCTCAAAGCATACATTGCACCTCACACAATAATAGTGGGAGACTTCACCACACCACTTTCATCAATAGACAGATCGTGGAAACAGAAACTAAACAGGGACACAGTGAAACTAACAGAAGTTATGAAACAAATGGACTTAACACATATCTACAGAACATTTTATCCTAAAACAAAAGGATATACCTTCTTCTCAGCACCTCATGGTACCTTCTCCAAAATTGACCATGTAATTGGTCACAAAACAGGCCTCAACAGATACAAAATATTGAAAATATCCCATGCATCCTATCAGACCACCATGGACTAAGGCTGATCTTCAATAACAACATAAATAATGGAAAGCCAACATTCACGTGGAAACTGAACAACACTCTTCTCAAAGATACCTTGGTCAAGGAAGGAATAAAGAAAGAAATTAAAGACTTTTTAGAGTTTAATGAAAATGAAGCCACAACGTACCCAAACCTTTGGGACACAATGAAAGCATTTCTAAGAGGGAAACTCATAGCTCTGAGTGCCTCCAAGAAGAAACGGGAGACAGCACATACTAGCAGCTTGACAACACATCTAAAAGCCCTAGAAAAAAAGGAAGCAAATTCACCCAAGAGGAGTAGACGGCAGGAAATAATCAAACTCAGGGGTGAAATCAACCAAGTGGAAACAAGAAGAACTATTCAAAGAATTAACCAAACGAGGAGTTGGTTCTTTGAGAAAATCAACAAGATAGATAAACCCTTAGCTAGACTCACTAGAGGGCACAGAGACAAAATCCTAATTAACAAAATCAGAACTGAAAAGGGAGACATAACAACAGATCCTGAAGAAATCCAAAACACCATCAGATCCTTCTACAAAAGGCTATACTCAACAAAACTGGAAAACCTGGATGAAATGGACAAATTTCTGGACAGATACCAGGTACCAAAGTTGAATCAGGATCAAGTTGACCATCTAAACAGTCCCATATCACCTAAAGAAATAGAAGCAGTTATTAATAGTCTCCCAACCAAAAAAAGCCCAGGACCAGATGGGTTTAGTGCAGAGTTCTATCAGACCTTCAAAGAAGATCTAATTCCAATTCTGCACAAACTATTTCACAAAATAGAAGTAGAAGGTACTCTACCCAACTCATTTTATGAAGCCACTATTACTCTGATACCTAAACCACAGAAAGATCCAACAAAGATAGAGAACTTCAGACCAATTTCTCTTATGAATATTGATGCAAAAATCCTCAATAAAATTCTCGCTAACCGAATCCAAGAACACATTAAAGCAATCATCCATCCTGACCAAGTAGGTTTTATTCCAGGGATGCAGGGATGGTTTAATATACGAAAATCCATCAATGTAATCCATTATATAAACAAACTCAAAGACAAAAACCACATGATCATCTCGTTAGATGCAGAAAAAGCATTTGACAAGATCCAACACCCATTCATGATAAAAGTTTTGGAAAGATCAGGAATTCAAGGCCCATACCTAAACATGATAAAAGCAATCTACAGCAAACCAGTAGCCAACATCAAAGTAAATGGAGAGAAGCTGGAAGCAATCCCACTAAAATCAGGGACTAGACAAGGCTGCCCACTTTCTCCCTACCTTTTCAACATAGTACTTGAAGTATTAGCCAGAGCAATTCGACAACAAAAGCAGATCAAGGGGATACAAATTGGAAAAGAGGAAGTCAAAATATCACTTTTTGCAGATGATATGATAGTATATATAAGTGACCCTAAAAATTCTACCAGAGAACTCCTAAACCTGATAAACAGCTTCGGTGAAGTAGCTGGATATAAAATAAACTCAAACAAGTCAATGGCCTTTCTCTATACAAAGAATAAACAGGCTGAGAAAGAAATTAGGGAAACAACACCCTTCTCAATAGTCACAAATAATATAAAATATCTTGGCGTGACTCTAACTAAGGAAGTGAAAGATCTGTATGATAAAAACTTCAAATCTCTGAAGAAAGAAATTAAGGAAGATCTCAGAAGATGGAAAGATCTCCCATGCTCATGGATTGGCAGGATCAACATTGTAAAAATGGCTATCTTGCCAAAAGCAATCTACAGATTCAATGCAATCCCCATCAAAATTCCAACTCAATTATTCAACGAATTGGAAGGAGCAATTTGCAAATTTGTCTGGAATAACAAAAAACCTAGGATAGCAAAAAGTCTTCTCAAGGATAAAAGAACTTCTGGCGGAATCACCATGCCAGACCTAAAGCTTTACTACAGAGCAATTGTGATAAAAACTGCATGGTACTGGTATAGAGACAGACAAGTAGACCAATGGAATAGAATTGAAGACCCAGAAATGAACCCACACACCTATGGTCACTTGATCTTCGACAAGGGAGCTAAAACCATCCAGTGGAAGAAAGACAGCATTTTCAACAATTGGTGCTGGCACAACTGGTTGTTATCGTGTAGAAGAATGCGAATCGATCCATACTTATCTCCTTGTACTAAGGTCAAATCTAAGTGGATCAAGGAACTTCACATAAAACCAGAGACACTGAAATTTATAGAGGAGAAAGTGGGGAAAAGCCTTGAAGATATGGGCACAGGGGAAAAATTCCTGAACAGAACAGCAATGGCTTGTGCTGTAAGATCGAGAATTGACAAATGGGACCTAATGAAACTCCAAAGTTTCTGCAAGGCAAAAGACACCGTCAATAAGACAAAAAGACCACCAACAGATTGGGAAAGGATCTTTACCTATCCTAAATCAGATAGGGGACTAATATCCAACATATATAAAGAACTCAAGAAGGTGGACTTCAGAAAATCAAATAACCCCATTAAAAAATGGGGCTCAGAACTGAACAAAGAATTCTCACCTGAGGAATACCGAATGGCAGAGAAGCACTTGAAAAAATGTTCAACATCCTTAATCATCAGGGAAATGCAAATCAAAACAACCCTGAGATTCCACCTCACACCAGTCAGAATGGCTAAGATCAAAAATTCAGGTGACAGCAGATGCTGGCGTGGATGTGGAGAAAGAGGAACACTCCTCCATTGTTGGTGGGAGTGCAGGCTTGTACAACCACTCTGGAAATCAGTCTGGCGGTTCCTCAGAAAATTGGACATAGTACTACCGGAGGATCCAGCAATACCTCTCCTGGGCATATATCCAGAAGATGCCCCAACAGGTAAGAAGGACACATGCTCCACTATGTTCATAGCAGCCTTATTTATAATAGCCAGAAGCTGGAAAGAACCTAGATGCCCCTCAACAGAGGAATGGATACAGAAAATGTGGTACATCTACACAATGGAGTACTACTCAGCTATTAAAAAGAATGAATTTATGAAATTCCTAGCCAAATGGATGGACCTGGAGGGCATCATCCTGAGTGAGGTAACACATTCACAAAGAAACTCACACAATATGTATTCACTGATAAGTGGATATTAGCCCCAAACCTAGGATACCCAAGATATAAGATATAATTTGCTAAACACATGAAACTCAAGAAGAATGAAGACTGAAGTGTGGACACTATGCCCCTCCTTAGATTTGGGAACAAAACACCCATGGAAGGAGTTACAGAGACAAAGTTTGGAGCTGAGATGAAAGGATGGACCATGTAGAGACTGCCATATCCAGGGATCCACCCCATAATCAGCATCCAAACGCTGACACCATTGCATACACTAGCAAGATTTTATTGAAAGGACCCAGATGTAGCTGTCTCTTGTGAGACTATGCCGGGGCCTAGCAAACACAGAAGTGGATCCTCACAGTCAGCTAATGGATGGATCATAGGGCTCCCAATGGAGGAGCTAGAGAAAGTAGCCAAGGAGCTAAAGGGATCTGCAACCCTATAGGTGGAACAACATTATGAACTAACCAGTACCCCGGAGCTCTTGACTCTAGCTGCATATATATCAAAAGATGGCCTAGTCGGCCATCACTGGAAAGAGAGGCCCATTGGACTTGCAAACTTTATATGCCCCAGTACAGGGGAACACCAGGGCCAAAAAGGGGGAGTGGGTGGGCAGGGGAGTGGGGGTGGGTGGATATGGGGGACTTTTGGTATAGCATTGGAAATGTAAATGAGTTAAATACCTAATAAAAAATGGAAAAAAAATAAAAATAAAAATAAATAAATAAATAAATAAATAAATAAATACACGATACCCACCAAAAAAAAAAAAAAAGAAAAAAAGAAAATGAAGCCACAACATACTCAAAGTTATGGGACACAATAAATGCATTTCTAAGAGGGAAACACATAGCTCTGAGTGCCTCCAAAAAGAAACTAGAGAGAGCAGACACTAGCAGCTTGACAACACGCCTAAAAACTCTAGAAAAAAAGGAAGCAAATTCACCCAAGAGGAGTAGATGGCAGGAAATAATCAAACTCAGGGGCAAAATCAACCAAGTGGAAAGAAGAAGTACTATTCAAAGAATCAAACAATGGAGGAACTGATTCTTTGAGAAAATCAACAAGATAGATAAACTGTTAGCCAGACTCACTAGAGGGCACAGGGACAGCATCCTAATTAATAAAATCAGAAATGAAAAAGGAGACATAACAACAGGTCCTGAAGAAATCGAAAACACCATCAGATCCTTCTACAAAAGGCTATACTCAACAAACCTGGAAAACCTGGACGAAATGGACAAATTTCTAGACAGATACCAGGTACCAAAGTTAAACCAGAATCTAGTTAACGATCTAAACAGTCCCAAATTTCCTAAAGAAATAGAAGAAGTCATTAATAGTCTCCCAACGAAAAAAAAAGCCCAGGACCAGAAGAGTTTAGTGCAGAGTTCTATAAGACCTTCGAAGAAGGTCTAATTCCAGTTCCGCACAAACTATTCCACAAAATAGCAGTAGAAGGTACTCTACCCAACTCATTCTATAAAGCCACAATTACTCTGATACCTAAACCACAGAAATATCCAACAAAGATAGAGAATTTCAGACCAATTTCTCTTATGAATATCGATGCAAAAATACTCAATAAAATTATCACTATGTGAATCCAAGAACACATTAAAACAATCATCCATCCTGACCAAGTAGGTTTTATTCTAGGGAAGCAGGGATGGTTTAATATACGGAAATCCATCAACGTAATCCACTATATAAACAAACTCAAAGACAAAAATCACATGATCATCTCGTTAGCTGCAGAGAAAGCATTTTACAAAATCCAATGCCTATTCATGATAAAAGACTTGGAAAGATCAGGAATTCAAGGCCCATACCTAAACATGATAAAAGCATTCTACAGCAAACCAGTAGCCAACATCAAAGTAAATGGTGAGAAGCTGGAAGCAATCCCACTAAAATCAGGGACTAGATAAGGCTGCCCACTTTCTCCCTACATATTCAACATTGTACTTGAAGTCCTAGCCAGAGCAATTCAAAAACAAAAGGAGATCAAGGGGATACAAATTGGAAAAGAAGAAGTCAAAATATCACTTTTTGCAGATGATATGATAGTATATATAAGTGACCCTAAAAATTCCACCAGAGAACTCCTAAACCTGATAAACAGCTTCGGTGAAGTAGCTGGATATAAAATAAACTCAAACAAGTCAATGGCCTTTCTCTACACAAAGAATAAACAGGCTGAGAAAGAAATTAAGGAAAAAACACCCTTCTCAATAGTCACACATAATATAAAATACCTTGGCATGACTCTAACTAAGGAAGGGAAAGATCTATATGATAAAAACTTCAAGTCTCTGAAGAAAGAAATTAAAGACGATCTCAGAAGATGGAAGGATCTCACATGCTCATGGATTGGCAGGATCAACATTGTAAAAATGGCTATCTTGCCAAAAGCAATCTACAGATTCAATGCAATCCTCATCAAAATTCCAACTCAATTCTTCAACGAATTAGAAGGAGCAATTTGCAAATTCATCTGGAATAACAAAAAACCTAGGATAGCAAAAACTCTTCTCAAGGATAAAAGTACCTCTGGTGGAATCGCCATGCCTGACCTAAAGCTTTACTACAGAGCAATTGTGATAAAAACTGCATGGTACTGGTATAGTGACAGACAAGTAGACCAATGGAATAGAATTGAAGACCCAGAAATGAACCCACACACCTACGGTCACTTGATCTTCGACAAGGGAGCTAAAACCATCCAGTGAAAAAAAAGACAGCATTTTCAACAAATGGTGCTGGCACAACTGGTTGTTATCATGTAGAAGAATGCGAATTGATCCATTCCTATCTCCTTGCACTAAGGTCAAATCTAAGTGGATCAAGGAACTTCACATAAAACCAGAGGCAGTGAAACTTATAGAGGAGAAAGTGGGGAAAAGCCTCGAAGATATGGGAACAGGGGGAAAATTCCTGAACAGAACAGCAATGGCTTGTGCTGTAAGATCGAGAATTGACAAATTGGACCTCATGAAACTGCAAAGCTTCTGCAAGGCAAAAGACACGGTCAATAAGACAAAAAGGCCACCAACAGATTGGGAAAGAATCTTTACATATCTTAAATCAGATAGGGGACTAATATCCAATATATATAAAGAACTCAAGAGGGTAGACTCCAGAAAATCAAATAACCCCATTAAAAAATGGGGCTCAGAGCTAAACAAAGAATTCTCACCTGAGGAATAACGAATGGCTGAGAAGCACCTGAAAAAATGTTCAACATCCCTAATCATCAGAGAAATGCAAATCAAAACAACCCTGAGATTCCACCTCACACCAGTCAGAATGTCTAAGATCAAAAATTCAGGTGACAGCAGATGCTGGAGACAATGTGGAGAAAGAGGAACACTCCTCCATTGTTGGTGGGATTGCAAGCTTGTACAACCACTCTGGAAATCAGTCTGGTGGTTTCTCAGAAAATTGGACATAGTACTACCGGAGGATCCCGCAATACCTCTCCTGCGCATATATCCAGAAGATGTCCCAACCGGTAAGAAGGACACATGCTCCACTATGTTCATAGCAGCCTTATTTATAATAGCCAGAAGCTGGAAAGAACACAGATGCCCCTCAACAGAGGAATGGATACAAAAAATGTGGTACATTTACACAATGGAGTACTACTCCATTAAAAAGAATGAATTTATGAAATTCCTAGGCAAATGGTTGGACCTGGAGGGCATCATCCTGAGTGAAATCACAATCACAAAAGAACTCAAATGATATGTACTCACTGATAAGTGGATATTAGCCCAGAAACTTAGTATAGTGAGATATAAGATACAATTTGCAAAACAAATGAAACTGAAGAAGAACGAAGACCAAAATGTGGACACTTTGCCCCTTCTTAGAATTGGGAACAAAACACCCATGGAAGGAATTAAGGAAACAAAGTTTGGAGCTGAGACAAAAGAATGGACTATCTAGAGACTGCCATATTCAGGGATCCATCCCATAATCAGCCTCCAAACGCTGACACCATTGCATACACTAGCAAGATTTTGGTAAAAGGACCCTGATATAGCTGTCTCTTGTGAGACTATGCCGGGGCCTAGCAAACACAGAAGTGGATGCTCACAGTCAGCTATTGGATGCATCACAGGGCCCCCAATGGAGGAGCTAGAGAAAGTAACCAAGGAGCTAAAGGGATCTGCAACCCTATAGGTGGAACAACAATATGAACTAACCAGTACCCTGGAGCTCTTGACTCTAGCTGCATATGTATCAAAAGATGGCCTAGTCGGCCATCACTGGAAAGAGAGGTCCTTTGGACATGCAAACTTTATATGCCCCAGTACAGGAGAATGCCAGGGCCAAACAGTGGGAGTGTGTTGGAAGGGGATTGGGGGACGGGGTATGGGGGACTTTTGGGATAGAATTGGAAATGTAAATGAGGACAATACCTAATAAAAATATAAAAAAAAAGAATAGGGAACAAAATACCCATGAAAGGAGTTACAGAGACAAAGTTTGGAGCTAAGATGAAATATGGACTATCCAGAGACTACCCCACCTGGGAATCCATCCCATAATCAGCCACCAAACCCAGACACTATTACATATGCCAGCAAGATTTTGATGAAGGGACCTTGGTATAGCTGTCTTATGTGAGGCTATGCCAGTGCTTGGCAAATACAGAAGTGGATGCTCACAGTCATCTATAAGATGGAACACAGGGCCCCCAATGGAGAAGCTAGAGAAAGCACCCAAGGAGCTAAAGGCGTCTACAACCATATAGGTGGAACAAAAATATCAACTAACCAGTAACCCCAGAGCTCATATCTCTAGCTGCATATGCAGCAGAAGATGGCCTTGTCGGCCATCACTGGGAAGAGAGGCCCCTTAGTATTGCAAACTTTATATGCCCCAGTACAGGGGAATGCCAGTCAAGAAGCAGGAATGGGTGGGTAGGGAAGCAGGGGGGGGGAGGGTATCAGGAAGTTTCGGGATAGCATTTGAAAATTGAAATGTATATAAAGAAAATATCTAATTTTTTTAAAAAAAGAATTTGAAAAAATTAAAGTTGCACTTTCACCCTCTTCTGTGTCGGTCCTTCCATCAGTTTGGGTAATGTAATTATAATGGGAATGAATGGCATGAATTAACCTGAAGCAAAGATGAAGACATGCACATTCCATGTATTAGTTATTTTTCTATTGTTGTGACAAAATAACTGACCAAAGCAAGTTATAGAAAGCATGGTTAACTGGGGTCTTACAGTTCCAGAGGAATAAGAGTCTATCACCATCATAGTGGGAAGCAGCGTGGCAGTAGGCAGGAAAGTGTGACACTGGAGCAGCATCCGAGAGCTCATATCTCATCCACAAAGAGGAAACAGAAAGAGTGCATGGGAATGGCAGCCAGATTCTGAAGCCTTTAGTGACACATCTCTCCAAAGGCCAGATCTCCTAATCCTTTCCAAATAGTAACCTTCTGGGAATTATCATTCAAACACAATACTTCACTTCCAAATTTTAACTTCTAAAGGTTTTCATTAATTCTTTTGCACAAATTCAGTACTAAAAAAAAAAAAAAATACTTCCATGAAGTAGAAAAATGAAAACCACTTCACTTTGGATTGTGGAAAACTACATGTTCTGTTAAGGACTGCATGAAACATAGTAAGTTAACTCTGGAATTTTCAGAGAATTTGCAGATCAATGTCCACAGGTGGTCATGAGGCTATGCACTGCCAGACTTTCTCACAAAGTAAACCTTTAACAGATTCAATTACAGAAAGCCAATCATCAGGCTACTCCTCTTGGTATCTCTAAGGCAGTCAGCTCCTTACCTAACACCTACTTAGAAGAGGGACCCATTAAGAACAGCTCTGTATCTATTTAGTGTGTCTTAGTGAAAAAAAAATAGAGATTGCCCTAGATGGCCTTTCAGGACCTTATAATTCAAATTGGCAGCTTGGGGAGGTTCCAGATTCTTCACATGATATTTGTGTTAATCTGCCATGCCCTGTCGGCTCCTCACACTCTTTTGGAGAACTTCACTGCAGCCATTCCTAGTCATCGCTGCTGGGTCCCCATCCTTGACAATGACACTGCCTCTGATAATGGCAGTAGGATCCTGAGCCAAGATGACCTCCTGAGGATCTCCATCCCCCTGGACTCCAACCTGAGACCGGATAAATGCCGTCGCTATATTCAACCACAGTGGCATCTCCTTCATCTGAATGGCACCTTCCCCACTGTAACAGAGCCAGACACAGAGCCCTGTGTGGATGGCTGGGTGTATGACCAAAGCACCTTCCTCTCCACCACAGTGACCCAGGTCAGTTAATTCCTTTCCCCATCAGGACTTTATGATGGGATCTTCCCAATAGCCTAAACAAAGCACATATTGTGAGAATAGCCTTTATATGTTTTAGCAAGTATAGTTATTTCTCCATTTACTATGATGCATCTAGTAATTTTTTTGAAAATTTGATTAAGATAAATTAAGATATTAATTTATTCCCCTTGTCTTTTTTATTATAGGAATGGCCATTATTTAGGAAGCAACTTTTGTGCCAAGTCAGTTTAATCAAATAATTCATATGCAGTCTCATAAGTATTATGACAAGTTAGTATCATTAAGTTTTAATTTCAATTTTTAAATATTTGGAAGACCATACTAAACTACAGTGTCTGGGTAGGAATGTGGTTCAGGGCTATAGTGTATCATGTGTTAGGTTGAAGATTCAATTCTTACCACTACCCAAAAAAAAAAAAAAAAAAAAAAAAAAAAAAAAAAAAAGAACACTATGCCTTCTTTTATGGCTACAATGTGGCTAACAGTTAGCATACTTCCCCAAGCATTAAAAGCCCTAGGTTCCATCACCAATATTGTCACAAAACATAAACCTAAAGTAGTCATGTCAGATTTTCTCTGACACAAAAGGTTCTTCAGTGGTCTCAAATTGCTGCATGATATAGCCATATTTGAGAACTTATTTTTTGGTTTGGGGGGTTTGGTTTGGTTTGAGTTTTTGGAGTCATGGTTTCTATGTGTAGCTCTGGCTGTTCTAGAACTCACTCTGTAGACCAGGCTGGCCTCAAACTCAGAAATCTGCCTGCCTCTGACCCCTAACTGCTAGAATTAAAGGCGTGTGCTGCCACCTCCCAGCCATTCGAGAATTTTTTAGTACAGGTTTAAAATCACTAATATAGCTTACAGAATTACAGGAAGATTCCTGGAAACAGGTTTGTTTAAGCTGAAACTGGATGATAGAAATCAAATGATGATGAAGCTAGAGAGGAAGATAGGGGCTGGTACAGTGGAAATGGAAGCTAGTGTTGAATAAAATGAATAAATTTCACTGCCATGCTGATTTTCTTCTCTTCCAGTGGGACCTGGTGTGTGGATCTCAGGCACTGAATTCAGTGGCTAAATTTATATACATGACTGGTATCTTTATAGGATATATCATGGGTGGCCACTTATCAGACAAGTAAGTATCTGTGCTTTACAGCTCTCTCTATATATGAAGATTTTCATCATCTAAATTGTTTATTCATTAAGGAGGATTCATTGCAAATTATATTCTTGTATGTGTACCTTTAAGCCTAGAGATCACTGAACACAAATGGAAATGTTAAGTATTTAAAAGTCCATATACTGTGTTTTACAGGTTTAAACTGTACTGTGGGCACAGACATAGCTATTCAAGATGTGGTTTAGAGAAGTGAAACAACATGACATAGAAAGATAAGAAGAGTTCACTATGGGAATGAAGCATATGTGTTTTACCATATAGAATTTGCCCTATTTGAATATTTTAGTGAAATATTTATATTTCACTAGTTATGTGAAATATTATCACTCTTGATCTGGGTCACTAGGCCCGATGCTTCTCAGAAATTGCCTTTAACAAGTCACAGTGACAAGAGAATAGAAGAAGAAGCAGTTTTAGCTGCTCAAGCATGACAGTGGGATGTCCTTTGATACCTGTGACATGTGGGCAAGGTGCAATGAGTGTGCTGGGAAGATATGCCTGTTGTTTTTATTTTTTCTTCTCCCAAAGTAGGTTTTTTTCCTTTAATTGAAAAGAATTTTTCATACACTATATTTTGATCATTTCACCCTTCCCTAACTTCTCCCAGATATTCCTTGCCTTGAATTTATGCAGGTGTTGTGCATTCTGCCAGTCTCTGTGAGTTTATATGTACATCAGTCCTGTTGTGTCTGAAAGACAGTTTCCTTAAAGTCATCCCTACCCTCTGTATCTTACAATCTTTCCATCCCCTTCCATGTAGTTCCTTGATCCATGAGGGTAGAAGTCTGATGAAAACATCCCATTTAGGAATGAGGGTTCCAAAGCCTCTCACTCTGCTTATGTCCAGTTGTGGGTCCCTGTATTAACTCCTATGTATTGGCTAAGCAAGGTACTGATCTATGGGTTTCACAATATGTCTATAGGCATCATTTCATTGCTATGTTCCTTTTGTAGAATAGTAGTAGGCATTCCCCTATGACCTACCTAGTGTCGGGTACTGGTCCACTTTACTAGTCTTAGATATGAGTTCCACCTCATGGAGTGGGCCTTCCATCCAATCAGAAAGTAGCTGGTTACTCCCTTAATATTTGTGCCACTGTTGTACCAGCACATCCTGCAGGCATGTCCCTGTCAGAGATGATAGGGTTTGGAGCTAGGAGCTAGTGATGATTGCTTCTCTCCTTGGGTAGCATACGGAGAACCTTCTAATGCCCTGAACGCTAATCCTTAGGAATGAACCTTCTAGTTAGACACCAGTTTGACTTCTCCCTGTTCGCTGATATATACAAGTGTAGTCTTCAGAAATGGGGTCCTACCATCATTGTAAAGAGTAACCAATAACCTTGACAACATAGGAAACCTCTCCTAGCCTGGACATGGACAAGATTGAAAGACTGATAGCTCTTTCTTGATTCTTTCTCAATTCTGTGTTGTTTGGGGGCTTCCATGAGGCCCCTTTGCTAACAACGCAACAAAATGTAACCCATTCTTGGCAGTGGAGGTTTCCTTGGTGGCATGAGCTCTCTAGTTTGAACATTGTCTCCCTATTATTTGATAACTCCATCTAGATTCCTTTCACATATGTACGTGTTTTAGGGAGCTTTTACAATAGTAGGGTTACATATTTTTTTAATGTACTTTAGTGTTGCTTGTCTTTCCCCTAGTCCCTCCTTTACCTTTCTCTTTTATAACCTTTTCTATTTAATCCTCTTATTATAGTTTTCCCTTTGTCTCTCCATAACAGTATATTCTATTTCCCTTCTTTGGACATGTTCTCTTCCTCTCCAGTCCTTACTATGTGCTCTGTGCTATTGAAAGCATTTGGAAAGCTTGAAAACTAACATCCACATTGTGGGGATTTAAATAAGAATGCCCCCAATAGGCTCATAGATTTGAATGCTTAGTCACCTTGTTGGAGTAGGTGTGGCACTGTTGGAGGAAGTGTGTCACTGAAGCTGGACTTGGAGGTTTCAAATGCTCAGGCCAGGCCCCACTCTTTCTGCTACCTGCCAAACCAGAATTAGAACACTCAGCTACCTCTCCAGTATCATGTCTGCCTGTGTGCTACCAGAGTTCTGTGGACTGTATCTTGAGTATTCTGGGGTTGTTTGTTTGTTTGTTTGTTTTTGCTAATATCCACTTATTAGTGAGTACATAGCATGCATGTCCTTTTGGGTCTGAGTTACCTCACTCAAGATGCTATTTTCTAGTTCCCAAATCCCTTATTCCATTAAGCTGAGAATTTTGAGTAATGTTTTAGAAGAGTGGCACTGGTATTTATATCAGAGAAAGTAGCAATCATTATGTTGGACACATTAAAAAGTCATATGTATGGTACATATTATGTGTAATATGCACATAATTTTACATATATCTCAGTGTTTTGCTTTAAATTCCCACATTCATACATATAAATTCATACATATAAACACATCTTTAATGAGAATTTTAGTGTACTTGATGAACAAGATTCTTGTATTTAAAAAAGTCAAGATAACGGATTTGTCCATGTATTTTTCTATGGGGCTCTCCTGAGCTACATCTACAATTCTAACAAGAAGACCACAAAGATAAATCTGCAATTTAGGAGTAATATCCATAGTTCCTTCTTGGGACATCAGTTGTAAGCTGGGTTTTCCATTTGTCTGTAGACCAAATTTTCTAAATACCCGCAAGACTATTTCAAAATGTTTTCCAATCCTTAGAACCTACTGGTTCCTTTGCTCTTTGTGTGCAAATAACGTCTTGGTAGCTAGTCCCTTCATTCTGTGTCATTAGATTAAAATATAGAGACAAAGGAAGAAGTAGAAACTGGTTCTAGGTTTAGCTCTTTCTCCCACTCCCACTGTACTCCTTCCCTCTCTTCTCTTCTCTCTCTTTTCATTGTTTCCTCTTCTATGTGGTATAGAAAAATGAATAGCATGAATGCATGCATTAAGCAACTATGATAGGAAATTTTTGATGAGTTATGAAGCCAGTGACACAGAACACTACGAAGTGGTACTACAGCTCATCTGCAGAGTGACAAGGAAGACAATTGAAATAGGTTGATTCATGTGTTACAAAATGGTAGATATTCAGACTTTTTTAAAATATTAAAACTGTCACACTAGGGAAGACCTGCATTTGTATCTTGTTGTTTCCTTAAGGTCTACAGTAGATTCTGGTATTTCTCAGTGAGAGAAGACATGCTTAACCCTCTAGAGACTTGAGGCCTTGGGGAGTGGGGAGGCCTGGCATGGGTTTTGGGGGATGGGAACATTCTCTTGGAGACAAGGGGAGGAGGAATGGGATGAGGAACTGTTGGAGGGCAGACTGGGAGAGGGATAATGACTGGACTGTAAAAAAAAAAATTAAAAAGAATCAAACCTGAAGAAAAAAATAACTCTCTGCTTAGTTCTGTACCTTAATTTAAATGGGTTGTTGTTGTTGTTGCTGTTGTTGATGTTGTTGTTGTTGTTGTTGTTGTTAAGGGTATTTTTTAGTTATTTATATATTTTGATATTAACCCTCTATCAGATGTGTAATTGGTAGGGATCTTTTCCCATTATGTAGGTTCCTACTTTGCCTGAAAGATGGTGCCCTTTGCTGTGCAGAAACTTTTTAGTTTCATGAGGTCCCATTTATTAATTGTTGGTCTTAGTGACTGTGCTATCATTGTCCTTGTTGACGTCTGTCTTGACCCATTTTTTCATTCAGTGGTGACTCATTCAGTGTCCATGAGTATGGAAAGTTCCTGTTACTGCTGTTGTTGACATCTAGCTTTAATCCAGGGTGGTCAGATGGGATGCAGTTGTTTCAGACAGGAACAATTTTCAATTTTCTTGCATCTATTGAAATTTGCTTTGTGTCTGAGTATATGGGCCATCTTGTAGAGGTTCCACAAGAAACTGAAAAGAAAAGGTCATGGTGTGGGGGCTTCCAGCTCAGTGCCTCACGAGCCGGGATGTCCAGGGAGGCTCAAGTACGCTGGCCGGGAGGTAAGGACAGGGGCGTGGTGCTGGTGACCTCTTTGGGAGTGACCAGGAGGGGACGCCGGGTGAGGGCCTTCTTCGTGTCTCCAGGAAGTAAGCGTGAGTAGGCCGGGAGCCCAGGGACCCTCTCCTGGCAGCTCCAGGCATACACATGCGCCCCCCTCTCCCACAAGCCCCCTATCCCGGGACTGGGCCTGCTCCCCTTAAATTCCTTTCCCACCACCGAGGGCCCCTGTGGCGCTCAGCTCACCTAAAGTCCTGGAGGCTGCAGACCCCACTACAGGGCTCAGCAACGCCTGCCTGCAATCTCTACCACTAGGGAGGAGGAGGGAGGACCACTTTGTGAGACCCATTCAAAAAAGGATGTGACTTGCAGCACTTGGACTCTCTGAAGTTATTAAAAGTTTTAGTGTATATCTGCGGTGGCAGTATGTATGGAGGAAGTGCTGGGGCTTGTGGCCACACTTGTCGGGAACCACATTAGAAATGGAGCAGCCATCCATGTTAGATGATGAAGAACAAGATTCAGAACCACAGCAGAGTTCATAAGAACCCATTCAGGCCCTCGATGAAGATGCTGATGAAGATGCCAGGCTGATCTTTGTAGGGCTGGAGAATGTAAAAGAAGATGCTAAGCTGATCTTTATTGGAGAAACTTCAACTTTCCAACCAGCCAACTAGAACATTTTGAACAGTCACCCCAGGTTCACGGTTTAAAAAAAAAAAAAAGCATGACCAACTTAGAGAGACCACGACTCAAAGATTGCAGCCTTCAAGTCCTTCCTTCTGCCCCCACATCAGAGGCAGTGGTTGTCTTGTTGGCGTCTCCAGCTGAATCAAAATCAACAGATAAGCCTACTGCTGTTGAGCCTTTGCTCGAGTCTGATTATAAAAGTAATTCACCACAGCTTGTGCCTAGTAGCTCGTCAACGTGTTGTTTGCCTCTGGTCACACTCTCAAGTTCAGAGAATCATCCAGTAAAGGCAGAGCTTTCAGGAGATTTGAATGGAAGGAAGTTTGTATGTGCCATTTTTCCATAAATCCACAGAGGCCTGAACATAGTATTGAGATTGTAGAACCACTTTCTTCAGTTTTGCCCCCTTTCCAGTACCTTCCACACCTCGAATGTACAACAGAGGACACCTTCCTTTGATGCTCCCAACTCTCTGAGCCGTCTTGTGAATGGGGCACCTCCTTCAGAGGACTCTGTCCACCCTCATCAGGAAAGTGGATTGGTGGAAGCAGACTTTTCAAGTCTAGCAAGTCAAGAGACTTTGATCCCAAGAAAAGAAGTTTGACCCTGTTACTTAGTGACTTTTATTATGGAAAGTATAAAGGAGATGGGAAACCAGAACAAAAAACTTTTAAATGCCCCAGCTGCTCAAAAGCTCTAAAAAATGTTAAATTTATGAATCACACCAAACATCATTTGGAGCGGGAGAGGCAGAGGAGTTGGGACGCCTGGGAGAGCCACGCCACCTGTCTGCGCTGCCACCGGCAGTTCGGTTCCCTGTTCCAGCTGGAGTGCCACACTGAGAACCTCGTTTGTCCATTTTGTCTTAAGATCTCCAAAACTGGGATGCCATACATGTGCCATTACAGGGGCCACTGGGAAAGGAAAGGCCACCAGTACTCCCAGTGCTGGCTACAGTTTTTAACCTTCAAGGAAAAAATGGAGCATAAGACCCAGTACCACCAAATGTTTGGGAAAATGGCATCTGTCCAGTTTATGACTTGGGCTGAACTTAGTTCCACTCTCAAGCTGTAATAGGAACTCGCCCAATAATATTGGACATAGCACAAAAAACAGACCAGGGTGACTAGAATTTAAACCCTTTCCGGAGTCTTCGTTTTTTTTTCAGTCTATGTGTGTATTTGAATATGTAAAGCTTGCAATTTGATGCCTTGGTGCTTTCCCTTGGTGCTAGAGATTAAACGCAAGGGCTCTGCCACTAAACCAGATCCCTAGTCACACTTTGTGTCTTGTCTCCTATTTAAGTGCTTATAATTTCTGTATAATTTCCCTTTGTTGGGTGTGTAATTTCCAAGTTGATCACACTAATATTGCTTGAGTCTTACTTGAAGCAATTTTGTGTGCAAGACATGTCCTAAATGAAGACTTGCCTTCTCCTGCCTATCATACTACTTAGCTGGTCACTAGCCTATGAAGGAACAACTTTTCATAGAACTGTAGAGCATCCTCTGACAATTGATCTTCAACAACTTCAGTAGCATTAGCTCTTTCTGTAAATCTCCAGGGCTGTGTCCTTGAGCCTGGCCAGTGCCACCTGTTGTCCTCCAGCCCGGGTGACCAGCTGCCATTGCCCACCCCTCAAGGAGTCTAGGTGTGGCTGGTTAGAGACACTGGTCTCAAAAACTCTCGAGAGTCCTGCTCCTTTCTCTAAAAGTACCTTATCTTGTTGGGTATGGTAGCACATATTTGTAATAAGAGCTCTTGGGAGACTGGGGCAGGAAGATCTGGAGTTCAGAGTCAGCCTGGGCTCTTCAGTGAGTTCCAAATTACACAGCAAGACCCTATTCCTTAACAACAAAAGAGGCAGTGTGGACAAGTTCCTTAGATATCCCTGTTCCCATTTTTCCTTCCTCAGTTTAGTGACGTTTCCCTAGATTCCATGGAAAAAATGGGAAGAGGTTATCCCCAGGCCTTGGCCTCTCTCTTAAGACTAAGGGACAAGAGGTTGTGAGTATCTTTTGTTTGCCCTGTGCTTGACCATTGGTTGACTGTGATCTGCCTCTTTACTATTTTGATGGGTCTTTTCAGTGAATTTTTTTTTTTGCTACATCCCACTCTTTTTACCCCATACCTTTCCTTTAGATGTGGAAAGTTTATTTGTCCCACTTGTTCCGGTGGAAAATCCTGTTTATAAAATGAGTCTGCAGACTTCTATACTGTCTATGGTAAAGGTAAGAACCCTCTTAGACCTGTATTGGGTGTCTCCAGCCCTGCCTGTGGCAGTAGTTTTCTGTTTCACTAAAGCATGCTCCTGAGGAGGACAGACTGTTGTTTACTGCTAAGGGAGGCCCAGGGCTCTGGCTCCTGCCTTCCTGCTTCTCCTGACCCCTGTGCTGCCCAACTGGACTCACCTGCTGCTGCACTGTTGTGACCCACTGACCTTGCCATTCCTCAGTAAATTCCTGTTTCCTCCTGATGACAGTGCTTTTTCCTAAGCCTGCATGGCTGCTACCTCACTTGTAGTTATTAAGCATATCAAGATTTTTAGAGTGACTAGAAATGTCCCCTGCTTCTGAAGTCCCATTTACTCTTCTCTTAGAAGGTGACTTACCTCTCCTTTGTCCCCTCTGCAATCTAGCTAAGTTTCCTAGTCACAGAACTAGAGGAAGAAATCATTAGCAAGAGTTTTGTCTCTGTCTTAGAAGTGTGCCTCTACATCTTATATTTGCACTGGACTATAACTGCTTGAAATATCTGCATCTATAACCTAGTATATAAGCCATTGATATATTCATAAGAAATGTCCTCTTCTAAGCTTAAATGAGATTTATAATTATGAAAGAAATAAATATTAATTGTAGTAATTTTAAGTAAAAATACATTTTAATGGTAAAAATTCCTTTATAATATCACCACCATTAGATAATGGCTTATTTCATCTTTATAATTTAGAAATTCATATTTATGTATATAGTATGTATAAACTACATAATGTAGTTTGGTAAATATCTAGTTACATTTAGAAAGCATTTATTTTCAACATTGAAATTACAAACATATATATAACTTCTTGTCTTTTCCTCCATAGCAATATATTATAAATACATAAATTATAGTTTTAAAATAACTAATCTCAAACTAACATAATGTAAACAAATGATTATAATACAAATGTATATAAATTTTGTCGAATTTATATTATTTAATTTTTGTTTAAAATATAGTTATGACAATTACTTGTGCAAATAAAAATTGATGAGCCTCAAAAAAAAAAAAAGAAGAAGAAGTGTGCCTCTAACACAAAGACATAAAGCGAGCTGAGTCTCTGGAAGCTCTCTGTTTTATATCAACAGCTCCATCTATTTTTAAAGCAATGTCACTTTGTTTTGTTTACACATGTATTAAATATTTGTCAAGATTACTGTTTTGTTACTCTGTGAAGTTGGTTGCTTGATTTACCAAATAAAAGTTATTTTGATGTTGCCAAAGTTGTTTATAAGAACTAGCAATTAGAGGAATAAAGCATTTTGTGAAAGAAAAAAAGAAACTAAAAAGGAAGTATATTATTTTGTGATTGAGTAAAATGTCCTGTAGATGCCCACTTGATTTATTACAATTTTTAACTACAACATTTCTCTGTTTAGTCTTTTTCCTGACTATTGGTGACACTGGGTCATTATAGTCACAATCTATCAGTTTGTGAGGGTCAATATGTGATTTTAACTACAGTAGTATTTCTTTTATAAACTAGGGTGTTTCTGTGTTTGCTACACAAATGTTTATAACTGCAATATCCTCTTGGTGGATTTTTTTTCCTTTAGTGACTATGTAGTATTCTTCCCTATCTCTCCTGATATTTCTTATTTGAAATCTATTTGGTCAGATATTGCTATACCTGCCTGTCTCTAGGTCCATTTGCTTGTGATAGCATTTTCTGTCCCTTTCCCATGAGGTGATGTCTATTCTTTATGGTAAGATGTGTTTCTTGGACACATCAGAAATATGCGTTGTTTTCTTTTTTCATTAATTTATTTATTTAATCATCACAATCACAACCCCCCTCACATAGCACTCCCCCCAGCCCCTCCCCGTTTTTCTCTGTTAAGGGGGCCCCCTGGGTACCAACCCACTCTGGCACATCAAGTTGCTCCAGGACTAGGCACATCCTCTACCACTGAAGCTAAACAAGGCAGCCCAGTTAGGGAAACAGGATCCAAAGTCAGGCATCTATTTTCTAATCTAATATGTTAATCTGTGTCTTTTTATTGGGAACTTGAGACCACTAATATTAAGGGTAATCGATGAGCAGTGTTTATTGGTTTCTGTTATTTGTTACAATGTGGGGGTTTCCCCATATTTTGGTTTACAGTTCTGGGATTATTTATTCCTTGTGTCTTCTTCAGGATAGATAACCTCTTCAGATTTAAGTTTCCTTTCTAGAACCTTCTGTGGAGTAGGATTGGTAGATAGAAATTGTTTGAATTTGGTTTTATTACAGAATGTTTTTCTTCCTCAATTTGTAATTGATAGTTTTGTCAACTGATAGTGGTTATCAATTGTGATTAATAGTTGTGCTAGGTAGAGTAGTCTAGACTGGGCATAGTAATCTGAGGTTGCTCAAAGTTTGTAGAAATTCATCCAGGCCCTTCTGGATTTTAGATTCTCCATTGAGAAGTCAGGGGTGTTCTAATGGGCCCATCTTCCTATGTTACTTAGTCTTTTTCTTTAGCCACTTTTAATAACCTTTTTTTATTTTGTACATTTAGTGTTTTGACTATTAAGTTTCATGGGGAATATTTTTTCTGGTCCTGTGTATTTAGTGTACTGTATACTTCTTGAACCTTACTAGGCAACTCCTTCTTTAAGGTGGAGACATTTCTCTGATTTTGTTGGAAATATTTTCTGTGCCTTCAACTTGAGATTCCTCTCTTTCCTTTATACCTATTATTCATAGATTTGGTCCCTTTATAATGTCCCAGATTTCCTAGATGTTTTATCCCAGATTTCCTGGCTATTTTTACATTTAACACTTCCTTTAAGCTATCCATTTCTTATTCCTTGTCTTCAACCTGAGTTTCTATCTTCCATGTCTTATCATCTGAATACTTACCTTTGTGGGGGGGGGGTGTTTTTGTTTTTGGGGGGGTGTTTGTTTGTTTGTTTGAGACAGGGTTTCTCTGTATAGCCCTGGCTATCCTGGAACTCACTTTGTAGACCAGACTGGCCTCGAACTCAGAAATCTGCCTGCCTCTGCCTCCCAAGTGCTAGGATTAAAGGTGTGTGCCACCACGCTTGGCTACCTTTGTGGTTTTTATTTCACATCCTAAATTTAATTTCCAGCTTTATTCCAATTTTGGTTTTCTTTAGTGATTTTATTTATTTGTTAAATTCTACTCTCATGTCTTATTCTATTTTCATTATTTTATTTAACTGTTCAATTTTTACAGACTTAATTTTTATATTTATTCATATCTTCTTTAATGTCCTTAGATATCTTTGTAATTGCTATTTTGAAGTCCTTGATTTGGGCTTCAGCTGTATTGCTTTTTTCAGAGCCTAACTGCAATAGGGTTCTTTTGGAGGCATACTGGTCTTGGTGGCTCATGGTTGTGTTTTTCTTTGTAGGATGGGTGTTTTGTTCTTTGGTTGCTGTTGCCCTCTATTGATGCTAGGCAAGTGTGAGGCTGTGGGGACTCTGGTAGAGAGTGCTTCTGAGGACTGATGGGTACTAGAAAGAAATGGATATGGGCCGGGAGGAAAGGCTAAGAATGTGGGTAGAAAAGAACTAAGTTGCCTCAAAGCAAATTTCTAAAAATCATACTTTCAGCCATGTATAGTAATTCATCTAATGACAATGGTCATCACAATTTATGGTATACAAATTTGGAATATATGCCTGAAAACATTAAATAGACATCCATTTCTATCATGCAAGTAGCTACATTTTCACACACCAGAAGATGCCAACACAGTGCCTTCACATGGCATGCCATTCATAGAGCTCCATCAGTTCTCCTTTGTAAGGTTACTAATCCCATAAATGAAGGCACTACTCTCATAATTAATGAAGTCTCAAAGATCCAATTTCTTAGTACTATCATTCTGGCCCATAAGTTTCAAAATATGAATCTTGGAGGAACATGTTCAGATCACAGCAAATGTGTCTTCTACCACTAATGAGAATAGGATGGTATCTAAAACAATAAGGTCATGTAGGTGGGAAAGATCTACCCTTAAATTCTGATTCTTGTGATTATTCACTACCTATTGTTTTGATTGCTGGGATAGTGATGCAAAACACAAGAAAATCAAGAAGGAAGACCAACATGTGGATACTTCATTCCTCCTTAGAATAAGGAACAAAATGCCCATGGAAGGAGTTACAAAGTCTGGAGCTAAGACGAAAGGATAGACTATCCAGAGACTGCCTCACCCAAGGATCCATCCCATAATCAGCCACCAAAACCAGACACTATTGCATATGCCAGCAAGATTTTGCTGAAAGGACCCTGATATAGCTGTCTTGTGTGAGGCTATGCCAGTGCCTGGCAAATACAGAAGTGGATGCTCACAGTCATCTATAGGATGGAACACAGGGCCCCCAATGGAGGAGCTAGAGAAAGTAGCCAAGGAAATGAAGGGGGTCTGCAACCCTATAGGTGGAACAACAATATGAACTAACCAGTACTCTCAGAGCTTGTGTCTCTAGCTGAATATGTAGCAGAAGATGGCCTAGTCGGCCATCATTGGGAAGAGAGGCCCCCAGGTCTTGCAAACTTTATATGCCCCAGTACAGGGTAACGCCAGGGCCAAGAAGCAGGAGTGGGTGGGTAGGGGAGCAGGGTGGGGGGAGGGTATAGGGAACTTTCGGGATAGCATTTGAAATGTAAATAAAGAAAATATCTAATAAAAAAAAACAGTTTCTAAGAAGCTTCCTTCTCTTTCAAGGAGGAGAAATCTCAGACCATTCTAGGAAGTAACAAAAGAAAGACATCTAGTAGACACACAAACACAGGTATTAGGGGAAAGCTTTTCTGTTATCACTTGCCTAATGTGGTATCCACTCTGAAGTGGACTTCATGCTCTTGCTCATTCTCCTAATAAAGATAAACTGTAACTGCTTGTTCTGCCTGAACTGATGTGAATTCCTATACCTTTGCAGCGTAAGAAACAAAGATTTCTGCAAACAGAATTCCTATTAGTGTCTTACTGTATAATCTACACTGGCCTTGAATTCTTTGTGTACTAGAGGAACATTGAAATCATGATCCATCTACCTCAATTTACCAAATTATTGAATTACAGGTAGATACCACTGAACTTAGATAAATATTTTTCCTAAAACTGTAATTCTGTCCAATCCTAATATAGTTTCTTCAATCATTTCTTTCTTACATAGAGTATGTTAACTGATGTCATTGTTTCATCTAGTCAAAGAATTTGTTGACTTTTAGATCTTTAACTCATTCTTATCATCTCTATTTTTATTGGAGGTCTTACTTTTCATATTTGGTACTTTTTAATACAAGTATGCATTTACTCTATCATCTTATTTTTAATTAACCCAGAAAACATGCGTGTGAATAGAACATTATCATGTAACTAGAAGTGACACCCATTTTCAAACAATATAGAGATCTTACACTTACACATCAAACTAGTTCTAATATTAAAGTAAGCAAATACAGTCTGTCACCAAAAATAGAAGCTATCTTGACATCCCAAGAAATATGCATAAAAACTTTAGACAATATAATATAAAGAAATTTAAGACTTCAGTGACAACATAGGACAAAGGACACTCTTTGTGACAGTTTGATAAAGTCAACAAAAGTTACAGGCCATTGTATTTCAAAAACAAAATAAATGAATAACATTTTTGTGAAAATAACAACCTGAATTCCATGAAGCTAGAACTACAGAATACCTTTCCTTTAAGAAGGGTGAAATATTTTAAATAATTAACAATACTGAAGGAGACTGGTGGGTAGCAATTGCTACCAGAAAGAATGGTTATATCCCTAGCAATTATGAAGCACCTGCAGATTCCATTCAGGCAGAAGAACTGTAGTTTGGCAAAATGGGGAGAAAAGATGCCAAAAGATTACTTCTGAATCCTGGGAATCAGCAAGGTATATTCTTAGTAAGAGAAAGTGAAACTACTAAAGGTGCTTATTCCCTCTCAACTCGTGATTGGGATGAGGTAAGGGGTAAAGCATTACAAAATCAGGAAACTTGACAATGGTGAATTCTACATCACAACCAGAGCTTGGTTTGATACTCTGCAGAAACTGATGAAGCATTACACAGAACATACTGATGGATTATGCCACAAATTAACAATTGTGTGTCAGACTGTGAAATCCCAGACTCAAGGTCTAGCAAAAGATGTTTGGGAAATCCCTTGAGAGTCTTTGCAACTAGAGGTTAAACTAGGTCGAGGATGCTTTGGTGAAGTGTGGATGGAAACATGAAATGGAAGTACAAAAGTATAAAGCCAGGTACACTGATGCCAGAAGCATTCCTTCAAGAAGCACAGATAAACTTGTTCAACTCTATGCAGTTTGTTTCTGAAGAGCCAATTTATATTGTCATTGAGTTTATGTCATATTCTTGTAGGAGAAAATCTTGTATGCAAAATAGCAGATTTTTGGCTTAGCAAGATTAACTGAAGACAAATAAGTACACAGCAAGACAAGGTGCAAAATTTCCAATCAAGTGGACAGCTCCTGAGGCTGCACTGTATGGTCAGATGTGTAGTCATTTGGAATTCTACAGGCAGAGCTGGTAACAAAAGGAAGAGTGCCATATCCAGGAGTGGTAAAGCGTGAGGTGCTGGAACAAGTAGAGTCAGGGTACAGAATGCCTTGCCCTCAGGGCTGTCCAGAATCCCTCCATGAATTGATGAGTCTTTGCTGGAAGATGGATCCTGATGAAAGGCCAACGTTTGAATGTATTCAGTCCTTGGAAGACTACGTCACTGCTGCAGAGCCACAGTACCAACCAGGAGAAAAATTGTAATCCAAGTAACCTGTGTGCACAAAACCACGGAGACCTTGTGTGAGCTCCTCCTGCACAGGAAAGAGGAGGTGCTCTTCACTCTGCGTGTTTCTTATGGAAACTGGAATTTCAGATATGGCTACACAAAACCACTTTTTTTTCCTCTCCAAGTGTTAAGCTCTAAAGTACCAATGATGCATCTTACAACTTACTTCAGGGTCCAGAGAAAGTAGAGATAGATAGTGTGACTGTGGGTGTAGCATAGTAAGAAAGAGCAACAGGACTACTGGTTACTAGTCATTGACTTTTCTTCCCCAAATTCAGAATTGCCACGAGAAAGCTATTTATAGTTATGTACAAAACTTGGCTGTTACACCACAGTAAAGTCGAAAGTCAAAGGAAAAAAAAAAGAATCTGAAACCCAAATTTCTACATTATAAGAATCTTCTACATTATAACAATCAAATACAATTTTATAAGAATAATTAAATCATAGATATGTCAAGGAAAAAAAAAGAAGTATGGCCTATTCGGTTGAAGACCAACTTTGAGATCAGAGTAAACTGAGGTGGAACATCCACCACTATTCAAAATGAAACATACTCAGAACGGTCTCTGTGGGAGATTTCCTAGGCAAATACTCTAAAAGATATATCTAAAATATATGTAAAAGAATGAAATAGAACATGGACAAAGTACTAATGGCAGCTAGGAAACCAGTGTGTGGGAACATCAGTAATAGAAAAGGAATAAAACAGAAACCTGGATTTAAAAATACAGTCAATTAAAATTTTCTCTAGAGACAATTAGTGGAAAATGACCCAAATACAATAATGAGTTAGAGGACAGAATCAGAACTGTTAAAAAAAAAAAAAAGAGGGGCTGGAAAGATGGCTCATCAGGCAAGAGCACTGAGTGTTCTTCCAGAGGTCCTGAGTTCAATTCCCAACAACCACATGGCTGCTCACAACCATCTGTAATGGGATCCAATGCCCTTTCTGGTGTATCTAAAGACAGCTACAGTGTACCCATAAACATAAAATAAATGAATAAATCTTTTTAAAAAGAAAAGAAAGAAGGAAGGAAACCAAAAGAGTTTTATAGGTAAGTGGCATTCAGTGGATTTATGGGACTGCCACAAGCTCTTATATGAGTTATAGGAGTATAAAGAGAAGAGAGTAGAAAAGGGACATCCTTTTTTGAAAGGTATAATGTTATCTTTGATATACCAATATACAAATTTGAGAAGGTAAAATCTAAGATAGTGAATGCAAAGACTTTTGTTCCGAGAAATAATCAATAGATTCTATAAAATCAATAATCAAAAGATTGAAATAAGTGATTATATAAAGGTGATTCATTCTCATTTCAAAGTTTCTCTTTTGAATTTAAATCTTTAGACACCATAGGTTTATGTGTTTGAATATTTGATTCTTTAGCTGAGGGAGAAGTTTTAGAAGATTATGGAATTTGGGGATGTGGGAAATGATTGGCAGGATTGCCAGGCTTGAGGTTAATGTTGCAGGAGATATTCACTTTGGTTTTTGTGTGAACTCTACTCCAAGAGAAGAACTCTGTCACACGCTCCTGACACCATACACCTTCAGAAGCTGTGAGCCTAAACCAGTCTTTCCTTTAAGACTTTAAAGGAAAAAGCTTCTGTTACTTTGTCACAGCAATGAATAAATAGCTAGTAGATAGGCTAAATACTTAATTTAGTACAACATATTTGTATTAAAATTCCAGTTTTGTAGTCTGTCGTATATGGCTTAACTCACATGAAAAGCTAGTGGTAAGAAATTGAGAAGAGCTCGTGCAAGGAATGCAGAGGCAAGCAGGTCTCTGACATTTGAGGACAGCTTTGGCTACATAGCAAGCTCCATACAATGGCTACTAGTAAGTTTCACTACATAATAAGGAAGCTGTCAAGGGCTACATACTAAGACCCCATCTAAAAAAGAAGATTGGGCAGGAAGAAGCTTTTTGCTTCAGAAGATGTCTGTTCATTTTTAATATCTTGACTTTGTTGTTTATACAAACTGTTCTTGTCCCTGTAATCAAATCCTTCCTTTTCCTCAGGTTTGGGAGGAAGCTCATTTTCACGTGCTCTTTACTGAAAATGGCCATCACTGAAACTTGTGTAGCTTTTGCTCCCTCCTTCCTCATCTACTGCTCACTTCGATTCCTGTCAGGGATTTTTTCCTCAACCCTGAGGACAAACAGTGCTTTGCTCAGTAAGTCAAAGATTTTTTTTTTGGGGGGGGGGGGTTGGTTTTTATGCTTAAGATATTTTTTATTTATTTATTTTTATTTTTTACACTCCAAATTTTATTCCCCCCGCCCCGATCCACCCTTTGACTGTTCCACATCCCATACCTCCTCCCCAGGCCCCTGTCTCCACGTGGATGTCCCCACCCTCCACCCCACCTGACCTCTAAACTCCCTGGGGCCTCCAGTCTCTTGAGGGTTAGGTGCAAAATCTCTGAATGAACACAGACCCGGCAGTCCTCTACTGTATGTGTGTCGGTGGTGGGGGGGGCCTCATATCAGCTGGTGTATGCTGTCTGTTTGGAGGTCGAGTGTTTGAGAGATCTTAGGAGTCCAGATTAATTGAGACTGCCTGAGTGAGATAACTCAGACCTAAAAGGATATGCATGCTATGTACTCACTAATAAGTGGATATTAGGGGGGGGGGAGTACAGAATACTCAAGATACAGTCCACAGAACTCAAAAAGGTCAACAAGCTGAAGGGCCCAAGTGAGAATGCCTCAGTCCCACTTGGGAGAGAGAAGAAAGCAATCACAAGTGGGGAAGGAAGGAGGGATCGGGGAGGGAAAGTGGATGGGGGGTGGGGAAGGGGGAGAGAGGGGAACCTGATCTGGTATTAGGTGAGAGAAAAGGACTGAAGCCCTGAGGGCCAGCGGAAAGGGGAGCCAGGAGGTGTGAAACCCTCTAGAATGTTCCAGAGACCTGGGAGGTGAGAGACGCTCAGTAAGTCAAAGCTTTTGATGAGCATTGTATAAGCTTTGGGTCGAACCTGGGTATCCTTCCCAACTTTCTTAGAAGTCAAACTTCATTTTCTTTTCTTTCAGTATTAGAATGGACAAGTCCTAAGTTTCAAGCTCTGGTAATGGCACTGATATTTATTGCCTCAGGAGTTGGACAGACACTGTTGGGAGGCCTGGCTTTTGCTTTTCGAAACTGGCACCATCTCCAGCTGGCTCTTTCTGTTCCAATGTTCTTACTCCTTATTCCCACAAGGTATGAGCCTTCTTTCCTGCTCTGGGTTATGGAATCCAGGAATGACAATTAACATGGAGGCAGGACATAAGAAATGCATTTGTCATAGTACATGAATGTATTTAGTCAAATAAAATGTAAGTCGTATTGAAAAAAAAAAAGAAATGCATTTGTCCTTGGTCCACGCAAGACAGTGTTTACTCCTCTTTGTATTTATATGACAAGATGACAAGTATCTCTGTCATATAAAACTGAGGAAGTTGGATTCAACTTGAATTTAAGATAAGCAATAAGTAGTTTTACAAAAATCATAATCATATGTATGTTGAGTAAAAAGACCTGCATTCTCTGACAAGCATTCATTCTTATTTGAAAATCCTACTTATCTGTGAGTTCCATATTTTGTTCACTTGGATTTGGCCTATTTACAGTAAAAAGAATGTATACTAATTGAGGTTCAAATTTCACCATGCACAGTTTATTTTTATTTACTAGAGAAAACACACACAAGGGCAGAAATCAGTAATTAATCTTTGCCAGAATGTTCTCCATCTTCCTGCATGTCTTTGCTACTAAGTCTCAATTATCCACAGTAATAAACACTTCAAGATCAGACTGCCTCTGTTGTAGCTTGTATTTCTATGAGTGACTTTGCAAACAAAAGGAAATGTATTGAAAATTATGGTGACTTTGATATTAAATAAAAGGCAAGTTAAGTTTATATTTACAACTGTTTAATGAAAGAAAATCATGACTTCTCTAGTTTAAAGTGGTAGGCAGAATGGCCCAGTTCTCCCCCTGGCTCTTTGGATTCCCTTGCTTTCCACTTTAAAAAAAAAAGACAAGATGTGCTATATCAACAGAGGAGGCATATATTTATTAGTAAGGACTAGAAAATGCTTACATATGCTTAATATAGTGAGATGAGTCCATACAGTGGATGAGAACCCTCCAGCAGATTCTTCCATATCACTTTATCCTTACAACATAGCCATCAAAATTATGAAGCTGCCATTCCCATTTTATAGATTAGAAGAGATGATTGTGTTAGCTTGCTTTTGTGGCCAGAAAGCATTGATTGCTAGGAGCAGCAATGACTGCACTTTATTCAGTGGTTCATTTTTTAGTATAAGAACAAATAAGGTATAAATGTTTACCTTACCAAGGGATTTGGAAAATGTGTATTCAAGTGTCCCTCATGCTGCACTTCTGTGAACCCTATGTAAATATATATTCAAGTAAGAGTGAGCAGACCAACTTGACTTTGAGTCTGCACTCTGGGAGTACAAGCGTAAGGCATGCATGAGCTATTTCCCGTTTTCCTAGTGAAGGTCCAGACAGTGTTAGATTATATTTATTAATATAATTGAATGAGTAGTAGGTATTAAAGAATATAATTGTTCAATGATGCATGCTGCTTTTAAAATGATAAATGTGGATTTTAAAAGTATAAGGTAATTGAGAATTATCTTATATCCAATGTCTTGAGCAGGTGGTTGTCAGAGTCAGCTCGATGGCTGATTATGGCCAACAAACCCCAGAAGAGCTTAAAGGAACTTAAAAAAGCTGCATGCGTAAATAGAATAAAGAATTCTGGAGATGCCCTAACCTTGGAGGTGAGCTATGAGAACTGGTTATGGCACAAAGGAAATACAAACTTGATAAGTTTGTAGAAATTAGTGCTCAAGATTCCAGGTGACAGAAAATACTGTAAAAGAATGTTTCATTCAAAAATTTAAACTCACTTCTGTTTTTCTTCATTTTGTTTCTTGAATTCTATGCCGATTATTTTTTGTTATTGAGGTTTTTAAGTTGGCAAAAAGCTAAGGTTATCTGAGAAGAGGGACTCTAAAGTTAGAATATGCCTCTATTAGGTAAGTATATAGGGCCTTTTCTTGATCGGGGATTGATGTAAAAGGGCCTAATCCTCTGTGGGTGGTACTACATTCCTACTTTAATTCTACTTTAATTAATCTCTCTCTCATCAAAAAAGATTAATTAAACTTTCTTACAGAATCATTATGAATTGTGAAGATTTAATTACAATAGCTTGGGCAACTTAACACATGGGTATCTCATGTCTCCCAGCAACTGTTAATACATCCTCAGGAGAAATGTGTGAGCCTTTCCTCATTAGCAATAGCAACTACCTGTAAATCCTCAAGGAGAGGCAGGGTTTCATGAACTTCTCTACTCTCCATTATGGAAGTTTATGGTCCACTCTCATGCAGGTCTTATGTATAGATGCTGAGAATTTAAAATGCATTAGCCATGCGAGGTCAAGAAGACAACACTACACATCACCTTAGCCCTTCCACTGCCTTTGATCTTTTCTCTGCTCTCACTTTCACAGTGTTCCCTGAACTTTTGGACAGGGTGATATAGACATCCCATTTATGACTGAATATTGAACAGTAGCTTATTCTCAGCACGTTGACCAGTTGTGATCCTGCAGTAACTGTCACCAACTACAGAAAAAGAAGCTCCTCTGTCCAAATACTTCATCTATAGATATGAACAAAAACATTTGGAAGGCAATTCTATCAGAATATCATATCTATTAGCAAAATAAGTATAATAAGCTCCCCTACTAAGGTCTGTGACATTCACAGTTGTGGGCTTTTGACAGAGTTTAAAGCACCAATATAAATTCCCTCCTGTTAGGACCACTATGGAAGAGTAGGGGATGGATTGAAGGAACTGAAGGGGAAGGCAACCCCATAGGAAGACCAACAGTGTCAACTAACCTAAACCCCTAAGAGCTTCCAGAGAGTGAGCCACCAACCAAATAGTATAGACGGCTGCTCCAAGGCCCCTGGCATATATCAGCAGAGGAAGATAATCCTCCTAATCCTGTAGAGACTTGATGCCCCACGGTGGGAGGATACCTGAGAGATTACCCTCTCAGAGGCAAAGGAATGGGTGATGGAAAGAAGAAATCTGTGAAGAGAGACCAGAAGAGGGCAACATTTGGGATGTAAATAAATAAAATAATTAATTAAAAACCTTCCTGTTAGAAGGCCTCAAATACAATCACAAATTATCTTTTTACCATCATGACAGTGATGTCATTGAATACCAGTGAGTACATCTTGCCAAGAAATGATCAGTCATGTAGCCTAACCATCCACAGCTGACTAAAATTATGATGGTAATTTTATTGCCGTCTAGAGTAGCCTACATAGCACCTTCCAGCACTGCAAAAGCTAACCAGCAGGGACAAAATTTCCAAATCAATTCTAGCTTGATTTTCCTATGTCCTACAACCAGAATATATAGCATATTTAGATAAGTTTTTAGCATTAGTTCTGTTAAGAAATCTAAATAAAATTGTATGGTGGTAATTTTTATTGTAAACTTGAAAATATCTAGAGTATCCTAAGAGATAAGTTCCCAGGCTTAGTTCTGTTTGGACATTTTGATTAGGTTGGCCTCTTGGGACTGATCTTGGGAGGGACTTGATTAGGTTAACTGAGGTAATAGAAAATCCAAAAAAAATGACAACAACATTCCTTGGGCTTGGATCCCCAATTACATAAAAAGGAGGAAGCTAGATAAGCATGTGCATTCGTTGTTCTCTGCTTCTCACATGCAAATACAGTATGATCAGATGCCTCATCAGTTTCCTGCTGCCGTTATTTCCCCATGATAAAAGACTATATTCTGAAACTGTGAACCAAGATAAATCCTTACTTTCTTACATTTCTTTTATTGGAGCACCTATGCCACAACAGAAAAATACTATGAAGAGTGGAGTCCCTGTGATGGTCGTGACCATGGAATCCTTAGGCCTTTGAAACTCATTTGTGGGAAAAATCTGGAAGACTTTTTGAACTTTGAGCTATAATAGTATGCATAGTATAAGCTGAGGTCAACAGACCATTCTGGTGTAGCCTGGGAAACTTAAAAATAATTGATGAATATGTTTTATGGAGAATTTTGTAAAACAAGAGACCATTTCTGACTATCATATGGCTAGTCTTTAGTGCATTATACAGGTCTGCTGTAGAAAAGGGAAAAAATTGAGCAGTTTGCCAAGAAGCAAATATGTTAAGAAGCTTAAACTTTGCAACCTATGCATGTTATGAAAAAAGAAACGGATTGCTAAAGAATGCCCTGCTTATCTAGAGCAGTGGAAAACACACCATGGGGGCAAGACCCTACATACCACAAGACTCCCACTTGTTAAAATTCAAATTTATTTAAAAGTACAAAGTTTGAACTGATAATGCAGTTCATAGGATTTCCTATTCCTCAAAAGCAGCTGCCTGATAAGCTATTCCCTAAAGGCAAACATATGGAAGCAGATATAAGTGTAATCCAACAAGACCAGGCTTCATCCTTAGCAGGTAACTAACTACATGGCAGCATGATATTGGTGTTGGCTTTGCAGATGCTAAGAATCTAAGATAGAGTAGTTCTTTAAATTATGTTTCACAGTTATACATATCAGAGGATGCCAGACAGTGTGGGGCAGAGTTGGAGTCACTGCAGTGTGACCTTGATAGGCCATTGCATGAACCTGAACTGTGGACTGTTTGCCAATAAAAGCCACATGCACTGAGTGGAACTAACTCAAGATAGAAGTTGTGTATGATAAACGATATATAGCTGGAGGTGTGCCACCATCTAATTCCCTTAAAACTGAAGTCTCAGACATTGTACATGGAGCTAAAGGATTTGATATTTTCTGACTGGGTTTTTTGGTCTTGGCTTTGGCCTATTATTTCCTCACTTTGCCACTATTCTTCTCTTTTGAAATAGGAATGTGTGCTATATGCCACTGTGCTGGTATAGACTCTGTTTCTGTTTCTGCAGGGGGGTCAGAGTTAAGAGATTACCTTGAGTCCCAGAAGAAGCTTTAAACTTTTGAACAATGTTGGGAGTGTTAAATTACGAGGATTTCTGAAGTTGTAGTAAATGTGTTTTGCATCATGAGCTGGCCATGACCTTATGGAAGCCAGGGGCATCTTGTGGTTTCCGTATAAAATGTACCCTACAGGTTCATGTGTCTCACTACTTGATCATCAGCTGGTTACAATCTTCGTGAAGGTTATGAAACATTTAGGTGGAGCTTTACTAAATAAACTAAGCCACTGTTGGTGGGCTCTGAGACTTTATAGATTGGTCCTCCTTGTTTATCCTTCTCTGCTTCCTGTATGCAGGTACAGTGTTCTCAACCTATTCCTGCCTCTATGTCTTCCATGCCTTATACCATGTCTTCCTTATCGTGATGTTCTCTGACCCTATGGAGCTGTAATCCAAAACAAACCTTTATCCCTTGAGTTGTTTTAGTCAGGATACTTACCAAATGATAGAAAAGAAGCCAACAGAGTCATTTACAGGTTAGTGATATACTAACCTTCACTATATTGTATTATATATTATTATTGTATTATTATTGTATTATATATTATTATTGTATACTAGCCTTTACTATATTGAGATATGGTCCATTCCTAGCCTCTCCATGACTTCAATACTGAAGAGATATTAGATTTTGTTGAACACTTTTTCTCTATTAAATTATATGATTTCTGTCTTGAGTTCTTTTATGTAATTATATTTACTAATTTACCTATGTTGTAACATCCCTGAATCTCTGAAGCCAGGTTGATCATGATGCTTTTTAATTCTGTTGGCCACTATTTTGTTGAGAAGCTTTTGGTGTCATCTGGCTTCATAAAAAAGCTTCATAAGCCTTCCTTTCCCTTTATTTTATGGAATAATTTGAATGGTGTTGATATTAGTTTTTCTTTGAATATTGGAAATTCTACAGTGAATCCATGTAAGCCTTGGCAGTTTGTATATCTTTTTAAATTATTCATTTTATCTTGTTTTAATTTTGGTAGGCAATATGCATCTATAATTTCACCTACATTCTTATGCTATGTAATTTGGTGCTATATTTGTTTTATAGTATGTCTTTATGATTTTCTAAATTTTACTAATGTCTGTTTAGTGTCACCCTTTTCATCTCTAACTTTATTCAGACATTAACTCTTTCTTTTCATTACCATGAGTGGCATCTCATTAGTCTTGTTTATCTTTTTAAAGGACCAGCTCTTAGTTTCATTTGTTCTTTGTATTCTTGTTTTAACACTATTCACTAATTTCTACTCTGATCTTAATCACTTCTCACATCTACTTCCTTGGAGTTTGTGTTGTTCTTGCTTTTCCAAAGCTTTAAGTCTATAAGCTCTTTGTCTGGGATTTTTCAAAAAATGTTATGGGTATTACAGGCTATAAACTTTCCTCTCAGGACTGTCTTTGTGGAGCCCTATAGATTCCTGTAAACTGTGTATTGATTTCTGTTCAGTTCTAGAGACTTTTTTTGTCTTACTATCTTCAGTAACTCACTTGTCATTCAGCGGTGTGTGATTTAATCCCCATAAATTTGTGCATCTTGTGTGCTGTTTCTTGCTGTGGTCAGATAAAATAAAGGGTGTTAGTTCAATACTACTATATTTGTTGTGGCTTGCTTTGCACACTAACATATGGCCTGTTTTGGACACATTTCCAAGAGTTGTTGTGAAGAATATTTATCTACTGGTGTTTAGGTGAAAAGTTCTGCAGATGTCTCTTAGGTCCTTTTGGTTTAGTTTAAATCTCAAGATGGGCTTATGACTTGAAGGTGGCCCAGGGAAGCAGGGCCAAGAGTGTAGCTGATCCTGAGATGGAATTTCTTACTAAATATGAGCCAGCTTGTGGGGGACCAGGGAACTCATGGGGGTGGGCAAAGGAACAATATGGCAATATAACTGTAGTAGAGACTAGACAGGGCAAGGTCTTGGCAAGGGTTGAGGAATTCACAAAATCCAGGGACCATGCAGGGTGATTTTCCAGGCAATTGCAGGTGGGGTAAGCCAGGCCCAGATCTCAACAGGAACAGAACACAATATTCAGTGGAATCTCATGAAATCTCCTGACACAGATCTCCACTATTCACATTTCTATCAGAATTCTAGTCTTCTGACCTCCCACGAGAATCATCCATTAGATCTGTTCACAGCATTCTGCTACCCTATACCAGCAAACTCTTCCAGATCTCTCTAACAAACAACTTAATCTAATATCATCCTCTGACTTCAGTCTAGACATGCTACTCACAGAGACATAGCATGCCATGATATGCTTCAAAATAGGATAACCACAAAGTGAAAATAAATACTCTCTGCAAAGAGTTGATCCTCTTAAAACGATTTGTTTTCCTTTTGGAAAAGGTTGGAGGTTGAGGCATGTTGCCTTCCTGCCTCTGCCTTCTGAGTGCTAGGATTAAAGGAGTCCATCACAGTGATCAGGCTAACAGTTTTTTTTTTTTCAATCATTAAAAATCAGTGGGTTTTTCCCTTCTGTGTTAGCATGTATATTGAAGTCATCCTTGTTCAAGTTTCATTTAAACAACCATGTTGAGACTTTATGAATGTAGCTTCTCTGACATATTTAGGAAAGATCTCACAGAAAATTTTCTGTTCCTCTTGCTCTTACAGTCTCTTCATCAGTGTAAGAAGGGAATTCCATGGAGCCTCAACTGTAGACAAAGATCTGCAGCAAACTAAGAAATGCTTAGAGGAAGAGAATCCCTAGGGGAAAGCCCCAAATTGGTTATCCATGAGCAGATTAAATTCATATATTTAAGAGATTCTGTGTGTGTATATAACAATAACTAAAGAAATAGAAGCCATGGGGTAGAAGAAGGAGAGGAAAGGATATAAATTATGTAATTATATGTTTATTTTAAAATACTTTCTTGTTTCTGTTTCTTTTTATGTCTATTTATTTTTATTTTATTTTTAAATTATCTATAATCTATTTTTACAGTCCAGTTGTTATCCCCTCCTGGTTCTCCCTCCAACAGTTCATCATTCCTCCACCTCCCCCACCCCCACCCCCCCCCCGTCTCCAAGAGGATGTCCCCACTCCCCACTCCACCAGCCCTTCCCACCTTCTGGGGCCTCAAGTCCTTCAAGAGTTAAATTCATCTTCTCTCACTGTGGCTAGACCAGGCAGTCCTCTGCTGTATATGTGTAGGGGTTCTCGTACAAGCTAGTGTATGCTGCCTGGTTGGTGGTTCAGTATCTGAGAGATCTCGGGGACTCAGGTTAGTTGAGACTGCTGGTCTTCCTATGGGGTTGCTCCCCTCCTCCTCAACTTCTTCCAGCCTTTCACTAATTCAACCACAGGATTCCCAGACTTCAGTCCATTGATTGGGTGTAAGCATCTGTGTCAGGTGCTTGTTGGGCCTCTTGGGGAGCAGCCATGCTAGGGTCCTGTCTGTAAGCACACCACAGCATCAGTAACAGTGCGCCAGACTTTGGAGACCCTCCCCCTGCCCCCGGCTTGAGATGGATCCCAAGTTGGGCCAGTCACTGGACCTCCTTTCCCTCAGTCTCTTCTCCATTTTTGTCCCTGCAGTTCTTTTAGACAAAGACAATTTTGGGTCAGAGTCTTTTGCTGTGGGATGGCAACACCCTCCCTCCAACTGATGCCCTGTCTACTGGAGGTGTGTTCTCCAAGTTCCCTCTCCCCACTGTAGGGCATTTCATCTAAGGTCCCTCCCTTTGAGTCCTGAAAGTCTCTCACCTCCCAGATCTCTGGTACATTCTAGAGGGCCCCCGACCTCCACCCACCCCCCGAGGTTGCATATTTCTATGGTTATCCATAAGCAGATTAGATTCATATATTTAGGAGACTCTGTCTGTGTGTGCGTGTGTGAGAGAGAGAGAGAGACAGAGACAGAGAGAGAGAGGTAGTCCTCTATATGTTGCCAACATGCATCACAATGTTTACCATTTTGTGACAACAGTTTGTCAATGTTGTTGAAGGTTGTGAAAACTATCATGAAGGAGGAGTTGGAGGCAGCACAGACAAAACCCTCCCCACTGGACTTGTTCCGTACACCTAACCTTCGCAAGCGGATCTGTCTCCTATCCTTTGTGAGGTAGGCTTCACACTGAGCTTATTAGTATTAGCTCAAGCTTTTAATCAAACACTCAGGAGACAGAAGCAAGAAGATGTATGTGAATTTGAGGCCAGTTTGGTCTACATATGGAGTTGGAGACCAGCCCAAGGTTTATATACTGAGTCCCTGTCTCAAAAAACAGTATAGACATTAATTTTCCCATTAACAATTTTGAGATAAGTGATGAAGACTTTCTACAGACTGAGGGACCCAAAGGGTTTGGGCTATAACAGCAGAGCAAAGTGTGCTGTGATGAATTTATCCAATCACTCTGAAGGTTCATTACCAGAAACTCTTGCTTAGAACTTCAGCCAGAGGAAAACTTGGAATCTAAGCTTCTTCATTTGTCTGTTTCCATTTCAAAGGCAATAAACTTTCAAACATCAACTGCATAAGTATATGCATTTCAATGGATATATACTGATATAAAGTTATAACTTTCATTAAGGTCAAGATTAAAAAAAAAAAAAAAAAAAAAAAAAACTCCAAAATCCTGAATGGACCCAGCTTGTATCACAAAAATTCCCTAACCCCTTAAAAAAAAAAAAAAAAAAAAAAACAGTGATGATACATTCATTATCATAGAATATCTTTGTGATTACGAAATTATCTCCCACATGTTCTCCATAAAACAGATGCCTCAATACTTTAACTAAAATGAGCTTCCTAAGCTAACTATATTATCATGTATGGGACAACCATTCCAAGCCTTATGATATGACATTTTTCTTTGTTCCCTACAGATTTGTGTCAGTGATGTCTTTATTGGGCCTGCTTATCAACATCCAATACCTAAGCAATAATGTGTTCCTACTGCAGTGTCTCTATGGTGTGGTGTGCATCCCAGCCAATGTTCTTGGAAATTTTTCAATGAACTACATGGGCCGCAGAATGACGCAACTGATTTTCATGTCTGTGTTGGGAATCTCCATTCTGGCTGTTGTATTTTTGCCTCAAGGTGAGAAAAGGACACAGGATAAGCAAAGAAAATGAATCCATCCTTTTTCTCAGAATTTTTTAGATCCTATCTTTAAAATATTGGGGGAAAGATAGCATGTGGATTTGCTGTAAGCAGTCTAGGCATTGAGGACATATTTTTCCATTAGGATAGTGCAATAATTGTCAATTTTTCAATAATTTTTTGTTGTGACATAGCATGTGGGCGTTGGGACTTATAAGACTTTCTTAATTGAGTAGAAATTGACCCAATGAATAGTTTTCCAACTGACAGTTTTCCAACAGCAGTCCTTATCCATGAGTCTTTAGACATTATTCTAAATCAAGTCAGTTCCCAGCTTTCACCACTGTAGACCTTCTGTCCTTCCACTCTATAATATTGCACATAGATTTAAATGCTGTGTGCATCTGAATGAGTTGATGGTCCTCTGTAATCTTCCCCATGACAGTCCTACATTCTACATGAAGGATTTCTGAGACCCTAAAGAGAAAAAAGTGGATATGATCTTCCGCATTCACCGTGCTCTCCATGTCATGAGCAAATATCAAAGAAACAATGTCCAAGCTGTTTTCAGAAGCTTTTCTTCATCATAAACCAATCTATACAGATAGGTCCCTTTCTCATCTTGTAGTCATGGGTAATTCCTACCTCTCTGCAGCCTCCCTTCACTATATGTTAGATCTGCACAGACTCCCAATGAAATTATATTCCATTCAGGGTTGGAGAACTGCACATTTCTACACTCAGATTTATCTGTCTGTCTCACTAGACTCTCACCGGTCTTCCTCTCTCCAGAAATGCAGATCCTGCGTGTATTTTTGTCAACATTAGGAGGAGCAATTTCTTCTGCCTCTATAACGAGTACTCTTGTACATGCAAATGAGCTAGTCCCCACCATAATCAGGTATGACTCAAGGTCAGAGCAGACTTTTTTCAGTTCATTCACTTTTACTGAAAGGACAAGAGCAAACTGCTGGGTTTTTGTTAACAATCAATCAGTTGTGGTGCTAACAAGAATGGCCTCAAAGTCCTGAAAAGTTACCTTTTGCCAGATAAGTTTAAGACCAATGTACCAGTAGTCACAGCTCTCCTATCAAGCTGGAGTCACCTAGAAAAAGGTAGGTGCCTAAAGAAGTGTAGCTTTTTAAATGTTTTATTTTGTATTGGTCTTTTGTTGTGTACATTTTTAATGTTTTATAACTTCATGCAGGCATGATGGCATTTACTCTTCATTGTCTTCTCTTATCTCTGTCTACTCTTGCTAACTCCCTTCTTCCACACTGATATACCACCTACCCTCGTGCCTTTCCTGATGTTGCTGCTGCGGCAGCGGCTACAGGGCTTTAAACTTCCATAGAAAACTTGGGTTTCAATATAACATTTTAAGGTACTATCTTTTTATTCATCTAACTTCCCCTTATCCCTCCATCCCTACTTATATTCCCTCAATATCCCCTTTTCCTTTCATGTCACATATATACTACAGATCCCTCCCACTACTTAAGACCTTATCTTCCCCTCTCACAATTACTTTTTCTAGTTCATAATCTATACCTATGGCCCTACACACATATATGCATACATGAATGCTAAAGTGTAGCATACAAACATAACAGAAAACATGTAGAACTCATCCTTCATAACATATTTTATTATAAGTAATAAACAGAGCCCCAGGCTACCTTGCCAGCAGAGTCTTGCCCAACACCCGCAAGGGCCCACACGGGACTCCCCACGGGATCCTAAGACCTCTGGTGAGTGGAACACAGCGCCTGCCCCAATCCAATCGCGCGGAACTTGAGACTGCGGTACATAGGGAAGCAGGCTACCCGGGCCTGATCGGGGGCACAAGTCCCTTCCGCTCGACTCGAGACTCGACCCCCGGGCTACCTTGCCAGCAGAGTCTTGCCCAACACCCGCAAGGGCCCACACGGGACTCCCCACGGGATCCTAAGACCTCTGGTGAGTGGAACACAGCGCCTGCCCCAATCCAATCGCGGGGAACTTGAGACTGCGGTACATAGGGAAGCAGGCTACCCGGGCTTGATCTGGGGCACAAACCCCTTCCACTCCACTTGAGCCCCGGGCTACCTTGCCAGCTGAATCGCCTGACACCTGCAAGGGCCCACACAGGATTCCACACGTGATCCTAAGACCTCTAGTGAGTGGAACACAACTTCTGCCAGGAGTCTGGTTCGAACACCAGATATCTGGGTACCTGCCTTGCAAGAAGAGAGCTTGCCTGCAGAGAATACTCTGCCCACTGAAACTAGGGAGAGTGCTACCCTCCAGGTCTGCTTATAGAGGCTAACAGAGTCACCTGAAGAACAAGCTCTTAACAGTGACAACTAAAACAGCTAGCTTCAGAGATTACCAGATGGCGAAAGGCAAACGTAAGAATCCTACTAACAGAAATCAAGACCACTCACCATCATCAGAACGCAGCACTCCCACCCCACCTAGTCCTGGGCACCCCAACACAACCGAAAATCTAGACCCAGATTTAAAAACATTTCTCATGATGATGATAGAGGACATCAAGAAGGACTTTCATAAGTCACTTAAAGAATTACAGGAGAGCACTGCTAAAGAGTTACAGGCCCTTAAAGAAAAGCAGGAAAACACAGCCAAACAGGTAGAAATCATTAAAGAAAAACAGGAAAACACATCCAAACAGGTGATGGAAATGAACAAAACCATACTAGAACTAAAAGGGGAAGTAGACACAATAAAGAAAACCCAAAGCGAGGCAACGCTGGAGATAGAAACCCTAGGAAAGAGATCTGGAACCATAGATGTGAGCATCAGCAACAGAATACAAGAAATGGAAGAGAGAATCTCAGGTGCAGAAGATTCCATAGAGAACATCGACACAACAGTCAAAGAAAATACAAAATGCAAAAGGATCCTAACTCAAAACATCCAGGTAATCCAGGACACAATGAGAAGACCAAACCTATGGATAATAGGAATTGATGAGAATGAAGATTTTCAACTTAAAGGGCCAGCTAATATCTTCAACAAAATAATAGAAGAAAACTTCCCAAACATAAAAAAAGAGATGCCCATGATCATACAAGAAGCCTACAGAACTCCAAATAGACTGGACCAGAAAAGAAATTCCTCCCGACACATAATAATCAGAACAACAAATGCACTAAATAAAGATAGAATATTAAAAGCAGTAAGGGAGAAAGGTCAAGTAACATATAAAGGAAGGCCTATCAGAATTACACCAGACTTTTCACCAGAGACTATGAAAGCCAGAAGAGCCTGGACAGATGCTATACAGACACTAAGAGAACACAAATGCCAGCCCAGGCTACTATACCCGGCCAAACTCTCAATTACCATAGATGGAGAAACCAAAGTATTCCACGACAAAACCAAATTCACACAATATCTTTCCACGAATCCAGCCCTTCAAAGGATAATAACAGAAAAGAAGCAATACAAGGGCGGAAATCACGCCCTAGAACAACCAAGAAAGTAATCATTCAACAAACCAAAAAGAAGACAGCCACAAGAACAGAATGCCAACTCTAACAACAAAAATAAAAGGAAGCAACAATTACTTTTCCTTAATATCTCTTAATATCAATGGACTCAATTCCCCAATAAAAAGACATAGACTAACAGACTGGCTACACAAACAGGACCCAACATTCTGCTGCTTACAGGAAACCCATCTCAGGGAAAAAGACAGACACTACCTCAGAGTGAAAGGCTGGAAAACAATTTTCCAAGCAAATGGACTGAAGAAACAAGCTGGAGTAGCCATTTTAATATCGGATAAAATCGACTTCCAACCCAAAGTTATCAAAAAAGACAAGGAGGGACACTTCATACTCATCAAAGGTAAAATCCTCCAAGAGGAACTCTCAATTCTGAATATCTACGCACCAAATGCAAGGGCAGCCACATTCATTAGAGACACTTTAGTAAAGCTCAAAGCATACATTGCACCTCACACAATAATAGTGGGAGACTTAAACACACCACTTTCTTCAAAGGACAGATCGTGGAAACAGAAACTAAACAGGGACACAGTGAAACTAACAGAAGTTATGAAACAAATGGACCTAACAGATATCTACAGAACATTTTATCCTAAAACAAAAGGATATACCTTCTTCTCAGCACCTCACGGGACCTTCTCCAAAATTGACCATATAATTGGTCACAAAACAGGCCTCAATAGATACAAAAATATTGAAATTGTCCCATGTATCCTATCAGACCACCATGGCCTAAGACTGATCTTCAATAACAACATAAATAATGGAAAGCCAACATTCACGTGGAAACTGAATAACACTCTTCTCAATGATACCTTGGTCAAGGAAGGAATAAAGAAAGAAATTAAAGACTTTTTAGAGTTTAATGAAAATGAAGCCACAACGTACCCAAACCTATGGGACACAATGAAAGCATTTCTAAGAGGGAAACTCATAGCTCTGAGTGCCTCCAAGAAGAAACGGGAGACAGCACATACTAGCAGCTTGACAACACATCTAAAAGCCCTAGAAAAAAAGGAAGCAAATTCACCCAAGAGGAGTAGACGGCAGGAAATAATCAAACTCAGGGGTGAAATCAACCAAGTGGAAACAAGAAGAACTATTCAAAGAATTAACCAAACGAGGAGTTGGTTCTTTGAGAAAATCAACAAGATAGATAAACCCTTAGCTAGACTCACTAAAGGGCACAGGGACAAAATCCTAATTAACAAAATCAGAAATGAAAAGGGAGACATAACAACAGATCCTGAAGAAATCCAAAACACCATCAGATCCTTCTACAAAAGGCTATACTCAACAAAACTGGAAAACCTGGACGAAATGGACAAATTTCTGGACAGATACCAGGTACCAAAGTTGAATCAGGATCAAGTTGACCATCTAAACAGTCCCATATCACCTAAAGAAATAGAAGCAGTTATTAATAGTCTCCCAACCAAAAAAAGCCCAGGACCAGATGGGTTTAGTGCAGAGTTCTATCAGACCTTCAAAGAAGATCTAATTCCAATTCTGCACAAACTATTTCACAAAATAGAAGTAGAAGGTACTCTACCCAACTCATTTTATGAAGCCACTATTACTCTGATACCTAAACCACAGAAAGATCCAACAAAGATAGAGAACTTCAGACCAATTTCTCTTATGAATATCGATGCAAAAATCCTCAATAAAATTCTCGCTAACCGAATCCAAGAACACATTAAAGCAATCATCTACCCTGACCAAGTAGGTTTTATTCCAGGGATGCAGGGATGGTTTAATATACGAAAATCCATCAATGTAATCCATTATATAAACAAACTCAAAGACAAAAACCACATGATCATCTCGTTAGATGCAGAAAAAGCATTTGACAAGATCCAACACCCATTCATGATAAAAGTGTTGGAAAGATCAGAAATTCAAGGCCCATACCTAAACATGATAAAAGCAATCTACAGCAATCCAGTAGCCAACATCAAAGTAAATGGAGAGAAGCTGGAAGCAATCCCACTAAAATCAGGGACTAGACAAGGCTGCCCACTTTCTCCCTACCTTTTCAACATAGTACTTGAAGTATTAGCCAGAGCAATTCGACAACAAAAGCAGATCAAGGGGATACAAATTGGAAAAGAGGAAGTCAAAATATCACTTTTTGCAGATGATATGATAGTATATATAAGTGACCCTAAAAATTCTACCAGAGAACTCCTAAACCTGATAAACAGCTTTGGTGAAGTAGCTGGATATAAAATAAACTCAAACAAGTCAATGGCCTTTCTCTATACAAAGAATAAACAGGCTGAGAAAGAAATTAGGGAAACAACACCCTTCTCAATAGTCACAAATAATATAAAATATCTTGGCGTGACTCTAACTAAGGAAGTGAAAGATCTGTATGATAAAAACTTCAAATCTCTGAAGAAAGAAATTAAGGAAGATCTCAGAAGATGGAAAGATCTCCCATGCTCATGGATTGGCAGGATCAACATTGTAAAAATGGCTATCTTGCCAAAAGCAATCTACAGATTCAATGCAATCCCCATCAAAATTCCAACTCAATTCTTCAACGAATTGGAAGGAGCAATTTGCAAATTTGTCTGGAATAACAAAAAACCTAGGATAGCAAAAAGTCTTCTCAAGGATAAAAGAACTTCTGGCGGAATCACCATGCCAGACCTAAAGCTTTACTACAGAGCAATTGTGATAAAAACTGCATGGTACTGGTATAGTGACAGACAAATAGACCAATGGAACAGAATTGAAGACCCAGAGATGAACCCACACACCTATGGTCACTTGATCTTTGACAAGGGAGCTAAAACCATCCAGTGGAAAAAAGACAGCATTTTCAACAATTGGTGCTGGCACAACTGGTTGTTATCATGTAGAAGAATGCGAATCGATCCATACTTATCTCCTTGTACTAAGGTCAAATCTAAGTGGATCAAGGAACTTCACATAAAACCAGAGACACTGAAACTTATAGAGGAGAAAGTGGGGAAAAGCCTTGAAGATATGGGCACAGGGGAAAAATTCCTGAACAGAACAGCAATGGCTTGTGCTGTAAGATCGAGAATTGACAAATGGGACCTAATGAAACTCCAAAGTTTCTGCAAGGCAAAAGACACCGTCAATAAGACAAAAAGACCACCAACAGATTGGGAAAGGATCTTTACCTATCCTAAATCAGATAGGGGACTAATATCCAACATATATAAAGAACTCAAGAAGGTGGACTTCAGAAAATCAAATAACCCCATTAAAAAATGGGGCTCAGAACTGAACAAAGAATTCTCACCTGAGGAATACCGAATGGCAGAGAAGCACTTGAAAAAATGTTCAACATCCTTAATCATCAGGGAAATGCAAATCAAAACAACCCTGAGATTCCACCTCACACCAGTCAGAATGGCTAAGATCAAAAATTCAGGTGACAGCAGATGCTGGTGTGGATGTGGAGAAAGAGGAACACTCCTCCATTGTTGGTGGGAGTGCAGGCTTGTACAACCACTCTGGAAATCAGTCTGGCGGTTCCTCAGAAAACTGGACATAGTACTACCGGAGGATCCAGCAATACCTCTCCTGGGCATATATCTAGAAGATGCCCCAACTGGTAAGAAGGACACATGCTCCACTATGTTCATAGCAGCCTTATTTATAATAGCCAGAAGCTGGAAAGAACCTAGATGCCCCTCAACAGAGGAATGGATACAGAAAATGTGGTACATCTACACAATGGAGTACTACTCAGCTATTAAAAAGAATGAATTTATGAAATTCCTAGCCAAATGGATGGACCTGGAGGGCATCATCCTGAGTGAGGTAACACATTCACAAAGAAACTCACACAATATGTACTCACTGATAAGTGGATATTAGCCCCAAACCTAGGATACCCAAGATATAAGATATAATTTGCTAAACACATGAAACTCAAGAAGAATGAAGACTGAAGTGTGGACACTATGCCCCTCCTTAGATTTGGGAACAAAACACCCATGGAAGGAGTTACAGAGACAAAGTTTGGAGCTGAGATGAAAGGATGGACCATGTAGAGACTGCCATATCCAGGGATCCACCCCATAATCAGCATCCAAACGCTGACACCATTGCATACACTAGCAAGATTTTATTGAAAGGACCCAGATGTAGCTGTCTCTTGTGAGACTCTGCCGGGGCCTAGCAAACACAGAAGTGGATGCTCACAGTCAGCTAATGGATGGATCATAGGGCTCCCAATGGAGGAGCTAGAGAAAGTAGCCAAGGAGCTAAAGGGATCTGCAACCCTATAGGTGGAACAACATTATGAACTAACCAGTACCCCGGAGCTCTTGACTCTAGCTGCATATATATCAAAAGATGGCCTAGTCGGCCATCACTGGAAAGAGAGGCCCATTGGACTTGCAAACTTTATATGCCCCAGTACAGGGGAACACCAGGGCCAAAAAGGGGGAGTGGGTGGGCAGGGGAGTGGGGGTGGGTGGATATGGGGGACTTTTGGTATAGCATTGGAAATATAAATGAGTTAAATACCTAATAAAAAATGGAAAAAAAAAGAAAAAAAAAGAAAAGATACATAAATAAAACTAAAAAAAAAAATAAAATAAGTAATAAACAAGTGCCTTAATACTCTGTCCTTGACAAAAATATAACACCAAATAAAACAGAAGTTTGAATGGTAAAAATAAGTCACCATCATCCCTAAGTCAATTACACAGCTCATTGACTTGTAATTAGTGTGAGATATAAAGTCACAAATTCTATGTGTGTGAAATTGCTAGATTACTTCTGATTAATGCTTTATGCTCCAAGGGCAACTGCTTTAGGAGTCGTTGGAATTGCTGGCAGTGCTGGAGGAGCGCTGTCTCCTCTACTTATGATCCTCACGACATACTCTGCTTCCTTGCCCTGGATCATCTATGGGATTCTTCCCTTCCTTGGTGGCCTCGTTGCCCTTCTTCTTCCTGAGACCAAGAATCAGCCTCTGCCTGACTCAATCCAAGATATAGAAAATAAGTGAGTAAAACCTCTACCTTCCCCTTAGAGGACTTTGTTGAGGAAGATAAATGAGAATTCAGGGCCACATTCTCACTAGCAGGCTGACAATTAGGCTTTTTCACATATGGCCACTGGCGCTGGCATAGGGACCTTTTGTACATCCCTTTCTATATGGATTTCATAGGTGTCTGGAAACTCTACATCACAAGGGCCAGCCCTGAACATATGGTGCTAGAAGACTTAATGATAAATACAAGTTTGTGTGTCCTTTGTTTTACTCTGACCCATTGTGAAACATATCTTGACAAGGTTGTGTGCCTTCTATCTATTTTGCCATAATATAGAGCACATATCCTTGAAGATATTTCAATCACACATAAATATATCATTTCATCCCTCAGACCAAGTCCCCCTCAGCCAAGTGAATGCTGGTAAGCTTTCAGAAACAGTCTCTATCGACATGGGATGTGACAGTCAGTGCCTAACTTACAGATTATATACAAGACTGAAGAGGCTGACACTCATGAGATCATATCTCAGGGAAGTACTCTTATGTTTGCTGTGTGATTCAGACAATATTGGTCCCACTAGAAATGAAACGTTCATGTCAGTGAAGAATTGAATGGTCTATAAAATGACCATGAAAGGAAAAAGAGAAAATTTTAAAACTTTGGTGTCCTTCCCAGGCTTTCTCCCAAAACTCATTTAAGAATGTCATTATAAGCAAAGTAGAAAGGTTTCTGGAGACTTCAGTCTTTTATTCGCACGATTTTTTCCAACCTCTTGTGAAGAGTCATGGAGCTCCTAACGCTGATGGGTAAAGAATGAGCTTTCTCTAAAGAATGCAGCAAGATCCCTCTTCTCTGTGTCCTTTCTCATTTTGTTTTTCTTTACCATGTTGGCTGTATTTGTTCCAGGAGGAAAAGCTCAAAAGAGGCAAAGAAAGATGTGGTTGCCAAAGTGACACCATTATAAAGAATTCCAACCGGCCTCTGATCAAGGAGAAAGATGAAAAAATATATATCATTCAGCATATCGTGGTCCAGAATTATACCTATATGTTAGCAAGATTTTTCCATATAAGTCACTGTATAAATAATGAGTTAAATTAAAATTATACTAGTTTGTCATGTATAAAATAACTATAATAAAGAAATTTGAATAAAATCACAATATATTGAAGAAACATTAACTCAAAAATTTTATTGTCAGTGATACTGGTCAAGTTTCAGTATACAGCACATGTTTGTGATGTATGGCAGCTCAATGGAATTGAAATCTTCCAAGTCTTAGAGCAGGGAGCAGGGTACAGGGAGACTTCATGAGACTCAGTAGGTAAACAAAACTTGGAAGGTTCTGGAAGACCTTTATCTAGCTTTTTTAAAGAAGTAAATAGTATTGTGGGAGAAGACTGAGCAGCCAAGCTTGAAAGCAGATATTTAGCTACTGAACTGCCCAGAAACTGTTCAGAAAGCCACCACGGTGACAACTTGCATAAAGTATTGAGGGGACTTTCAGTGATGTAGCTGCTCTTTTTGAGTCATCCCTGTCCCTGTAAAAAAAAAAAAAACTTTTACTCAAATTCCTGTTGGTAACCCCAATAAATCACCAAGGCGATCTTTGTTGCAACTACTGTGTTCTTCATGGGTTATCTTTCTGTGTAGTCCCCAGGGAAAGTCTGTCAGCCATCTGCCATTGTTACTGTGATACCTGAGAAAATTAACTTAAGGGAGGAAAGGTTTGTGGTGGCTCCTGTTGGAGACAAGCTCCAGAGTGTTGGTTCTCGATTGAAGGCAGTCTAGAGGAAAGAGCACTGGAGGGGCAGGACTTGGTCTCACTGGAAATTAAGGTTGCTTTCTATAAAAACATTTACCTATCTTCACTTTAAGTTTCTCTTAAAGCAAGAAGTTACAAGCCTCTGGCAAATTGACAGCTGCTGCTTAACTCTCTCTGTGTGTGTGTGTGTGTGTGTGTGTGTGTGTGTGTGTGTGTGTGTGTGTGTGTGTGTGTGTGTTGGGGGTGGGATTAAGTAAAGAGGTTCTTTGTTCTTTTCTCTACAGGTCCTCCGCCCACCACACTCTAAGGCTGAGAGTTTATTTAACTCCTTGTCAGCTAGGGAAAGTCAGTCTCAGGAAGAGAGGGAAAAAAGGAGACACTTTTTAAAAGGATTCTAATCTTTATTTCTAAGTAAAAGTAAAAGGAGAGGGACTTACCAGACTATGTGTTCTCTTAATTTCTAAATTGTTCTCTCTCTTTTTTTGTTTCATTTTTCCCATTTATTGGATATTTTCTTCATTTACATTTCAAATGTTATCCCCTTTCCAGGTCTCCCCTCCGGAAACCGTCTATCCCATCCCTCGACCCCCTGACTCTGTGAGGGTGCTCCCCCACCCACCCACTCCTGTCTTTCGCCCTGGCATATCCCTACTCTGGGGCATCGAACCCCCTCAGGCCCTCCCACTGATGTTCAACAAGACCATTCTCTGCCACTTCTGCGGCTGGAGCCATGGGTCCTACCATGTGTACTCTTTGGTTGGTGGTCCAGTCCCCAGGAGCTCCAAGGGGTCTGGCCTGTTGACACTGTTGCTCACCTCATGGGGCTGCAAACCCCCTCAGCTCCTTCAGTCCCTTTTCCAACTCCTCCATCCGGGACCCCGCACTCAGTACTATGGTTGGCTTCGAGCATCCTCCTCTGTATTTGTCAGGCTCTGGCAGAGCCTCTCAGGAGACAGCCAGATCAGGCTCCTGTCAGCAAGCACTTCCCCAGCATCCGCAATAGCTTGCATATTTGGCAACTGTATACGGGATGGATCCCCAGGTGGGGCAGTCTTTTGATGGTCTTTTCTTTAGTCTTTGCTCCACACTTTGTCTCTATATTTCCTCCTGTGAGAATTTTGTTCCCCCTTCTAAGAAGCACTGAAGCATCCACACTTTGGTCTTCCTTTCTTCTTGAGCTTCATATGGTCTGTGAAATGTAATTTGGGTATTCCCAACTTTGGGGCTAATATCAGTGAGTGCATACCTTGTGTGTTCTTTTCTGATTCAGTTTCCTCACTCGGGATGATATGTTCTAGTTCCATCCATTTGTCTAAGAATTTAATGAAATCATTGTTTTTAATAGCCGAGCAGTATTCCATTGTGTAAATGTACCACATTTTCTGTATCCATTCCTCTGTTGAGGGACAGCTGGGTTCTTTACAGCTTCTGGCTATTATAAATAAGGCTACTATGAACATAGTGAAACATGTGTCCTTATTACATGTTGGAGCATCTTCTGGGTATACACCCAGGAGTGGTATAGCTGGGTCCTAAGACAGTGCTATGTCCAATTTTCTGAGGAATCATTAAACTGATTTCCAGAGTGGTTGTACCAGCTTGCAATCCCACCAGCAATGGCGGAATGTTCTTACATCCTAGCCAGCATCTTCTGTCACCTGAGGTTTTTATCTTCTGATTGGTGTGAGGTGGAATCTCAGGGTTGTTTGGATTTGCATTTCCCTGATGACTAAGGATGTTGAACATTTCTTTAGGTGCATCTCAGCCATTTAATATTCCTCAGGTGCAAATTCTCTCTTTAGCTCTGTTCCCCATTTTTAAATAGGTTTATTTGGTTTTCTGGAGTCTTTCTTGAGTTCTTTGTATATATTAAATATTAGACCTCTATTAGCTGTAGGATAGGTAAAGATCTTTTCCCAATCTGTTGATTGCCGTTTTGTCCTATTGACAGTGTCTTTTGCCTTACAAAAGCTTTGCAATTTTATGAGGTCTCATTTGACAATTCTTGATCTTACAGCACAAACCATTGCTGCTCTGTTCAGGAAAATTTTCCCTGTGCCCATATCTTTGAGGCTTTTCCCCACTTTCTCTTCTATTACATTCAGTGTATCTGGTTTTATGTGGAGGTCCTTGATCCACTTGAACTTGAGCTTTGTACAAGGAGATAAGAATGGATCAATTTGCATTCTCCTACATGTTGACCACCAGTTGAACCAGCACCATTTGTTGAAAATGCTGTCCTTTATCCACTGGATGGTTTTAGCTCCCTTGCCAAAGATCAAGTGACCATAGGTGTGTGGGTTCATTTCTGGGTCTTCAATTCTATTCCATTGATCTACCTGTCTGTCGCTGTATCTGTACCATACAGTTTTTGTCACTATTGCTTTGTAATACAACTTGAGGTCAGGGATGGTGATTTCCCCAGAAGTTCTTTTATAGTTGAGAATAGTTTTTGCTCTCCTGGGTTTTGTTATTCCAAATGAATTTGAGAATTGCTCTTTCTAACTCATAAAGAATTGAATTGGAATTTTGATGGGGATTGCATTGAATCTTCAGATTGCTTTCAGCAAGATGGCCATTTTTACTGTATTAATCCTGTCAATCCATGAGCATGGGAGATCTTTCCATCTTCTGAGATCTTTTTCAATTTCTTTTTTCAGAGATTTGAAGTTTTTGTCATATAGATCTTTCACTTGTTTGGTTAGAGTCACACCAAGATATTTTATATTGTTTGTGACTATTGTGAAGGGTGTCATTGCCCTAATTTCTTTCTCATCCTTTTTATCCTTTGAGTGTAGGAAAGCTACTGGTTTGTTTGAATTAATTTTATATCCAGCCACTTTACTGGATATCAAGTTTAGGAGTTCTTTGGTGGAATTTTGGGGGGGTCACTTAAGTATACTACCAGTCATCTGCAAAGAATGATATTTCGACTTCTTCCTTTCCAATTTGTATCCCTTTGACCTCCTTTTGTTGTCTAATTGCTCTAGCTAGAACTTCCGAGTATTCTATTGAATAAGTAGGATGAGAGTGGGCAACCTTGTCTAGTCCCTGATTTTAGTGGGATTGCCTCAAATTTCTCTCCATTTAGAGAAAGAGAGTGAGAAGGGGGCAATGTTGGCTACTGGTTTGCTGTATATTGTTTTTACTATGTTTAGGTATGGGCCTTGAATTCCTGATCTTTCCAAGGCTTTTAATTTCAAGTTACTCTACTCTGTTGTCTTCTCCTTCTTCCTCTAATTTTGCTCCCTCCTTCTGCTACATAATGTCATTATTTCTAGGTTTTTGTACCTTTCCTAGAAAAAAGGTCACATGTTCCAACCATCCTTTTTTTTTCATTGTCTCACATTTTTATTATAATATATATATGCAGATCTGCTAAATACTCAGTAATAGATCCTATCAGATAGCCAGCATAAGGCGCTCTGCTGGCAATCTACCTCAGGTCAGGTACAAGTCCTTGTCACTCTCCAGAGCTTAAGACTTCGGTGCTGATTTCAGTCCCAGGCCACAAACTAAATCAAGACACTAACTGCACTAAGGACACACGTAAGCTGAAAGGAACATGGGATCAGGCGTAATCAACGGCACATTTTGTGCAAGTGGTGAATAGTGTGCGTTTTGCGTAGCTTCTTTGATGTGCAGGGTGGCAGGAAGCAGCTACTGTGACTGGCTGGAGTGTCTCCAGGGTTCACTGCTTCTCTGGCTCTTCCTTCTTGGACTCTTGCTTCAGTTTGTAGTCAGCCAGGGCGGCCTTGATGGCGTCTTCTGCCAGCATGGAGCAGTGCAGTTTCACAGGCGGCAGGCAGAGCTCCTTGGCGATGTCGGTGTTTTTGATGGTCAGGGCTTCCTCCACCGTTTTCCCCTTTACCCACTCCGTGGCTAAGGAGCTGGAGGCAATGGCGGAGCCGCAGCCAAATGTTTTGAATCTGGCGTCCACAATCTTCCCCTTTTCATCCACCTGGATCTGCAGTTTCATGATGTCACCACATGCCGGAGCCCCCACCAATCCGGTTCCAACATTTTTAGATGTCTTGTCAAGGGATCCCACATTCCGAGGGTTTTCATAATGATCCACAACCTTCTTGTGGTAGAACCTGGCCGGAGCCGACAGCTCCCGGGCGGGCAGGCGCGGGCTCCGCAGCAGCAGCGCCGACGCCGCCCGCTTCAGACGGCCCGCTCCCGTGGCCGCCACCATCCTGCCGGCTTGAGCTGCCCATCCTTTTTTTTTTTTTTTTTTACAAAAGTTCATTAAAAGTTCAAACATAAATTCAAGTTATAAAGTGATTAAGAAGTTTACAACAGAGATATTTACATGTGTTTCCATTAAGACTAGTTATTTAGCTAGACATTATGTGTCACTAGCTCCATAGGTTTGTTGAGAAGTCTAAAAGTACAATTTTTTGTGTCTAAGTTAACATTGAAATTTGTATAGATAAACCTAGTCAATATTTTATCTTCTGTCCTAGAACCTACAAGATATTGTTTGTTCCTTTTTATGACCTTTGGTTAATAGTTTTGCAGCTCTAAGGAATGCATTTTAAGTTATAAATGCCAGCTTTATATCTCAGAAGCAATTAACTCCTGACACAGAAGACTGGCAGAGTTCTAATTTCATTTTTCATATCAGAGAAGGTTTCAATAGCAGTTCTATTATAAAGGGCTTAATAAATTACTAGTATAATTTTAGGAATTCTTATAGAATCATGATTAAGAATTTAAAAATCAAGCTTCTGGGGCAGACCCAGTTTTGAACTCCAGACATCCAGGCACCTTCCCTGCCAGAGGAGGTGTCTGCCCGGCCCGGGAGGGCTTTTCTGGAGCACATGGGGGAGCCATCTTTGGTCCTGGATCTCTCAGAGACTAGTCTGCACAAGTGAGAGTGTGGACTACAGAAGCTACACAGCTTCTGGGACAGGCAGAATTGACACAGCTTCTGGGACAGGCCCTATTTCAGGCCATCATCTTCTGCCAGGAGGCAGGTCTGAATGCCAGATATCTGTGCACCTTCCCTGCAAGAGGATAGCTTGCCTACAGAGAGTACTCTGACCACTGAAACTCAAGAGAGAGCTAGTGTATTAGTCAGGGTTCTCTAGAGTCACAGAAGTTATGGATAGTCTCTATATAGTAAAGGAATTTATTGATGACTTAGAGTCTGCAGCCCAATTCCCAACAATAGTTCAGTGGTAGCTGTGAATGGAAGTCCAAGGATCTAGGAGTTACTCAGTCCCACGCAGCAAGAAGGCAAAGGAGCTAGAGCCAGACTGCCTTCTTCCAATGCCCTTATATTGTCTCCAGCAGAACAATACAATGCCCTTGTATTGTTCCACCACACCTTTAATCCCAGATGACCTTGAACTCAGAGGTTTAATCTTCTGGAATCCATAGCCACTATGCCTCAAGATCTCCATACCAAGATCCAGATCAGAAACTTCTATCTCCAAGCCTCCAGATAAGGTCACTGGTGAGCCTTCCAATTCTGGATTGTAGTTCATTCCAAATATAGTCAAGTTGACAACCAGGAATAGCCACTAGATCTAGTCTCCCAGGTGTGCTGATGGAGGCTAACAGAATCACAGGAGGAGCAAGCTCCAACCAGAGACAACTATAACAACTAACTCCAGAGATTACCAGATGGTGAAAGACAAACGTAAGAATCTTACTAACAGAAACCAAGACCACTTACCATCATCTGAACCCAGCACTCCCACTTCAGCCAGTCCTGGATACCCCAACACACCGGAAAAGCTAGACCCGGATTTAAAAGCATATCTCATGATGATGGCAGAGGACATCAAGAAGGACTTTAATAACTCACTTAAACAAATATGGGAGAACACTGTTAAAGAGGTAGAAGTCCTTAAAGAAAAACAGGAAAACACAACCAAACAGGTAAAAGTCCTTAAAGAAAAAAAGGAAAACACAACCAAACAGATGATGGAATTGAGCAAAACCATACAAGACCTAAAAAGGGAAATAGACACAATAAAGAAAACCCAAAGTGAGACAATGCTGGAGATAGAAACCCTAGGAAAGAAATCTGGAACCATAGATGTGAGCATCAGCAACAGAATACTAGAGATGGAAGAGAGAATCTCAGGTGCAGAAGAATCCATAGAGAACCTGGGCACAACAAACAAAGAAAATGCAAAATGCAAAAAGATCCTAACTCAAAACATCCAAGAAATCCAGGACACAATGAAAAGACCAAACCTACAGATAATAGGAGTAGATGAGGATGGAGATTTTCAACTTAAAGGGCCAGCAAATATCTTCAACAAAATTATAGAAGAAAACTTCCCAAACCTAAAGAAAGAGATGCCCATGAACCTGCAAGAAGCCTACAGAACTCCAAATAGACTAGACCAGAAAAAAATTCCTCCTGACACATAATAATCAAAGCAACAAATGCACTAAATAAAGATAGACTATTAAAAGCAGTAAGGGAAAAAGGTCAAGTAACATATAAAGGCAGGCCTATTAGAATTACACCAGACGTTTCATCAGAGACTATGAAAGCCAGAAGATCCTGAACAGATGTTATACAGACACTAAGAGAACACAAATATCAGCCCAGGCTACTATACCCAGCCAAAATTTCAATTACCATAGATGGAGAAACCAAAGTATTCCATGCCAAAACCAAATTCACGCAATATCTTTCCACGAATCCAGCCCTTCAAAGGATAATAACAGAAAAAAACCTATACAAGGACAAAAACTACACCCTAGAAAAAGCAAGAAAGTAATCCTTCAACAAACCTAAAAGAAGACAACCACAAGAACAGAATGCCAACTCTAACAACAAAAATAATAGGAAGCAACAATTACTTTTCTTTAATATCTCTTAATATCAATGGACTCACTTCCCCAATAAAAAGGCATAGACTAACAGACTGACTACACAAACAGGACCCAACATATTGCTGTTTACAGGAAACCCATCTCAGGGAAAAAGACAGACACTACCTCAGAGTGAAATGCTGGAAAACAATTTTCCAATTTTCTTGGTCTGAAGAAACAAGCTGGAGTAGCCATTCTAATATTGAATAAGATTGACTTCCAAACAAAGTTATCAAAAAAGACAGGAGAGGCACTTCATACTCATCAAAGGTAAAATCTTCCAAGATGAACTCTCAATTCTGAATATCTATGCTCCAAATACAAATGTGGGCAGCCACATTCATTAAAAAAAAATTTAGTAAGGCTCAAAGCATACATTGTACCTCACACAATAATAGTAGGAGACTTTAACACTCCACTTTCATCAATGGACATATCGTGGAAACAGAAACTAAACAGGGACACAGTGAAACTAACAGAAGTGATGAAACAAATGGATCTAAAAGATATCTACAGAACATTTTATCCTAAAACAAAAGGATATACCTTCTTCCCAGCATTTCATAGTACCTTCTCCAAAATTGACCATATAATTGGTCACAAAACAGGCCTCAACAGATACAAAAATATTGAAATTGTCCCATGCATCCTTTCAGACCACCATGGACTAAGGATGATCTTCAATAACAACATAAATAATAGAAAGTCAAAATTCAAGTGGAAACTGAACAACACTCTACTCAATGATACCTTGGTCAAGGAAGGAATAAAGAAAGAAATTAAAGACTTTTTAGAGTTTAATGAAAATGAAGCCACAACATATCAAAACTTATGGGACACTATGAAAGCATTTCTAAGAGGAAAACTCATAGCTCTGAGTGCCTCCAAAAAGAAACTAGAGAGAGCACACACTAGCAGCTTGACAACACACCTAAAAGCTCTAGAACAAAAGGAAGCAAATTCACCCAAGAGGAGTAGATGGCAGGAAATAATCAAACTCAGGGGTGAAATCAACCAAGTGGAAGCAAGAAGAACTATTCAAAGAATCAACCAAACGAGGAGCTGGTTCTTTGAGAAAATCAACAAAATAGATAAACCCTTAGCCAGACTCACTACAGGGCACAGAAACAGCATCCTAATTAACAAGATCAGAAATGAAAAGGGAGACATAACAACAGATCCTGAAGAAATCCAAAACACCATTAGATCCTTCTACAACAGGCTATACTCAACAAAACTGGAAAACCTGGATGAAATGGACAAATTTCTTGACAGATACCAGGTACTAAAGTTAAATCAGAATCAGATTAATGACCTAAACAGTCCCATATACCCTAAAGAAATAGAAGCAGGCCAAAAAAAGCCCAGGACCAGATGGGTTTAGTGTAGAGTTCTATCAGACCTTCAAAGAAGATCGAATTACAGTTCTTCTCAAACTATTCCACAAAATAGAAACAGAAGGTCCTCTACCCAGTTCATTCTATGAAGCCACAATTTTCTGATACCTAAACCACAGAAAGACCCAACAAAGATAGAGAACTTCAGACCAATTCCCCTTATTAATATCGATGCGAAAATACTCAATAAACTTCTCCCTAACCAAATCCAAGAACACATCAAAACAATCATCCATCCTGACCAAGTAAACCTACTTGGTTGCATCATTCCAGGGATGCAGAGATGGTTTAATATATGGAAATCCATCAACGAAATCCACTATATAAACAAACTCAAAGACAAAAACCACATGATCATCTCGTTAGATGCTGAGAAAGCATTTGACAAAATCCAACACCCATTCATGATAAAAGTCTTGGAAAGATCAGGAATTCAAGGCCCATACCTAAACATGCTAAAAGCAATCTACAGCAAACCAGTAGCCAACATCAAAGTAAATGGTGAGAAGCTGAAAGCAATCCCACTAAAATCAGGGACTAGACAAGGCTGCCCACTTTCTCCCTACCTCTTCAACATAGTACTTGAAGTCCTAGCCAGAGCAATTTGACAACAAAAGGAGATCAAGGGGATACAAATTGGAAAGGTAGAAGTCAATCACTATTTGCAGATGATATGATAGTATACATAAGTGACCCTAAAAATTCCACCAGAAAACTCTAAACCTGATAAACAGCTTCAGTGAAGTAGCTGGATATAAAATTAACTCAAACAAGTCAATGGCCTTTCTCTACACAAAGAATAAACAGGCTGAGAAAGAAATTAGGGAAACAACACCCTTCTCAATAGTCACAAATAATATAAAATACCTTGGCGTGACTCTAACCAAGGAAGTGAAAGACCTGTATGATAAGAAGTTCGAGTCTCTGAAGAAAGAAATTAAAGACGATCTCAGAAGATGGAAGGATCTCACATGCTCATGGATTCGCAGGATCAATATAGTAAAAATGGCTATCATGCCAAAAACAATCTACAGATTCAATGCAATCCCCATCAAAATTCCACCTCAATTCTTCAAAGATTTAGAAAGGGCAATTTGCAAATTCATCTGGAATAACAAAAAACCTAGTATAGCAAAAACTATTCTCAATGATAAAAGAACCTCTGGTGGAATCACCATGCCTGACCTAAAGCTGTACTACAGAGCAATTGTGATAAAAACTGCTTGGTACTGGTATAGCGGCAGACAAGTAGACCAATGGAATAGAATTGAAGACCCAGAAATGAACACACACACCTATGGTCACTTGATCTTTGACAAGGGAGCTAAAACCATCCAGTGGAAAAAAGACAGCATTTTCAACAAATGGTGCTGGCACAACTGGCGGTTATCATGTAGAAGAATGCGAATTGATCCATTTCTATCTCCTTGTACTAAGGTCAAATCTAAGTGGATCAAAGAACTCCACATAAAACCAGAGACAGTGAAACTTATAGAGGAGAAAGTGGGGAAAAGCCTCGAAGATATGGGTACAGAGGAAAAATTCCTGAATAGAACAGCAATGGCTTGTGCTGTAAGATCGAGAATCGATAAATGGGACCTCATAAAATTGCAAAGCTTCTGCAAGGCAAAAGACACCGTCAACAAGACAAAAAGGCCACCAACAGATTGGGAAGGATCTTTACCAATCCTAAATCAGATATGGTACTAATATCCAATATATATAAAGAACTCAAGAAGGTGGACTCCAGAAAATCAAATAACCCCATTAAAAAATGGGGTTCAGAGCTAAACAAAGAATTCTCACCTGAGGAATACCAAATGGCTGAGAAGCACCTGAAAAAATGTTCAGCATCCTTAATCATCAGGGAAATGCAAATCAAAACAACCCTGAGATTCCACCTCACACCAGTCAGAATGGGTAAGATCAAAAATTCAGGTGATAGCAGATGCTGGTGAGGATGTGGAGAAAGAGGAACACTCCTCCATTGTTGGGGGGATTGCAAGCTTGTACAACCACTCTGGAAATCAATCTGGCGGTTCCTCAGAAAATTGGACATGGTACTACCGGAGGATCCTGCAATTCCTCTCCTGGGCATATATCCAGAAGATGTTCCAACTGGTAAGAAGGACACATGCTTCACTATGTTCATAGCAGCCTTATTTATAATAGCCAGAAGCTGGAAAGAACCCAGCTGTCCCTCAACAGAGGAATGGTTACAGAAATTGTGGTACATTTACACAATGGAGCACTACACAGCTATTAAAAACAATGAATTTATTAAATTCCTAGGCAAATGGATGGACCTGGAGGGTATCATCCTGAGTGAGTTAACCCAATCACAAAAGAACTCACATGATATGTACTCAATGATAAGTGGATATTAGCCCAGAAACTTAGAATACCTGAGATACAAGATACAAGTTGCAAATACAAGTTGCAAAACACATGAAACTCAAGAAGAACAAAGACCAAAGTGTGGACACTTTGCCCCGTGTTAGAATTGGGAACAAAACACCCATGGAAGGAGTTACAGAGACAAAGTTTGGAGCTGAGACAAAAGGATGGACCATCTAGAGACTGCCACACCCGGGGATCCATCCCATAATCAGCCTCCAAACGCTGACACCATTGCATACACTAGCAAGATTTTGCTGAAAGAATCCTGATATAGCTGTCTCTTGTGAGGCTATGCCGGGGCCTGGCAAACACAGAAGTGGATGCTCACAGTCAGCTATTGGATGGAACACAGGGCCCCCAATGGAGGAGCTAGAGAAAATACCCAAGGAGCTAAAGGGATCTGCAACCCTATAGGTGGAACAACATTATGAACTAACCAGTACCCTGGAGCTCATGTCTCTAGCTGCATATATAGCAGAAGATGGCCTAGTTGGCCATCACTGGGAAGAGAGACCCCTTGGTCTTGCAAACTTTATATGCCCCAGTACAGGGGAATGCCAGGGCCAAGAATTGGGAGTGGGTGGGTAGAGGAGTGGGGGTGGGGGGCATGGGGGACTTTTGGGATAGCATAAATGTAAATGAAGAAAATACCTAATTTTTAAAAATTGGAAATCTGTCCAATAGGGTGGGCTAATGCCAGGGGTTTGTCTATTAATTTAATTGAATAATGATGAGAAAGACATATCAATAGCAGAAACGAAATCCTGAAAATGTCCCTTTACCTCACCCTCAAGACACCTCAGTCTACAGTCCATGGTGAAATCATCTCAGGGAGATCACTTGTGTTTTGTAAAAAAGATCAGAAGGCAGGGATATGTTTGCTAGAGGCCTGGTATTGTGTGGAACAAAGGGGTGGAGTAGAGGAGCAGAAGAATACAGGCCAGCCATAAGCATGTGGAGGGAGGGGGAAGAGGGTAAGGGAACAAGAGGAGAAAAGAGTTAGAAAGGGGCAAGCAGTCACTTTTATAGTGAGTCAGAAACACCTGGCTGTTGCCAGGTAACTGTGGGGTGGAGCCTAGACGAGATAACAACATCACCTGTTAGCTTTTATCCTTTCCTTGATGGCTCCTGACAGGATCCTGTACCATTGGCTTCAGTTCCATGGCACTTTAGTCCACTGTTTCAGTGCCTGTGTGAGGCAGAACATGATGAGAAAGAGAAGGGCGTGCTGAAGGGAATCTGCCCATTTTATGGCAGCTAAAAAGACAGGTGTGGGGAAACAGACAGAGATACAGAGAAATAGAGAAATACAGAGAGAGACAGAAGCAGAGAGACACAGCAGGGGAAAGGGGTACAAGATGAGGAAAAGAAAGAAAGGAAGAGAAGTGAGATAAATTCACAAATAAAACACCTGCAAATCACACCTATGAGTCTTCTGCCTCCATGAAGGAGCCCCCTGAAAATTATCAGTTCTTTTGAAATAATACTAACCTTTTCAACTGATGAGACTGTGGGAGACATTCTAGAGCTAATCTACAACAAGAGGGTAGACTTGGTTACAAACACAGCTTCTCTCCAAGTTATTATGGAGAAAATAATTGGTGGAATAGAATAACTGATGACACCAGATTTGTGAAATGCCTTAAAAACTAGTTTAATTTTATATAAAGATTAAAAATAATAGTGTAGACACCTGCTAAGTGCTGCACTGAAAAATGTATAATAATGTAAAAGCTAAAAGTGAGAACCATGGATTTTACTGATGGTTTCAGAGGATTCCAGGTATGGCTGAGTCTTAGTTAGGGTTTCCATTGCTGTGAACAGACACTATGATTAAGGCAACTCTAATAAGGATGACATTTACAGGTTCAGAGGTTTAGTCCATTATCAGCAAGGCAGCATCCAGGCAGATGTGGGGCTGGAGGAGCAAGAAGTTCTATATCTTGATCCAAAGGCAGACAGCAGAAAACTAGCTCCCACAAGGCTAGGAGGAGGGTCTCAAAGTCCACTCCCACAGTGACACACCTATACCAACAAGGCCACACCTCCTAATAGTGCTGCTTCTTGGGCCAAGCGTATACAAACCACCACAGGCTACTTTGTCTATTGCCTTGTCCTGTGCAGAACACCACAATGGACAGACTGTGCTGTGGTTAAGTTGCTGGTGTCATGATGGTAATAAAACAAAAAAGAGGAAGAGACCAGGTTACCAGGAACTTGAAATCAACATCAATTTCACAACTGCCCAATTTCCACCACCTCCCAATAGTTACTGGAGACGGGTATAACAATCTGCCCCTTTAGCCAATCTTACACGAACTAAATGTGCTTGTTCTAATACAGGATCACCACAGTCCCTAAATTTTCCTCCATTTCTCTAAAGCTCAAGTCTAAAGAGCATTCTGAGATACAGTGAAAACCTTAGATGCATTCCTCTGTAAAACTAATAAAATAAAATAAAGTCAATATGACAATTTTCCTGCGAGTGACATAATTTCATTTTTTCACAGCTGAAAAAAAATTCATTGTGTATTTACAATGCCACATTTTCTTTTTTCTAGATTTATTTGTTTTATGTGAGAGTGTTTTCCTGCATGTATTTATATGCACTTCAGGTGTGTTTGGTCTCTTTGGGGGTCAGAAGAGGGCACCAGATCTTCTGTAACTGGAGTTATGGATGGTTGTAAACCACCATGTGGGTACTGGGAACCAAGCCTAGATCCTTGGAGAATCAGCAAGTGCTCAAACACTGAGCCACCTCTTCAGTCCCACATGTACACTATACATTCAGCTGTCAACTGCTAGCTAGGTTGGTTGTATTTGGGGATTGTGCATATGGTCTCCATAAATAGGGATGTATAAGTTTTTCTCTGGGATGCTGACATAGATTCCTTCATGTGTATACCCAAGAGTAATATAGTTAGATCATAGAGTAGCTAAGGGTTCTTTTTTGGTTTGTTTTTGAAGAATCTCTATGCTAATATCCATACTGGCTGCACTGGCTTACAATCAAACCACCAGATTATAAGGGCTCCACATCACTGCCAGTGGTATCATTTGTTTTCCTTTTTTTTAATTAATATTTTTATTACATATTTTCCTCAATTACATTTCCAATGCTATCCCAAAAGTCCCCCATACCCTCCCCCCCCCCCACTTCCCTACCCACTCATTCCCATTTTTTTGGCCCTGGCGTTCCCCTGTACTGGGGCATATACAGTTTGCGTGTCCAGTGGGCCTCTCTTTCCAGTGATGGCCGACTAGGCCATCTTTTGATACATATGCAGCTAGAGTCAAGAGCTCCGGGATACTGGTTAGTTCATAATGTTGTTCCACCTATAGGGTTGCAGATCCCTTTAGCTCCTTGGGTACTTTCTCTAGCTCCTCCATTGGGAGCCCTGTGATCTATCCAATAGCTGACTGTGAGCATCCACTTCTGTGTTTGCTAGGCCCCGGCATAGTCTCACAAGAGACAGCTACATCTGGGTCCTTTCGATAAAATCTTGCTAGTGTATGCAATGGTGTCAGCGTTTGGAAGCTGATTATGGGGTGGATCCCTGGATATGAGTGAAGAGAGTCTAAATAACTTGAGAGAGTTGGATTAACAGGAGAGTAAGCTCTTCAACAAACTCTTAAACTTTACTAAACTCTGTTTCAAATCAGACATTGTAGCACACACCTTTAATCTCAGCACTTGAGAGGGAGGTGGATCTTTGTGAGTTCCAGGCCAGCCTAGCCTACATAGAGTTCCTGGACAGACTACATAGTGAAACTTTGTCTCAAGAACAACCAAAGAAAAAGAAAAACATATTCTCTGAAGAAGTTTTAATCTCCATAAACAATGGTTTGCCCAGCACAGCTTCTGAAGGCAAGAAATTGCTTCTGTAAGAAAATATGTTAATTATAGAACTATTCACCACTTACCTATGTGGTGATAGTTTATGTAGTTAGACAAGGTGATTATTGCATTATTAAACATACAGACTTTTCATATATATGTGGAACACTAAAAATTGATATAAAGTACTGCTTGCTTTAACTAAGATTCCAAATCCAATTTGTGTCTTAGTTAGGGTTTTACTGCTGTGAACAGATACCATGACCAAGGCAAGTCTTATAAAAATCAACATTTAATTGGGGCTGGCTTACAGGTTCAGAGGTTAAGTCCATTATCATCAAGGTGGGAGCATGGCAGTATCCATTCAAGCATGGCGCAGACAGAGATGACAGTTCTACATCTTCATCCAAAGGCTGCTAGTGGAAGACTGGCTTTCAGGCAACTAGGGTGAGGATCTTAAGCCCACGCCCACAGTGACACACCCATTTCAACAAGGCCACACCTCCAAATGGTGCCACTCCCTGGCCTCCATAGACTTGTTCAAACACATGAGTCTATGGGGGGGGGGCCCATACTTAAACATAGCATAGTGCAAAATGTATTTAGTCCAACTTTTATAGTCCTCATAATCTATAGCAGTCTCAACAATGTAAAAAATCCAAAGTTCAAGAACTCTTCGGAGATTCATCCAATCACTTAACTGTAATCCCCAAAGCAAGACAGGAAACCAGCTGGGCAAACTCCAAACTCTGCATGTCCATGGCTGATGTCAAAGGAGTCTTCAGATCTCCACTCCTTTTTCATCTTTGTTGACTGCAACAAACTGCTTTCTTCTGGACTGGTTCCACTCCCTGTTAGCAGCTTTCCTCAGCATGTATCCCATGGCTCTGCCATATTTAACATCTTTGAGTCTCCAAAGCAATTTCAATGGTAACAGCTTCTTATTCCAGTGTCTGGGATTCCACTTGATCTTTTGGACTTCTCCAGCTCTGTGCTCTGTAGCACTCTAAGCTCAGGTTGATCCACTCCACTACGGCTGCTGTTCTTGGTGATCAATCATTCCATGGTATTGACATCTCCAATACACTGAGGTGCTCCACTCCAACTAGGCTTCACCAATAACTTCTCATAGGCTCTCTTCACAGTGCTAAGCCTCAAATTCTTTGCATGACCCCCTCAATCCATCAACTACAACTGAAGCTGTACCTTCAGGAGGATTATTTTAGGGCACAGAAGAAAGATACAAGTATGAATGGGATTTAAAATTGGACAGTGATGTCTATCATTCCACCAGCTTAGGCTGTCTTTGGGAAAAGCATTGCTTTTTACTCAATACTAAATATGTCCCCAACTTCATCATGTTCTTTAACTTTTGCAGAAAGTGGTAGTAACCCAATCCTGATACTATGCTGAAGGTCAAGTCTAGATATCCATACAGACATACAGGTACACAGAATGCAGAATAGGCAGGACCAGGAGAAACCCCACAGTGGTCACATTAGCAGTGCAGAGATTGGTATGGACCCTACAAAAGGATGATAGGCAGATCTGTGAAGTGTTCCATATTAAAAATTAAAAGTCCTCCCAGCATTTTACAGAAAGAATGAGTATTGAAACATCTCAGAGAGAAGATCCAAGTCACATATGAAAGCAAGCCACTCAGAATAAGAGCTAATTTATCAATGGAAATTTGAAAAGCCAGAAGAGTTTGTAACAATGTATTTCAAGTTCTGAAAGACCACAACAGCCTACCCAGACTACTATATCAAGAAAACCTATCATTTTAAAGTTTAAGGAGAAAGAAAAGCTTATCATGATAAAAGCAGGCTAAAGAAATATATGACCACCAAGGCAGATCTATAGGGGATATTAAAACAAAACTTTGTTCTGAAAAGAAGAAACAGCATACTGTCTTGTCTAGTTTCATATGAACTTGATATAAATTTGAAGCATTTGGAAAGAAGTAACCTCAATGGAAAAAATGTCCCTACCAGACTGGTCTATAAACAAGATAGTAAGCAGCACTCCTCCATGACCACTGCTTCAGGTTCCTGCCTCCAGGTTTCTGCATTGAGTTTCTGCCTACTCTATTTGATAATGGACTGTGATGTGGAAGTCTAAGTAAAATGAATCACTTACTGACTGTGGTGGTTTGAATAGGTTTCACCCCCTCCCCCCCATAGACTCATATGTTTGAATGCTTGGCACTCAAGAGGGTGGCACTATTAGGAGGCAGGGCCTTGATGGAATAGGTGTGGCCTTGGAGAAAGTGTGTCACTGTGTGGGCAGGCTTTGAGGTCTCCTATGGTCAACTTCCATCCAATGTGTAATTATAGTCTCCTCTTTGCTAGCTGCCTACAGAAGAAAATCTCCTCCTGGATGCCTTTAGATTAAGATGTAGAACTCTCAGGTCCTGATCCAGCACCATGTCCACCTACATGCTGCCATGTTTCACCCACCCACCCCCATGACAATAATAGACTAACCTCTGAAACTGTAACCCAGCCTCAATTAAATGTCCTATATAAGAGTTGCCTTCATCACGGTATCTCTTCAAAGCAATGGATCCATCATATAAACAAACTGGAAAAAAAACTACATGATCATCTCATTAGATGCAAAAGAAAAAAAAAAAGTCTTTGACAAAATCCAATACCCCTTCATAATAAAAGTCTTGAAGAGATCAGGAATACAAGAGACAAGGGGCATACCTAAACATAACAAGGGCAATTTACAGCAAGCCAATAGCCAACATCAAATTAAAAGGAGAGAAACTTAAAGCAATTCCACTAAAATCCAAAACAATACATATTTATTCAATATAGAACTTGAAGTTCGAGGTGGAACAAAAGCCAATTAACGGAGATCAAGGGGATACAAATGGAAAAGGTAGAAAGCAAAGTATTATTATTTGCAGATAGTATGATATTATACATAAGCAACCCCAAAAATTCTACCAGGGAATTTCCACAGCTCATAAACACTTTCAGTGAAATGGCTGGATATAAGATTAACTCAAAAAAAAAAAAATCAAAGGATAAAGAAGCTGAGAAAGAAATCAGGGAAGCAATGCTCTTCCCAGTAGCCACAAATAATATAAAATATCTTTGTGTAACTCTAATCAAACAAGTGGAAGACTTGTGTGGCAAGAATTTCAAGTGTTTAAACAAAAAGAATTGAAGATATCAGAAAATAGATCACCCATGCTCATAGATCAGTAGGATTAGCATAGTAAAAGTGGCCATCTTACCAGAAGCAATCTACAGATTCAACACAATCCTCACAAAAAATCCAATACAATTCTTTATAGACCTTGAAAGAACAATACTTAACTTCATATAGAAAAACAAGAAACCAAAGATAGCTAAAACAATCCTGTCCTTTAATAAAAGAAATTCCTGATTTCAAGTTCTAGTACAGAGGTATATAGTAATAAAAACTGCATGGAGTTGGCATTAAAAACAGACAAGTTGATCAATGGAATTGAATCAAATGCCTAGACATAAATCCACACATCTATGGACACTTATTTTTTTTATAAAGAAGCCAGAAATATAGGATGGGAAAGAGAAAGCATCTTCAACCAATGGTGCTGAACTAGCTGGTTGTCGGCATGTAGAAGAATGCAAATAGATTCATATCTATCACCCTGCACAAAACTCAAATCCAAGTAGATCAAAGATTTCAACATAAAATCTGGTATACTGAACCTGAAAGAAGAGAAGATGGGACACAGCCTTGAATGCATTGGCACAAGAGACAACTCCCTGAACAAAATACTAATAGCAGAGGCACTAAGATCAACAGTGATAAATGGGACCGCATCAAACTGAATAGCTTCTTTATATATATATTTTTTTTTATATATATATTTTTATTACGTATTTTCCTCAATTACATTTCCAATGCTATCCCAAAAGTCCCCCATACCCTCCCCCCTGAATCACTTCTATAAAGCAAAAGACACCATCAATATGGAAAAATGGCAGCCTTCAGAATGGGAAAAGATTTTCATCAACTCTACATATGGCAGAGGGTTAATTTCCAAAATATATAAAGCACTCAAGAAACTAGACGTCAACCAAATAATCCAATTTTAAAATGGGGTACAGATCTAAACAGAATATCAACAGAGGAATCTTTAACGACCAACAAGCACTTAAAGAAATGTTCAACATCTCTAGCTAACAGGGAAATGCAAATCAAAATGACTCTGAGATTCCATCTTAAGCCTGTCATAATGTCTAAGATCAATACACTAGTGACCCTTCATGCTGGCAATGAAGGGGAACACTCCTTCATTGCTGGTGGGAGTGAAAACTGGCTCAACCACTATGAAGATCAATATGACAGTTTCTCAAAAAATTGAGATTTTTTTTCTACCTCAAGACTCAGCTATTCCACTCCTGGGCATATACCCAAAGGAAGCTTCATCCTACCACAAAGAAACTTGCTCAACTATGTTCACAGTGGCTTTGTTCCTAATAACCATGAACTAGAAACAACCTAGATGCCCCTCAGCCAAACAATGGATAAAGAAAACTTGGTACATTAACACACTGGAAATTACTCAGCTGTTAAAAACAATTATATTATGAAATTTGCAAGCAAATTGATGGAACTAGGAAAAAAAATCATCCTGAGCAAATTAACACAGACCCAGAAAGACATAGTTTGTAAAGTAAAGAATAATCATGATATAATTCACACACCCAGAAAGGCTAAGTCACAAATAAGACTCAAGGTGGGGGGAGTGGGCTTCATGGATCTCTCTGAGAAAAGGAGATAGAACGGTTATTGCAGGTGGGCTGGGGGTGTACTCATGTACAGGAACAGATGTGATTAGGTGGGGAGAGAATACTGGGACAAACTTGGACTAAGGGGAAATTTTCAGGGGTAAAATAGAAGAAACCTGGTACAGATGGAAAACTCCCAGAAATCTATTAAGATGGCCCCAGTAAGACTACGACTCCTAGTGATGGAGAATAGAGAGCCAGAACTGGCCATCTCCTATAATCAGACAAATCTTCCAGTGGAGAGTTTAAGATACCTACCCAGGCACAAAACCTTCAACCTACAATCTGTCTTGCCTCCAGCTGGGGTAAAGGTGGCATAGCAATTGTGGGAGTGGCCAACCAGGTCCAGCTTGAGCCCATGCTATAAGAAAGAATCTACCCCTAGCACTGCCTAGAGGACCAGGAACCAGAAGTGGGATGACTCAGAGACCTAGGATACCAATTATGACTGGCAAAAAAGTCAATAAAATTATGCCTAATAATATTCTGCTATACTCATAGATTGGTGCCTAGCCCAGTTGTCATCAGAGAGGCTTCACCCAGCAACTGATAGAAACAGCAGAGACCCACAGCCAACAATGGGCAGAATTCAGGGAATCCTGCTGAAGACAGAGAAAGAATTATAGGAGTCAAAGGAGTTAAGGACACCAAAACACATACACACACAAACACACACTCAACAAACTCCAACTCATATGGGCTCACTGAGACTGGACTGACAACCAGGAAGCCTGCATAGGTCTAACCTAGGCCCTCTGTATATATGTTATAGTTGTATAGCTTGGTGTTTTTGTGACACTCCTAATAGAGGGAACAGGGCTGTTTCTAAGACTTTTGCCTGCTTTGGGAATCCTTGTCCTCCTACTGGGTTGCCTCATCTAGCCTTAATTCTAGCTTGATATGCTGTATTTGGTTGATATCCATGGGAGGGCTACCCTTTTCTAAAGAGAAACCACAGAATAGTGGATGGGAGGTGGGGAGGAGCAGCAGGGAATTGGGAGGGGGGCTTGGAGTAGAGCTGGAAAGAGATGCTGTCCGGATGTTTAAAAAAAATTTTAAGAGAAAAGATGCAGCTCTGGTGGGAGAGACACCCACAGACCTGACCTCTAGTACATAGCAAGGGTAGGCCATCAACACATGGAGCCTCTCCAGATGTCACCCAACACAGCACAGGAGAAGCAAGACATCCATAGACCCTCCACCTCCATAACACACACAGGCAGACTATAGACACTTAGAGGCCTGGTGCTTGCCACTTGCTGACACTCCATGCCATGCAGCACTGAAAGAAGAGATTGCTGGGAGGGCCACCAGCCTCATGACCCTCCTGCAGCAGAAGCCACTACAATGTACAAGTTATGTGGTAGACAGATGGGAGAGAAAAGAAATGGGCTGGTTTAGCCATTAAGAAGAGAGATGGAACTGGAGACTCAAAGGTGGAAAAGAACCAGTTGTAACCAGTCCAGCCAGCTGAGGCCATGGTGAAGTCACAGCCTGTGCTGTCACTGAGGGCCATATTGGGGTCCATGGCTATGAAGTGACGGGGGTCAGTGTTGATGTCTATGGCTCATATTACCACTAGAGATCATGAGGACATTCCTGGTCTGGGCAGCAACCAGGGACCACGTAGATGTGCAGGGCTGTGCAAAACTGGCTCTGGTGCTCTAGAGAGGTAGCCCCACCTCTTCCCTGTGGCAGCATTCAGGAGAGCAGGCCCTGTCCCTCCACCAGGCAGCATTGTGTAGCTGATCTTGATGGTAGGAACTCAGGTGGGCCGGCCCTGAGGACATGAGCATTGGAGAGCTTGACTCCACCACTTGTCTGCCATGAATTTGGCCTGGGCAAAGGGGTGATGGCCTCTACCCCCTCACCCCTTGCCACCTGAGGCAGTAAGGGAACAGGCCATGGGGTCAAAAGAGTGGGAAAGTTATCCCTATCCTTCACTGGCTACAGCCCTCGAGAGAGCAGGCCCTGCACCTCTCTTGAGCAACACAGTGGAGCTGACCCTGATGGTGAGCCAGCCCCAAGAGTGTGAGAGCTGGCCTAGCCCCTTGCCAGCTGCAGCACTTGAGCCCCATGCCTCACCTGAGCAACACAGTGGAGCTGACTCTGGAGGTGTGGGTGCAGGTGAGCCAGCACTGAGGGCATGAGGACAGGAGAGCTGACCCTGTTCCCTGCTGATGGTGGCATTGAGTAGACCAGCTGCACTAGTGCTGGAGAGCTTGCCCTCTTGGTTCAGATAAGGGAGAGCCAGCAGGATGACCAGCTCAGCTACCACCCAGGCCCAGATCCATGCTTTTGAGTTGGCCCACACCAAAATCTGCATCATCTGTGAACTTCTGGGATGCATGAAAGAGCTAGAGCTAGTCCTATAGATACAAAGCTGCAGGATCTCCATGACACAGGGCAACAACAGGATTACCAGGAAGTGTCCCAGTGAGAACCCAATAATTATGTTGCTACAGAAGCCAGAGACCTTGAACCAGACCAGTGACTCATTGCAATGAACATTTGCAAGTGAAGATGTGTGGACAGAGGGATATACTGTGGGACACGCTGTGACACACTACAGTTTCCATGATGAGATGTTGTCCAAGCATTATTTTGTTTTTGTGTTTTTTAATTTGGGGGCAGAGGAGGTTGTAAGGGCAGAGGGCAGATACAAGACAATGGGGCAGGGAGATGAGTGGGACTGGGATGCATGATGTGAAACTCAGAGAATCAACAAAAAGCTTTTTTTTAATCATTTAATAGTCTACCAGTGTCCAAAGGGATCACTTTATGATGCTGCTGGGAATAAAGTTCCAGGTCCTGTTTGGCCATCTTCAGTCTTCAGAACGGTGTTTGTTTGGTTCCTTCGCATTCGTTGGCCTTACTTCTCTCCCATCCTTCCATACTTCATATCCTGTTAGCCAAACCTGCAGTCCCAGTCCTGTTTCCCCTTGTTTGCTTCCTTCCTTATACATACCTTTCTTTCATCCCTTTTTCCCCTCAGTGGGGGTTAAATCAGTCTATGCATCCCAGTCAAGACTGGAATTTTCCTTCCTCAGCCTACCGAGTGCTGGGATTTCAGTTGGGTATCTCTATGCATAATCTATTCTTTCTCTTTTCCTCCTTTTTCACCTTCCTTTTAAATCTTCCTTTTCTCTTCTTCTTTGTATTTTTTTAAAGTCTAGAGACTTTAAATTCACCAATGGGTTTTAAGGTAGAAGTAAAAAAAAAAAATCAGTCTACTAATTTGGTGATCAATACATTGTGAATTTTCTCTGTTGTGGTTTGCATGGAAATATCCCCTATAGATTCATCCCTTTGATTGTGCCAGCTGGTGGCAGACTTCCTGCCATGTTTAACCGTGAGCCAGAATAAATCCTTCTGGTATATTCTTATCTGGTTTCTGCCACACAATGACAAAAATAAAGCTAATATACTCAGAGAGAGAGAGAGAGAGAGAGAGAGAGAGAGAGAGAGAGAGAATTTTTTAAATAAAGAGCATAACTTAAAATGATACCCAGAGTGTTAAAACAATATTTTTTTTAAACTACATTTTAAAAATGCCATTAACAAGTAAAAGATCTGGGGTATTAAGTAGTGTTATTTGTTAATTTTTACATAAAGATAATTTTTAATATTTACTGACACATGTGATGTCGTTTCCATTTCCAAATACACACACACACACATATAGGCATGTATACACACATGCACACATTCACGAACACACAGACCCTTGATGTCTGCCCTACTGTCATCCTGGTTTGCCTCAAGTAGACCTGATTTGTGCCTGTGACCTGAACTTAATTACACCAATTTCCTCTCTCACTTTCGAAAGCGCTTGCCTTCGGATTGTAAGTATTATCCTGACAAAGCTTTTCTTTCCAGGCAACACATTTAGGAGTGAGTGGTTACACTCCTTACCCAGAGCCAACAGGCCGTGAGAAGGAAACCAACCAAGTGAAACAAGACAATGTTTGACTCTGGGCTCAAAAAAAAAAAAAAAAAAAAAAAAGTTCAGGTATTACAAAGATTTACTAAAATGTCTCATCTACCTAGTCATCCATGCTAAGGCAGGAAGGCTGAGGTAATAAAGAACTTTGGTCATGGAAGTACCTGGCCATGCAGAACAGACCCACCACTCATGACACTAAGGACATGAAGATGAGGATTTATACAGTGAATTTGAAACCAAAGTGAATACATGTACACACACACAAATACACAAACAAGTGCAAGCACGTGCATACCTGCCCAAGTAGGCAAGAAGAGGGCATTGATCGGATCCCCTTGGGGTTAAAGGCAGTATTGGTGAGTCACCCAACAGAGTTGTGTGATCCTCTGAAAGGCATCAAGCACTCTTAACCACTGAGCTACCTCTGGGCCCTTGAAGCCACTTTTAAAGACTTACTAGAACTCATACTTTAGCATCATAAAATGTATTTGCAGTCCTATTCAAGGAATAAATCAAAACCTAAGTAGAATTAGATCACTGTGCTTTAAAAATTGTTTTATACTACTGTTTTGCTGTGATCGTGTCTAAAAGACTAAATAAAAGTAACTATTCACTGTCTGCTGCTGATTCAAGTTCATGTCACGAGTATTACTGAAAATAATGGTGTCATGTACAGAACTAAAGTGTGATCCATACATGACAGATATACTTAGGTATTACTTCTGTAAAGTGGTTAACTGGGGAACTAGACACTATTCCCAACAGGAATTCTGCCCGTTTGAAGCAATTGGCTTACACAGCCCATGCACACGATCACATGCCTGAGCAAACTTCAACCACCTGGAGAACCACTAAAGCTGACATGGCTTCCAAAGTCTCCAGATCCGAGAGGGATGTCGTAGCAAACTCACCTGTACGAGGTGGCAGACCACACAGTTACAGACATGAGGAGGTGAGCCGGCTATCCTGGGGTAGAGAGGGACAAGGACCAAGGGAAGTAGTAGGCCAAAGTCGGCTTTTCTTATCATCACTCAGCACCAATGTCAAGGAAAAGAAAGTTCTCTGAAATAGTTACATTTGCTTGAAATCTGAAATGCTTAAATTTGCCTGCTTTATATCAGGCAGAATTGGGACTTTCAGTGAAAGTGAAATTATGGGTTTCCTTTTTTTTAAGTTATCTTTTCCACACCCCAAATTGCTTGGTTTTAAACATAATTCTATCCGTTATATTTACATATAACATTTGAAAAGGGAAATTGTTTTCAGATTTGCCTATAGGGTAGCATTGGTAACATCAACAGAAGACAGGCAATACTGTGTCCTTCCTTCAACTGAAAGTCTTTTTAATAAATTCCTCAAAACCAACACCATCTAGAGAATGGTAGGCATAGTGGGCTCTGTTGTGTGCTGCCTCCCGCCACCCCTCACACCTAACACACTGAAAGGTTAACTCTTCCATCTGCTAAAGTCAGATGATTGAGAGTTCTCAACTGACTCTTCTCTGGGAGAGTGGCTTCATCTTCCTTAGCATTCTACACCAGCAAACTAAACATGGGAGGTGTGAGGGACTGGTCCTCTTACCACTTCCTGGCAACACTCAGCTCCAGAGCTCCCGATAGGATGGCTCGTGTCTTTCCTGTGACTGCTTCACCATTCAGCTTCTCCCACGACCAATCCTGCTTCATCCCCCAACCCCCAGTAAACTTTCTGCCACAAACTTTAGTTTCAGTGTCTGTTTCTCAAGGAGCCTGGCCTGCAGTGGTAGGTGCTCCATAATGTTGGAATGGAGCAGAACTACAGAACTCATAAACCCCAGCACACATACTTCTTACAGAGTAACCAGAGAGAGGGCATCTGTTCCTGAGTCCTACCCATGGGTCTCATGGACTCTGAAGCCTCCCTGGTGCTAATCTGGACAAATAACAGCTTGACAAACCACAAGCCTACTTTCAGCCCACCAGATGAGAAGGCCGAGATCTCAACTCAAGGTGCTGAGGCCATGCTCTTGCTCCACACCTAGGCCCCTCCTTATCTACAATAACTGCTAACATGGCATGACACTTTAAAGATGATACCATGATGCCCTAATCCCAGACACAGTGTCACACAGGATTTGACAGTCTTGAAAGCCAGTAAATTCCTCATATTAACCTGGTTTGTTGAGTTTTCTGAGCAACTCAGAGTCCTAACACAAATCTACTTGTGATTTCTTCCCATAATTAAAGATTGACAGGTTAACAATGCCATGTATGTTTTTTTTAACTACTTATTCCTCATTTTTAACTCATGAATATCCACACATGTGTTCCATGTATGGGAGGGGTGCACACACATGTGTGTGCATGTGAGGGCCAGAGGACGACCTCAGATGTTATCCTCAGGGATCATCCACCTCCCTTGAAGCAGGATTTCTCACTGACCAAGAGCTTACTAATCTAGACGAGCTGGCCAGTGAGATTCAGGGACCCCCCATTGCCACTCCCCTAGCACTGGGATCACACGCATACTAACAACACACTCATAGTTTTTTACCTAGGTTTCTGGGGTTAAACTCGAGTCCTCATACTTAAGGCAAGTACTTTGTAGACTGAGCAATCCTCCAGCCCATCTTTCTATACACTTCTTAATAGCATGCTTCTGCTGGGCTCCCGTTATGTGGAGTCTGGGTGTACAGTCTTCATGCACAAGCCTTAGTGAAATTTCTCAGTTCACACCTCCTAAACCCAGCCCTGCAAATAGTAGTTCTGACTGTGTGCCTCAGATGGCTGCTCCATCAATTACCTATAAGCACTTGCTAACTTACTTTTTTCTTATTCCTGTGAAGTACCAGGGCTCTGGGGGCAGGAGGGGGGCTGTTTCTCAGCTGCCCTGGACACTCACCCATAGATAGATGTGTGGAGTAGAACCTGAGTGTTGACATTTGAGAGAGGCATAGAAACACTTCTCCTTGTATTCCCCTGAACTGAAATTATACCAGTTCCTGGGCATGCTACAGTGAGGCCAAACTGGATTCTCTGAAATCCCAAAGCTGTCCTCCTGGTGTGTTGACTCTTCCATAGCTAAGGGGTTGGTGTTCTCTGCTACATCACTCCTGAGGCTGACCATCCCTCCCGGGGACCCCTGGCTCCTCACTGCACTGAGATCTCACTTTCATAAAGATGATGCACCTTGTTGCTCTGGCTCAGCATCACTTCACCTCAGTGTCTGAGGTGAAGTGCCTGGCAGAATCCACTTAGAAGGAAATTTAGGGGGGTGTCATTCTTTCAGAGGATTCAGTTGTTGGTTGCTTAACTCTGTTGTTTTAGGGCCTGTGGGAAGGCAGAACAAAATGGGAACACCTAGCAGGGGTTCCTGCTCACCTCACAGCAACCAGAAAACAAAAGGACAGGAAGGTACCAGGTCTCAACATCTCATTCATTTCTAGACTTCCTTAATGAGGTACCACCATTTCCAGCCAGAGACTGGCAACCATGGACCTTTAGATGAGGCGTTTCCCCGAACCACAGCAACACCTACACCCTACAGAGACCCTAAAGACCATCCCAGAGGGGGCATGAATCTGTTTTGAATGTATATCCTACTCACTGTTTCCTACTACTCACTGAACAGTCAATCTCAGATATTAAGATCATGCAAAGTTGATTCTGCCTCTGAAACTGAGTTTCACAGATAGCACAGCCATTTGCTGGTGCCCAGTGGTACCCACATTTTCCCCCAACTGATGCATCTTTGATCTTTAATACCTTTGCCTATTTATCTCTGGGATTATTATAAATCAGATCTTTGCTTCAATTTCCTTATTTCATCAAATGGAGACATAACCACAATCATTGTTTTCCCAGGGAAAGCACTGGATAATGCTGGTGGAAAGGGCCAGTATGTCTAAGGAGGCCACTGTAGAAGCAGTAGAGTTGTGCACACAGCCACGGGACAAGGGGAGCACATGCTGCAGTGCCTGGAGCACCAAGAACACTTGGCTAATGGTACTGTCATTGTTGGTTTATTCCCATCCACTGTTGGAAGGTAGTGTTATCAAAGACTTCTTCTGCCCTAGCAGATGCCTCTAGCTACCTTCATGAATCAATGGTTAGCTCCTCTTTTCCATTGAGCAGCTCAATGATACTATACCTGCTATTAAAGCATAGAAGCCATTGCTCTGAAAAAAATCAGTCAAGGCCAGGCTCTCTCATCTTTGTGACAGAGTTTCTCTGACCTTTTGCTGGTAGATTTAGAAAAAGACAGGTTAGCTGGCATTAATCAAGGCAAAAGACAAGAAGAAACCTCTGACTTTTCTTTCAAAGGTTCCTCTTATGAAAGAGCTGTAAATAGCAAAAATTAACCACCTATAACACACCTCCCCCATCACTGTAAACTCAGAGATGCTTTAACTTTGAAGTTGAACCTTAAGCCATTGTTCC